>NW_028275157.1:7825076-8565076 GCF_013281855.1 Momordica charantia | reverse complement strand
TATCTTTTGTTAAATTTAGAGTTTACCGAATTTAACTTTTTCAAATTAAATTTTTCAAAGTATAACTTTACTATTTTTTAAAGTACCAAATATAGAATCATTTTCCTATATAAATATAGGCTTAGTTTTGGTTTGAGGATATCTCATCCTCCCATCTCTTCTTTGTTTTGGTAGTTGTAGTACCTGTTATTACTCCTAGCCACGAGTGCACGCGTCTCGGAGTTGCTTTGTTAACCTTAGGGGATGAACGCTTGAATCTCGATTTCTCCATGGTCGAGCCGAAATTTCTCTGTCAAGACAGTGACTTGGCCATGACATAGCTTTATCAGCATTATTTCAATTATTATTTTTTTCTTTTTCCAACAAGCCGAAAGCAAAAGTATGTGAATTGAAATATTTGAAATTTTATATGGTTATATATCATGTAATTAATGTGTATAGCCACTTGTAATAGAAGTTTTTAATTTAATTTTCTTTTATTTATTCCAATTAATACTATGGTTTAGAATAGAATGTAAAGGAAGTATTTTTAGTACTCTAGCATATCAATGTTTTAATTTATTCATTAATAGATTTGCAATTTTTATATGTGAAGGTTAGAAGAATCCATCGCTAATGAGGGACTTGATATATTGCTGATCGATGCATTGTTGGCTTGGCTGGGGATTTTGGAGGCTCTATTACTGTTTGTAGGGGTGGAGCTTGGGATAGTAGTAAGGGACATGAGTCGTTTGTGATGCTTGCGGGAGCACCCAGGTTCTTGTGCGTGATGGTAGTACACATTCTGCTCTGGCTTAGCAAATTGGGAAGAAGTTTCCTTAAATAGCAAAGACAAAGATGCAGAGCATTTAGTGGACATATTTATGATGAAGGCCATATGATGAGATCTATCAAATCAACAAAAATCCAGTGAAATGTTGGGTGTGTTGCCCTAAACTCGTAGTTTGTATTATGTAAAAACAAATGTATATTCAATAAAGTTTTATTCAGTAAATTTGTTGTTGAAACATAGCATTGCATTGTCCAAATTCAATAAACTAAACATCCAAGGTTATTTGAATGTAATCGGGACAGTATATATACTGGGTATATATTTGATATACGGAGTATATATTTGATATACCCCTGATATATGAATGGATAATATCCCGTGAATAACCTAAAGGGTCTATAGTATATGGATAAGGCTGGGTATCTTATCCTGACAACACTATGGATACGACCCACTCTGTAAAGGTTACAGACGACTCGATCCAGGTCGTTCGTGTGGAGACATGCGAGTGGGGGTATCCTGTACAATGAGTTTGTATAAGACCGGACTGCGAAATAGACAATCTTTAGATGTAACACCGTTAATTAATAGATTGCTATTTCTTAGGATGACCAGACAACTCATTCTCAATCCTGAATGAGTTATGGACTCCTGCCCGTGAGGGCTCGTCCTTTGATCTGTATGGGTGAGAGTGGCCCTAGTCGCCGACTCAACATTCCTACCATTTTGGGGACGAGACCGAGTGAGGAGCTAGGAACATAACTTCACAAGATGGAATTCACTCCTCCCCGACTTTAGGGGAGTAGATGAGTGTTTCCTTAAATGCTGACTCCGGGACTTAAATAAGAGGCACCACCCTCTCATTGGCCGAGAGGGACTTAAGGTTATTGGTTGGACCATAACCGGGTTGTTCATTAGAGGAGCAGTGGTGTTTAAGGAGTAATATGTAACTCAGGGGTAAAACGGTAATTTGACCCAACTTGAGTTACAAGCACTCGTGAAGGATTGACTCGTCATTAATGGTCGTATATCCGTGGACACGAAAACGTTCTGTAGTGAGAAGAGTGCAACTGCGGGTCATTAGTGGAATGACCCGTAGTTAACGAATCTTGATTAACTCGATCAATGAGTTTGACCGATTAATCTCGAATCGTTGGAGCTTCTGATCTGTAGGTCCATTAGGTCCCCTTGCTAGCTCATAACGGGTAAAACGAGAATCAAATTTTTGGAAGAATTTGAATTGTTCAAATTTCTTAAGGGATTATATGTATATTAATACATTATAATATATAGTTAATAATAAATTAAAACTATATATTATGAGAGAAATTATTTGAATGAGATTCAAATAAAATTAATATGAATAAGATTCATATTAAAACTATAGGTTAAAAATAATGTGCATAAGACGTACATTAGAACTATAGGTTATACGAGAGAAATGCTATAGAATATGATTCTATTCATGTGATAAATAATTAAGGGTTAATTATTTATTTGATATATATATATATTAATTATTATATATATTTTAATTATTATATATTATATATATATATATATTAATATTAATATTATTATTAATATTAACTCCCCTGCAAAATTGCAGGGGAGGGAGGTTTTGTGACGTGGGGAGTTACCCCACGTCATCCCTCTTCTTCTTCTTCAAGTGTGTTGGAGAAGAGATGAAGAGTTTACAGAACAGAACCAAGAAGAAACCCATCAATTCTCTCTCAAAATTCTCTCAAGCTCTCCCTCTCTTCTATCAAGGTGCTACCACAAGCACGATCCCGAGATCTAAGAGGATAGCGAGGAAGATTCGGTGGTGGTGTTCGAGGGGAACTCACTGAAGAAACGTTCTTCAAAGGTTTGATTTTTCCCCTGTATTTTCTTATTTCAATTTCGGTTTTGTATCCCGAAAATCAGCAACAAAGATCCGCTTTCGCTCCGGGATTCACATCCCTTCAATTGGTATCAGAGCCAGGTTGCTGTTCTGATTTTTTGGGATCAAAATCGCTAAGTTTGGTGGGTGATTTCATATTTTCGAAATATGGGTTTGCGAGTTGGAAAATTTCCGGTTTTTGGCGCCTAGATAGTGTTTTACTTCATGATTTTATCACGTATGGGCCTGGTGTTTTGGGCATTATGTTTCTGCATTGTTTCTATAAGTCCGGGTCGCTCGAAAGTCGTTCGTGGCGTCGGATTGGGCGAAAAGTTGCAGAAAACAGCGAAGAAGACGAAGCAGACTGCGCAGACAGTGCCATGGCGCTGCACTGGCGCTGTGCAGGGCCATGGCGCCATGCTAGGGCGCCGCGTCACTGCCCTTAGGCGCCAAGGCGCTGTCCCGGGTGTCTTTCGACGCGGTTCCGAGGCTCCGGTTCGCAGTTCAAGGGCGAATGCAGTCGGTTTTCTTATTTTGTATTATTTCGTTTTCTTAGGGTGTCAAAAACCGTTCCAACTTTGTTATTTAATTATTTTATGCATTATGAATGTATATTTTAATTAAAATCATATAGCATATTGTATGCCATATAGTTTTAAAATCCCACCATAGGTTACGTGCATAATATGTATGTTTGATATATAGTATGTATGTATGGTCATGCATCATATAGTTATAAATGTTATAATGTATGTATGCATGTTTTATTTTCATAATTAATATAAGTGTTGTATTAATTAAATGAAAATAAAGTTGCATTGAACATGACATTATTTTGGATAATATAATTGTTATATTAATGTATCAATGCATGTTTATAGTTTTAATTTCTTAAATTTTATAAGAGTTATAAAATGTGGTAGATAGAAATTAAAATCTATAATAAAGAGTTGCATGCAAACATAAGGTCTAAGTTAATTAATTTTAAAGGGGTTTAAAATTAATTAGACCTTAGGTTATATCTTCTAATGTGATTAGGGGGTAGTCTTTTATTTTGTTTTAACTATGTTTAAAATGAAATAATAAAAGACTAAATATAAAATGTTGTCTATAAGGGAACCCTGTCTAAGGAAGGTTCTGTCTAGGTTGAGGTATTTAAGCTGATCGTAAAGGAACACCTCTACCTGGGAACCGACCTGAGGGTTGAATTAGTCAATATTTTATATACAAGCAATAATGTCGTTGGTTTATTAAAGTGTTTAACGAACTAAAACATTATTGTACAACTTCCGATATAATAGTTATATTGGGTCGACTAAAAATTCACTTAGTTAATTTCATTTAGCCGGGATTTATCTAAGTAATATACCCTAATCTTAGAATACTAAGTAAGAGCAAAAGAGAATATGTAATATACAGCGTATATATTTGATTTACAAAGTATATATAACATACTTTACTCTCTCTCTCACGTTCTCTTATAAATTCACGCTGTGAGTTCCGTGCTCGGCCTCGTGTCGCCCTGGGTGCGGCCTCCCTACGGAAGGTGTTTGCATGGTTCAATATCGAGGTGAATGGAGATAGTGTTCATAGTAAGTGGGAGAGGGACGTGTGACAACACATCCTGCGGTCTCCGCCATTGGTTTGCACCGTGAGGTTTCATACATGACCTGCGTGTCGTCCTGGGGCGACCATACCTATGGAGGGTTCATTGTATGGAAACAAAAACCAAGGCAAACTCCAGAAATGGATAGGAGTCTCTTAGGTTTTGCTCCAATATTTTCCATCCCTACAGCAGAATTATTGAGGTGGACCTCTGAGGTCCGAAAATGTTGGGTCACACTTACGAGAAGTTGTTAAGTTAGTTAGCAATTTCCTGACCAAATAAACGATGACTAAAATTTATAGGAATAAGAGTTATTCTGGTGTAAAATTTAGTTGAGAATGTCTCAATTCAGTGAAGGAGTACCTGTCCGCCCTACGGTGGCTGTTGCTCTAAATCACTGAAGCGTCGTTGCAAAACAATTTTGTTAGGGTGCTTAATTACTTTTGCTAAAATTTTGATTGGGTTTAGAAGGCTAATGCATGAAACTAATATAGATTTGTTTTTACTTTCAGCATGTCTACTTCTATTATTGCACTCTTAGCCGCGCAAAGACCTAATGGCGAAAATTACAAACAATGGAAGTCAAACCTAAACACTATTCTCGTGATAGATGTTCTTAGGTTCGTCTTGCAAGAGGATTGTCCTCAAGCTCCTGTGCCTAACGCCACTATGGCGGTGCGCAACGCCTATGACAGGTGGATCAAGGCCAAGGTCTACATCTTGGCGAGCATATCTGATGTGCTTGCCAAGAAGCACGAGGACACGGTCACCGCTAAGGAGATCATGGACTCGCTGCAGAGCATGTTTGGACAACCGTCCTCACAGGCTCGACATGAAGCCCTTAAGTTCGTTTACAACTCCCGAATGAAGGAGGGCTCCTCAGTGCGAGAACACGTTCTCAACCTGATGGTCCACTTCAATGTGGCTGAGTCGAACGGGGCCGTCATAGACGAGCAGAGTCAGGTCAGCTTCATTCTGGAATCTCTTCCGAAGAGTTTCCTACCATTCCGTAGCAATGCGGTTATGAATAAGTTGGAGTACACTCTTACCACGCTCCTAAACGAACTGCAGACCTACCAGTCTCTTATGAAATGTAAGGGACAAGAAGGGGAGGCAAATGTTGCCACCTCAAAGAGGTTCAACAGAGGATCGTCCTCTGGAACCAGGTCTGCGCCCTCTTCTTCTGAAAGTAAGACTTTTAAGAAGGAGAAGGCTGCTGGTAAGGGGTCTAAACCTGACCCAGAAAGGCAAGGTCAAAGTTGCAGAGAAAGGAAAGTGTTTCCACTGCAATATGGACGGACATTGGAAGCGCAACTGCCCAAAGTACTTGGCCGAAAAGAAGAAAGCCAACGAAGGTAAATATGATTTACTTGTATTGGAAACATGTTTAGTGGAGAATGATGACTCCACCTGGATACTGGATTCAGGAGCCACTAATCACGTTTGTTCTTCATTTCAGGGAATTAGTTCCTGAAGGCAGCTTGACGCCGGATAGATGACTCTCAAAGTCGGAACGAGAGAGGTCATCTCAGCTGTGGCGATAGGAGAGCTCAAGTTGTTTACAAACAAGAATATGTATATATTATTAGATAATGTGTACGTAGTTCCTAAAATTAAAAGGAACTTAATTTCACTTTCTTGTTTGTTAGAACAGATGTATTCAATTTCATTTCATTTAAATGGAGCGTTCATTTCAAGAAATTGTGTTAATATTTGTTCAGCATTACTTGAAAACAACTTGTATGTGCTAAGACCAACCATAACTAAAGCAGTTTTAAATACCGAGTTGTTTAAAAATGTTAGAACTCAAAATAAAAGGCAAAAAGTTTCTCAAAAGGAAGATACCTATCTTTGGCACTTAAGATTAGGTCACATTAATCTCAATAGGATTAGAAGGTTAGTTAAGAATGACATTCTAAGTGAGTTAGAAGACGATTCTTTACCACCATGTGAGTCTTGTCTTGAAGGCAAGATGACTAAAAGACCTTTTACTGGAAAAGGTTATAAAGCTAAAGAGCCCTTAGAACTTATACATTCAGACCTTTATGGTCCGATGAATGTTATAGCTCAAGGAGGGTATGAATACTTCATCTTTTTTATCGATGATTATTCAAGGTATGATTATTTATACCTAATGCAACATAAGTCTGAAGCCCTTGAAAAGTTCAAGGAATACAAGATTGAAGTTGAAAATCAATTAGGTAAAACCATTAAAACACTTCGATCAGATCGTGGTGGAGAGTATATGGACTTGAGATTCCAGGACTATATGGTAGAACATGAAATCACGTCCCAACTCTCAGCCCCTGGTACACCTCAACAAAACGGTGTATCAGAAAGGAGAAAGAGAACCCTGTTGGACATGGTTCGATCAATGATGAGCTACGCTCAGTTGCCTAACTCGTTTTGGGGTTATGCAGTGGAGACTGCAGTTTATATTTTGAACGTAGTGCCATCAAAGAGTGTTTCTGAAACACCCTTTGAGCTATGGAAGGGTCGTAAACTTAGTTTACGTCACTTTCGCATGTGGGGATGCCAGACACACGTGTTCATAACTAACCCGAAGAAACTGGAACCTCGTTCAAAGTATGCCTATTCGTAGGTTACCCTAAAGAGACGATAGGTGGTCTCTTCTTCGATCATAAAGAAAACAGAGTGTTTGTATCGACAAATGCTACTTTCTTAGAAGAAGGCCATGTTCGAGATCATAAACCACATAGTAAGGTAGTAATTAACGAGATTTCCGAAGAGGCTACAAACATGTCAACAAGAGTTGTTGATCAAACTGGCACTACAACAAGAGTTGTTGATGAAGCCAGCACATCGCGTCAGTCACATCCACCTCAAGTGTTGAGGGTGCCTCGACGTAGTGGGAGGATTGTGTCACAACCTGACCGCTACGTGGGTTTAACTGAAACTCAAGTTGTCATACCTGATGACGGCGTCGAGGATCCATTGACCTATAAGAAGGCAATGGAAGATACTAATAAGGACAAATGGGTCAAAGCAATAGACCTGGAAATGGAGTCGATGTACTTCAATTCCGTTTGGGAACTTGTAGATCAACCTGACGGGGTAAAACCCATAGGGT
Organism: Momordica charantia; assembly: GCF_013281855.1. Taxonomy (NCBI): domain Eukaryota; kingdom Viridiplantae; phylum Streptophyta; class Magnoliopsida; order Cucurbitales; family Cucurbitaceae; genus Momordica; species Momordica charantia. The sequence goes on along the minus strand of NW_028275157.1, from coordinate 8,557,725 downwards.
GCAAATGGATCTAGAAGTGAAAACGAGACGCCGAAGGAAAGGTACAGACCTATAAGGCGAGACTTGTGGCAAAAGGCTACACACAAAGGGAAGGGGTGGACTATGAAGAAACCTTATCCCCTGTAGCTATGCTTAAGTCTATTAGAATACTTTTGTCCATTGCCACATATTATGACTATGAGATATGGCAAATGGACGTCAAGACTGCTTTTCTGAATGACAATCTTGAAGAAAGTATTTATATGTCTCAACCCGAAGGGTTCATAGAACAAGGTCAAGAGCAAAAGGTTTGCAAGCTTAAACGGTCCATATATGGACTAAAACAAGCATCTCGATCTTGGAACATAAAGTTCGATACTGCAATCAAATCTTATGGTTTTGACCAAAACGTTGATGAGCCTTGTGTATACAAGAAGATCGTCAACAACACCGTATCCTTCTTAGTGTTGTATGTGGATGATATTCTACTCATTGGGAATGATGTAGGATACCTTACTGACATAAAGAAGTAGCTAGCGACTGAGTTCCAAATGAAGGATTTGGGAGAAGCTCAGTATGTTCTTGGCATCCAAATTCTAAGGGATCGCAAGAATAGAACGTTGGTCCTGTCTCAAGCAACTTAAATCGACAAGATGCTTGCTCGATTTTCGATGCAGAATTCCAAGAAAGGTTTATTACCCTTCAGGCGTGGAATTCATCTGTCTAAGGAACAGTGTCCTAAGACACCTCAAGAAGTTGAGAATATGAGACGTATACCCTATACTTCAGCAGTGGGCAGCTTGATGTACGCTATGCTGTGCACTAGGCCTGACATTTGCTATGTGGTAGGGATAGTCAGTAGGTACCAATCCAACCCAGGATATGATCACTGGACTGCTGTTAAGGGAATCCTCAAGTATCTAAGGAGAACGAGGGACTACAAGCTCGTGTATGGCGCTAAGGATTTGATCCTTACAGGATACACTGACTCTGACTTCCAAACAGACAAGGATTCAAGGAAATCCACGTCGGGGTCAGTATTCACTCTTAACGGAGGAGCGGTAGTTTGGCGAAGCATCAAACAAGGATGTATCGCAGACTCCACCATGGAGGCTGAATATGTTGCAGCTTGTGAAGCAGCAAAAGAGGCGGTTTGGCTTAGAAAGTTCTTGACAGATTTAGAAGTCGTTCCAAACATGAACTTACCCATCACACTTTATTGTTATAACAGTGGTGCGGTGGTAAATTCGAAAGAACCTCGAAGCCATAAGAGAGGCAAACACATTGAAAGGAAGTACCACCTTATATGAGAGATAGTGCAGCGAGGAGATGTGATTGTCACAAAGATCGCTACAGAGCATAATATTGCTGATCTTTTTACGAAGGCACTCACGGCTAAAGTGTTTGAGGGTCATCTAGAAAGTCTAGGTTTACGAGCATTGTACAGTTAGTCTAGGGCAAGTGGGAGAAATGTAATGGGTAAAGTGTATGCCCTAGTTTATTGTATTTTCCCTTTGTTTTATGATAATGTACACCCCACTCGAGTTTAGTTCAAGTGGGAGTTTGTTGGGTGTGTTGCCCTAAACTCGTAGTTTGTATTATGTAAAAACAAATGTATATTCAATAAAGTTTTATTCAATAAATTTGTTGTTGAAACATAGCATTGCATTGTCCAAATCCAATAAACTAAACATCCAAGGTTATTTGAATGTAATCGGTGAATAACCTAAAGGGTCTATAGTATATGGATAAGGCTGGGTACTTTATCCTGGCAACACTATGGATACGGCCCACTCTGTAAAGGTTACAGACGACTCGATCCAGGTCGTTCGTGTGGAGACATGCGAGTGGGAGTATCCTGTACAATGAGTTTGTATAAGACCGGACCGCGAAATAGACAATCTTTAGATGTAACACCGTTAATTAATAGATTGCTATTTCTTAGGATGACCAGGCAACTCATTCCCAATCCTGAGTGAGTTATTGACTCCTGCTCGTGAGGGTTCGTCCATTGATCTGTATGAGTAAGAGTGGCCTTAGTCGCCGACTCAACATTCCTACCATTTTGGGGACGAGACCGAGTGGGGAGCTGGGAACATAACTTCACAAGATGAAATTCACTCCTCCCCGACTTTAGGGGAGTAGATGATTGTTCCCTTAAATGCTGACTCCGGGACTTGAACAAGGGGACCCACTCTCTCATTGGCCGAGAGAGACTTCTGGTTATTGGTTGGACCATAACCGGGTTGTTCATTAGAGGAGCAGTGGTGTTTAAGGAGTAAGATGTAACTCAAGGGTAAAACGGTAATTTGACCCAACTTGAGTTACGAGCACTCGTGAAGGATTGACTCGTCATTAATGGTCATATATCCGTGGACACGAAAACGTTCTGCAGTGAGAAGAGTGCAACTGCAGGTCTTTAGTGGAATGACCCGTAGTTAACGAATCTTGATTAACTCGGTCAATGAGTTTGACCGATTAATCTCGCATCGTTGGAGCTTCTGATCTGTAGGTCCATTAGCTCCCCTTGCTAACTCGTAACGGGTAAAACGAGAATCAAATTTTTGGAAGAATTTGAATTGTTCAAATTTCTTAAGGGATTATATGTATATTGATACATTATAATATATAGTTAATAATAAATTAAAACTATATATTATGAGAGAAATTATTTGAATGAGATTCAAATAAAATTAATATGAATAAGATTCATATTAAAACTATAGGTTAAAAATAATGTGCATAAGACGTACATTAGAACTATAGGTTATACGAGAGAAATGCTATAGTATGATTCTATTCATGTGATAAATAATTAAGGGTTAATTATTTATTTGATATATATATATATATATATATATATTAATTATTAATTATTAATTGGATTAATAATTAACTAATATTAATTAATTAATATGATTAATTAATTAATTATATATATATTATTATATATTTTTTAATTATTATATTATATTATATATATATATATATTATTATTATTAATATTAACTCCCGTGCAAAATTGCAGGAGAGTGGGAGGTTTTTTGACGTGGGGAGTTACCCCACGTCATCCCTCTTCTTCTTGTTCAAGTGTGTTGGAGAAGAGATGAAGAGTATACAGAACAGAACCAAGAAGAAACCCATCAATTCTCTCTCAAAATTCTCTCAATCTCGCCCTCTCTTCTATCAAGGTGCTACCACAAGCACGATCTCGAGACCCAAGAGGATAGCGAGGAAGATCCGGTGGTGGTGTTTGAGGGAACTCACTGAAGAAACGTTCTTCAAAGGTTTGATTTTTACCCTGTATTTCCTTCTTTCAATTTCGGTTTTGTATCCCAAAAATCAGCAACGAAGATCCGCTTCCGCTCCGAGATTCACATCCCTTCATGAAGTATAATAAATCATACCTGTATTTTGTTTTTATTTTAATTGATGTAAATGACTAAAGAATTCTTTACGAAGGGAAAATAAAAATAAAAATAAAAATATAAGCATATTGGTGCAAGAAAGAATCACGAGAGAGCCTTATTTATGTCTCATGTGGTCGAGTGTTGCTCTCTCTCTGATTTCTTCACTGCTGTTGGAAGGAACGAGTTAGACTAAACTTTCACCGGTAGGCCGCCATGAAAATATCCAGCGTCTGGAATGATTGTGGTCCTGGAAAAGTGGTGTCGATGGTTGCAGGTACGATTGGAGAAATGGAGAAAGGCACTTATAAGTGGCAAGGGAAGTTTGTGGTTTTTAATATATTTAACATACACTTAATTATTTATCTTTTTTTAATATTTGATTAATAATCTACGAAAACTTGTGACCTATGGCACTACTTTTTCGTAGATATTTGATTTGACCTCTGACAAATTTGTATTAATTTTGATCAAATTATGTTAAAGGGGTTTGAAGTTTGTCCCACGAATGTAGGTGAAGTTGTTAAATTATTCTCCCAATCAATTTGAATTTATTTCTTAGATTGAATCTTTCTATACCCCTACCGCACCATCTTGTTGGTCCTACTGGAGTCTTTCATCAGGTGAAATCTAGTGGAGTATAATTACTCACTAATGGGAGTTCATATACATTTACTTATATATATTACTTCATTTGTTAGATGGAATTAAATTTAACAATCATTTATGAGACTTGTGTCAGTAATACTCTTAGTTTATTTAAATATGGTCAATGTTTTGGCTAAAAATTTTGTGGTTTGTTGCACAAATATAGTTCAAAATTGTTAAATTTTCTCTGGTTAATTTGAATGAAATTTATATAGGCTAAGTTATGAGCATAAAGAGTTTTAAAATTTTATGTCAGAGGACTTGGCAATTTTTTATTTAGATCGATGCCATATTTTAGAATAATAATTATTGTGTATTGTGCATGAGCTAGTCGTAAGGCAAGTTTTCTTGTTACAATGTGAGGTGACTTGTGTCATAATTTTACTAGGCATACAAATATTGTTTTGTTTTAATATGTTAGAGTGATTTAGTCTATTTGATCACTTCATTCGACATGTTACTATACAAGGAAATAATATTTTCCTATCATTGTTGATAAAGCTCATGTATATGACAACTAAAATAATTTGGAAAAGTTTGAAATTTTCCTAAAGTTATTTTTCGTGATGCAGCTTGACTGATTGAATTGTGAAGCTAAAGGAAAACGAGTAATGAATATCTCAATTTGATAATTTAAGGTGATGGATATTGAGAAATTTATTTGGCCATAATTTTCATTGAGTTGCAATTTAATTTTTATTGATATTAATCTATTTGGTCTATAATTTTTCATGCTTATTTCTTGTTGGTAATGTAAAGATATAAAAATCTTGCCAGCTATATGTGTAAAATGCATCTAAAAGCTAGTAATGGTCGTTTAAGATGTTCACGACTACTACATATGAGAAATGTTGGCTTAAAAGCAGGGTTTGAGATCTTTCTAGCTACATGTGTGAAAATTCATGGTGGTTATACTTATTTGTATATTATTTTCATTTGATTTGAAAATATAAAATTATTTGTTATAATATTTTATTGAGCATGTCTGGGATCTCGAAAAGAAAAACTGTGCAATAAATAGTGTACAATCTATGTGTTTACATGTCTTTAAAATCAATTCTTTTAAAGGTTTTTTTTTTTTAATATTCGTGAGTGTCCGAACTAGCTTACGCGCACCGCGACTAATCTCACGGGATAACCAATCCTACAACATTTAGTGTCGAGAAACACAAATGAGTACAAATTCCTAGGGTAGGTGGTCATCATGAAATCAATTCTTTTAAAGTTAGAGGTGATTCATAGCCATGAATATTATTGAAGGTGAAAATTGCGAATCTATACAATTGGTTAATTACCCATGTGCATTTGGTGTTAATTAATGATGCAAGATTGCTATTTGAATTATATAGCAAATCTAGAAATATGTATTCTTGGTAAAATTGATAGTATTATTATGTGAAACTAAATTAATTACGGTGAAATAATTAATTTTGCGATGTTTTAATTTCCCTCGTGTCTAACAATTTTGATTATAACATATATCAAATTGTTGCAATGTTCATGATTTATACTTGAAAAATGTTTTGAGAGATTAAAGTATATATGTTATACAAAATATCTCAAGATGTGGGAGAGAATATTTTAAAAATTCAATATTGTAATGTTTCTATTAATGGGTGTTGATTGAGTTCTTGCGGGCAATGCATATGCAAGAACAATTGAATTGGCCAATTAGACGAATTATTTGATGAAGTGTTGAAATCATCTAAATATATGTGTATTGCTCGCTCTACCATAGCTTTTGAAGTCAAGAAGCTAAATGGTTGAAAAACTCATTAGGTGACATTTAATTGTGGGGTCATCTGTCCTAGAGTCCTAACAGATTCACAAAGTTGTTATTGGAGTTGGCAAAAATTATGTGTATAATGGCAAGAAAAGACATATCAGGGGATATGACTTAATTCTTTGGATTGAAACTATGGTGGAAACAGTTATTGAGTGGTCAAACGAAGCCATATGATGAAGATCTAAATCCATAGCCCTATTTTTTGGTGGTCCCTACAAAGGACTGATTTTGATGAAATCTGAGTCTAATAGGTCTCAGTGCTTCTTAGCTCTATTTGTTTAGTGATTTATATCGTGATATAGATTTGATGAAGTTGTTTAAATGAGTATGAAGGTGGGTCGTCTTTCATGAAAGAATAAGACATTTTTCTTTCTAGAGCACTAATAAGAATCCAATGTGTGTGCACATGGCCTTTAATAGTGTTTTGACAAAATTGTATCACAGAACAACATACATTAAGGAATTAATACATGTCATGGGGGTCTTAGCTTGAGCTTTTGAAAGTTCAAGAATTATTTCACTTCCATTAGCTAAGTTGTAGCCTCATTTCACTACAAATTAAATAAATCGAAAGATATTAATGCTTAAAGTATCCAAATTTCTTCCTTTAACCATAAAATGTATTTTTTAACGCAATTAGTCATTTGTCGGGGATTTTTGGGAATTACCAATTCTAATTCAAAGTGAGGTGGTTTTTGCTAAATCTATCTTTTGTTAAATTTAGAGTCTACCAAATTTAACTTTGTCAAATTAAACTTTACTATTTTTCAATGTACCAAAAATAGAATCATTTTCCTATATAAATAGAGGCTTAGTTTTGGTTTGAGGATACCTCATCCTCCCATTTGTTAGGGTCGACTTTTTACTGTAGAAATGTCTGTCGGTAGGCCTGTTTGACCACAAATTTGAATCCCTTTCCATCATTATTTGCCAAAAAGGATTACATATTCTTAAATTAAACATTCATAGAACATTTCTAGATAAATAGTAATATATGGTACTTTAGGAAAAATATGAGTAAAACATGATTAAAGTTCGAAGAAAATCACAGAATCTGTTTTGTAGAGAAATTGTGCCTGGTGCAATTTTTAAGTCAACATTTGTCAAAACGTGCATTTCACTTAATGAAGGGCAAGAGGGTCATTTCCAACATGTTTGAATCAAGCTAAAACCGTGAGTTTAAGTTTGTTAGGTGAATCTCAATCCATTTCTACCAAAAATGATGGGGAGTTCAACCAACTTAGAGAGCCTATAAAAGGGAGTCACTCCTCCAGCAACAAATCACCTCTTCCAAGCTCGTTTTCAGCTTCATTTACTTCCTCCTTTGTTGTAGTTTTTGTTCATTTGCTTTAGATTTATGTTTTAGTTGTTATTTCCTTGTATTTTCATACTTTTGCTTACTGTATTACTTTTAATTCAAGTTCTACCTTTTGTTCTTTATTTATTCTGTTTTTTTAAAGTTCTTAATCAAGTTTACATTCCCCTCACACTTGAAAGAGAAGAGGGTCAAACTAGAGTCCCTTGTACAACTTATTTATTCGTTTAAATTTAATGAAAAATACTTCCGTTATGTTTTCGTGCATTTTTTTTCTTTAGTTATACACTAAATTAGTTATCAACCCTCTTTGTGGAATGCCTTAACCAAAATGATTTGATTTTCAACACGCTTGGGATTTTGTCCAGATTGTGTCTGGTGCATTATTGGGTTGGTTTCTAAAAACTTCTCTTTACGTCTTTTTTCTATTTGACCAGTGAGATTTTGATTATATACTAAAGCCCAACTCTAAGAAGCTGAGAAGGGTGGGATAAGTAAAATAATAGGAAAACCAATATGGGATGTGACTTAGACATAAGCGCATAAAAGATGGTTCTAGACATAGGCCCTCTGGCCCATAATTCAAATGAGTTGATAAGTATTCTCTAGGATTGTAATCACACATAGAAATATGATGGTAGGTTACCCTAGCCTCTGCAACAACCAAAAGCGATAGTGAAAGAGTAGAATTCAAATTCCCAAGAAAAGCCAGATTGCGCCTGGTGCATTTTCCCAACAGTGTGTATCTTCCATATTTTGCATCAAAACTAAGGTAAAACTAAGGTAGGAAGTAAGGCGGTTGAGTTTTATAAATTTGCTTGATATTTGAAACCGCAAACAACAACTTTATGTCACTATTTTCTTCATAAACCACAATTGTATATTTGAATCATTTAGTTCTTTAAAACTATTTTGAAAGTAATAAGTCCCTGAGGATTCGACCTTGGATTATTCCCAATTATTACTTGTGACCGTGTGTGCTTGCACGAGTCTCTAATCTTTTTAAAGGTAGAGAAAGTCCCAACACCATCTCTTCTTTGTTTTCTTCTGGGTAGTCGTAGTACTTGTTTTTGCTCCTAGCCACGAGTGCACGTGTCTCGGAGTTGTTGTGTTAACCTTGGTGGCAAACGATTAAATCTCGGTTGCACCATGATCGAGCTAGAATTTCGCTTTTAGAGCAGTGGCTTGTCCACGACACAACTTTATTAGCATTATTTCAGTTCATTTTTTTTTCTTTTTCCAACAATAACTGCATTGGTGAAGTTGACGTTTTATTGGACTATTATATATTTTTAGAAATGTAGAGAGGATATAAGTAAAGCATTAGCTCGAGGTGAAAAATATACAAAATATTCTTTAAATAAATTGAGGTGGTGAGAGAAGTGACGGTGCATTCATAACTTCTATTGATCGAGAAATGAATTTTTCAAGTTGAAACAGGAATGAATATATTCTCTCCTTACCAAGGTCAACATTACTCAGGTTATTTGCTTGAAGGACAACACATGTACTTGTAACAAGTGACAATCTTTCAAGATAATGTGGTCTTATATAATCGTAGTCTGCAATCATGTTTACTGATATATTTACCCTATGTTGAGAAGTTTTACAAATTGTCACGGCACCAGCATTGTTAATAATTTCGCTTTCACTTTATATATAACATAAAGATTATTGGCCAGAAGTCAAGTTTGATGTTATTCATCCAAACTAAAATTTGTTGAGGGAACATGGACTAGGGGTGCAACAAAAAACTGACTAAACTGCCCAAACCGCTTAAACCGCCCGAAACTGAAGTCTGTTCGGGTCGATTTGTCGGGTTCGGCTTGCTTTTGTGGTAAACCGATGATCTTCGGTTCAGGTGCGGGTTTGGCAGTACAAAACTTCCACACCCGAACCGACCCGTCTCTTTTATGTTTTTTTTTTTAAATTCTCCTACTCCGTTTCCGTTCCATTCCACGAGTCTGCAATTCCGCATGGTGGGCCGCCCTGTGCGTGTGTCGTCAGCGGTGAATAGGTGAATCCGTTGTGGAGTGAAGATTCTGTTTTCTAATTCAATTTAAATTTAAACAATCCTATTCCTAATTTTCTATTACGTATTATATTACTTACCTTACCCAATTTCAGCGAAACAAAATTACAAAATAGCCAGTGAAGATTTCAAAAATTTCAATTTGAAAACTGAAAAGGAAAATACACATTTTAATCTAAATTGAAAAGATATTATTTATTTGACTTTTATTTTATTTTCTAATACCAATTATCCCTCATGAAATCAAATCTTTCATCCTTATCATTCTCGACTTCTCATTCCGTCGCTCAAAGCCTCAAACTTCCTTCTGCCATAGTGTCGTTATGAACTTCTACGTGTTGGTAGGGTAGGGTAGTGCATTGTACGTTGTGCGTTGTACTACTTAGTGAAATCTTCTCCGTTCTAAACTTCCTTCTCGACTTCTCATTACGCTGTTCACCTTGGGTCGACACTCAGCATTCAGCAATCACAAACAATCAGCACTTGACTGGGTAAGAAAATAATATTGCTAAAGCCTAAAACTTCTAAATTTTGATGAAGGATATAAAATAGAAATTGGGTTTTAAATTTTGATGTTTTAAATTTGAACTTCTAAACTTATTTAGAAGTTACTTATTAGAATAAAAACTTACTTGATTTTTTTTCCCAAATTGTCAATTGTCACAGGTGATAGACAAATAGAGTATATATCATGTCAAAATCAATACGGAACGAAGAAAGTAGACGTGATTGTTGCGAGGATGAGAATGACGATATGGATGAAATTGGTGAGATGCCACCTCCACCCCTCGAAAAAATGAGGAAAAGAACTTCAATGGTATGGGATCACTTTACTAGATTGCCTGATTGTACTGAGAATAAACCACAAGCCAAATGTAATTATTGTGATACTATATATGCATGTCATACAAAAAGAAACGGGACATGAACGATGAGATTACATATTGAGAGTTATTGTAAAAAGATCCCCTATGTGAAGAAGAAAGATGCGTCTCAACAAAAACTGGTGTTTAAAAATAGTGAGAATGTAGGAGTAAACATCTCACTAAAATGCGTAGCTTTTACTGTAGAAAATGCAAGAAAGCTCCTTGCTGAGATGATAATTATTGATGAATTGTCTTTTAGATTTGTGGAGAGTGAAGGTTTTAAGAGATTCATAGAGGGGACCATCAGTTTATTAGAACCGAAGTTTATTCTCCCTTCTCGAACTACAATTGCTAAGGATATTTTAGCAATATATGCTAGTAAAAAACAAGAAATTAAAGAACTTTTGGTGAATGAAGGGTATAGAATTTCACTTACAACAGATACTTGGACATCTTGTCAAAATATCAATTATATGGTATTGACTGCACATTTTATTGATTGTAACTGGAAGTTGCATAAGAGGATCATCAACTTTTCTCAAATTGATAATCATAAAGGGGAGACTATAGGTAGAGAAGTTGAAAGATGTTTGAAACAATGGGGGATTGAAAAGGTGTTGACATTGACTGTTGATAATGCTTCATCAAATGATACTGCTATTTCTTATCTAGTCAAGCGATTCAAACAAGGATTGGTGCTTAATGGTGAATTTTTGCATGTTAGGTGTTGTGCACATATTATCAGTTAGTAGGATTCGAAATGCTGTAAGATTTGTTAGATCTTCTCCTGCTAGATTTGGTAAATTTAAGAAGTGTATTGAAGAGGAGAATATATCTAGTAATAGTCTATTATGTCTTGATGTTCCAACTAGGTGGAACTCGACATATTTAATGCTTGATGCTGCAGAAAAATTTGAGAAGACATTTGAACGATTAGAAGACCACGACTTAGCCTATTTTAATATGAAAGATGATCAGAATCCAAAAAGTACTGATTGAGAGATTGCTCGTACATTTACTAAATTTTTATCAGTATTTTATGAAGTGACCATTAGAATTTCTGGTTCTCTTTATAGTACTTCCAATATGGTCTTCCATGAGATTTCTACTATCCAAAATTGTATAAGAAACTATTCTTGTAATAGCAGTAATCCCATTCTTGCTAGCGTAGCGACCAAAATGCAGCTGAAATATGATAAGTATTGAGGGAATACTGAAAAGGCGAATTATTTATTATATGTTGCATTTGTTCTCGACCCTCGTTATAAGATGAACTTTCTTATGTATTGTTTCACTCAACTATTCGAAGCTAATGTTGCAAAGGAAACAGGAAAGAAAGTGGAAGATGTTTTGAGACAACTATTTACTGAGTATAATTTGTCTATGCCTAAGAATGTTTCTTCTACTTCAAATGGTCGGATGAGTCAATCTATTGCTGCTTCTACTAGTGATAGTGTTGTACAGCCTTTCCGCTTTCAAGTCAGTAATATGACAAATTATAAAAATAATGTTGATGTGGATTCAGAGGTGGAACGTTACTTGTTAGAGCATAATACAGAAGATGATGAGAATTTTAACATCTTAGACTGGTGGAAAGTTAACTCTTCTAAATATAGGGTTCTTAGCAAGGTTGCAAGAGATGTTTTAGCAATTCCAGTGTCTACTGTTGCTTCTGAGTCTGCATTTAGTACTAGTGGGAGAGTAATTGATCCTTTTCGCTCCACGTTGGCTCCAACTACAGTTGAGGCACTTATTTGTGCACAAAATTGGCTACGCTCAAATGCTATTACTATTAACCTTCGATCGCATTTGGAAGAAGTTTGTCGCGTTGAAGAAGATATGAAACTTCATTAAAGAATTATTTTATGTTTTGTAATATTAATAAGCTAAATATAAATTCTTTTTATTTTTGCAGATTTCAACAAATTTACATTAGATGAAGTAACAAATAATAACATGCACAAGACTACGAGAGAAAATGATAATGTTTCATGAAATATTATTACTTTCATGTTTAGGTTTATATTTTATTTACAATTTAAAACTTTATCGTGTATCTTAAATTTTATTGTTTATTTTAAAATTTGGACTTATTGCTACTCAATACTTGATAGTTATTCACTTTTATTTATGAATTATGATTTGTATTTTCGTTAGCAAATAACATTATTTTTTTCTCTTTAATTTTTGGGATTGCAGCACTTGGATTAAGGATACTTTTTAATTTTTATGATAAATTTTTAAAATTTTTTAATACCCAGACTTTCAAGTTTCAATTGCAATGTGTAAGACTAAGTGACGTTCTTGTTAAATGTTAATTGTTATTAAATTATGCTCTCATAAAGAAGTTATTTTTTGTCTTCGGCTAGACAATCAAGTCCACCAGAACCAAAGCAAATTTAAAATTAGAAAAAAAAAGAAGTTGAAAGGCCCACAGCCCGCATCGCCAGCCCACTTGCCCTAAGCCCCAAACAAGCAAACAAGTGCAAACCCGCCCGCCCCGACCCGAACCCGCGCGCATCAGCCTGTTGTGCATGCATGCAGTTTACCCGCCAAGCCGAACCGACGAACCCGACGGTTCTTTTACCGGTTCGGTGCGGTTTTCGAACAAATTATCGGTCGGCTCGGTTTTTTATTATTTATTCTATATTGTTCGTTTCGGCTTTCGGTTCTGCGATAAACCCGACCGAACCGAGCCGTTTACACCCCTAACATGGACGTCCGAAAACTTATTTCATTCATAATGAGATGGATTGCGAGAGGTGGGTAAAGAATATGTAAGAGAGAAGGACATAACAAACGTACATGTCAAATTCACAATTTCCCGCTTTATCTTCAAGACAAACGAATGATTAAAGTCTATTTTCTTTTTAATTATTTTTTATTTTTTTAATATTGTTACAGTTTTATTAATATTGAGCTCAATTTTATATTTTTTATGTACATATTGAAACATATGCAATCATATCGTTCTTAGTATTGTGAATTAATTGCTGTTTTGTAATTCAACAAATATTTAGAGTCGTAATATAGGCTATTGTTAACATATTTTATTGCTCTGTTATATTTTTTATTGCTTTGTTATATATTCTAATGCATTGTTATATACTTTATTGCCTTGTTATTTGAAATAACTTTGCTCGCGGTAATTATGTTGTGTGCTTTATTATATTCCAGGGAACCTTTAGATTCGCATGAGTTATATTTACAAAGATCACATTGTTCACAATTAGTATGAGATATTACATCTACCATAGTTTTGTAACGTCAGAGAAGAGAGGTCGTAATATATCATAACATCAGGCTAGATCATTGTATAATGTCATATCTAAAAACAGTTTGGGTTTTAGGGAGTTGCACAGATATAGTTTACTCAATTAGATTGACATCTTATTACTGTCCTTGTTGAATGATGGAGGCATCATATGTCTAGTGGAGAGTGTATAATGACACTACAGTATGTTATTGTGCAGTTTGTGCTACCTGTTGATGGAGAACCAATTACTGGATCCTTGCAGTACGATTAGGTACAACTATGTGAGGATTTATCGAGAGTCTGGCCTCCTTAACTTGAGGGATCTAGGTTGAGTATTCCTTGGCTAGCAACACAATTCACTGAATTACCACTAGATACCAATGACACTACGACACAGAGATACACATGAACATATATTATACAACTTATTAGTAGACTTTTATTTCATGACAAATCTAACACATTAGTCCATCTCATGTTCCTTCCATTATTAAGCGATTTTGAGGTAGCTGGACGATATTCATGAGATAGAGCATGTCTCGCATGGTTATATTGAGAACTATGTCGGGCTAGTAGAGTTGATGCCTTGGATATAGTAGGGTTCATTAGTACTTTTACAAGTTTGGGCGTGGGATAGGTTTCCTATTATTACTCCATAACACCATATACTCACTCTTGAACAATATGCTGAATGTCCTCTCAGCGCACGATACATCTATTTTCATTTGTTTATATATTATTTATTTTTAAATTATATGTAATTAAATACATGAATTAAAAGAACAAAACACTAGCCCTGTCTCAGGCATCTTATATCGACAAAGTGTTTGTAAATATTCAATGCAGAATTCCAAGAAAGGTTTACTATCTTTCAGACATGGAATCTCTCTATCTAAGGAACAATGTTCTAAGACACCTTAAGATGTTTATCATATGAGACATGTTCCCTATGCTTTAGCAGTTAGCAACCTGATGTATGCCATGTTATGTACTATGCCTGACATTTACTGTACAGTAGGGATTGTCAGTAGGTATCATTCCGTTCTAGGATATGATCACTAGACTACCGTTAAGGGAATCCTCAAGTATCTTAGTAGAACGAGGAACTATATGCTTGTGTATGGCGCTAGGATTTGATCCTTGCAGGAGCATAACATTGTTGATCTGTTTACAAAGGCTCTCACAACTAAAGTGTTCGAGAGCCATCTAGAAAGTCTAGGTCTACGAGCTTTGTACAATTAGTCTAGGGCAAATGGGAGATTTGTAAAGGTATAGTGTATGCCTTAGTTTATTGTATTTGTACTTTATTACTATATTGTACAACCCACCGTTGCTTTTAGATTTTGTACACCTTACTAGAATTTAGTTCAAGTGGGAATTTGTTGGTTTTATGCCTAAACTCGTGGTTTGTAAACATAAAACAAATATTTATTCAATAAAGTTGTTATTGAGATTCTTTTAGAATTGTGTTAACCCAAATCTAATAAACTAACATATGAGGTTATGTCATGTATCTGGAACAGTATTTAACAGATATACAATATATATTTAATATATATCATATATATTTGATATACAATGTATATATATACAGTATATATTCGATACACAGTTGGATAATGTTCCAGTAATAACCTAAAGGGTCTATAATATATATATAAGGTTGAGTACCTTATCTTGGTAACACTATGGATACGACCCACTTTGTAATAGTTATAAATGACTTGATCTAGGTTGTTTGTGTGGAGATATGCAAGTGGGATATCCTATAAATGAGTTCATATAAGACTAGACCACGAAATAGTTTAACACCATTATCAAATAGATTAATATTTCAATAGGATGACCATGTAACTCGATCTCACTGAGTAAGTTATGGACTTCTACCTGTTAGGGCTTGTCCTTTGATTTGTATAGGTGAGAGTGGCTCAAGTCGCCGACTCAATTTCCTACCATTTTGGGGACAAGACCGAGTGGGGATTGGGAACATAACTATACAAGATGAGATTCAATCATTCTCGACTTTAGGGTAATTAGATGAATATTCTCTTAAGTGCTGACTCCGAGACTTAAACAAAGGGTCCCACCTTCTCACTAGCTTGAGAGGGATTTCTGTTTAATGGTCGGACTATAAACAGGTTGTTCATTAGAGGATCAGTGGTACTTGAGGTGAAAGAGGTAACTCATGGGTAAAACAGTAATTTAACTAGCTGAACTTACTAAGACTCATGAAGGATTGCCTTACTGTTAATGGTCAAAATCCATGGACGGAAAATATTCTACCGTGAGAAGAGTGCAGCTGTGGGTCTTTTGTGGAGTGACGACAGTTAACGAATGTTGATTAATATGGTTAATGAGTTTAATCAATTAATTTCCTATCATTGGAGCTTCCAGCTCATTAGGTCACCTTGCTAGCTCGTAAATGATAGTTAAGAACATTTAGTCTTGAAAAGAATTTGAATTCAACTGAACAGTAAAAGAAAACACATACTTAACGGACGCATGCAGAAGAGAATGCTGCCTGATAATTTGTCCTGAATAGTGAAGGAGTTGACATCAAAGATAAAGAAACAATTGTTATCAATGTAAAACTGATGAACAGAAAAAAGATTAGTAGAAATTTAAGGAACACGAAGGAGATTAGAAAGAACAAAAGAAAAAACAGAAGAAAGGGTAGTGCAACCTATATGAGTAACATTCAGTGGCTGGCCAATACCAACAGCAACATGAGCTTCACCATTATGCCCAGATGAAACTAAAGATTTCCTAAATATACGTTAAATGCGCGTTACAACCCAAATTAGATAGCCAAATATGTGGATCAGAAGTAGAAGACGAGGGAGTAGAAGATTTAGCACCAAAAGAAGCTGTTAAAGCAGGGAGGTGAGCAGGAGAATGACGGCCACGAAACTCCTGATTCATACGCTGATAGCAATCAAGGGCATTGTGACCAAACCGTCGACAAATCTGACAGATCACACGACTGGATTGTAACGAAGACACAAATTGAACGGATCCACCAAAATTAGGGCTCGAATTTGAGGAATCAAAGTTTGTGAACCATCGTTTGCTGTGAAATTAGGGCCAACGCTTCGAGTAGGAAAACGAACGAGCCTTACTTCCACGACCACGACTAGCAAAATTCGAAGATACATTCACCATCATAGCAAGATCAGGATTATTCGATGATATATACTCAGCCTTAGACTGTTTCTCAATAGCACTCTCCGCAGAGTTTAGTAAAACATGAAGATCTTCAAATGAAGGAATCTGTGCACGAGTACGAATTGTTGTCTTGAAGACATTATAAGATGATGGGAGGCCATTAAGAGTATAGATTACCAGATCTTCTTGATCGACCAGAACAGAGATTACCGCGAGTTTATTTTCTAAATCTTTAATTCGCTGAATAATAAACATCAACAGACTCAGTAGATTTCTTCGATATACTCTGCAATTCAGACTTCAAGCCAACAATATGAGTACGATTGGAAGACGAAAAATGCTTCTCAAGTTTAAGCCATACATCACGCATTGTTGTACAACCAACAACATATGATAGGGCTGGTTGCGACAGAGTTGCATTAAGTAATGTGATTAGGGCTCGATCCTTCTCAAACCACCCTAGATATGCTGGATTTGTTGAAGCTGAACCTTCTTCAGAGACCATTACAAAGGCATGAGCTGGAATCAATCCATTGATATAGTCGAAAAGTTTGTGAACCTTCAGAATCGGTGAAGCTTGAAACTTCCACTATACATAATTTGTGGAGTCTAAACAAAATGTAATGAGATTATAGATGTTTGTCAGAAGAACAATTGGAGAATGGAGCGAATTCACTGAAGTAATTGACGAGGATTCGCATGAACTTTGAGGCGTCATTCAGAGTCAATACTAGGATTCAACACTTGTGGGATGCGAGTCAAGCTTGCTCTGATACCATGCAGATTTACAGGCTTAATTAAATTAAGCACCTCAACTTTTATTAATTAATCACAAAGTATTTATACAAGAGGTGAGTCACACAAAATAAATACAGGAAATAAAACTAATTTCCAATAATACCCATAGAATGATGATCCTCTTGATAGTTGAAACATGCTTTCTACAAAGGATTGATAGTGGTGGCTTCTCCTCTAGATTTCAACTGTGCTCCACGGTTGTTGTAAGGAGTTATGCTTTTTTAACTCATCGATTTGATTATATGAAAATAGCTGAATTTCAACTGACTAATCTTGACTAAAAAATTTTTATGTAGAACTTCTTCTAGATGCATCTGTCGCAACCTCATCGTATGATTCTACACCGACGATAATAAGGATGAATTTTTATCTGCCAAAAAAAAGAGTTATATTATAGAGCTTATCATCTATCTAGCCGTTGCATTAAACTCACTTTATTCTTTTCATGAATTTCTTGTTTCTTCCTTCCATTGTATACTTTCCAATGTCCTTTTCTTTTTTAACTTGTTTCTTTCTTTGATATTCGTTTTTCTCCAGAGTCAAACTATTTGAATTGTTTTCTAAGTTGTCGGTTGCAAACTTTGTTCATTGACTTATGCAATTGAGATTGTGAAGGACTATACCTTTATGAGTGTAAATACGAGAAAGTGCTTGTAAGATCCATTTTTCTTTCTTCCTTTACCTAATTTTGCAGCCTATGTCTACAAGATGATTTTGAAACGTTTTTCCACATCATGGAGCATTTAACCACAAAAGTTGGGTTCAAGGCTAAAATCCATAGAAATACAAGCAACTCATACTAAGTAAAAGAATAGCAACGTCCAATTCACCATAAGGAGTATTGGGATGAGCATGGTGGAACTTTTCCAAGCTGTCTGATGGAAAAATTTAAGAGAAGTTCAAAAAGTTAATTTTACCTTAAACTCAATACATTTCATGGAAGTACAAACTCAGAAGAATACATTCATTAAAAAAAAAATTAATCTTCCAACATAAGTTTGTGAATATAACAAACGAATAATGTGCTTGAAAGAACGAAAAAAAATACATATATAGGTTTCCTTCATATCTTTAGATAATAAAAAATTGAATTATAGCATTTTGAAACTTTTTAGTAGACATGTCCATTACAAGTGGTATTTGAATGTTTCTATTTGAATTGTACGAGATGAAATACTCATACATAATTCTTAGAGGACGTCCTCCTTGGTTTATCAATTCTTAATAAAGTGTATGATTGACTCGAACAACCTTGAATTCATACGATATATCTTAGTAAGAGGACGATTTCATTTGGTGACTGGGCTTTCCATCGAATTTCTTGGCAGCACTAGAGTCACTTTACAATCAGCATACAAATCGGCAACCTTGTCACATTGCATGGGAGGGGTGCTGCAACCGGTCAAGACGGAGCTTGGAGATTGGAGAGAGAGCTAAATGAGAGTCGGAAAAAATAGAGCCAAGTACTATATTGCACTATTTCACAAAACTCGAGTTAAATGGCAACTTTTGAAAACTTACCGACCAAATAAACATAAACACTAAATGAGAAATAGGAAGAAAACACTAATGAAGGTGAAGAGACATGCATCGGAAATTGCTAACATTTTGCATAGAGATAGATGGTAATTCCATTTTTGATTACCCAGTGGAAACTGTGGTTCTTGTCAATACGAGCATAACTTAGTAGACAATGCATCCTTAAAATTTTGGGTCGTACATTCAATTTTTGTAAGATTTTCGACCCCATCAATACAAGAAATCTGTAATCAAGATGCCAGCAAGCGATTTTAGCCAAAATACAGATCAAACAAACTTTTGAACAAGAAACGAACTTTTCATTGATAAATGAAAAGGAACAAAAATTGTTCAAAGATACAAACCCCTAAAGGGGTGAAATGAAGGGGATGAAGAAGGAAAAAAAAATAAAAAAAAAAAAGATACAAACAAACCAAACTTAATAAATGAAGCTTAAACATTACACAAAAAAGCCTCCCAATTAGAACAAATCATGCTAGGAGAATAATTTGCAAAGAGATTGGAGAAAGCACACCATTGTGAGGCTTTGAACTTAGCTATATTGTAGCAATCGAAAGCTGAGCGGCTTTTCCTTTCGAAAGTCCTTTGATTCCGCTCAAACCATAACTCAGATAAAAGCTCTTTAAGACCGTTTACCCAAAGAAGACTTGCTTAGGCGAAAAGAAAGGACCTAATAGCAACTGAAAAATTGATGAAGATACTGACTTGTCCTTTATCCAAGCTAAATTGAACATATGAAAGAAAAGATCCCAACAAACTGATGCATAAGGACAAAAGAGAAACAAATGCACTTGGTCTTCGCAAGTGGCAGCACACAAAACACATATAGAAGGTTGGAGGAGCATGTTAGGCAGCTTCTTTTGGAGAGTTTCAAAAGTATTTACTTTCCCATTAAGGAGAATCCATGTTAGAACATTTACCCTTTTTGGGCTGCACGAATTCCACAATCTTGAAACAAAATCATTAGGCAGAGATGAAGGACCAACTCTAGGCTTACAGAGGGAGCTAACCGAAAAGGATTCAGAAGAGTTTAAAACTCCATTTCAACTGATCTTCATCATCACAAAGCTGAATCGGATTTAAACATGACAGCAAAGATAAATATTCTTCCAATTCTTCATCCTTTAGCATTCTCCTAACTTCAATTCTCCAAGAAGAAGAATGTGAGTCTTAAGCATCATGGACTGGTATAGAAGGAGAAGAAGAGATCCGAAATAAGGATAGAAACCTATCCTTTAAGATAGAATCCCCTAGCCATAAATGGTGCCAAAATAGAACTTGTTTGCCATTCTTAATCCTGAAAAAGGTGAAGTTTGCCACCAACGACCACTGTTTTTTAATGCAAAACCATGGACTACGACGACTACCAATTTTTTTTCCAGAAACATTCCAGTTAAAACGGTCAATACCATAAATGCTTGCCACAACTTGCCTCCAAAAAGCTGAAGTTTCTATACTGAACTGCCAGCCCCATTTGGCTAGCAAAGCATGATTTCTATGCAACAATCTCCCAATACCCAAACCACCTTCTTCCTTGCAGACAGTATCCCACCTAACCAAGTGTTTCAATGTACTCTTCTGACTATCTCCCCAAAAAAATGATCTCAAACTTTGCTCAATCTGTTTGCTAATAAGAACTGACATTTGAAATATTGATAAAAAGTACAATGGAATGCTGCCGAGAACCGAGAGGCAAAGAGTCAACCTCCCTCCACGAGAAAGCTGGTATTTTTTCCATCTATCCAGCTTCTTCATGATTTTTTCTTTAATGGGATTCCAAAAATCAATATTTTTAGGATTTCCACCCGAAGTAGACCTAAGTAAACAATAGGCAGTGTTTCAAAATTACAATCAAACTTCTTTGCAACCCTAACCACCCTTTGAAGGTCAATATTAATTCCGCACAGTGAATATTTTTCCCAATTTACTTTAAGGCCCGAAAGTCATTCAAATGCCTTTATAGTATCGAAAAGGACATCCATCATCTCTTCATTATCCTTACAAAATAGCAATGTATCGTCAGCGAATTGTAAATGAGAAATATGCACCAAATTGCTCCCCTCAATGAAACCTTCAAAAAAACCTCTATCGTGGATGTTTTCCATTAAGCTGCTTAGAACATAACTGATCAATAAAAACAAAAATGGTGAAAGGGGATCATCTTGACGTAAGCCACGCGAAGCAAGAATTCTTCCACGCGGCCTACCGTTTATGAAAACTAAAAACTTAGCTCCTCGAATGCACCCATTAATCCACTGAATCCATTTATTTCCAAATCTTTTCTTCCTAAGGAAAGCAATCAGAAAATCCCAATCCACCTTATCGAAAGCTTTCTCAATGTTTAGCTTTAAAAGTCAACCTCTCTTTTTCTGAAATCTGTAAAAATCCACCGCCTCATTTGCTATCAATATCGGGTCTAGAATTTGTCTACCCTCAATGAAAGCGCTCTGATTAATGGAGATTGTGCTGGATATAACTTTCTTAAGCCGCTCGGTGAGGACTTTAGCCATAATTTTGTATGTGGAGGCCGTAAGACTAATGGGCCTAAAGTCTTTAACCTTGTCCACAACATCCTTCTTAGGAATAAGACAAATGTAAGTATCTTTGATACAAGCATTTATAATACCACTTGTGTAGAATTCTGCAAAAAGTCGAGTAAAATCTCCTTTCCAATGTTGCCAAAATTTGGCAAAAAACTCAATGGTAAAGCCATCAGGTCCAAGGGCCTTATTTTTCCCAAGAGATTTAATAGCTGACCATATTTCAAGATCATCAAATGGTCTTTCTAACCAGTTACTGTAATGATTCGAGATGGGTCTCCAGTTGATCCTTTTGGGAGAAAATCTTTGGACAGCCTCTCCCTTATACAAATTTTCAAAAAACCCAATGATTTCTGCTTCAATTTTCAAAAAACCCAATGATTTCTGCTTCAATTTCCCTCTGATTTAGCAGGGATATATTTTGGGAGTTCATTATCTCAGTAATCTGTGCTTTTCTTTTCCGAGCAGCCAAAAATTTATGAAAAAATTTACTGTTTTCATCCCCATTCTTCAGCCAATGTATCTTACACTTCTGGATCAGATTTTGTTCTTCATTTAAGAATAAATTCAAAAGATCCTTCTTCAATGAAACTCTCCTCTCCTCCTCTGCCAAAGAAACTCCCACGGACTCATCTGTTTCATCAAGTAAAGCAATTTCCGAAATAATCTTCTCTTCTGCTTCTATCCTCTTCTTTTCCTTTTGAACATTCCACTGCTTAAGAACGATTTTGAGATTTCTAAGTTTTGAAGAAATGACAAAACCTGCCCATCCATAGGAAATGTCGTCCGAGAGCTTAGATTCAATTAATTGAACGCACTCCTTGTCTTCTAACCAAGAGTTGAAGAACCTGAATGGAGAAGGCCCCCATACAAAATCTCCTACATCAAGAACAATTGGATAGTGGTCAGAAGTAATTCTTTCAGCCCTGCTTACCTTGGAGTTGCTAAACAAATTATCCCAATCCTTAGAGATAAAAGAATCTGTCCAAAATTGAGTGAATATTCCTGCTGCCCATTTTCGACCAAGTGAACTTTCCATTAGAGAAACAAATTTCCAGCAAATCAAGGTCTTCAATAAGTTTATTAAACTTTCTCACGTCTCTTGTGATTCGCCCTCCTGTAGATCTATCTGAGATCCATCTTGTGATATTAAAATCACCCCCAAGGCACCAAAACTTATCACAGAGTCCTGAAATATTCCGAAGCTCAGCCCATAACAACTTTCTTTCTCTGTAATGATTTGGACCATAGACATTAGTAATAAACACTGTATTCAATTGAGAGTAAAATCCGATCAATTGAAGTCATTGAATACAGATCAAACAAACTTAACATACATTTTTACGAAGCATATATCAAGGCAAGGCCTACATTTACATTGAAAATGAATTCTTCCTCATAAAAGAAGAAATAAAGGAAAAGAAAAGAAAACGGTGTCTCTTTTCTGATGAATGAAAGCAGTCCTACCTTGTTATACACAAATACACCAATCTGATGGTGCAGAATACTTTTTTTTTTTTTACATCTCTCTCTCTCTCTCTCTCTCTCTCACCCTCACACACACACACAAATGGAAAGTGTTCACAATTACTTCATATTGAACCTGGAACCATCAAGCCGCTGCGTGTTTCTAGTTAGGAGTGGTCATCAGTTTCATTTCCATGTGATTTTTTCAATTTTGCAACTAGAACCCACATGTTGGCGAGTTCATTTTCTAGATAAGCTTCTCTCTGCTTGGATTCCTCAACCTTGCAGTGAAGTTCGGCTTCTCTATGATCCTTTTCGAGAAGGGCAGCTTCATACGAAAGCTCTCTCTCCTTACTCATGGCCAATTCTCTCTTCATTTCTGCAGCAGAAGCACCAAGGTCATTGCGCTTTACGATAACATCTCTCCGGCCGTTCCGGGTTCCAATAGTCGATCTTCTCTGGGAAGGGGAGCTCTTGGATGCAGCAAATTCAGCAGTTAGTCTCTCATTCTCATTCATGAGCTTGGAAACTTCTTCTGATAAGGCTTTGAGTTCAACAGCTGCGGCTGAGGCTAGACCCTTAGCATATGAACTCTCCTCTGCAAGTTTCTGGTTTCTCAGCTCTAGCTGCTCTTTTGACTCTGTTAGTTCAGCCACTTTATGCTTCAGATCATGAATCTCAGTTGCCTGTCAAAGGGAAAACACATAATCAATTATATTTTTATTTTTATTTTTTTTAACTTTTTTATTTTTGAAAAATTTTTTATTTCTTAAACTAAATTGCCTCATAAGATAGCTCAATCAGGATTCCCAATAATAATTAAAAAAGAAGAATACAACAATTGGGGATATGATTCACAAAACTGTGCAGTAGACAAACATGAATTTAGCACACATTGGTTCTTTGATTTGGAAGTGCAACAAAAAGATATTTGAAAAAATTCTTGACACAACAATAACTGCTAATATTTCCATTTTTCAATACTGAACAGCCAGCGAGTTGTGATGTTCACTCAATGGAGGAGATGTTGGAGTTTAGAAGAAACCTGTGCTAATATTTCATCAGCCTCTTTCACCATGGGACTACAATTTCGCAATTCAAGTGTATCAGCTAGCTGTTGCTTTAAGGAGGCTACAGTTTCCTGTAGTCCTTCACATTCAGAGATCTGATGGAAGAATGTGAATCAAAACCAAAAGCATTAAATAAATGATTTTTGGAGCAACAAGTTCAATACGATGAGTGAAAGTAGTTATTCTACCTTTTGGTTTAGCTGCTCCTGAATTATACGATTATCAGCAGCTTTAACCTACAGGATTGAGCAGTAACGAGAAAGTTCAATACTATACTTGAGAAACACATTGGAGAAAAAGTTTCCCTTTTTTCGTGACTTTCATTTTTAAAAATTTGTTTGCAATACCCAATTTATCAATATGAATACAACAATGAAGTTGGGGCTAAACTAAGACTCGTGGATGGGGAAAACCCACTTCAACCACCAAATCAGAAAGCAACATCAGTCCATTAAGCTTTTTGATGTGTTTTGCCCTATTCCACAGACATGAGTAACAACAACCATTTATGAAAAAAGCTCCTCTGCAATGTTTTTCAATGATTTGATGATGTTGACTGTCAATTCAAATGTGGAACACAAGTTTGAGATAATTTTTATAATTCAATTCACTATTCACCTCAAGTTCAAACGACTTCTCATTCAACTGTGCAGTCAGTTCATCAATTTCCTGCAGCATTAAGACAAGCACGCAGGTTTGCTTAAGCAAAAGTGAGATGGCTCTTAAAAGAAAATTGAATACACAAAAACTATTAGAGAACTTACTCGCATTATTTCCAAGTCTGTCATTTTATTTGGTGAAGCATCGGCAATTTTCTTTTCGAGCAAAGCTATTTGTTGACTTTTGGTGTTGATGTCATCTTTTAACCTTTTCATCTCAGACTTAATAGTAGAAGAACCATAAGTATGAAGTTCTCTGGCACATTGATAAAACGTAAACATGTAGCTTTTGGAAAATAAGCTCTTACATAAATTTGGTCTTTTTGGGGGTTTCTTGCAGCCTCATCCGACAGACGCTTCAAAGCACTTGAATGAAGTGCCACCTCTCCGGACAAAATCTTTTGCTGTTCCCTTAGAAGGTCAATCTGATCGCTTGACTTTATGCTAGTCTGATAAAACGGATGAATCAATTTTTTCAACAGAAAAACTATTATCATAATCAAGTATGGAGGATAATAAACAATTTGTTTTTTAGAAAAAAAAAAATACTGAAGCAATTAAAAAAAATTACAGAAAAATTGCAATTATACTTATTTTTTCAAAATCAGGAAGCGATTTATAATTCTCAGCTAAACAATCATACTTCCAAGAAAGAATGATTCTTAATACACATGCTGGGCAGTGGGCAATTTTTATTATCTAGTTTTCTTTATCTTCTTCAGCACTATGGCAAGGCATCAATTTTAGCTGCAATATAGGCTCAAAATTCATATATCATATTCTGAAATCTTTTTACAAAATTAAAAAACTTTTTTAAGAAGACTGTGCACGCAGGAAGAAATGATATACTTGGTTAGATTTATTTAAGAAACAGAGTAGGACAAGAAGATTATTTGTAGATCTACTTTTACATCACTCGCATTTCTTCCTCTTTACTTTTAACAATCTAACTAATCTGAGTTTTTCTTTTGGTCACAAAAGTTGTGATTCCAAGAAAGAAATCCAATTCAACCCAGAAACAATTTATTGAGTATACAAAAACAATTACTTATTTAACATTTTTTCTTTGAAAAATTATATTTATTAAAAACTTGGGGGAAGGATGATCATGGGCCCTGCTGGAGTCTATGAATTGCACTAACTTGTAACTATTACCCAAAAGATCTCTAAACGTGCATCATGATCCTAAACTCCACGATTGTCCTAAAGTGCACTTTAGGTAGCCAACAATCGATCTTTGGATTCACCTAATTGAAGATCTGAGTCCAAATGATCTTTTAGCTAGATTGGGTCATTTGAGGCCTGAAAAATCTTGGGCACCAAACTCGTGATCCCGATCCCAAGTGCACTCCAATGAAAGAGGTTCAAATTGGCTTCATTATGGATATGAGAAAGCAAACAAAGGTGACAACTAGCTCGGGTGCAATCAAAATTAAAATATATGTTAAATTTAAGAGAATAAAAGTATTATGATATATTCAAATAATGCAACTTAGGACTTCGGAGAAAGACCTACTACAAAAAAGAATAGTAAATCTACTACAAAAAGGAATAAGAGACCTACTACAACAAACAAAGAAATAAAAACTATAAAGATTAAAAAGCCAACTAATAGATGTTTATATAAGCTGGTTTAAAGATATCTTCCATAGCTAGCTTGTTGATTAGTTTGTCCAATTGCGTCTTTGTAAGTCCCTTAGGTAGTACATTAGCAACATGCTCTGTCGTTGGAAGATAAGGAATACATATTGCACCAGTATCAATCTCGTTAATAAAATGTTTGTCAACCTTAATATTTTTTTGTTCTATCACAAAAAACTAGATTGTGAGTTATAGATATGATAGTCTTGTTGTTACAATAAATTCGTATAGGTGTCCTCCGAGGAAATTTCAATTCTTCAAGTATCATTTTCATTCGTCTACCTTCACAAATTTCATGGGCTAAAGCTCTAAACTCTGCTTCAGCACTACTCCTGGCCACCACATTTTGTTTTTTGCTTCGCCATATAACCATATTTCCTCCAACAAAGGAACCGTAACAAGAAGTAGATCGTCTACCCATAGCACATCAAACCCAGTCCGCATGAGTATAAACTTCTACTTGAGAGTGGATATTATTTTTTAACAAAATACTTTTTCTAAGAGTTCCTTTCAAATATCTCAAGATTATAGGCAGCTTCAAAATGAGTCGGTCCAAGTGCATGCATAACTTGACTTACCATACTTACACAGTAAAGACAATATCAGGTCGTGTATGAGACAAATAGATCAATCTTCCAACAAGTCTCTAATATCTTTCCTTGTCATTTATTTCTTCTGCATTTGCTACTTCTAATTTCAGGTTAGGTTCAATAGGAGTTTCTGCCATGCTGCAATCAAGTAGTCATGTTTCTCCAAGCAAGTCAAGAACATATTTTCTTTGATTAATAAAGATACCTTTTTCGATCTTGCAAATTCCAACCCTAGGAAATATTTCAAAGTCCCATAAGTCCTTGATTTAAAACTCACTTGCAAGATTTTCCTTAAGACTGGCTAGTCTTGCTTCATCAAAACACCGTGAGAATAACATCATCCATAAAAAATTAGAAGAAAGCTGATCGAAAGAAATATTGTGCACAATATAAAATGAACATATCATTATGTCCAAAAGAAGTCAGAGCTTGGTAAAAAATGCTCTCATCTCTCGTCCTCTCCTCCTTTCACCCTTAGTTTCGTAGTTCTTTTTTGTTTGACTATGCAATTTCTTAGCATTTCTTGTCCGTTAGTTTGTTAAGTTGTTTAGATTCACTTATGCTGAGATTTTTAATCTGGTAAAGTGGAAATTAGCAGTAGTTGCTGCATTGATGGAAAGTTTTTTTA
Source organism: Momordica charantia (assembly GCF_013281855.1). Lineage (NCBI taxonomy): Eukaryota > Viridiplantae > Streptophyta > Magnoliopsida > Cucurbitales > Cucurbitaceae > Momordica > Momordica charantia. Next base: position 8,530,339 of record NW_028275157.1, on the reverse strand, counting down.
CATCTGGTAAGATGATGAAAGATACATTCTAGAAGATGTGCATAGAGATGTCTTGGTATCTCTTCCCCCACTCAATTCCTGTGGTTTGATAATCATATGGTCTAACTGGTTCACGCTCCATCTCATGCCTGGTTCAAGTACCAGCTTATAAATGTTCTTGGTTCATGTCGTATTCAGAAGTTTAGAATCGATCAAGATTGGTTTTTAGAACTGGTGGTTTGGCCTAACACGGGTGGTAGAAAGAGAGCTATAATCCCTGGGCTTAACAAATTTGGATGGTTAAACTTCTAGAACATGCTGAAAACTTTTCAGTTAGAATCACTGAGGATCAAAGACAGAAACTTTTGAACAGCACAGACAATTTGTGGAGAAAGATAAAGGTAAGAAAGTGATGGTTCAGATCCAACCGTATTTTTGAATATATACGATATGTTGGAAAAACATATTTAAAACACTCGATGGAAGTTTAAGTCATAATATATACGAGAGGTTGGAAAAACATATTTAAAACACTCAATGGGAGTTTTGAAATTTAAAACCTTACTAGGCATCCTATTTATTAGGTAGGTAGCTGTGAGAATGACTTCCACCAATAAATATTTCGGAGCATACATGAAAAACATTATAGCACGTGATACTTCAAGTAAATGCCTATTTTTTCTTTCGGCAATCTCATTCTGTTGAGGAGTATCCCGACAAGTAGACTAATGAACAATACATTTTTCTTTCAAAAATCATAAAAAATTTCATTGAAATACTCAGCGTCATTATCAGAGTGTAAAATGCAAATTTTAGTTGGAAATTAGGTTTCAATCAATATTGTAAAAGTGTTTAATAATGTCTTTTACCTCAAATTTTTTTGTCATAAATAAACCCAATTTAGACGAGTATGATCGTCAATAAAGGTCTTTCCACTATGAGTACTAACTTTAGAGAGACCCCAAACATCACTATGAATTAAATAAAAAAGATTCAGAAGTTTTGTAAGGTTTTGGAGAAAATGTGGAACAATGATCTTTTGCTAGAATGCAACTCTCAAAAACAAAAGAGGAACAATCAATTCCTTTAAATAAATTTGAAAATAAATGTTTGAGATAGGAAAAACTGGGATGTTCCAGCCTAAGATACCAAAGTATAATTTGTTCTTTAATCGAGAGAGAAGTAATACTATTGAGACTCTGAGTTATTTTATTACTAAAAGAACCTTCAATCAAAGTAGTAGAGACGATCAAGCATCCTTGCAGATCCAATCACCTTCCACAAGTCCTTATTTTGGAAAAAATACAATGAGATTCAAAGAAATTAATACGACAGTTAGAATCTTTAGAAAGTTTGTTGAGAGAAGAAAAGGTTACAGGTTAATTTTGGAACATGAAGGACAAACTAATAAAAGGTTATAGGTTAATTTTGGAACATGAAGAACAGACTGCAGAGAAATAGTCTCAATCAATTTAATGGTTCATTTTCCTGTAAGGAAGAAAAACTATTCTCTGCAATTCTAGTTTTTTCCTTTGGAATATGAAAGAGCGTGAATCAAATAGACAAGGAAAACTTAATCCATGAAGATGATTTACTCCAGAGAAAGCCTTAGGGATAAGTACTTAATTTGTACCTGGGATACACAAGAATTATTAGAAGGTAAATAACAATTTCAACAGTTTTAATTTGCGCCTCCTAATAATTGGTAGATAACAATTTCTACCATTTATGAATTTACACCCCCCAAGGGGCAGACCAGGTGGCAAGAGCTTGGGGTCTCTTGGTCATACTGGCAGAGTCTCAAGTTTGAACCTTCTGGTGCGTTTCATACCAAAAACCGTTGATGTCTCCCGAGTCGAGGCTTTGAGGCGAGCACCAGTGCCCTTGGGTATAAAGGAGCAAAGCTCCGACTCCCCGTTCTCAAAAAAGGATTTTATGAATTTGCTCCATACTTGAGTTACCATCTTTATCCTTATACATTCTTGTATTATTTTTAGTTGAATTGAAGTTCATACTAGTGTTTTCGAGGCGCACCCAAGCGAGCGCCTAAGGCGAGGGGTGAGGCGATTTCGCCTAGGTGCGCCCTGAGTGGTGCCAAGGTGACCACCTTCAACCGGGCGCTCGCCTTGGCGCGCCCTCGCCTTATGGCGAGGCGAGCGCCTGGTTGAAGGCGGACGCATATATCTTTTTTTTTTTTAAACTTTAAATCATTTTAACTTGATAAAAACCCACCTCATAATGAAAATAAACAAAACATGAAGAGAAGACAAAAATAGAACCGTAGGAGATGATAAGGGAGAGATGGTATACTTGGAGGAAGAAGAAAAACTGAAGCAGAACATGTTGACGAAAGAAGTTGCAGAAGAACATGTTGAAGAAAGAAGTTCTGAAGAAGAAAAGTCTTAGGAGAAGAGTCTTTTCAAAAAACGGAAAGGTGGAAGGCAGCTCACTTTTCTATGTGCTTGCATGATAAGTTAGCTGTCACCTATTTCCCATGGCCATGAATACAGCTGTTTTACTATAAATACAGCTGTTTGCAATAAATACAGCTATTTCTATTTAATTCTTTTGCAGCTTATTTCAAATACAATTTTCTCTCTACTTATTTTTTCTTTATTCCGAATATTTCTATTTTTATCAATTATTTTAAATTAATTTTTTATTTAAAATATTATTATTATTTTAGTTTTCACATTTTAAAATTGAATATTTATTTATTTTACATATAAATTATTAATAAATATTATTTTATTTAATATTTTATGTAGTGCGCCTCGCTTCACTCAGGCGTCGCCTTTTTATCGCCTCTCGCCTTGAGGCGATGGAAGGGCTTGTCGCCTTGAGTTGCGCCTTGCGCCTTGAAAACACTGGTTCATACCATTCTAAAGAAATGAACACACTAAATAAAATGTGGCACCTGAACCAAAGTTATACATGATTTGAACCAGACCAGACCTTGAACCGGTCAGATTGGACATTGGAATAATCTTCAAATCTTAAACAGATCCACTCGTGAATCGAACCAAGGGTTGAATCGAAACAAATAGAGGTTGAATGGACCAAACCAAATTTGAACTGAACCGAACCAAGAGTTGAAACAAATCGGGTTGAAGCAATCTTCAACCTTTAATCCAACCTGAAATTTCGATAGAAATCACAAACACCCTCAACCACCATGCGAACAGTGAGCTTAAACTGCAAACATATGGCTGGTGATAATACAAAAGGGGCAAGAACGCGCGAGCAGTCTGAGACGGTGAATGATGAACTTGAATGGGGAATGCAAACGTATGGCTAGTGATCGTGCAGAGAAGCGCAAACGATGACCAGCGATCGTGGGAACAAACAAACTAAAACGACGTGAGTCGTCTATGATGGAGTGACTGCAAATTTGTGGACAAATTAAGGTGCCAGAACAAACCTGTCGTGCCGGAAGTAGGCTGCGCTGTTCTTCGATGACAACAAGAAGGGCTTCGGTGACTGTGGCAGCCGGCGGTCATAGCAGCCACGGCTGGAACTAAGCTTGAAAAGGTTTCGACATCGGATAGGGTTTTTAGGAAGGGCTAAAATTGGTAGAGAAAATTAGGACTTTCTGGGTCTGAACGAACCCAAGACCTCCTAACTCTGATGCCATGTTAAATTTTAGAGAATCAAAATATTATGATATATTCAAATAGTGCAACTTAGGTCTTCTTATACCGGAGAAAGACCTACTGTAAAAAAAATAGTAAACCTACTACAAAAAAGAATAGGAAACCTACAATAAAAAAGAAAGAAATAAAAACTATAAAGAATAAAAAGGCAACTAATAAATGTTTATATATATATATTCCAATAATATGAAATAAAGTTACATACATACCAAAGGTGAATCCTGATCAAATATATTTTCTTCCAAAGCTTCTTTCTCCTCTCTGGCATCAGATAAGAGATCTACAGATGGGGAGCTTTCTGTACGTAAAGAATGAGATAATCTGGATTCTGTGGGAACATTGTTCTGATCAGTTCGAGGTGTTGAAGGAATGCTAGTGGACTTCACTCCACTTGACCTATCACTCGTGTTTGTTAAAGTTCCCAAGCCACTATCTCGTTTCTGATCAACGATAGTAAATAAAAAGCTTTAAAACATATATATAATAAACAACCTTTTAAACATGTTTAAAATCAACAATAAACTCAAAAAGCTTAAGTTGATGGGTTAAGGTAAATTTAATCATATATAGATATCTCAACACCCTCCTCACTTATGGGCTTGGAAATTTGAACAAGACCCAACAAGTGGAAATTAATATTAAATAGGGAGGAAATGACAATACTGGAGTTCGAACATGGGACCTCCTACTCTAATACCATTTTAAACATTTTAAACATGTTAAATCACCAGTGAACCCAAAAAGTTTAAACTGATCAGTTAGGGTAAATTTAATCATATATAGATGTCTCAACTCTATCATTTGATTTACAATGAAGAAGGTGCAATAAAAACAATATATTCAGCCAATCATATAAATATTCAATTTAAGCGCAGCCAATGTTTTCAAGCTGAGAATATAATCAGGACATAAAAGAATACTCAAACTTCAAGTAGCAGTGGATTCATATGCAAGAATCAGGCATAAAAAGAAAATTACAACATTGAATTTCCTAAGTTACAAAATTATGTCAAACAAATTAAATATGGAAACTAAGTTTTAGAAGGATCCATGAACATAAATGAAGTAGGAGGCATCCTCTATCTTATACAGACTATAAGAAAGGAGTACTACAGAACTTTTCGGGAAGAAAAATCAAAGTGAGTCTACAATAACATTTCTCATGCCATTTTTAATTTTAAAAACCACTCTGTATTGCTGTGTTTTATGAGAGAGATAATTTGCACCTTCTGTTCGACTCCAGCACTTTTTTTCTTTTTTTTTTTTTTAAATAATTCACTTCTTAATATACAGGAGTGGTTGGATGAATAAATACAACAATTCCAGCTATTTAGATTTCGAGGAAACGGCCTACCCTAATAGATGAAGAAATACATAGCCAAATTTATTTAAATAGAAAATTTATTTATAACATTTGTACAGAAAAATATGTTTGAGCTGTAAAACATGTTGATGCTTTCACTGAATGGCCTGATAAACTCTCTATATGAACGTTGGTTGCAATAAGATGGAAGCGCTGACAGAAGGGTCAAGAAATAGTATGTACAAATTTCATAAAATGTGGTAACAGAATTTCTATCCAAAACCAACTTTATACCACTCAAGGGTTGTGTTGAATTAGTTAGAAGTTTAGATTATGTGGACTTAGTTAGAAGTTGTTTAGATTTTGTGTTTAAATTTAGCAAATAAATCTATTTTTTTGTCAGGGAAGTTAGGAGGTTATTCCTAGATTTTGTTTCCTTTTGTAACCTACATATAGTGTCTCTTTTCCTCATCTTTGATCAATCAATTCGAGAAATAAAGAATTTATTTCTTCTCTCTTTTCTCGTGTATGTCTCTCTGGTGCCTCTATCCTTAGTTTTTATGGTATCAGAGCTAGGTTTAGATTGACATCAGAATGGTTAAAACAACCATGATGACTGATGTGCGCAAGGATGAGAGTTCCGAAGGATCGAATACGACCTCAATTCTCTCCCTACAAGTACATCCACGACACCTCACATCTCTATCTCTGAAAACACTTCGCTCCAAATTACCTCTCCAAAACTGAACGGAAAAAATTTTCTGCAATGGTCTCGATCGGCCCTCCTAGTTATCCGTGGCCAAAGTCGACTAGGGTACATCAATGACACAATAGCAAAACCAGATGAAGCTGACTCATCTTTTCCCGTGTGGGATGCTCAAAACTCAATGGTCATGACATGGCTCATTAACTTGATGGAGGAGGACATTAAAGAATCATTCCTCTTCTACTCAACAGCAAAGGATCTTTGGAATGCGCTCACTACGACTTTTTCTGATTTTGATAAGTGGCTCAATTGTTTGAATTACGCAATAAGGCACGCTCCCTACGACAAGGTGAATCTGATGTCACCCAATACTACAGCTCATTACGTCGATTGTGGGCTGAATTTGATCTATGTCTCAATCTCAAATGGGAGAACCCGAAGGATGCTGAATGCTTCCGCAAACACGTCAAGAAGGAACGAATTTATGATTTTCTTGCAGGTCTTCGTACGGAATTAGATGATGTGCGTGGCCGCTTACTTGCCACAAAGCCAATCCCAACCATCCACGAAATCTTCATAGAAGTCCACTGGGAGCAAGCCGCAAACGTGTGATGATGGGTGATACACACACAAAACCTATGTCCCTCTCGCTCGAATCATCAGCTCTGGCGGCACGAGGTTCACCACCACCTTCATCCCGAACTACTCGTCGGAACAACCTATGGTGTGATCATTGTAAGCGCACAAGCCATACAAAAGATGGTGTTGGGAACTCCATGGTCGTCCTCAACGGAAGAATTTATCAAGGGATTATCGACCACCTCCACTTACAAATACTCCACCTTCTCGAAACAGCTCCCCCCGGCTATCAAGTGGACCCTAGTGTGTCAAACTCCCAAGATTTGACCACCTCTCTCCCTCCATTTTCAAAGGCACAACTTGAACAGCTCTATCGCGCCTCTTAACACCGCCGGTTGAATCTACTCTTTCGTCAAGTTTCGTGGCAGAATGGAGGTATTTTTAGTGCAGCTTTAACAAGTCAGCAGTATTCCGATCAGTGGATCTTAGATTTGGGTGCAACTGATCATATGACCTTTTCATGATATGTTTACCATGTACTCACCCAACCCGATTCAGACACATGTCAAGCTTGCGGATGGGTCATCGGCCATTATTAAGGGCTTTGGTTCTGTTATTCTTAGCCTGAATATTACATTGCACTCAGTGCTCCATGTGCCTAAATTATGTTGCAATCTAATTTCTGTTCAGAAGTTGACTCATGATTTAAAGTGTCGGGCCCTGTTCACTGACTCTAAGTGTTTGTTTCAGGACTTGATAACGGGAACGATGATTGGCAGTGCTGATGGCTTTGAAGGGCTCTACTAATTAAGAGAACCAAGTCTAAGAAATAAACAAGTTCTCCAGGTTGGTGGTGAGTCCTAGAGAACAACAAATTCTACTTTTACATCACCGTTTAGGGCACCCGAGCTTTCAGTATCTTAAACATCATATCCTTCACTTTTTCATAAAGATAACCTTTTTACATGCGAAGTGTGTCAATTTGCAAAACACTCTCGTACATCTTATCCTTCTATTGAGTCTATACCATCCAGTCCATTCACAATGATTCATAGTGATTTATGGGGTTATCTCGCATCAAAACTATGTCCAGTAAACGTTGGTTCCTTAGCTTCACTGATGACCACACTAGGGTTTGTTGGGCCTATTTACTTAAAGAAAATCAGAAACTGCATCAATCTTTCATTCTCTCATTCATAATCAATTTAATACGAGAATCAAAATTCTTCGCACAGATAAGGGGACATAATATTTTAATAAAACATTAGGTACTTTCTTGTCTCAAAATGGAATCATTCACCAAAGTTCCTATGTCATTACCCCCAACAAAATGGTATAGCTAAAAGGAAAAATAGGCATCTTTAGAAACTGTCCATGCTCTCATGTTCACCAATTCTGTTCCTAGCCATTTTTAGGGTGATGCTGTCGTTACTGCTTGTTATCTCATTAATCGGATGCCCTCTCATGTTCTGAAATTTAACACTCCACTAGAAATCTTACTCACTATCTATCCTCAAATCCGATCTGTCCTCACAATCCCCCTCAAAACATTTGGATGTACTGCATTCACTCATGTTTATGATCATGAACGTCACAAATTGGAGCCAAAAGCCGAAAGTGTCTTTTTTGGTTACTCTCATACTCAGAAAGACTATAAATGCTATTGTCCAATCACCAATAAATTTTACACTACCATGGATGTCACATTTTTTTAGTCAATCTTTTTTTAGCCTATTGCAAGTAATCTTGATGGAAATTTTTGGGAGATTGACGATCTAAATACCAGGATTGAGTCCCCTCAGTCAAAAATATCTGAGATTGATGGTCTAAATACCGAGTCACCTCAGCCAAAAGTACCTATCCCGATTGTCCCAATTACTCAGATAGAAGAGTCAGTTCCTATTATTTCCTGTAATAATGAAGATGATCAAGCCAACCCAAATCGAAGTGACAAGCAACCTGAAACTCTTGTTTATTCTCGACGATAAACGGTTCAAAGAGTGGAGCCACCACAGCCTCAACAACAAAGCCATGAATCCATCTCATCCTTAGGTACTGAACAATCTACCCTTGTGCCTCAAGACAATAATAATGATCTTGATCTCCCTATTGCGATTAGGAAGGGTGTGAGATCATGTATTCAGCATCCAATTGCTCGATGTATTGGTTATAGTCATTTATCTTCAACAGTTCAGACCTTGGCTCTCAATATGCGGTAGATGATGAAATGAAGGCTTTGAAGTTTAATGATACGTGGATAGTAGTTGATCTTCCTCAAGATAAACTAACGGTAGGATGCCGATGGATCTTTACTGTCAAATATAAGGCTGATGGGTCCATTGAAAGGTATAAAGCAAGATTGGTGGCCAAATGATACTCTCAGACTTTCGGGGTAGACTATCGGAGGCATTTGCATCCAAATTAAACACAATCTGTCTCCTCTTGTCCTTTGCTGCAAATCTAGATTGGAAACTACAACAACTAGATGTCAAGAATGCATTCCTCCGTGGAGATTTGGAAGAAGAGGTGCACATGGACCTTCCTCCTGGATTTGACATTGATAAGTATGATGGGAAGGTGTGTAAGCTGAAGAAATCTCTCTATGGCTTAAACAATCCCCACGTGCATGGTTCGGGCGATTTTCAAAGGCTGTTTGTAAACAAGGGTATACTCATGCTCAAACTGACCATACAATGTTCTATAGGCACTCTCAAGGTAAGATCATCATCATCATTGTTTATGTCGATAATATTATCGTCACAGGTGATCATCATGAAGAAATAGAGGGACTAAAACAGGCACTTGGAAAGGAGTTCGAAATAAAGGACTTGGGGGCACTTCAGTATTTTCTAGGGATGGAAGTCGCAAGGAGCAGAACTATCTGTATGTCAAATAAAATATTTACTAGACCTCTCGAAGGAATCAGAATGCTTAGATGTAAACCTCCAATAAGTCCCAATCATAAGTTGGGAGAGAGCCTAGATGGGGTACTGGTTGATAAAGGAAGATATCAACGTCTTGTTGGAAGATTAATCTATTTATCCCACACTAGGCCGGATATTGCATTTGCAGTGGGTGTAGCAAGTCAATACATGCATGCTCCTACTAAAGAACACATGGAAGCCGTGTATCATATTCTTAGATATCTTAAAGGAACTTCAGGACTTGGATTATTTTTCGGAAAGGATGGTGACAGAAAAATTGAGGTGTTTACAGATGCTGATTGGGCAGGTTCTGTTCAAGATAGGAGATCTACAACATGATATTGTACCTTCGTATGGGGTAATCTTGTTACATGGAGGAGTAAGAAACAATCAGTTGTTGCAAGAAGAAGTGCTAAGGCTGGACCATGGTATTTGTGAGATAATGTGGCTGAAACTCCTTCTCCAAGAAGTCAAGATCAGGTTTGATAGTTCAAAGGAAGTCTATTGTGACAACAAGGCTGCAATTGCTATTGCACACAATCCAATGCATCATGATCGTACTAAGCATGTTGAGGTTGACAGGCATTTTATCAAGGAGAAGATTGAAGATAAAATCATAAATCTGATGTATGTTCCATCATCAGATCAAAATGCAGATATCCTAACAAAAGGGCTCTTGAGGCCCGTGTTTGAAAGATTGTTGGTCAAGCTGAAACTGTTCAATCTGTATAGTCCAGATTGAGGGGGAGGGTTGAATTAGTTAGAAGTTTAGATTATGTGGACTTAGTTAGAAGTTGTTTAGATTTTGTGTTTAAATTGAGCAAATAAATCTCCTTTTTTGTTAGGGAAGTTAGGAGGTTATTCCTAGATTTTGTTTCCTCTTGTAACCTATATAGTACCTCTAATCCTCATCTTTGATCAATCAATTTGAGAAATAAAGAATTTATTTCTTCTCTATTTTCTCGAGTATGTCTCTCTGGTGTCTCTATCCTTAGTTTTTAGGTTGTTCATTTCATGGGTATTGCTAGGAGAATGGCATGGGTATCAAATCTGTTTGAATTTTGAATTATAGGTTTTGCCTAATGAGTTTACATCCTATTTTGTCTTGAACTTCCACAATTTATTTCATTTTGATCTTCTATTATGGCTTTTATACTTTCAAATGCTATTTTTAGCTCTTCAAGATCGCATAAAAGTCCAATTTGGTGGTGCCAACACCAATCTCTACTCCAATTGGCAAAAACCAGCGCTGAATTCAAAGTACAGAAGCAGAACTAGGAGGGTGTACACAATAACACCAAGTGCAACTCAAAGTCTCAAAACACTCTAAGCAGAAATCTTCAAAAGTTCTTCTAACTCCCCTCCACTCAAAGCTTCCACAATGTTGCCATCAACATGTTAACCAAAGAGTTCGCTCTTTCTAAAGAAATGAGGCCACCATAAGAGCTGCTCTATTGCTTCAGTAGTGGATATAGGAAAGCACCGAGAGAGTTTAATGGTGTCCAGAAGATTTCTCCACCTTCACACTACACAGGCAGTTGAAAACTAAGATGACTTCTTGTGGAAATACCATAACTAGTGGCTAGTAGCTGGGAACTATATTTCCTCAATTGCTACCACAATAATTTTACTGTTTCGCTCAACAGTAGGCTCACGCGCTGGGTCATCATTACTTCTTGTTTTTCCTTTATACAACCTCAGACATACAGATAGGAAGCTAGGGGCCTATGGCTGTACAAATCATGTGGTTTAGTCACCAATGTGGATACATACCAGATCGAATGATGAAGGAAATGTCAAGAAGAAAGAATACGCCTTCAGTACTATAAATTCTGTGATCATATTTGCCAGATCTGAGTGATACCTCCCAACACTGTTTTTAAGGATGAATAAATCATCACTCAACCCAAAAGTTTAAGCTAATGGGTTGGATAAGTTTAATTCATTTATATGGATTTTCAACACTCCCCCTCACTTGTAGGCTTGGATAATTACATAAGCCCCAACAATTGAAAATCATTATAAATAGGGAGGAAACAACAATGCAGGAGTTCAAACACAGGACCTCCCGCTTTGATACCATGTTAAGGATGAATAAACCACCACTCAACCAAAAAGCTTAAGCTAATGGGTTTGGTAAATTTAATTCATTTATATGGATGCTCAACAACTGTCCACGACATTTTGTTTGTTGTATGATTGATAGTCCTAAACACACAGACTGAGAATTTGAGCACCTCTATGGAACAAAACATCAATGGGTTGCAGTCTCCAACGCACCTAGTGTGCTTCAAAGGACATGAATATGGGTCTCTCTTCCACAGATTCTTTCTTCTCCATCACTGCTATAACTTCAATGGAAAGAATTATTTATAATGGTCTCAAACTGTGAAAATGTTTAATTGTCTAAAAGGCAGAAAATTGTATGGTTATGTTGTGGTTGCTAATAGGCAAACAGAAGCACTTTTCCTTTATTTTAGAGAAAGAGATTTACATAGTTCAGAGACTTTCAAGAAGCGTGTTCTCTCTATAATTACACATAAGATGATGAGCCTTATATACTATTTACTATGAATAACTATCCTTACATATCCGTAAATTCCAGTAACTCCCTTATAACTTACCCATACCGAGCCTCATATATTCATTGATCTTCACTAGAGCAAGAACTTCTAATAATAGTCTTAATCTCATGCCCCCAGGGTATTTCTTGGTCATATTGACTTAGAGGCCTCAAGTTCGGACCTTCCGGTCAGCTTAATACCAAAAAATTAATTGGGATCCTAACAGTTTCATTGAACTTAATGACACCTGATGAGAAGCTTTATACCATTCCAGACCACAAAGGAGATCTGAGAATCTGTAAATACCTAGAAAATATATCAGAAGTGTTCAAGTTTGAGTTGAGGGAATACTCCATGATCTCAAACAAGGAGATACACCAGTCACTTAGTACTTTAGCACCCAAGCATGTTATTGGCAATAACTTGATTTATTATAAACTAATGAGTAGGAATGTAGAAGGGATTTGACCTAATATCAAAAGATTGTTGGAAAAAGGGATCTACAAGTCTCATCATGGTCTAAAAACGAATCCAGATGACGTTAGAAGCAAGGTCCTTGCCATCAAACCATTACCTAGCATATGACAGATTTTCTAAGATAAAAGGAAAAATCCGGAAGAAGCTGATGGTGAGATCTGACTACTGCTCTGATACACAGAAAATACAGCTATAGTTACAAGAACTCAAAGTCAGTACGCACCAGAAATTGACAGAAAAAGCAAGCATTGGTGTGACCATTGTTACTTGTAAGAAAATTAGTCGTACTAAAATCTGTTGGAACATACATGGAAAACCTGCTGATTGGAGGCCCTCTAGATCTCAATACAAGAGAAAAGGATGGGCTAACCAAGTTACTACTACAATTACAAATATGGTACTTCTTCCATCTGTCTTATCTTTCTTATTAGAAGTTTCATATTGTCAATTTCAAAAACACAAGTGCAATTCCACATGCATTGCAAATGATTCATTCAACTTCATTATTCTTTTTTTCTTTTTTAACAAGAACAACGTTCAAGTTACAAACCCCCAAAGGGTTGAAAAAAAGAAGAGAGTAGAAGAGAAAAATAACAAAGAATTAGCACAACAAGAGCAATACAAGCTCAGAGAAGATAAGAAGCATTCTAAACCAAAACTAGAAAAGAATACTTGCTACAAAGCTTGGAAAACCAAAAGAACTTCAAAGCCATGAGCGCCTGAGGGATAAAACCTTCCTTAGAACGAGAAGGACCAAACTCCAAAAAGAACCTTCAATATTCTTTTTATGTAAAGTAAATATTATGATAGAAAATAGGTTGTAAACTATTTGGATCTAGAAAAAAATAACCGAGAACTCCATCATTAAAGCATATTGTTTAGTTATAAACTTCACCAATTCAGCAATCGCAAACTATTCAGTTAAAAGAATTTCTAATTCAATATTCTAAAATTTATACAACTTGTCTTAATGAACCAATTGTAATCAATTATATTAAAAAATCATTACATAAATGTTAATTTTTAAATCTAAAGAAAATCAGGGCATATGTACTAAAAGCTTTCTTCTCTTATAATACCATCAATGCATGCGCATGCATCTATGTACAAGTATATAAAGAATATTTTAGAGATAACATGAAGAAGACGAGATGCAGATCAAGCATCACAACCATTAACCAATGAATTTCAATAATCAACGCATGAGACCAAGACACTGACAAACAAAAATGTTAATGATAAATAACAACACAATTCAAGTATCAAAACACCACATACCCGCAATTTTAACCAGTTTAGTAGGCCATGCTTCCGGGTCTTCTTCTCCTCCTTAACGGTATCATCATTGGCTTCACTATTGCTCTCGACAGAAGCATATGAGTCAACGTTTTCATCATCTAAAATTAGGTCTCGCCTCTTGTATGGCAGGTAAGCTAACTGCCCACATGTAGATAAACACTCAGAGAAAATAGATGGGGCAAGTATAAAAATATGAATAGCATCTTGGGCAATAGAGAGCATACTTCCTCCTCCCCGAAAGAATGCCTTCTCCTAAGACCAGGTCGATGAGAAAACCGTGATGATTGTGATGCCTTTGTGGAGACCAAAATTAACTTTGTCAGCCGTTGAATTCTGCCTAACAAAGCAGCTTTTGCTTCTTCCTCTTGTTCCAATCTTGATTGCAGTTTGAATTGACCATCTTCTAACTTTATGCATAGGATCACACCAAAAGAAATAGTTCAAGTCAAACACCATATCTTGCAAGAGAAATGAAAGTAAATGGATATACAGTCAAACCTCTTTGCACGATAAGCATATATAATCAAATCTGACTTCTGAAGTACAAGCTCAAAAATTTTGAATATATTACATATACAAACAAACATACAGGTACATATTATTTTTTTTCATATTCATGAGATCATGATAGGGCCCCAAATCCTCAACCAACGGTAACTCACCCATTATTAAGCTAACCTTAGTTACAATAGTTTCCTAGATCATTATTTTTGCCTCTTTAGCTAACCAAAACATGTGAAGCAGATCAAGGCTGGTTAAGCAATGGCACTGAAATATGTATAAACTCCCCTCCAAAACAATACTTCCATTTTAGAATATAAGAGTGACGTAGAAAACAAAGGAAGAAAAGTTGGTGTCCACAATAGTTAAGGGGGATAAAGATTAATACAGAGGGGAGCAAAGGTGATACCATCCATTTAATTAAAAAATGATAATCAAGAGACTACTTATGGTCAATGATGGTTGCCAATTATAAGTCTTTAAGTGGCCTTACAGATGGACCGTAAGAAACGCAATGGTATAACTAACTTCAGGTTGTTAGTTATTAATAAATAAGCTGTTAATTAGACATTCAATTGGCCGTTGCCAGGTTTTTTCAATTGGCTTAGTTGGTAGTTCAAAGGGTATAAATATCCCTGTTGTAAACACAATTAACAGTAATAAAGTAATCCTCATCTGAGTTACATCACACAATAAATTATACTTCAGGTCTGGTCTACTGAAACTCCCCATTGAAAAACCTTTAGGAAGTGATACATTCAAAATTGATGGGAACAGGAAGAGAAGTACAGTATCCTCTATTCAGTTTGTTAATAATCAATCCAATGTGCATTCCTAAGGCGGTTAACATATTCATCTGTTCCCATTCTCTATATGCTAAATTAACTATATCAAAGAGATAATATGAATATTAAGATCATAATAGAACACAATTTTTTCTATAATCCAGTTTTGTCAACTCTTAGAATTTTTCTTAAATCTACTTTGGCTCTCTCTATTGTATATTTCATTTATCGATAATTATCTATAATCTAAAAAAGTACGGAAATTTTGTTAGTTGAAATTTTGTTTTTAGTACCATTAACTTAAACATACAATAGAGAAAAACCAAGTCCTAAAGAAATGGTATGGCACTTGTAAGAATATAATAGTACCTTTTGCTTCAGGAGCACAATGTCATCTTCGGAATCTCTCAGTTGAGGATCGGTCATTATTCCCCTCTTTAGTTGATCCAACTCTTCCTTTAAACATCGAATCTCATTCTGATATTTCTTGATAAGTGATTTCTCATCAATAATCTGCACGTTTGAAGAATTAGCTACACTTTTCCCAAATTAATCAGCTGCTTTAACAATCAAACATGAATTTAGAAACAAACACGTTTTCTACTAAATAGAAGTCCTGCCTTGTTTTGCGCTGCTTGAATTTCAATGTGTTTTGCACGATGTGCAAATTTCAATGTATTATGCGTTTCTTCTGAACTACTTGATGCTGGAGTAACTGTGCATATAAGCTGTGCATACAAACACAAATGAATGAACAATGGCTAACAAAATCTAGAGAACATTTTGAATGTTTTTAAGGCCAAATATCACTGTTTTAGTCCCTAATATTTGGGAGTTTTTTCAATTTAGTCTCTATCGTTGAAGAAGTTTCAATTTAGTCCCTTGCATTTTAATATTTTAAAATTTAGTCTCTTAATGTTGGTAAATGTCAATGTTGGTAAATGCCAATATTGGCTAACACTAAGTATACAAAGGTAAGTATGCTCTCTCCTCTCTCTTCCCCCTCTCCGACGGCAGATGAAGCAAGCTAATTTTGTCATTTCATCTTAGGCAATTCGTTTTCTTCGTTGGCATGCTTTGGCAGTAAAATTTTTAGTTTTAGTCCGTAGCAAGTTATTCTTCTCCATGGATTCAAGGAGTTTTCGAGTTGCAAACAAGTCTTTCTTCATCCATTCTTTTTCGAACGATTTTTTCAAGTTGGAAAAATTTTTTGATAATCAGCAGTTTTATATTTCATTCCACAAGCAGCTCATTTGGCTTGAAGAGGCTATTGTCGATTTGATGCAACATCCATTGAAATCTAATTTTTTCAGACAAGCAACAAGAGAGTTTGGTATTTGTAGACTTATGAAGAGTTTTAACAGGCAAGTAGTTCTGACCTTTCAAACGACAAAGTTGAGTATTTTTCAGAATATTCTTTTAATGAAGAAGTGCATATTCTCTTCAATGAGCATAAGGAAGTTGAAAAGAAAACAGAAATTCCACCTTTTTTTGGACATCTCGGCATCACCCTTGAACCAATTACTATGAAATTTTGAAGTTATTGCTTTGAGGATAGTTTTTGAAGATTGGGATTTCAAGATCCAACGTCTTTAATGCTGATTGTGTTAAAGATTGTGTTGAAGGTGAAAACTTGGGGTATCTTCCGGCCTTGGAAGACGAGGAGTCAAGTTTTTTTAGGCGATTTTTTAATTCTATTTGGGTTGAAATCTGAAAAGTTTTTTCTACAGTGGCCGCATTTATGTTGGTTGGAATTTGAAAAGTTTGGTTCCTTTCTCTCGGTTGATTGGTAGTTTTTCAGGGCTGCAGATTTTTCTAGAAGGGCATTTATCATATAAGTTGCTTGGCTGGCTTTGTTTGGAAGATTTTGGCAGACGTTTTATTTGCTGGCTTTGGTTGAATCACATTAAATGCTCTTACTCATTTCTCAAGGCACCCTTTGGTTTATCAAGGCATTGGTTCTAGGTGGTGAACGGTGCATGTTTCTCTAGCATATTAATTGGTTTGCCTTTATTGTTTGGTTTTGAGATCTAGGTGGCTTACTAATGAAGTTTTCTTTTTGAATTAGAAAAGCCTCTTTGCAGAATTATTTTTTAATGGACTGATGCTTCGTTTTCTTCAATGGCTTGAGAAGTTGAAGAGTCACTTTACTTGATTTGTTTATTTATAGTCAGAAGCTCCCTCAGAGGGTCATCTTTATTTGAAGTTCTTCTTCTTGAGAGGTTACCTTGGTAGTATGATCCTCCTTCGGATAACACTCCTTTGAATGTATCTAAAGAATTCGTAATCTCCTTTGAATGATACTCCTTTAAATGTATCTCTCTATCTCAGTTGGATGATTATCTAGCCTTTATCAATTCCGAGCTTCTCAAACTTTGCAATGACCGGGCTTTTATGTTAGAAGAATTCTCTAGAAGAAGGTTGGAGATACAAGCAGCTCAGGCTCAGGAACTAGCTGAAATTCGTGCCTAGTTCTCTCAGGAACTCAAAGATCTATTTCCAAGAGATAATGCTGCCGATTCCAAAGCTAAAGACTCTTCTGCTTGAGTCCGGACTCACATCTTGGTGGATAGTTTTGTTTGTAGTTAGCTCGATCTTATTGTTGGCTTTTATCATTTTTTTTCCTGATATCCATGAGTGTCCGGACCAGCTTACGCGCACCTCGACTAATCTCACGGGCAACCGCTTGACCCTACAACATTTGGTGCCGGGATTGGCTTTTATCATTCTTAATGCTCCCTATTCCCTGTTGAGCCTATTATATGTTTTCATCTTTTCTATTTTTTTTTTCACAGTTTCACTCTAAGAATTTGTATTCTTGAACTTTTTCTCCTTTACATATATCAATGAAGAGTTCTTTCTTGTTAAAAAAATGAAAAGTTCTTTCTTGTTAAAGAAAAAAAAATTTGGCGAACTCTAAATTTATACGGCATAATACTTGGAGAATTGGCGGAAATTTAGAGGATAAAGTCTTCTAAGATAGAAAAGTTTCTAATTCCTCCAAACTTCTAAGAAATTGGCGAAAAATTGGAGTTTTCTTCTCTTAATAACTTTTTTTTTCATCTAAATTCTCACTCATACCGGGTAAGTTTAACAATTCTAATATTCACCAGTAAGGGACTAAATTAAAAAATATTAAAACAAAAGGGAGTAAACTAAAACTTTTTAAACAATAGGGGACTAAATTGAAAAACTCCCAAATATTAGGGACTACAACATATATTTAGTTTAGCCTACTTTTAAAATAATAGAATTATTGATTCAAATAATATGATATAAAAAGTCTTACAGACACACGCCCATGACCACTAAGTGAAGACTGAAGAAGTCTGGTAAGTTTAGAGTCTCTGTATGGTATATGATTGGCCCTTCCATCTGTTAGCTTTGATATTACCTGACACCAGAAATCACCATCGACCTAGTTATAATGTCCTTTGCAAGAAATAACAAATCATCATTAGAGGTAGAGTTAAGAAATCCAACATGACAGCCAGAGCTGTGAGAGAGTACTAATGGTGGGTACCAATTAACTAAATATGATTAAATCTAGTTCTCATACAAAATTGACGAGGATATAAATAAGTACATGAAAGACTAAATAATATGAGTTTCTTCCTAGGAAAGGGTTATCAGATAAATAGCCAATAGGATACTCAAAAAAAATTAAAAGTAAATAAGACTGCGGTGCAATAACACGATCTGCTATTCCTCTGTGACCTCCCTTAATTGTAAGTTGAGATTTTCCTTCTTTTTCTTTTCTTGATATTTGGATCGGGATGCAAGCAGATTGAATCGACTTGGTAAAAGATTAAAACTGGGGGTGTCTTTCTTCCACCACATCTGAAGTATTAATCCTCCTAGCACCAAATTCCAGCAAAGAAATCTGATTTGTTGGTGCTCCAAAAGCCCAAATGCGTCAAAAAGTTTTCTTATCCATAATCTGAATTTTGTTTGTGAGGAAAGAAACGGAGTTGCAAGAGAAGTTACCAGAACTATCCAACACTGAATTCAAGAAATCAGAAACATTGTTCAAGCTTTGGTGACTGGACATAGCAAGAAGACTGATCGCACCATTTATCACATTTTAGAGAGTCCTGAGTAGGACTAAAATTCCCTTGCTTTATCTCCGCATTCTACAACAGAGCTACCTTTCCCTCCCTTGCAGTAGATATTTGCTAATAGTCTAGAGAACTTGAGTTTAAGGGCCTAGCACCCACCAAACCATGATT
The DNA here is from genome assembly GCF_013281855.1 of Momordica charantia. Classification (NCBI taxonomy): domain Eukaryota; kingdom Viridiplantae; phylum Streptophyta; class Magnoliopsida; order Cucurbitales; family Cucurbitaceae; genus Momordica; species Momordica charantia. Next base: position 8,511,340 of record NW_028275157.1, on the reverse strand, counting down.
CCAGAAGCTATTATTTCTGCAGTTGCCAACCATTATGGTAAGATGATTAGAATAAATTTCCCTCAGTAATAAACTCAAGCAGATTGGCAGCATACCAACCATAATCATCCAACCCATATTTGCTTGCAATAAAGAGTGTAAAAGACTTCCCAGGGGAAAAATCTGAATCCACTTGGAAACCAAAAGCAATGTTTTATCATTGAGATTGCCAACTCCTAGGCTCCATTTTTGTGATTGACCACTTTCTTCCAATTTATTAAATGAATTCCTTTTTCAGTACTTTCATGTGCCCATAAGAAATCTGTCTCTTTTAAAGAATTTTGATAGTTTTGGCCTGCATCTTGAGAAGAGACATAAAGTAAAAAAGGGAAATTGGTAAGCACCAATTGAAGAATAGTGAGCCTTCCTCCTTTGCAATAGAAGCACTCTGCCTACCCGTAGACCTTTCCTAGAAGGCCTAGATTGGAGTCCCATCTCTGCTGGCGATAGGGAAGGCTTAGAGGCCCCTTTTCTTTAGAAAGGATTAAAAGACCTGGAGGTTAGATTCTGGCTTAGATTCTGGCTTCAAGGGGTCTGAGGCAAGCCTTTGTCCCCTTTCCTCTTCATTGTGGTGGTAGACATTCTTAGCAAGTTAGTCTCTGCAGGAGTGGAGAAAGGTCTGAGGACGTGTTTGTCCCATCTACCATTTGTGGATGACACTTTCTTTTTCTGTTCAGGAAAGAAGAGATCCCTTATTAATCTGAATCGTCTACTATCGTTCTTTGAAACAATTACGAGACTTCAGATTTTACTTGAGATTAATTGTGAGCAAGTTAAACTCTCTTATTGGGCTTTCTTGGCTTGGTGTGAGGTTCAAAATTTTCCGTCCTCTTACCTAGGGCTTCCTTTAGGCCATAATTTGAAAAGATTAGAGTTTTCGTCTCCTTTAGTAGAAAAGATTCAAAAGTCTCTCTCTTCTTCTGGTCTTCTTTTCCAAAGGAGAGAGACTTACCGTTATCCAATTTGTCTTAAAAGTGATCCCAATCTACTTCCTGTCTAGGAAGTATGAACACTCCATTTTAGGCCTAGTGTCCATGTCGGACATGGATACATCCGGACACATGTCTAACACACCAATTTCAAAAAAGGTTAAATTCTTTGTCAGGCAGGTTTTGCATGAGAAAGTTAATACCATGGATAGCATTCCGAGCATTCTTCCCTCTTGTTGAGTCCTCAGTGGTGCGCTCTTTGAAAAAATGCCTTTGAAGATCTTGACCATATTCTATAGAGCTACGAGTCCTGGATTTGTTTCTTGGAGGTCTTTCCAGTTTCCTTGGCTTTTGATAGGGAGTGTAGGGTGATGATGGAGGAAGTGTTGCTCTTCCATCAAGTCCAGCCATCTTTTAGTTATAGGTCAATCTCTTTTTTTTTAAGGAGATACGAACTTCTCATTAAAATAATGAAAGGGAACAATAATGTTCAAAAATACAAACTCTCAAAAGAGTGAAGAAACTAAGAAAGACAGAAAATAAATTAACCAGGTATGATAAAGGCTCCCCAATTAGAACAAATCAAACTAGGAGAGTAATTTTTTAATAAAGGAGGCATAGAACACCACTGAGAAGCCTTAAACTTAGCAAAGTTGAATCAAACTGATGGGGGCTGTCTTCTTTCTTCAAAAGTTCTGAGATTTCTTTCAAACCACAACTCATAAAACACTGCCTTTATTGCATTAAGCCATAGGAGATTGGCTTTGGGAGTCAAAGCAAGCCCAAAATGAAGCTCAATCAAGTTGCCGCAGTCACATTGCCAAAAACCCATGCCAAATTGAACTACTTAAATAAAAGATCCCAGTACTGCCTAGCAAAGGGGCATAGAAAAAAGAGGTGCACCATACTATCCCAATGAGATTGACATAGAACACAAATTGAAGGCGAAATACTGGAGACGGGGAGCTTCTTTTGTACGATATCGGCCATGTTTACTTTCCCATACAAAGGAATCCAAATGAAAAAGCTAACCTTCTTTGGACTCTTAGTTTTCCAGATAGCCTTGAATAAATCTGCTGCATTGATATGGCTGAAGGAGGCTTGCAAAGGGAAGCTACTGTGAAAGAACCAGAGGAATCCAAAGACCACCTTCTGCTATCTGGCCTGCTGTTAGGAGAATAGTCTCCTTCTCTAGAGTTCCTTTTTTTTTTTATGCCCTTTGTATATTCTTTCATTTTCTCCCAATGAAGGTCGATTTCTTATCAAAAAGTATGGAACACCTAAAAAGAGATTACATGATTTGTAAAAGTATCGAATAGCATAGAATATTAGAACAGAATAAGAATATAATTGGAGATATGAGAATCTAGTGCAAACAAAAGGCAGTAAGACACTACAAGTTTGATTTAAAAAGATAATGTATGACAGGCCTCACTGTTCCAAGAGTAAGCAGGCTTTTATTAATATATGATCCCTCTTTTCGTCTTATACCAGTAGTTTCAGCTTTTGAGCTCTCAGAACCTGCCAGATCGATGAGGTTCTGCAGGTATAAGTAAAATGTAGGAAAAGTCACAAAACATTGCAGACAATTGATATATATTACAAGATAATCACGAAAATAGTTAATTTTGAATTAAATGTTGAGAAAGATAGTGTCCTATTACCAGTTGAGACAGGTTTACAGCTTCTCCTTCACTGTTTTCACCACATGGGCTGCTTTCTATAGTCTGTTCAGAATATTGAAAATACTATTAGAAGTTTTCAACAATAAATCAATGATGTCTCCTATTCTTGTTCAAAAAAAGTCTCCTAAAATAAATAAATAATAAAATGCAATTAAACGTTAAGAGTTCAAAGTTAATAAATAAATGTACTAAAAATAAGTAAATACAAACAATTCAAAATATTTTGAAATCATATGCCAAAACAAACAAAGGGTGCCAAGAGGATCTTACCAACGTACATCACAAAGTAATGCCCAAAAAGTTAATTAAACTAAACCCAAATTCCAGACCCATTAAGTATGTCAATGTCCAATGAGGTGTCGTGACCATAACATGAACAAGGAAAAGCAGAGTAACTTAAAACCAACGTTCAATCAACGATATCACTTATTTACCTAGATTCGAGATAAATCATGTTATTCGGACTAAAAAATGTTAAATTAAAGAAATTGGGATAAAACATATCTATGTATCAATGATCTCAACTACTTGAAGTTTTTGGTTGGCTAATTTATTTATTCATATTAATTATCAACAATTATCCTTACATGTACAATCACATTTTTATCTAATTAACAGAGACAAATTCATGACATGAACCATTATTTTCATAATCCTTGGGTAGCTAGGCCCCACCCCAACAATGCCTACAGAAGATAGATAACGCATCTCTACACCAGGTCTACACCCTAAGAAGCTCAAAGTGTATTTACTTTTAAGCTCAAGAAAAGGGTCGAATAAGTGACCATGGTACTTCTTTTATAAGAACAGTTAATGAAAAAACAAAAGAAAGCCACCAAAACAATGGCAGAGCCAGTACCAGGGCAACAAAAAGTGGAAATACAAAATTAAAATAATTACAAAAATGTGCCCACTTTTTGATAATAGAAAATAAAGAGTGATTACAAATACGTATAGAACAAAAGAAAGCCCATGATAAGAACCGCTCCTGTATTATTGATAACAGAGAGAGAATTACAGAACCATGGGAGAAATATGAGAGCTCCTTACCTCAACAAAACCTTTCAAAGACTAGCCAAAAAGATACCTACCTCTCTCTCTGTACAGCCGGATATATACCCCCTTTCAAATACCCAAAACAGCCCCCACTAACTAACTCGGGCCCACCACTTCTCCACCTCACTCACGACCTCACTTCCATACATTCAATTACTACATGCTCTCTTCTTCCTAACATACACATGCTTAATAGGGGACCTATCAGCCCACTTGTTGGTAATTACAAACCGTCTCTTCTACCAGCAACTCTCACCTAACATCTTCCTCCCACGAATCACCCAAATTAATACCGTCCTTCTAGCCGACTATTCCTGCCCACAGGGATGCGAGTCTACGAACTAACCCTAAAGTCCGAAGGTGAGAGGGAATAGCACTAATCTTAATCCAACCTTTGTTGAACTCCTGACATCTGTTTTCGACCACTACCTTTTCATCCCATGACAACAGATTGATTAAGCAATATGGTAGAATCCACCTTTATTTATGCAACAGTACTCAAACTAGGGAAATAAAAGAGTCCCTTCCCTCCCAAAAACGCTCAACACAAGCCTCGACACATAAGTTACTAAAAAGTTTGTTTTTTTAATAAGAAACAAAATATGTGTATTCAAATCAAGAAGGCCCCTAATCTAGGGATACAAACAAAAGGCGGAGGATAGAGCTAACCTTCCCCAAAGCTCCATACAATCACCGCTTTCCAATCTTGTGTAAGCAAAAGAAGATTGTAGTTACAAAAAACTTTATTGTAAAGCCCACCAAGAAGCTAGATGCTTAATATTCAAACAAAAAGAATCTAACAAAATCAACTTATCTTCAAAAAAACCGACTATTTCGTTCCTTCCATATCGACCATAAAAGAGTCTGGGCCGCACAATTCCAAAGAACCCAAGCTTTGCCCTTGAGCTGCCTTCCTCCATAACCTTCAGAAATGAAATCCTCAATTCTTCTAGGAATGCAGAGAGAGAAATCTAGCAAAGAAGCTATAAATCCCCAAGCTTTGGAAACAAAAGGGCAATGGAGAAATAGGTGGTCCACTGTTTCATTGTTGCTTATACACGTGCACACAGAGGGAGAAAGAGTACAGTGAGGTAATTTCAAGTTTCTCTGCGGTATTTACCCCTCTATAGAACAAAGTCCAAATGAAGAATTTTACCTTCTTCGAGACTCTAAAATTCCATATCAAGTTTGTTGTAGTTGAATTAAGTTTAGGAGAAGGGGACGTGAGAACCATGAAGGCTGAATTGATTGTGAAACGGCCGGATGGGTCCGCTTTCCACCATAAAATGTCTCTTCCATTTCCGATAGCTGCACCTTCTACTTTTTCAGTGAAGTTTGCCCATCTACTCATTTCCCTTTCAAAGAGATTTCTTCTAAAACCAAGATTCCAGGTTGAGGCCTCTGCGCACCAATAATCCGCAATGGACATACCTTTCTTGGAGGATAATGCAGACAAATCCAGGAGAGTGGTGGAAAGAGGGGCAGAATCAATCCATGGGTCCTCCCAAAATCTGACGTCACCTGAGGATACTTTGATAAAAAAAATACTCTCCCCTAACAGCAGGGTATATAGCCCCCTAAATAACTAAATTCCTTTGGGCCCACTACAATAACCGTGCATCCTTCTGTTCCTTACGTGTCCCTTGTTCCCTATTTTCTTACAAACATACACCTTAGTGATCAGGGTCTGTCACAATCCATCAAGATGCCCCCTTCTGAAACCAACAATTCTTGATCTGAGCTTCTGATCCTCACAAAGAATAATAGCCAAATTTCCAAATAACCGTGAAACATTGAGAAACTCCCCAAACTTACTTTTCAACCCTGTTCAATCATAGCCCCGAGGTTAGACACTTGTTCCCTAACCACCAAAATGCATTCAGAAGTATCAAATGCAAGATCCAAATCCTCCATTGAGCCCAATCCCACATTCGAATCATTTTGTCCTTCCCTTATCACCCATACAAATGAGGAGCCTTTGAAAGGAACAGCCACTGGAGCAATCATTCCACTGCTGTATTCTGGCCCAAAGGTGAACTGGATGCTCGTGGGAGGATCATATCCAACTTTTCTTGGAAAGCTCACCAGGGCCTTACCTTCTACAATGATAAGAGAATACCTTCTCCTTTTGGTGGATCAATTGCAACTACACAATAACCTTTGGAATTAACAATTAGTTGAAACCAGACAAGGGCCTTCAGCAGTGTTCGCTCCTAGAAAAATAATCAGCATTCAGACTCCCCAAGAACAGCAAAGCAGTCTCTTACCTACACCACAGATCCTAGTTCCAGCCTCACCTTCAAATACTTATCCTTGTAGAACTCTTATATCTATACTCGTTTACAGAATCCCTAGTCCTAAAAATAATCGCTTCCGTTCCGCCCTCACAGTAATGCTCTGTGAACCAACAGCCAAAAAAATCCTTTTTTTAACAAGATACGAACTTCTCATTGAAATGATGAAAAGAAATGGTGTACAACACACGAGGAAGAGAATTATTATTGCTAAACATTGAAATCCAGCAGCTATTTATAGAGGCTGCTTGGACCATTAACCACACAGTGACTAAAAGTTACAGCAACTAAAAGACTAACAACTTAAAAGATATAAGAATAACAACTAAACTAACCAACACGACATATTAACTACATCAATTTCCCCGACCCTTAAAAATAACTCATCCTCGAGTTTAAGGGGTTATTTGAAAGGAATCCGGTGGGTTATAACTGTAGAGGTCAGCCACGTTGAATATAGGGCTGAAGTTGTAGGTAGTTGGAAGTTGAAGTTTGTAAGCATTAGATCCAAAGCGCTCGATTACTTGAAAGGGTCACAACTTCTTCTTTTTGAGTTTAGAGTAGGTCCCGTTGGAAATCGGCTTTTCCTTAGATGAATCGTGACTAAATCACCCACTTGGAATTCCTTCGCTCTTCTTTTCTTGTCAGCAGCCTTGTACTTACAATTGGACTTTTCAATGTGGCTCCTAACCTCCTGATGTAGTTTTGTCACTCGGCTTACCATTTCTTCCGCCTCCAAGCTGAGATCGACAGAGGAAGGTAGGTTAGTCAAATTTAAGGTTAATCTAGGAAGTTTATCATAGACTACCTCAAATGGGGACTTCCCTGTGGTTCTGTTATTCATATAGTTGTAGGCAAATACCGCTTGAGCTAGAGACATGTCCCATTGCTTAGGATGATCCCCACAGATGCATCGCATGAGATTGCCTAACGATTGGTTTGTAACCTGCGTTTGGCTATCAGTTTGCGGGTGGCTCGTTGTGCTAAATTTCAAGGATGTATCAAATTTCTTCCACAACGTACGCCAAAAGTGGCTTAAGAATTTGACATCGCGATCCGAAACTATAGATTTAGGAATGCAAGACCGACAATGTCTCGAAAAAATAATGTGGCTATAGCTATAGCATCAAAGGTCATTTTACATGCCACAAAATGTGTCATTTTACTGAAACGGTCTACCACTACCATAACTGAGTCAAAGCCCCTTTGAGTTCGGGGGAGTCCTAGAACGAAGTCCATGGACAGGTCCTCCCATATACTCTCAGGTATGGGTAAAGGTGTGTAAAGTCCAGTATTTTGCAAAGTGCCTTTATATGTTTGACAAGTAAAGCATTTAGTGACACAGTTAGATACATCTTTGCGGAGCTGGGGCCAATAGAACCGAGAGGATACGATGTCCATAGTCTTATCGCGGCCTAAATGCCCCGCAAGGCCACCGGCATGAGCATCTCGCAGAATGGCTTCCCGTATGGAAGTGTGTGGTATGCAAAGTGTGTTTCCTTTAAATAAGTAACCTTCAACAATATGGTAGTCTTCTATGGTCATATGATTAGAACATTTGTACCAAATGTCTTGGAAATCCTTATCGGATTCATACAAATCTGGGAGATAATCAAAGGCAATAATTTCACCTTTAAGGATGGCTAAGAGGTTGTTTTTTCGGCTTAAAGCATTTGCTGCTTTATTAGTTATCCCTGCTTTGTGTTTAATCACAAAGTCGAACCTTTGCAAAAATGACAACCAACGAGCATGCATACGGCTTATTGTCTTTTGAGTATGCAAAAATTTTAATGAGAAATCATCTGTAAACAATATAAATTCTTTGCTTAGGAGATAATGCTCCCATTGTTTTAACGCACGGACGAGGGCAAAGAGTTCTTGTTCATAAGTGCTCCACTTTTGACGGGATGGGCTAAGCTTCTCGCTAAAATATTCTAAAGGATGATTATTTTGAGATAGGACGGCGCCTATACCAATCCCCAGCCACTTCAAAAGGGGAATCAAAGTTTGGGAGGGCTAGGACGGGGCTTTGACATAGCTTAGTTTTGATTATATTGAAGCAATCTATTTATGGTTGACCCAAGAGAATTGTCCTTTCTTTGAGCAGTTTATTAAGGGTGCTACTATCGAACTAAAATGTTTAATAAACTTCCCATAAAATGATGCAAGCCCTAAGAAACATTGGACATATTTTACGGTTTTAGGCTCCCCCCATTCAGAGATGGCTTTAACCTTAGAAGGATCCATTTTGACTTTATTATGCCCAATGATGAAACCTAAGAAGGATATTTCATCTGTAACAAAGAGACATTTTTTAATATTGATTACTAGTTATTGGAAGCCAAGGTAGTGAAAAGTAATCTAAGGTGTTCTAGGTGATCATGCATATTAAGGCTATAGATGAGAACGTCGTCAAAGTAAACAACAATAAATTTGTTAATGAAAGGGAACAAAACCTGGTTCATGAGCTGCATGAATGTACTTGGAGCATTAGATAATTCAAAGGGCATAACAAGTCATTCAAACAGCCCCTCATTCATTTTGAAGGCGGTTTTCCACTCATCGCCGGGCCTAATGCGAATCTGATGATATCCACTCTTGAGATCTACTTTAGAAAAGACTGTAGCACCACCCAACTGGTCTAAAAGATCCGAGATCCGGGGTATAGGAAACCTATATTTGACCGTTATTTTGTTGATAGCTCGACTATCGACGCACATTCGCCAAGTGCCGTCCTTTTTTGGAGTTAGGAGGGCGGGCACCGCACACGGGCTTAGGCTAGGTTGGATATGACCCATCTCAAGAAAGTCCTGAACTTGATCATGAAGTATCTTGTATTCGAATGGGCTCATTCTATAATGAGCTAAATTAAGGAGTTGTGCCCCCGGAAAAAAATCAATATTGTGTTGAATATTTCGAAGAGGTGGTAATCCAGCTGGTATGTCCAAAATGGACTCCAATTCTTTCAATAACTGACTTACCTTGGGAGGAGTAGGAGAACTACCCTCCTCCGAACCAAATTCTTTCACAATCAATCCTAGAATAGGTTCTTTAGGCTGACCAAGGAACTGTTTTGCAGAACAAACAGTGAAAAGGCTACCCTTCCCTTTTTCACTGTCTTTCAAAGGCAGAGACTTGGATGAATTTAATGGTAGAAGGACCACTTTTTTACCCATCCAGAGGAACTCGAAAGTGTTATCTCTACCGTTATGGAGAGCCTGGGTATCGTATTGCCATGTTCTTCCAAGTAAAACATGACAAACATCCATGTCCAATACGTCATACACAATTTGGTCTTTATATGTTGCACCAATAGATAATGCCACCGTGCAAGTATGTGTGACATGTGCCTCACCCCCTTTTTTAATCCAAGACACTTTATATGGGCCGGGGTGAGGGGACAAAGGCAAATGCAAGGTATGTACCAACTTACTTGCAATTATGTCTTCCGTACTACCGCTATCAATGATAATATTGCAGATTTTCCCGTTTATGGTGCACCTAGTCTTGAATAGAGCGTGTCTTTAGTAGGCTACCTCTGTTTTTGGTGTCAATAAGACTCGTTAAAGAACACATGAGACAGGGTCCCCATCATCTGGTGCGGTATAGTGAACATCTTCGTCTACTTCTTCCCCGCTGTCCTCTTGGACGTCTTCCTCATCAATGATGTTGACAGCTATCCGTTGAGGACAATCATTGGATAAATGTCTGGTTTGTCCGCACCGAAAACATTTACCCAACGTTGGGCGGGAGTACACATTCCCCTGTTTTTTCCCTGCCACACTATCAACTTGTTAAGTTTTAGTAGAATCAGTGTCAAGTGACTTACCCTTAGGAGCTCTGGATGAAAGGTTGGGGGAAGTGGTATTGTCGCCCTGAATAGGAGACCGTTTGGATGTACTGCCCTGATCCCAAGTGTTGCGCCATGCATATTGTTTCTTGAAACGACTGCCAACCTGTTCTTCAATGGTGGTAGCGGTTGAGATAGCCTCATTTTAGGTAACCAATTGGTTGCAAGGCAATCTATTTCTTGATATCGGACCGCAATCCACCAATGAATCTTGCCACCAAATGTTGTTGGCTTTCCAAAAGGTTGGTTCTTGCACCCAACCGATGAAACTCCTCGGAATAATCAGATATGGATCTTGTCCCTTGCCTACAATTCTGGTACTAATTGTACAAAACTTATTCAAAATTTATTGGGAGAAAACGCTCACGCATAAGCTTTTTCATACGTTCCCAATTGCAGATAGGTTGCTTCCCATAACGATGTCTATTTACTTCGAGCTAGTCCCACAAAGCCGAAGCTCCTCCCTTTAGTTTTAAGGCTACCAATCGAACCTTCTTGTGATTGGGAGTCCCCATATAACTAAAGAAATTTTCTACATTTTTAACCCAATCCAAGAATCCTTCAATATCCATCTTACCATTGAAACTAGGAAGATCAATTTTCATTTTATATTCATTTTGTTCTTGATTCCTATTTGGGTTAGGATACCTACCAAAACGCTCCCCCTCAAAGGCGATTATCTCTTCATCCTCATCACTTGAAGAATCAAACATAATCTCATGTCGCCTTTGAAACAGAGGATTGCGATTGACTTCTTGCTGAAAAAGGCACAGTTCTTGAAAGTTTCTTGGACCCAAACGAACTGTCCTTGGTCTTCTTGGTGGTTCAGCTTGCCTTTCTTGAGGAAAAACTTGTCTATGGTCATCCATTCTTGCATCTTGATCCATTCTTGCTTGCGGCGGAGGTGTGTTTCGAATTGGAGAATGTTGCACACTCATTGCCTCTAGCTTGTCATGGATGATCTCCAAAATTTGTTTAATCTCGCCAACATCCTTCTGGATGGATTTCACCTCCCCTTCAACCGACAGCAAGCGTGCGGTTGACAATCGTGGCAAGAGAATGGAGGCTTGCTCCACTTCTTTGTTATCGAGGGAAGAGTCGCCCAAGTTGATCGACTTCTTTCCCGCCATCTAACCCAGAAAACGGGCTGCTTTGATACCAATTTGGTGTACAACACAAGAGGGAATTTCTTGAAGAGAATTATTATTGCTAAACATTGAAATCCAGCAGCTATTTATAGAGGCTGCTTGGACCATTAACCACACAGTGACTAAAAGTTACAGCAACTAAAAGACTAACAACTTAGAAGATATAAGAATAACAACTAAACTAACCAACACGACATATTAACTACATCAAGAAAATACAAAGTTCAATATAAACTCTCAAAAGGAGTGAAAGAGACCAACACAAGAAGATAAAAAGAGAACAATCTAAAGATGTGAAAATGAAAAAACAGAAAATACAAGATAACAAATAGAAGCAAGCTGCTGAGCAAGAAACATGAAGCTTGACAAAAATGAGTGCCGAAAATTCAACAGCAGAAAATCCTTTTCTAAACAACAAAGCTAGGAAGTTTAAATGCTGAAGGCTTGAATTAAAGGACAACAGAAATCAAGAGTTTAAATTAAAGGCAGCGATAATCCAAAATGACTTGTTATTGAAGCCCACAAGGAAGCCAAGAGGAAGTACTCTTAGTCCTCTGTTCCTCTTTTAGGTATTAGTGAATGTTTGGTTCTTCTGCAAGGTGCTGTGTTAAATTTTTTCTTAGTGAAATGTATAAACTGCATTATTCTATAAGATAAGAAACTGAGGTAGATTTCATTATTAAAACAGTTGTTACAAAATGGGGCTAAGGAACCCCTAAAAGCCAAAGGTTACAAAAAAGTGCTCCAATTTGCAGAAATATACACAAAGCTGTAATTACAAAATTCTTTAGAAAGAAGACACCAAGAAGAAGCAAAGAAATGGTCTGGATCCAAAAAACCTCAGAAGACATTTCACTGTCTTTACACACTCTTTGATTCCTATTAAACCAAATTCTCCAAAGAGCAGCCATAACCGCATTGGGCCAAATAACAAGTGCTTCTCTTTTGAACGGGGAACCAATAACAAGCTTTAGTAAAAGCATCTTTGCAGTCTTTATGGGAGCACCATCAAGGTCGATAGGCCCGAGTGGTTAAGGAGACAGACTTGAAATCTGTTGGACTTTGCCCGCACAGGTTCGAACCCTATTGTCGACGATTTCTAGTTTAGGGGAGCACCAGCATAAGCCAAAACACATTAGAGTCTTGACCACGCAACATACGCAAATTCACACTGCATGTTGACCTAGGTATTTTTGTAGTAAGGTATACGTGGTATCAAAATTTTGAGCCAAGATGGGAACGAAGTGGACAGATATGTGTAATATCTTTCATCTCTCTTTTTGCTTCAGAAGATCAAGCTTTAAGCTCTTCTGGGAAAAGTGGATGCCTTGCTTTCTCCTTCTCGAGAACAACCTTCGGTAGTCGAAAAGGCTTCTTGTGCTGATAATCAAAACTTTTTCAAATATTTTGAAGATGTTGGTATTACCCTAGTTCCAATCACAAAATAGGTAGACTTTAATTAAGGGCAACAAAATTTTCAGTTGTGTCCACATTGCAGTGGTTTTTAGGATTGAGATCATTTAGTATTCTTGTCTTTTCTTGATGGAGGGAAGTTTCAGATTCATTACTTCTTCATTCTGGTGGTCAAGACCTTTACTTTTGTTCATCATGGAATTTATAGCTCCTCAGTTTTGTGTTTAGTGGTTCCTACTCAGCAGACCGTCATTTTGGTTTGGCAAGCTTCATTAAAGAAAGTTTTTTCAGCCTCCATTCTTTTAGCTTTATGATATTTCTTTGGCTTTAGGTCTTGTCTATTACCTTGTCTTTTGTTCCTTTGTTCGATTATTTTTCTTCTTTTTTCGCCCCCTTCGGGAGCTTGTCTCCTTGAACTTTTCTCTTCCTTTTCATATTATCAATGAAAAGTTTGTTTCTCGTTAAAAATAAAAATCATCTCTTCTTTTCCCAAGAAGGAATTTGAAATATCAATCCATCAAAAGAGCAAGGGCCTGTTTGGTTGGAAACTCGGATTCTATTTTTTGTTTTCAGATTCATTGAATCAAATGGATTCAGTGAATACATGTTTAGCAGGATTTTGAAGATTCGTTTTTTAAAACTGTTTTCAGATTCTGTGATCCAAACCGTAGAAATTCTGAAAACAACTTTTTTATGTTTTCAGTATTTTTAGATTCAGAATTTGAAATTTTTAAGATGCAGAATTACATTAAAAATGATAAAAACTTTGATAAATATATTACTTCATATTATAAACTCATTTTATGTTTGGTAAAATTAAAACATGTAAAATATAATGTATTCTAAATTATATATCCTGTAAAATAATAATTATACAAAATTCATAAAAAAATGTTAATAAATTAATTAATATAAGTTTAGATTAAACTAAATATTTAGTTTGTAACTACTTCTCGTTTACAAATATATTACTAAACACACATTGAACAATTTTTTAAATTGAGATTCAATTATCAAACCTGCTACCAAACACATATCTGAAAACACTGAAAACAAATAATACAACTCTGATTTTCATTGAATCCCTTGTTTTCAAATTTTTGTTTTCTGATTACTAACCAAACACACCCAAAACATCTCAAGGAAGAGGTCATGCCCTAAACAACTCAAGGAAGGAGGTCATGCTGCCCGATTGGAAACTCCCTTACAGAGTGCATAACAACCTGCTAATAAAAAGCCTTCAATGATGAAGAATACAAATAGAAAAAGGGCAAGGTTTCTAAACAGAAATGAAATTCACCAAAACAGTATATCATTCACTGCAGTGTACTTCTGCAAGCAATAATAAGGGTAGTTGTGGCATTATCAGGTCTAAATTTATCAAATAGAAGTTGGTGAAGAATGATGCTTGAATAGCCAACCATAAAGAAGACTAAAATCAATCAAGGCTGTGTCATGCTTCCATTAAGATAAAGATTTACCAATTTAAATATTGTATGGCTTCTGCTGCTTAATAAATTGAAATTTGTAGACCCAACATGTCTGTGCTCTGTTGTCAACAATTTAAATTTCGTCACAAAGTGAAACTGTCATGAATATAATATTATCATAATAATAAACCCATGTAATAATAATATACAACTTCTATTCAAGAAAATAAATAGTCGTGCTTGTAAGACAATAAATTAAAGAGATCTAAAGGAGTAACCTTTACAAAATAAACATATACTAATAAGAAAATCCCTGAAAGTAAAATATAGAGACAACAAAGTGTAATCATCAGCAAAACAATCTATACATGGACTTATTCAATAGTCATCCATAACAGCCAAAAAACAGAAGAGTAGGGCTAGGGTTGGGCTGTTTGGTAACTCACTCAGACAAAATATTTTTTAAAGAAATGTGATCAAGTTGTTTGTAAAAATTAAGATTATTGTGCAACTACCACACAAGCCAATAACTTTTTAGGAAAACAACTTTAAAGAATGGTTAACCAAACATGTTTTAACAGAACTTTTATACTTGAAAATAGAAAATAGTTTTCAAAAAATAACTTCCAAAAGCCCCAAGAATTTCGAGGTCTCAAAAATTATGATTAACCATAATGGAGATGGATGGATCCACCTGAGGTGACTCCTGTAAATGCACCATAGAGCAAGTTCCATCATAAATTCAGATAGAAAATTTCGAAGAAGTTATTTTTTATAAGAAACAACACTTTCATTATCAAAAGAGGGATGTACAAAAGAAGTGGGAGATGAGATATCCCCACAAGCAAAAGAAAGTTACAAAAAAGCCTCCTTATCGGCAAAGATTTGTGTCACTCCATAATTACAAAAAAAAATAGGATAACGAGGTCCACGAAGAAACAAAAGTTTTAACAAAATCCCAAAAAATAGGCAAATTTGTTTCTTTATCATGGCAGACCTGTTGGTTTCTTTTGTGCCATATACGCAAAAGGATACCAGCCACCGTGTTCGACCACAGACCTTTGAACTGAGTCCCCCATAAAAGCTGTATTAAAGTGTCACCCGTGCTATTAAAGGTGTTCATAAGTTTCACCCAGCTCCCAGCACCATAGGGGCATGTAAAGAAGAGATGCATTTGATCTTCTTCATTCTTTTTACACAAGCAGCATCAATTCAGGGATGCACCAATTAGGACAAGGCCTCCTACATGTTTGGACTCTTTCTCTAGCAAAAATCCATAAGAACACTTTACTTTTTCAAGAATTTCCAGCTTCCAAATAGGGCTTCCATTGTCCAAATCCGTCCCCTGTTGACTTATTAGCTGGGGTGTCAAAGATTTAACAAGAAAAAACCTACTTTCAAGCCTCCAGCTTTTTTATTTTTTTGAACACAATACAAAGATGAAATGAAAATGAACAAAATTGTTCAAGGAGTTGACAACAGAATAGAAGTTGATGCGCGAGCATTTCCTTCCGGTCAACTTTGCACAGATTTTATACAATCAGAATCAAAATTGCTACCAAGGTACTCGTTCAATGGTCGATTACACGGAAGAATTCCACATACTAGGAGCTCGGATGAATCTTGGTGAAACCAGCACTATTTGGTTGCTAGGTATATTGGGGGATTGCATTCAGATACAAAAGAACAACTTGCCTTACAATCGATTGGGTATCTTAACGAGGCCATTTCCACTGCCAAGACAATTGAAGAACAAATAAACAATCGGTATAAGAAGCAATATTCACGTCGGACCACTTGGGAACAAGGTGGAACATCAAGAAAGAATTCTTCTTCGATTGATCAAAATTCTTTGGATGCCAACACTTCTACTGCTACTAAGGGCAAACAAGTTGACATGGATGCCATGAAAGACACTCAGGCCTGTTAGAGTATATATATTAGTATATTTTATACACTATTGTATTAATATGTATTAATTTGTCTTTTACCTTCTTTTTATAGGATTAGGTCAACCTTGTATATTTGTCTATATATATATATATATAGACTTTAATAATGAGAATAGATAACATTGGATTCTCTCAAACCCTAATGTTTACATGGTATGAGAGCAAATCTTGTCAAATATCTTCGATCATCAAAAAAATAGAGGTAAGCATTTCATCGCCTCTGGTCCACAAACAGAGCATCAAGAAAATAATTGTTGGATTGAAACAAAGTCCGCGAGCATGGTTTGGAAAATTCAGTCAGGTGATTGAGGACTTTGGAACGAAGAAGAGTAAATCGGAACATTTTATCTTCTATAAATAATCTGAGTCTGGTGCTATCTTACTAGTTGTATATATTGATGATATTGTGATTACTGGTAATGATTCATCAAGCATCCTATCACTCAAAACTTTTCTTCATAGTCAATTCTATACTAAGGATTTGGGAGTGCTGAAATACTTCTTAGGAATTGAGGTGACAAGGAGCAAGAAAGGGATTCTCTTGTCACAGAGAAAATATGTACTTGACCTGTAAACTGAAATAGGAAAGTTAGCTGTTAAGCCACATAGTACCCCAATGATACCTAATTTACAACTTACGAGAGAATGGAAGTTGTTGAAAGATCCTGAGAAGTGTAGGAGGTTAGTAGGGAAGTTGAATTACCTTACAGTTACAAGACCAGATATAGCTTATCCAATCAGTATTATGAGTCAGTTTATGAGTTCTTATACGACGGACCATTGGACCGCATTGGAACATATTCTATGTTATTTGAAAGGTGCTCCTGGACGTGGTTTCTTATATAAAGATCATGGTCATCTTAATATTGAATGTTTTTTAGATGTTGTTTGGGCAAGTTCTAAGGAAGATAGAAGATCAACTTCAACATATTGTGTATTTGTCTGAGGTAATTTAATTTCTTGGAAAAGTAAGAAACAAAATGTGGTATCGCGTTCGAGTGCTGAATCAGAATATAAAGCTATGGCACAGTCAGTGTGTGAATGTATGGATACATCAGCTTCTGACTGAATTGGGATTTGGCATCACCACTCCAATGAAACTTTGGTGTGAAAATCAAGCAACTCTCTATATTGCATCTAATCCAGTATTTCATGAATGAACCAGACACATTGAAGTTGATTGTCATTATGTAAATGAGAAAATACAGCAAGGATGGGTGGATACAAGATATGTGAAGACTGGAGAGCAGTTAGGAGATATCTTTACTAAAGCATTGAGTGGAGCACGAATAGATTGCCTCTCTAACAAGCTGAGCATGATTAACATATATACACCAACTTGAGGGGGAGTGTTAGAGTATATATTAGTATATTTTATACATTTTTGTATTAATTTGACTTTTACCTTCTTCTTATAAGATTAGGTCAACCTTGTATATCTGTCTATATATATAGACTTTAATAATGAGAATAGATAACATTGGATTCTCTCAAACCCTAATGTTTACAAGGCCCTAGACACATCTGCGAGTAAGCATCCTGCTAATGCCTATAATTGACCAACTTTGGGCAAGTGTTTCCGTTGTGGTCAAACAAGGCATCTCTCTAATGAAAGGTCATTAGAGGGTCAGCATGATGACAGTGAGGAGGATGCACAAGATTACAGTGAGGAAGTTGATTATACAGCTCCTAATGAAGGTGATCCCGTAGAATGTGTGGTCTAACGACTTCTCTTTACCCCAAAAACCGAACATTTCTATCAAAGGTATGCTTTGTTTAAAACACAATGCACTATCAATGGCAAGCTTTGCAACATAATTATTGACAATGGCAGCACCGAAAACATTGTATTCAGTAAATTGGTTACTGCTTTAAACTTACCTTTGTCCCCTCATCCAGCTCCCTATAAGTTTACTTGGATCAGAAAATGGGGAAAAGCTCCAGTGACACATACTTGTGTTGTTCCCTTATCCATTGGAGCAAGCTACAAAGATCAAATCGTGTGTGATGTGCTTGACATGGACGTGTGCCATATTTTGTTGGTCGACCGTGGCAGTATGAACCTCAAGCCATTCGTAAAGGAAGGGATAACACATACGAGTTTACTTGGATGATCAAAAAGGTGGTTTTGCTTCCTCTTAACCCTTCTAAATCTATTTCTGCAAAGGACAGTGGCAAAGACAACTGTCATTTGTTCACTATCCCGTCGGTCAATGGGGTAATTGGCTAGCTTGGGTAGAATATTGGTATAATACTACTTATCACGTGTCAATTACACGACTTGTTCCACATTGTGTATGGCCACCCACCTCCACCACTGATTTCCTATGGTGCACAGAAGATTACCAATGCTTCGCTAGACCAGCAATTGGCTGAGAGCAGTTATGCTCTCAACTGTCTGAAAACGCACCTAGCAAACGACCAGAACCGTATGAAGAAGTTTGCTAATAAGCATTGTCGAGATGTGGAATTGGCCGAAGGGGATTTAGTCTATCTGAAGTTTCGATCTTATCGTCAACGTCAACTATTATTGGCTAAACGTAGGCACGAGAAGTTGACTCCCAAATACTTTGGGTCGTATCCTGTTATTACTCGCATGGGCCAAGTGACATACAAACTGAACCTTCCACAAGTCCCAATTGAAGAAGGCCTTGGGCAACCATCATGAGGTATATACTAATAGAGACTAAATATTATAAATTAATAGTAGAGATTAATTGCCAACTTAAACTTATTTCAATTTATTAGGACACTTATCTTCGATCAAAAGATCGTGAGTCTGAAAAGGGTGAAAATGGTATTTTAACATTCTATTTTAACAAATACTTTGGGTCGTATCCTGTTATTACTCGCATGGGCCAAGTGACATACAAACTGAACCTTCCACAAGTCCCAATTGAAGAAGGCCTTGGGCAACCATCATGAGGTACAAACTCATCCTCCCATCCTCTAGAAAAACTTTCAATGGGTGTTGAACACCTTGATGTTGTGGCTATCCGCAAGAACCCAGTCTCCAATGAATGGGACCTCCTCATCCAGTGGAAAAATCTTCCAAAACACAAGGCAATTTCGTTACGTTCACCTTGAAAACAAGGTGTCTTTCACCCCCGAAGGTAATGTGAGAACCCCAATTATTAATATGTATGCTAGGAAAGGTAAGCAAGTAAATTCTCCAACCCATGATTAGGGAGAGCTTTTGTGTTATTATATATATATGCTTTTGTGTAGGGAAGGGGGTTATCTTGGAAAAGGAGTTAGATAAGGCTGACCCTTAGGAGGGAAGGATTATAGAAAGCTTCTGTACTTTTCACGATCTCTGTAAGCCTTAGGGCTGTAACTTTGAATATTAACTGCTCCTAACAAGTAGAGAAAAGTTTAACTATTTATTGCTTCAACTATTTAATTTTATAAAAAATATTTAGTTCTCTATTTACCAATAAATGAAAATATTGAATAAATTCATAGAATAATAATTAAAAGGTTTTAGGTCAAGGCCAGAGGGTCCTGAAAAATGAAAATGAATTCTCCATCCTTATTCCTCGAGTCAAATTTGTTTTTTTACAACATCACTCAATAGGCTCTAATTTATTTGATATGGATTTAGACAGGTTATCCAATCTCAAACTCATCTTCATTTCAAATGAAGATTTCCCACACCATTCACCTCATCAATAAAAAGAAACTTATCATTACTCATTTTCAAATAAGCATTTAAAATGATGTTGCAAGAGAAATAAATCATCATACAATTCTCAAATCCTTCTTTCCATAAACCAAAAACCATGTCTAAGATTCTTACCTTCCCCGGCTGCAATAAGGGAAAGTACATGAGCTGGAGATAACACAACCTCTTCCTTAATTCCTTCAACAAAGGTGCCCTAGTAACATCAACGTAAAAATAAATGCACATTGTTTCATATTTCTCATAATGATTCGCATAATCTCCATATAAGTGGAGTAAATATCATGGGTGCAAGAAAGAAGAATATGAAAATATAGAAAACTAGCAAGAAGTTATGATGAATAATGGTCTTCCTTGACCCATATTATGAAAAAGATAAACGAATCCAGAAATGAAGAAGTTTAGCTCTATGGTAAGACAAACATTTTCATTTAGCCTATTCAAGATTCAATTTGATTAGGGGCAGATTATTCATCAAGCAGATGACACTCAGAGTAAACACTTCCTAAAATAAAGTGATTATTATTTGTCAACTTGTTACTTTCCTAATTTCTGATGAGCAAAAGAAGTCACTCACAACGCATTCACCCATGAAGAATAGCCAACTTCTGTTGGCTGTTAGAGAACAATGAAATGTCAGCTTAGTCTTGGTTTCCGATGGGCAAGTCTTCAGTTAAGATCGAGAATAAAGTTTTTTCCTGCGAGTATGATGACCGGAAAAGTGGGAATTTTGTAAGAATAAAGGAGAAATACGGTCGAAGGACCTTTGAGTTATCAGTTGAAGAAGTAGAGGTGGTTGTGGATTGCTGACAGTGTCGATGATCTGCTGCTGTCCCCACAAACACAGAAGTTCTTCAGGAAGACAAATTGTAATGGAGGCTTTTTATGGTTGCAAAAGACTACGAATAAGAGGGGTAGTTTCTTGGAACTTACCAAAGTCTTGAGCTCAGGAGGGAAGAGAAATCTTGTGATTCCTTCTGATGAAGGTTACATAGGCTGGAGGAAGTTCCGTTCTCTGCTCATTAACTTCGTGAACGGTCAGGATGAGGAGGGCGAAGGAGGCAAGGTAAGTTTCTCTCCTTCCCCGTCTACAGATTTCTTCTATGCAGGTAGGATGTCGTTTGCAGATGCTGTTAAAACTAAACAAAGAAAGGAAGGAAGGCGTGAGGAAAAGTTAACTGCTCCGACGATTGTTCAGAGGGGAGCCCAAAGAAAAGAAGCTGGAAACACGGAAGTTCATCCTCTAAACTGGGAAGAGACAATAGTTATCACTAGAAGAGATTTTCATGATGATTGGGGCCGAATCCTGAAATTAATTCAAGAACAAACTGAAAGCTCTTTCCTTATAAATCCTTTTCAGGCGGATAAGGCTCTACTCAAATGCCCCATGAAAGAACTAGCACATCTTCTTTTGTCCAACAAAGAATGGGTTACTTTTGGCCCTCTAACAGTCAAACTAGAAGCTTGGAATCCTTCCTGTCATGGCAGAGCATACGTGACTCCTTCGTATGGTAATTGGGTCAAGGTTAGAAATATTCCGTTGCATTTATGGAGTCTGTCTACGTTCACCGCGATAGGGAATGCTCTCGGTGGTTTTATTGATTATGATGATAGTAATTCATGTCTTTTAGACTGTTTGATGTAGCCATTAAAGTTAAATGAAACTATTGTGGTTTTATTCAGGCGGAAGTCAGTCTGATGGATGGCCCTATTTGCTTCCAAGCCAAGGTGGTTTCTTTTGAAGATAACAGATGGCTGGCCGGAAAAGATGTCCATGTTCATGGATCTTTCTCGCCGGAGGCAGCTAGAGCTTTTTACCAAGGAAACACAAATCCCGAATTTAGTTCGGTGGACCGATGGAGAATTGAGGAAGGTAATAGTTACCCGCTGGTTAATATCAAATACCCAAACCATCTTTTGAGATAATCGACAGTATTGACCCGATGGACACTTTTATACAGCAGACTGTTGCTTGCACGAGTTTGGAAAGAAGTGAAAAGGTGACAGTGGGGCCCACGACTAAGACAGCAAAACAAAAAGACAAAGTTGACTTCTGCAATGTGGATATCGATAATAGTAGGCTGCTGACAGGGTCCTCCTCAAAAGGTGTGAAGATAAACACAAAAGACAAAGAAAAGGCTGTAACAAAAGACAAAGAAAAGGCTGTAACTTTTTCTAAAAACAATCAAACCAGATTGTTCCAAAAGAAAGGGAAAATATGCCCCACGGTTATCGATACAAGTCAGGAAATTGGGCAAAGAAATCCCTCCTTAGACAGAGATCTCACATCTGATTCTTCTGCTCTAAGTGTGAGTAGTGTGGAGGAGGAAATGGTGGAGGCCACCCCTGTCGCGCAAACCGAGTTGCAGGGTGAAATCCCAGATGGTTTTTTTGCTTGTTTTAGGGAAGAAGAGCAGCAGATCCACATGGCCTCCTCTAGCTTGATGTTGTCTTTGGAGATTGAAGAAGAAAGCAATAAGGATGAATCTGCCCAAAAAAACCTTGCTCTCCAAACCTCAGAAGAGGTTGACTCAGAGAGTGAGGAAGAAAATGGAGCACGACCACCTTTCCCAAAAAAATTTGTGAGGGACTTAGGGAATTGGAAGATGTGCATACGACCTATTTCCACCAAGGGAAGTGCGGCAGCTAAGAAGAAATCTAGAGAAATTACAAATTATTTGCGGGCCTTAGAAAAGGAATTTGAAGTTGAGGAGAATGAGCTAGAAGAGGGACCCTCGGTTTCCCAATGAAAGTTATTTAATGGAATGTCAGGGGTCTGGGTGCTACCCCAAACGAGCTCTCGTTAAGTCCTTTTTAGTTAGATCTAATTCGGATGTGGTTATCCTGCAGGAAACCAAACTTCAGAACATAGACAGAAGGTTGGTGAAGTCCATTTGGAGCTCCAGACATATTGGTTGGGTTGAGTTGGAGGTTGTGGGCTCTTCGGGTGGCGTAGTTATTATGTGGAACCATAACTTAGTGATGGTGGAAGACATAGTGGTAGGTCTTTTTTCGGTCTCTGTTTTATTTAGCTACAAAGACAGCCTCAGTGGTTGGATCACAGGCGTTTACGGTCCAGCGAGGCATAGGGGTAGAGAGGTTTTCTGGCAGGAGCTTTATGATCTCAACGGCCTTTGTGGAGATTGTTGGTGTGTAGGGGGGGACTTTAACGTAGTCAGAAGAATTGAAGAGAAGTCTAACAGGAGCAGGGTAACTAGAAGCATGAAGCTTTTCAATACTCTGATTGATGAGTTAAGTCTCTTCGATGTTACTATGAAGAATGGGGCTTTCACTTGGTCTGACTTTAGAAAAAAGACCTTCGGCCACCCGCATTGATAGGTTCCTTCTTTCCAACTGATGGGTGGAGGCCTTCAGAGAGATTGAGCTTGTCCATCTCGCGCGAACTACTTCAGATCACTTTCCTCTTCAGTTGAATCTCGGTAATCAGAAATGGGGTCCAACTCCTTTTCGTTTCGAAAACATGTGGTTAGATCATCCGTCCTTTAAGGCAAGTGTAGAGTTATGGTGGAATGCTCTGCCCTCTGAGGGCTGGCTGGGCTTTGCTTTTATGTCCAAACTAAAAGGCCTCAAATGTATGTTAAGATCTTGGAACAAAGAAACCTTCGGTGTGGTCGAAAACTCGTTGAAAAGGTGTGAGGAAAGACTGGAAGCTCTTGATAAGATTGAGGAGGCAAGTCTCCTTCCCGAAGAATAAAGGAAAGAGAGAATAGATATCAAAAAGTCTTAATTGGACTTTAACAATGAGAAAGCAAAGGAAGTGGGTACAGAAATGCAAGCTACAATGGATTAAAGAGAGGGATGAAAACTCAAACTTAATCCACAGATGGGCTTCGACTAGGAAATCCAAAACACTTATCTCAATGCTAGAGAAAGAAAATGGGGAGTTACTAACCTCTGAGGAGGAGATTGTGAATGAAATAATTGGCTTTTATGAGAATTTATATGGTGAGCCGAATGGCCAACATTTTCTGATTGTAGGGGTGCAATGGGACAAGCTGGAGGACTATTGGAGAGATTGGCTTGAACGTCCTTTTGAGATGGAAGAGATCCAACAAGCTGTTTTCAGTCTGGGTAATTTAAAGTCCCTGGGCCCCGATGGTTTTACAAATTAATTCTTCAAAAAGTCTTGGAACATTCTCAAACATGATCTGTTAGGGGTGTTCCAAGATTTTTCAGAACTGGCATTATTAATCGTAGCACTAATGAAACTTACATTTGCTTGATTCCGAAGAAGTCTAAGACAATGAAGATGGGGGAATTTAGACCGATCAGCCTTGTTACATCTTTCTACAAGATTATTTCGAAAGTGCTAGCTAACAGACTTAACAAAGTGCTGCCCTCAGTTATAAGTAATGCCCAATCAGCGTTTGTAGAGGGGAGACAGATCATTGACGCTATTTTGTAGCTTCAGAAGCTGTTGGAGACTTGGAAGCGAGGAAAGAGTCCGGCTTTATTCTAAAGTTGGATTATGAAAAAGCTTATGATAAAGTTGATTGGACTTACCTTGATGTGGTGCTAGAGCAAACAGGCTTCGGGAACAGATGGAGGGGTTGGATGAAAGGGTGTCTACACTCGTTAAATTTCTCCATCCTTATCAATGGTAGACCTAGAGGAAAGATTATGGCTAAGAGAGGCCTTCGTCAAGGAGACCCATTGTCTCCCTTTCTGTTTACTTTGATGGGTGATTCCTTCAGCCGTTTAGTTCATTATTGCAGCCAACAAAGGATTCTTAGAGGCTTTGAGATAGGCCGTCAAAAAGTGGAGATTTCCCATTTACAGTATGCTGATCACACAATTATTTTTTGCCCAAATCAGTCTAAGACACTTGACAACTGGTGGAGGATAATAGATGTATTTCTTGAAGCCTCAGGTCTTTCTCTGAATCTTGGGAAAACAGCTCTCATTGGGATAAATGTAGAAGAATGTCAACTGCAAGCTAAAGCGGCTGTCTTCGGGTGTAACGTAGAAAGGCTTCCCTTCTCCTACCTTGGCATACCTTTAGGAGGTAATTACAAGAAAAAATCCTTCTGGGCTCCGATTATTGAAAAAGTTAGAATGAAGATTGATAAGTGGAGAAACTTGACTCTTTCTAAAGGGGGTCGATTAACACTTGCTCAATCAGTCATTACTAGCCTCCCCTTATATTTCTTTTCTGTTCTAAAAGCCCCTGCGGGGGTTATAAAAGACCTTGAACAGTTGACTAGGAACTTCTTTTGGAATGGCGGAGTTTCGAAAGGCTCGTGTAACCATCTAGTAAACTGGGGTAAGACGGGACTCCCCATGCAATATAGCGGTCTTGGAATAGGGCTCTTCAGCAAAAGAACAACAGTTTGCTTTTAAAATGGTTATGGAGGTTCCCTCAAGAGCCTGAAGCTTTATGGAGAAAGGTTATAGTGAGCATCTATAGGGAGGAGGCTCATGGTTGGGCCACTCTTCCTCTCAAAGGTAGAGCAAAAGAGAGACCGTGGCTCGATATAATGAAGAATTGTAGTTTTTTCTCTAAGTTCTTGGAGTTCAAAGCGAGAAAAGGGAATCGTATCAAGTTCTGGACAGACAAGTGGATAGGACAAAACACCCTCCAAAACTCCTTTCCCAACTTGTTTAATATCTCCAGAAAAAAGGAGGCTTCTATTGCCGATTGCTGGAATAATTCTGAGAACGATTGGGATCTTGGCTTCAGAAGAGGCCTCTTTGACTGGGAAATAGAAAGTTGGATGGGTCTGATCTAAGCCATCGACACAGTGTGCCTAGGGGAAGGGGAAGACCGGGTTGGCTGGTCTATTGGCAATGGTGGAAAGTTTTCTACTAGGTCTGCTTGTATGAAGATGGTGGAATGTACTCCCCCTTTGAAATCTTCTCTCATTCAAGCTATTTGGATGTTTGCCTCTCCAAGAAAGGTCAAGGTATTCCTGTGGTCCTTAGCACACAGAAGCTTGAACACTCCTGAGAAGCTTCAAAAGAAATGCAGCAATTGGGTGCTCTCCCCCTCTATTTGTTGTTTATGTATGGCCAACACTGAATCAATAGATCATATCTTCAATCACTGTACGTTTGTGGCTCGAGGGTGGATCTTTATCATGGATCTCTTCAGGTTGTCTTTTTGTTTCCCTAATCATATAGATGTTTGGTTGGCCGAGGCCCTGCATGGCTGGACTCTGCCTAAAAAAGCTAAGTTTTTGTGGAAATGTGCTTCGAGAGCTCTCCTTTGGCAACTTTGGTTGGAAAGGAACCTTCGGGTCTTTGAAGATAAGTCTTCTTCTTTTGAGATTTTTTTGTAGAAATGTTCAGCACACTGCCTCTTGGTGGTGCATCAACTATAGCAAATTCTTTTGTAACTACGACCTTTCCATGCTTATGTACAATTGGAAAGCGGTTGTTTAGTTCTTTTAGGTGGGGTTTCCTCTACCCCAGCCCTTAGGTTGTTCCTTTTGTCTTCCTTTTGGAATATACAAGTTTCTTATCTAAAACAAATAAGATTCAATGTGATTAAAGCAGAACAGAAGGCCAATAACAAAAGTTTTCAGACAGTGGAGGATTTTAGACTGCCAGACTTGTCACTAGCCTTCATAAGAATATTGCTTAGGTTTCGACCAAAAGATTTAGTGAAGTTCTCTCTAGTACTTTCTTGGACTCAGTGAGCCTTTGTTGAAGGGAAACGAATTTTAGATCAAGTCCTTGCATTCACCTGGATCGGTGGATTAATGTTTTTTTGACAAAGTTACGTGGAAGAAGGGCTTTGGGTGGAAATAGAGATCCTGGATGAGGAACTGCCTTCAAATTGTGAATTTCTCCATTTTGATCAATGGTAAACCTAGGGGATAATCTATGCCACGAGGAGTGTGAGACAAAGAAATCCCTTATCCCTCTTTCCCTTCCTTTAGTTGTCAATGTTCTTAGCAAGTTGGTGCCCATTGGGTGGAGAAGGATTTGATGGAGGGCATTCATGTGGACCGAGAGAGAATTCATCCATCTCACCTGCAGCTTGCAAATAGCACAATATTCTTCTGTTTGGGCACAGAGGACTCTTTTGTTAATCTTAATTTCATTCTAACAGAGATTGAGTTTATTTCAGGGCTAAAGAGTTCTCTATGACATACTAACCGTGAAAATTTTAAAGATCGAAAGATGGGCTTCCACAGCGGGTTGTGAGATTTCTTTTTCTTCTTAAAAGAAAAAATAAATTTATGAATAACTTGTAGACTTCCAATGACTTACTTGTTTGGTCACTTTCTATTGGAACATTTTAGGTAGAATATTCTGTGGTTATTCTATTTTTCTTCGCTAATATCCCAACTGGAGAAACCATGGTGTAGCCAAATTAAGAGAGAATTATTTATATTCAAAGATGACCAAAAGAGATTACAGCAGCCCTTTTATAGATGAGGGCTGCGGCTTTTGAAAGACCAAAGTAGCATAGCAGTTGGGCACTTTTTTAAAACAACTAACCACAGGTAACCAACTGACAAAAGGATCATAACAAATTAACTATATAACTAATTTGAAAAGAAGGTAGTTAGTTACTACAGTGAATGGAGTAATTTCACAATTCCATTCAGGAGTTGCTGGCTTTCTCACTCTCTTGTGTAATTTCAAAAATTGAGTTGTTGCGAAAATATTTGGAGAGGACACTCCAACATAGGGCTTCTTGTTTGACGAATTCAAACCTCTCAATCCACATTAAGTTCTCTATCTTAACCTTTCAAATGCCCCACAACAAAGCCTTAATAGAGTTGATCCATAAAACTCTGGCCTTTCCCATAAAACCATTCCACTCCAAGAGAGGAAATAAGTTATTAAATGCTCTAAGATTGAAGGACATGCGACTGTACTCGCAATGGGAAAGGATATCATGCTACTGTACTCGCAATGGGAAAGGATGTAATTGATATGTTCCTCTGCTTTGAAACATACAGTCCACACCTTGATATCTCTCTCTCGTGTACCAACATACATCTTTGGTGTAAATTTGTTTTTATGCCATGAATCAATACAATTTATAAAAGATTGTTAATTCAAAAACTTGATTTTATAGCGGATCTGGAACATACAACATCTTTTCTTTCCTTCTCATTTTCTTTTCTATCATTTCTTTGGCAGGCGAGAAGGGGAATAGAAAATGTACTTCGATTTAGAAAACAAGTAGTACAAAAGGTGGAAAGGAGGATAAGCCATCACCCCAATCAAAGCCGAAGGAGATTAAAAAGCCCTCGAACTGGCATTTTAATGACATATAAGACATTAAATGAAGAATAAAAATAGAATGCAGTTACCTGAGCATCCTCTCTGATTCTTAGATTTTGTCCAGCAGGATTTAACAAATCATTGACAACCTGGGATGAAGGAAACATTTTAGTGCCATTAAAACTACTGAAATTAACTAGAAACCAGATTTTGAAGTACTGTACATTGATTATTACATTAACAATACAAAAGCTCAGAAAGGTTTGAACCATGAAGTTACAATAAAACCAAGCATCAGAACTAAAACACTAATGGAAAGGATCATACCTCATTATAGATTTCTAGGTATGACACCCGAAGAAGAAACTCACGATTTGGAGTCTGGATGTAGGAAGCCATTAGACAAAGTATTTCTATGAAGATGATGTATTTAACCATAGATAATCTCCTCGTAATTACCTCTTGAATAATGCTAAATGCATCCTTCACAGCCAATGGTATTATTCCTGGCGACCTCTGATCACCCTACAAATGGGGTAAGAACTATGTAAGTTTGTTGACATCATCTAATTCAACTATGAAGCAAAATAAATCACATTTTGCATAGTCTAATAAGAAATTATGAAGTACATTAGGTCTAAATAAATCTATAAAAGACTGCGAGCCTCCTTCAAATCTAGATTTGTAAAATAATGCCCTCTTAAATGTCAAGTCAAATGAAATACAAATGTATGACCCTAAAATGCCTCTATACGATACTCAAGCCATCAAAAATTTATCCAAATACGATACCCAAGCCATCAAAAATTCATCCAAGAAAGAGAATAAAAATATTCTTCTATATTCATGGATGTAACTGAGGAGAATGATCCACTACAAAGAAGGAAAGTAACAAATATCATAAAGACTAAATATTGACAACTAATATTTGCACAAAATATTGATAAATCCAACACTCCCCCTCAATCTGGTTTGAAGATATTGTTCCAGCTTGCCGATTAGCTGGTCGAATTATTTCTTTGGAAGTCCCTTAGTTAAAACATAAACAATTTGCTCTATTGTTGAAAGATAAGGGATACATATTGCACCTCCATCAATCTTCTCTTTAATAAAATGTTTGTCAACCTCGATATGTTTGGTTATGTCATGTAGAACAGGGTTATGAGTCTCCCCCTCAAGCTGGTTTGAAGATATTGTTCATAGCCAACTTGCCGATTAGCTTGTCGAATTATTTCTTTGGAAGTCCCTTAGTTAAAACATCAACAATTTGCTCTATTGTTCAAAGATAAGGGATACATAGTGCACCTCCATCAATCTTCTCTTTAATAAAATGTTTGTCAACCTCGACATGTTTGGTTATGTCGTGTAGAACAGGGTTATGAGTCTCCCCCTCAAGCTGGTTTGAAGATATTGTTCATAGCCAACTTGCCGATTAGCTTGTTGAATTATTTCTTTGGAAGTCCCTTAGTTAAAACATCAACAATTTTGATGTAGCCGTGTGGCCTTGGGTAGCTTGTTTAGTCTTTTAAGTTTAGCTTATATTTGTAGTTCTTTTAAAGGACCCTTTTACTGTATAGTAACTACAAGTTACTATTGTTTGTTAGCTATTGTTAGTTACTTTAGTATTGTTAGTTGTAATCCCTGTATATATAGGATACTGTTTCAATTAATAAGACAGATTGAGATTTCTCTTACTTGTTGAGTGAGTCTCCATCAAATTCGCTCTATTATTGAAAGATAATGGATACATATTGCACCTACATCAATCTTCTCTTTAATAAAATGTTTGTCAACCTCGATATGTTTGGTTATGTCGTGTAGAACAGGATTATGAGTTATAGATATAGCAGACTTATTGTCACAATAAATTCGTATAGGTGTCGTCTGAGGAACCTTCAATTCTTCAAATATCCTTCTAATCCATATACCTTCACAAATGCCATGAGCTATGCTCTAGACTCTACTTCAGAACTACTCCTGGCCACCACATTTTGTTTTTTGCTTTGCCATGTAACCAGATTTTCTCCAACAAAGGAACAATAACCAGAAGTATATTTTCTATCGATAGCAGCCCAATCTGCATCAATATAAACTTCTACTTTGGAAGTGGTTATTCTTTTGGAATAAAATACTTTTTCCACGAGTTCCCTTCAAATAAAAGATGATTTTATACATAAATGGAGGGATAATACATATGAATTCACTTGGATGGGCAAAAAAAATTTCCTTCTCCCTTCCACTTTGGATCCTAAACAAAAGCGTGATAAGGCTCCTAGTTCAAGCCAATTGTTTTCCCTTATGGCAAGCAATTTCTCAATAAAGATGATTCTATGATTTTAGCTCTAACAGTGGAGGGCGACACTCCTTCTCCTACCCCTGTGAGCTACCACCCAGATATTCAGAAATTGTTGGCCGATTTCCCCTCATCAATCCCATCATCACACAGGACCCTTCTGACTTACCACCGTTAAGAGACATCCAGCATCAAATTGATTTCATTCCTGGTGCCAATTTGCCACACCTTCCACATTACCAAATGAACCCAAAGGAATACCAAATCCTTCGTGATCAAGTGCAGGAATTACTAGCTAAAGGGCACATTCGGCCAAGCTGAAGCCCTTGTGCTGTCCCTGTTTTATTAGCCTCTAAAACAGACGGATCCTGGCGAATGTCTGTCGACATTCATGCCATTAACAAAATAACAATTAAATACCGCTTCCCTATATCACGTCTCTCTGATCTATTGGACCAATTAAGTGGTGCCCAACTCTTTTCCAAGATCGACCTGAAGAGTGGCTATTACCAAATACATATCCAACCTAGAGATGAATGGAAAATTGCATTCATAACCAATGAAGGACTTTTTGAATGGTTGGTCATGCCATTCGGCTTATCCAACGCCCCTAGCACGTTTATGCGCCTGATTAACTAGGTTTTTCTTCCTTTCCTTAATCATTTTATGGTGGTTTATTTCGATGATATTTTAGTATATAGTAAAACAAACTTGATGTCTCCCGAGTCCGAGCCTTGGGGCAAGCACGGGCGCCCCTGGGTATACTGGAGCAAAGCTCCTATTACCAGTTATAAAAAAAAAGTATCTAGTAAAACAAAGGAAGCACACATCTCTCACTTACGCACAATATTTCCTACTTTAGAACAACACCAACTTCGTATTAACCTTAAGAAATGTTCATTCCTTACAAATGATATCTATTTCCTAGGGTTTCATATTTCTAAGTTTGGTATTGCTGTTAGACCCTTCTAAAATTTCAGCCATACAACAATGGCCTACACCCTCTACCGTTCATGATGTCCAATGTTTTTTAGGTCTAGCATCCTTTTATGGGAAATTTATTAGGCACTTTAGCACATTGGCTGCACCTCTAATAGAATGCCTGAAAAAAGGACAGTTTAAATGGGATTTAGAACAAACTAAGAGCTTTAACATCCTTAAAGAAAAATTGAGCACCACTCTTGTTCTTGGCCTTCCAGATTTTACCCAAGTTGTGGATGCCTCGGGTGTAGGTATTGGAGCTGTCCTATCTCAGAAAAACCACCCAATCAAATTCTTTAGCAAAAAACTCACACCCCCTAGACAAAAATGGTGCACCTATGAGCAAGTACTCTATGCCTTAATTCGAGCACGCAAACAATGGGAGCATTATCTTATTGGAAAGGAGTTCATACTCTTCACGGACCACATTTTTCCCTCAAATACCTTCAAACACAGAAAACTATAAACCCAATGCACGCCCGTTGGATTTCATTCATCCAAAAATTTGACTTTGTCATTAAACATAAGGCGGGAATCACTAACAAAGTGGCTGATGCATTAAGCCGAAAAGCAAGCCTACTCACTCTATTATCGGGCCAAGTAATTGCATTTGACCATCTTCCTACATCTTATGAAAATGACACAGATTTTCATGCCATTTGGCACAAATGGCAACAGCATGTTCACTGTGATGACTTTCATATTATGGATGGATTCCTATTTAAGGGTGATCGGCTAAGTATACCTCACACTTCTTTAAGGGAAACTTTGATAAAAGACTTACATGTCGGTGGGTTAGCTGGGCACTTTGGACAAGACAAAACCTTTGAACTAGTGGCAAGCCGTTTTTTTTTTCTTTGCCACAGTTGAGGAAAGATGTTCATAACTTTGTCATTAGGTGCCTAGTGTGTCAAAAAGCTAAAGGACACTCTCAAAATACAGGGTTATACACTCCACTACCAATTACCAAATCCATTTGGGAATACCTCTCAATGGATTTTATTCTTGGATTACCAAAAACACAAAGGGGATATGACTCTGTATTGGTGGTGGTGGATAGATTTAGTAAAATGTCTCACTTTCTCTCTTGTAAGAAAACCTCCGATGTTATGTACATTGCTAATCTATTCTTTAGAGACATTGTTCGTTTACATGGTATCCCTAAAACTATTGTCTCTGGCCGTGATGTGAAATTTTTGAGTTATTTTTGGAAGACACTCTGGAAAAAGTTTAATACAGTACTCAAATTTAGCACCACCGGTCATCCTCAACGGTCAAACAGAAGTCGCTAATCGGACTTTGGGGAACCTCATTCGGTGCCTTGGTAGCAATAAGCCAAAACAATGGGATCTTACCCTCGCACAAGCTGAATTTGCCTATAATCACATGAGGAATAGGTCAACAGGGAAGTCCCCCTTAGAAATTTGTTCATAAAAGACTACCCAGATTAACAGTTAATCTTGCTAATGTTCCATCCTCCGTTGATCTTAGTGAAGAAGCCGAACAAATGGCCGAGCGAATCATAGAGTTACTAAAGGAGGTGGTGGACAACTTAACTCAAGCAACAGCAACATATAAGGATAATGCTGATTCCCACAGACGGGCAAAGACATTTGAAGTAGGAGACCAAGTCATGGTCCATCTAAAGAAATCACGATTTCCTAAAGGCACCTACAACAAACTACAGGATAAGATCGGCCCTTTTGAAACATTAAAGAAGTATGGAGATAATGCCTTCAGAATTAATCTTCCGGATCATCTCTGAGTTCATCCAGTCCTTAATATTTCAGACATCTTCGAGTATAAAGCGCCGGACAGTTTCAAGCTAGCTACTTAACTTGCGGACGAGTTTGATTTAAAAAGGGAGGGCATTTGATGTATCACTTAGATTCAGCTTTATTGGTTATGTTCTGTTTTCATTGGTTAATTTCAAAAGTTTGTTAGCTTCTGCTAAGTTAGTTAGTTGGGTAATTAGTTCCCTTAGTCAGTTAGTTAGTTCTCTTTTAGTTTATCAGCCTATAAAAGGCCTCTTTCCCCACTGTTTTGAGATCATTGAAAGATTAATAAGATTTCTCATTTGGTTTTACACCAGAGTACCTTTGTAGCAATACTCAATTGCCTCTCCTTCGTGTTGTTTGTTTTCCTTAAAATTTTTTTTACCATTAGACCTTCCTTCTTTGAGGAGTAAAATTCTTATATATTAGGGTAGTAAATGCTTACCAAGATAAAAAACTAATTAATTTTCATTAACAGCCATACAAGTCAACAAAGAAAATGACCAAAGATTGATCCTAGAGTAGAAATCACAAGCAGGTTAGAAATTCTGGAACCAGAATTAGGATTAATGCAGTTGATATGTTTTGCACCATGAGATGACATTTCAATCTAGCACCAGTGACATGATAACACTATACTGCTATAATCCTATTGGCTTAACAAACAAAAAAGTCTGGCAAAATAAATAATTAAATAAACAAGTAAATAAAGAAGAGATAAAAGAGTATTCTTCAAACATCCGAACTATGGTTAGTAATATGATACAAGTTATTTCAATCTGAGCAACTGCAGAGATATTGGGATCCAACCAACTCAGGACAACAAAAAAAATATATTCTCCCTCTTTGTCGATTGTTAGAGTATATAGATTAGTATATTTTATACTCTTGTATTAATATTAATTTGTCATTTACCTTCTCCTTATAGGATTAGGTCAACCTTGTATATTTGTCTATATATATAGACTTTAATAATGAGAATACATTACATTGGATTCTCTCCAACCTTAGTCTCTACATGGTATCAGAGCTCTAGGTTTCTAGGGTTTTGATGCCCGTTAGGGTTTTGATGCCCGTTAGGGTTTTGATACCCGTTAGGGTTTTGATACCCGTTAAGGTTTTGTGCTCGATTAGGGTTTTGTCCCTTCGAGTTTTTGTTTATTGTTATCCAACACAACTCACTACGACCGCCGTCACAGCCGACCACCACCGCCGGCCGCCGCCGACCACCACTTCCGGCCGCCGCCAGCCGCCGCCGCCGACCACCACCACTTCCGACCGCCGCTGGCCGCCGGCCGCTGTCGTTTGTTGATTTGCCAGCTGTTTTCCGATTGTTGTTCGTAGGTTTCATCTCGCCGCCAAACGCCATCGCCGTGTGCTTTCGTCACCGCCAGTCGCCACCCGTCGTCTTCACCCCTCGGGTTGTCGTGGGGTAGCACTTAGGGTTTCTGGTTTCAGAAAACACCTGATCTGGTTCAAGTGGTCCAGTTCAACCGGTTTGGTTTCAAGTGGTTTGGTTCATCCGGTTCAAGTTCGGTTCGGCCTGGTTCATCACATTCCGGTTCAGTTTGGTTGATTTATACCGATTCTGGTCCGGTTCGTTTGTTTCAGTTCAATTGGCTTGGTTCACTTGGCTCTGTTCAATTGGTTTAGTTCGATTCTCTTTCCTCCTTCAGATTTGGTTTGGTCTGTTTCAGTGTCGTTTTTGTTTGTGTCCATATTGTTGAAGTTGAGAAGAAAGTAATGGTAACGATTTCTGCTAAATTCCAACAGTATCAAGAGTCATTCATGGCATCATCCTCTAATCCAATCACTGTCATTGCTGATTCAGGTAATACCAATAAATGTCTTATTTCCTCCGCGTCAAAATGGGTCATTGACTCTGGTGCTACGAATCATATGTCAGGTAACCCCAATTTATTTGCTACCTTTACACCATCTACATCTTTACCTGATGTTACAATAGCGGATGGCACCACTTCTCCTGTTCTTGGCTCTGGCACAGTTCATCTCTCCAAAACTCTTTCATTGACCTCGGTTTTAAATTTGCTACAATTTTCTTTTAATTTGATCTCTGTCAGTAAATTTACTCGTGATCTCAATTGTTGTGTCTTATTCTTTCCTGGTTATTGCTTATTTCAGGATTTTACAACGAAGAAGACTATTGGTAAAGGGCGTGAATCTAATGGCCTCTACACGTTTGATACACAAATACCTACA
Source organism: Momordica charantia (assembly GCF_013281855.1). NCBI lineage: Eukaryota > Viridiplantae > Streptophyta > Magnoliopsida > Cucurbitales > Cucurbitaceae > Momordica > Momordica charantia. The sequence goes on along the minus strand of NW_028275157.1, from coordinate 8,476,391 downwards.
GCCACCGTTTGCACTCGAGTGCCAACTCCATTCGAAGAACATTGTCGTTTGGGTCATCTATCTCTCTCCGTGTTAAAGAGTCTCCGTCCTCAATTTCATAGTTTGCATTATTGAGATTGTGAGTCATGTCAATTTGCTAAGTTTCATCGTCTCACTTCCTATCCTAGAGTCAATACACGAGCTAATGCTCTTTTTGAATTAGTCCATTCTGATGTTTGGGGTCCTTGTCCTTATTGAGTCCAAAAATGGATTTCGGTATTTTGTTACTTTTGTCAATAATTTCTCTCGTGTAACTTGGTTATATTTGATGAAACATCATTCTGAGTTACTTTCTCATTTTCGTAACTTTCATGCTGAAATTCGAACTCAATTTGGTGGCTCTCTTAAAGTTCTACGGAGTGATAATGCTAAGGAATATTTTTCTGGTGCTCTTGGCTCCTATTTAAGTAAACATGGTGTTATTCATCAATCCTCGTGTGTTGATACTCCGGCTCAAAATGGAGTTGCAGAAAGGAAAAATAGACATCTTCTCGAAACAGCAAGAGTCTTAATGTTTCAGATGCATGTTCCAAAATACTTTTGGACTGATGTTGTTTCGACGGCTTGCTTCTTGATTAATCGCATGCCTTCGTCAGTTCTTAAGGGTGGAATACCTTATCGTACTCTGTGTCCTACGCAACCTTTATTTCCTATTAAACCTAAAATATTTGGTTGCGCTTGTTTCGTTCGAGATGTTCGCCTCCAGCTCACCAAATTAGACCCTAAGTCATTGAAATGCATTTTTCTTGGTTACTCTCGTGTTCAAAAAGGATATCGATGTTATTGTCCTGATCTCCATAGATATCTCGTCTCTCCTGACGTTACGTTCTTTGAAAATACTTCTTTTTCATCGTCCTTGAGTACCAGTCAGGGGGAGCAATCACAGGAAGATGATACCTTTCTTGTCTATTCTATTGTCTCTACTTCTACTGAAGAACTTCCTAGCAATACATCTCCCTCTGCGCCTGATCCTTCTCTCCCCACTATTACTCAAGTTTATTCTCGTCGGCAACCTCCTACGGACTCATGCCCTATACCAACAGCTTCTTTGCCTGTGGATCCAGGAACGAGTGATGACCTTCCTATTGCCCTTCGAAAAGGTAAGCGTAAGTGTACTTATCCTGTTTCTTCTTTTGTTTCATATAACCATTTATCATCATCTACTTGTTCGTTTATTGCATCCCTTGAATCTGTATCTATTCCTAAAACTGTTCATGAAGCTTTGTCTCATCCTGGTTGGCGGGCTGCTATGTTGGAGGAGATGACTGCCTTAGATGACAATGGTACTTGGGATTTAGTGTCTCTTCCTGCAGGAAAGAAACCTATCGGTTGTAAATGGGTGTTTGCTGTTAAAGTTCATCCGGATGGATCAATTGCCCGTTTGAAAGCTCGCCTTGTTGCTAAAGGATATGCGCAGACTTACGGAATTGATTATTCTGATACTTTTTCTCCGGTTGCTAAATTGACTTCTGTCAGGTTATTCATTTCATTGGCATCTATTCACCATTGGCCCTTGCATCAGCTTGATATTAAAAATGCATTCCTCCATGGTGATCTTCAAGAAGAAGTTTATATAGAGCAACCACCAGGTTTTGTTGCTCAGGAGGAGAATGGAAAGGTATGTCGCCTTCGTAAATCTTTATATGGATTGAAACAAAGTCCGCGAGCATGGTTTGGAAAATTCAGTCAGGTTATTGAGAATTTTGGAATGAAGAAGAGTAAGTCAGATCATTCTGTTTTTTATAAAAGATCTGAGTCTGGTGTTATCTTACTAGTGGTATATGTTGATGATATTGTGATTCCTGGTAATGATTCATCAGGCATCCTATCACTCAAGTCTTTTCTTCATAGTCAATTTCATACTAAAGATTTGGGAATGTTGAAATATTTCTTAGGAATTGAAGTAACAAGGAGCAAGAAGGAGATCCTTTTGTCACAAAGAAAGTATGTACTTGACTTGTTAACTGAAACAGGAAAGTTAGCTGCTAAGCCGCATAGTACCCCAATGATACCTAATTTACAACTTACAAAGGAAGGGGAGTTGTTGAAAGATCCTGAGAAGTATAGGAGGTTAGTAGGGAAGCTGAATTATCTTACGGTTACAAGGCCAGACATAGCTTATCCAGTCAATATTATGAGTCAGTTTATGAGTTCTCCTACGACTGACCATTGGATCGCATTGGAACATATTCTATGTTATTTGAAAGGTGCTCCTGGACGTGGCTTGTTATATAAAGATCATGGTCATCTTAATATTGAATGTTTTTCAGATGCTGATTGAGCAGGTTCTAAAGAAGATAGAAGATCAACCTCAGGATATTGTGTATTTGTCGGAGGTAATTTAGTTTCTTGGAAAAGTAAGAAACAAAACGTGGTGTCGCGTTCGAGTGCTGAATCAGAATATAGAGCTATGGCACAGTCGGTGTGTGAATTAGTATGGATACATCAGCTTCTGACTGAATTGGGATTTGGCATCACCACTCCAATGAAACTTTGGTGTGATAATCAAGCAGCTCTTCATATTGCATCTAATCCAGTATTTCATGAACGAACCAAACACATTGAAGTTGATTGTCATTATGTACGTGAGAAAATACAGCAAGGATTGGTGGCTACAGGGTATGTGAAGACTGGAGATCAGCTAGGAGATATGTTTACTAAAGCATTGAATGGAGGACGAATAGATTATTTGTCCAACAAGTTGGGCATGATTAACATACATGCACCAACTTGAGGGGGAGTGTTAGAGTATATAGATTAGTATATTTTATACTCTTGTATTAATATTAATTTGTCATTTACTTTCTCCTTATAGGATTAGGTCAACCTTGTATATTTGTCTATATATATAGACTTTAATAATGAGGATACATTACATTGGATTCTCTCCAACCTTAGTCTCTACATCGATAAAAATGGTTGAGTCATATGTTATTGAAATCAATCATTTTAATTGGCATTCATTAATTCCATTGCTAAATTTGTATGTTTTATTCATGCTAAGGCCAATCTTTTTACCTCATTGTCTGTTAACTAAAACGTTATTGTTCATGCAAAGATACTGATAAATAAAGATGATGAGAAAAATATGTTTTGCATCTCACATGCATGGTGTGTGTCTTCCCACTGCTCGTTACCCCATATGCAAATATTGTACCTGTGGGAGAAAAGGGGAGGAATTTAATAAATAGCAAATCATATTTTTCAAACAGCATATCGTGCACAAAATTATCATCTAATGCAGAGATTAACAGTATTAAACAGCAGTTAAAGTCTCAGACTGCTGTTAGTAAAGCCAGTTGCTCTCATGTGTACTGATCAGGACCATGCTTATGCATTGGCACTTAGGGCCACAGTTGGAGCGTAAATATATACCGGGGAAAGAGAATGTAAATTATGTTGCAGACAAGAGGGAACTCTTTTTCCATCTGGTAGGATAAGTACCCTCCCCCAAGTCCATTTCATTATTCTAGGAAGAGAAAAATGTGTAGGATCGTTAGAAGTAGAAAGTAGTGGGGGTGTCATAAGGCCAGCAGGAGTTAGACTACTTGCGAATCTGAATCTCATGTAAGGATGGCCCACTCTTTGTAAATATCGTTAGTATATATGAATCAGCCAATGTGCGGGGAGCGTAGCACATTAGTCCTTAGAGAGTGGAGAGAATACAGGGCTCTAGTTTTGTGGCACTTTTCGATCCCCTGTAATGTAATTTACAATCCTTAAAAGGGTTCACCAAATTGGTATCTGAGAACTTTCTTGTGCATGTTATCATGGGAGGAAATGGACAATCATATAGAATTGGTGAAGCAATGTCTAGGAACCATGTCGGAGGAGGTTCAAAAAAATCCCCAAAAATGAGGTGCTTGTCAACATTAGGACTTCTGAAATCTTGGAATAATTCAAACTAGCTTTCTTCAGAATTCAGTCAACATGAAGACGATCTGTATGAACGGTTGGGGCTCGGTGCCTCGGTCATTGAAAAATCATGGAAGCTTGAAAAAGTCCAGAATTCAACTCAATCCCTAGAAGAGCTAAAAAGGAAGACTTCCAACCAATTCTCAAGCCTGGTATATCATCAAGTAAGAGGGACTGAAAGCAAGGAATAGGAATGAGAAAACCAATCAGGGACTTACATGTTCTTTTATAGTCCATTGAGTCTGTTGAATTCTTTCTCAACGTTCAATCTTTGCCCTTAAATGTTAGGTGAAGATTGGTTGAATATTTTTCACGTAGTTAAAATTGTCCAATTGTTGGAAAATTATTCAATCTTTCTTCGAAACTGGGTTGTCTACTTTGTGAAGGTTTGAGCTTTAACTTATTGGACATGTCATATTTTGTAAGTTAAATTTTTGTGAACTTTAGTCTAGAAGTTGTCGAGGCCAAAATGTGCCCCGTGAAAAGGAGTATGGCTTACTCTAGGATTTTTTTTCTTTTAATTCAAACCTGAGCTTTCAATGAGAAAACTGAAACAATACACAATGGCATAAAAAAGACAGCCTAGCAAAGGAGCCAAACTCAAAACTAAATGGTCTTAGTCTAGAAAGTTGTAGAATATCAGAAATTCGTGTTGCTAGTGATTATTAGTCCTAGATTGCAAGTATTGATCACTTTCCTACTAAAGTTGTTCCTGGCATAGGCAACCATGGTTTTTCCCCAATGTAGGTTTTCCACATTAAAAATCTCTGGGCTCTCTTATCTTTTTAATCCTTTACGCATTGGCACTTAATTTAACTTAGTAAAAAACTTAAAGTTGATTAAAAAATATAAAATCTTTTGAGAATAAAATAACTACACATTCACCACTGGATAGATTGTTAATCCGCTGTGTGGCACACACACCTGGAGGCCTAGCAGCTTCCAAATGGAATTTGTAAATCATAGTGATACCTCATGTGCATACAGAATGAACGTGTGCTGACCATCCAGTTGCACATTGTTCCTTGCGGATGGAAATTCAGAAGACTGTTCTTGACTACTTTGATATGCATATGTTGTTCTCTTATAACCTCACACTACACTATATTTATTAGATAGGAACTGGCCATCCTTTCAAAGGAAAATAAAAGATACTTTCTATTCTAACATTGTTTAGGTTACAGTTTGGGAGCTAAAACTAGAAAGGGATAGAAACACTTTTAGTGAGGTGGTAGATAGATTTTTTTTTTCTTTTTGATATCTGTGAGTGTCCGGGCCAACTTACGCACACCTCGACTAATCTCACGGAGCAACCGCCCGACCCTACAACACTTGTTGTCGGAAAACACGTAGGAATTACTAACTCCTAAGGTAGGTGGCCATCATGGGGCTTGAACTCATTTCTCTTAATTAACCCTAGCCCCTTTGGACCAATGAGCCACCCATGATGGTTGATATTTTAATTATTCTAAAGATGTTTTTATTTGACTGCAACCTCTTGAAATGCCTTAGATAAGCATATATGTAATTATAGCATCCCCATTATCAGCACCAAATGAAGAGCCTTATGTGGTCCCGTTTTATCTTGGGCTGGGGTGGATATCTTACCTTCCTATTCCATTCCTTTAACGAAAGTTGTTTCTTACCAAAATACCATATTTGTAATTGACTCTAAACCATGATGAGTTCAAGATTTGAAGTGTTCACAGATTAACAGAATCACTGATGGATCAATGCTCAATGTTTCACTAAATCAACCAGTAGAAATCACTCTTTAAACAAGTACAACAGCTAGCAGCTATTATACTATAATTGCAAGTACTGCAAAAAAAAAAAAAAAAAAGATACTTGGCGTCCCTTTGAACCTTAGTGACACTTGAAATGATGGTTGCCGCTTTAAGGAACTAGGTATCAATTAATACAATGTTATACATGGTTAGTTTTACTCCTAGTGCAACTAGTCCGTCATCACATTGTATCCTTCTCTCTTTTCAATTTTAAAATAAAGCAAAATGAGCCTTTTGTCTATAAAATGTTTCTTATCTAAAAAAAATAAAGCAAAATGAGGGCAACTATTGTAACTAGAAAGACTTGATGAATCAATTAATTATCAAGATATAACTCAAATGATTCACTTCACGCAAACGGCAAACTGAACTTAACGCAAAATACTACCAAAACAATATATTGATACTGCTTACCATTAACGCCCTCCATGGCACCACTAACAACATGCTGCGCAGCAATATCATAGACATGGCGAGTAGTCGTTGTAGGACCAAAAAACTCGATCTAAAACCATGAAGAGAACAAATTTGAAGAGAGACAACACTACTTTTGAATTAATAACAAAATTTAGAATCATAACCTCTTCCACCAGATAAATTGATTAAAAGTAAATCTAACAAAGATAATTACTTAATTAGTATAACTTGCATAACTATTTGGAGGAATAACCAGATTAGAATACAATAACTTAAAATAAAAAATAAATAAATAAATAAGTGGCAATGAATCTAGGTATGGAACACGATATGCAATGGCAAATGAAACATTAAGTATTCATACCAATAAAATTTGAAAGTGCAGGACAACCTAGTCTCCGACTAAAAGGTCGTTAGTTCGTATCCCACCCCCACATGTTGTTGTATTCAAAAAAATGAAATTTGGAAGTGCTGATATAGACTCCTTCAAACTCAATTGACCAAGTAACTTGCAATACTTTAGATTTTAACATGCAATTTTAATAACTTTGATAAAAACAATCATGAAGGATAATCACATTAGATAAGGGAATCTAGAATAACAGGCGTAGGGACTAGGGTTAAGACATTCCATAACTATGGCCCTTAACTCAACAAATTGGATAATATGCTATAAAATCATTGGCAGTAACACCATTATCACTTTCTCTATTGGTAGGGATATGATTCATAATTTTTGTTCATCTATGCATCTTTTAGTCTAATGGGAAAGCAAAACAAGTTACTTTTGCAATGTTTCTGACTCAACCAAGTGCAGTATCTTACATCAAAAGCATCAAATACACTTCAAAGATTTACCATAAGCATATGCTGTAGTCGGATTATGCTCATTCCGCACAATTGTTTCACCGTCTGCATACCATGCAATATCCTCTCCTTGACGAATCTCCCTTGGACTTATCAAAGATAAATGAGTCACCTTCCATCAGAACTTGCACAAAAAACCTAATCAAAGCTATAGATGAATCTGTAAAAAAAAAAAAAAATCTACCTGAGTGCCGAAAGCGAACCGTGACGGTGACATTTTCTTTGGATCTCTCCGCATCTAATTGCACATTTTCTGAGTGAAAATACTGTGGCTTACTTCGAGCTGAAGAAGATGCAGGAGAGCTCTGACCATCAATAGAAGTTTCCACATACTGTCTTGATGATGATGTAGTAGAAGATGATGGCGACTTTGCAGCCCTTGTACTAACAGAACCCAATTTTTTTGACCTTGGACCTTGCCTGGATGCCATTGCCACTTCAAATGGATCCTAAAATGTGATATAAAACAGCATAAAATATCTTTTAGGAACAATTCTGGTGTTTCAGTCTTCTAAAATTTGCCATTCCTCAAACGTGGGGTGAAATGGAGAGAAAACCTAAGTAAGGGAAATTAGTAAAAAATGTGTATCGTAAAATTCCTAATTTAGGGCCATCGTTCAGCACGTTTAGAACATATAATAACAACTTCGAAACTAGTCTAAGTAAGCTCATTAGACCCTAGGATAAATAATGTACTTTACAGAGAATCTCTAACGCCCCTTTCCGATCACTGGAAACTTCGGACGAATATTCACACACGAATTTCTACCAGAACCTCAAAAAACCCAGCAGTAGGGTTAAACATTAGTTTGCATGGCGAAATTGAGAAAAGATTATGATAGTAGTAAAGGGTTTAAGCAGCCACTCATTCCCCGAGTCTTAGTTATCATTTTCCGCAACTCAGAATCGCAGAGGAAAAGCAAGTCGAAAAAACTTCAAAAATTAGAAGAAACAGTAAACAGCCAAGGGTTGTTCAAAGCCGAATTCTAGTTCACTTTTTTCATTCAATTCCCAAAAAAAGAAAAAAAAAATCCCCAAACAGGATAAGATTGCAGAAAGAAGATTACCTGGAAGAGGGTACGAAATCAGAGAAGCATTGCGGAAGGAATCGAGCTTTTCAACCAAAAAGAGCAAAATTCAGCAGGGGGGTCTTCTTGGAACGCAGATCTAAGAGTGAGGAAGTGAGATTAAACTAATGAAACAACAAAAAAAGGAATACACAATTAACATCATCATCAAAGTCATCATTATCATGCATCAATCAGTGAGAGGATGAGAGAGAGATTAGAGAACCATAGAATAATAATGAGTAAAATCGTAATTGTGGATTTTGCTAACTTGCCTTGGAAGCGATGCCCACCATCAAAGGCAACGCGCATTTCCAATCCAACTTTTAGAGAGAGAAAAGGAAGCTCATAAACTTGCAATTGAGAGAGAGAGAGAATATAAAAAGTAAGAGAGGGAAAAGGGAAGACAAAAAGGTAGAAAAGAGTGTGAAATAAGTCTATGGTGGGCACAAAAGAGTTGGAAAACTAGAGAGAGAGAGAGTGATGGTACTGCCTCATTTTTTATGGTCAAAATTAGTAAGTCGGAATCAGGTATATAAAAATTAACCCATGGATTGGTATTCGAACTCCCAAAATTTTAGTCAAAAATACCTCCCAATTTGAATACAACTTATATCAAGTAGGTGTGTTTCGTTCGCAATTCCGTGTATGAATATATTTATAAACCAGAAGGAGTTACAAACTAAATCTTTAGTTTAATCTAAAGTTTTATTAATTAATTTATTAACATTTTTATGAATTTTATATAATTATTATTTTACAACGTTATATAATTTAGAATACATTATATTTTACATGTTTTAATTTTAATAAACATAAAATGAGTTTATAATATGAAGTGATATATTTACGAAAGTTTTTTCTAAATTCTGCATCTTAAAAATTTCAAATCCTGAATTTGAAAACACTGAAAACATCAGAAAGTCATTTTCAGAATTTCTACCAGAATCTGAAAACATAAATATTGTTTTTTAGATCATTTTCAATTTAATCCCTCATCTTTTAAAATGTATGGCGTAGTAGGATGTCTAATATGTCCTACTAAGTTAATTTTATGAAGCATCAATATTTTATAAACAATATTTTTTATCCAATGACCTAATTCATATCATTAAGATTAAAATTGATAATTTTAAAAGATGAATGACTATAATGAGAATTACTTACAAGACTATCTTTTGGTATATATAGGATTTATAAAATGGTAAACTATACAACCTGCATAAATTGTTTTAAGTGTACCGTCTCTGACTTAAGTTTAGTCCACAATTAGTTAAAACATCATTTTCTGATCAAAATGTCATTGTTATAATAGTACATAGTAAAAGTTATATCATCAAGCTTATATAATTGACAAATTTTGTCAAAATATTTGTAGTTGTTTTCACTTCATCATAATGCATCTTTTTACATCAATAAAGCATACAAATAATGAAAGATATTAACCATTTTTTTCATGTAGCTAACACAAACATAACTCAATTGATAGGTCATAACTTACCTTTTTGAGACCAGAAGTTTGAAACTCAACCTTTTTTATTTTCAAGAAGTTTCACTCACCCTTCACCTCTAATGTAGGAGGGGAGAATGTTTTTTAAAAAAGGTGATTGGATTACAACAAAATAATAATAATAATAATAATAATAATAATAATAATAATAATTAATTAATTAAGTAGGGTGTGAAGATTTGAACTTTGGTTTAAAAAAGATAGTGTATTTACGGTTAAGTTATACTTTTTGTTAACAATTACAAAATTGATAATAACGTTAGTGAGGTTAAAATAGTAATTTGCCAACATGAGCGAAACTAAATGGTAAAGACATGTAATTCCATTTGATGTTGGAGCTTCAAATCTCCACACTCCAAATTTATTTGTATCAAAAAGCGACTAAAATTTTAGTTTTAAAGTTCAAATTATATTTTGGTCCATGAAACGTTCGACTTTGTTCATTTTGATCCATATATTTTCAAAATATCTATTTTAGTCCTCGTATTTTTACATTTCATTCATTGTAGTTCACATGCTTTCAAAATGTTCGTTTTGGTCCCTATTTGTAAAATTTTAATACAAAATTTTACATCTAATGCAAAACTCTTTAATACAAATTTATTGGTATATTTTAAGAAATTTGGTAAGTAGGGTGTTAAGCTAAAATTTTCATCGAAATAAACTAGATAACAAAAACAATAAAATGAAAAAAAAATTGGTCAATTTCTAAAACTAAATGAGTATTTAAAGAATAGATAAACTAAAATAAATAATAATATAAAAACCACATTAGGCCTTTTGAAATTACAATAATTAAAATAGATATTTTAAAACCTAAGTTATCAAAATGGAACATATATGAATAAAATATATATATATATATATATTTTTTGAAAGATGATTAAAATAGTTTTTAAACCTAATATTAAGTTTCAATAATATATCTACCTCTTATATTATTATTTAATGAAGTTTTCTCGTTTTCTTGTAGGAGAACCGGACTGGGAAATCAGAGGTGGGCGGAAAGAGAATATTTTTTTGGTTTGTTTGAATTTAATAATTAATATTTTTTATTATAAAAAATTAATAATAATTAATATATTTTAAAAATAAATTCTGCAAATAATGGAGTTGGCGACACAACCCCTTGGACCAGCAATTTTAACTTATATGACAAATATCCGGTGGCTTAGGACATTTTCCAAATAATTCTTGTAACTTATTTATTTATATTTACTCAAACAAAAAACAAACTTATTTATTTATATATATTTTTCTAGAAACGTGTAGGAATGTTTTTTTTAATTGTTTTTCTCATTTACTTTCTTTCTTTTTTCAAAGTTTCTTATTTACTATTTTTTTTTAAGAACTGAATACGTTTAAATCAAAATATTTCTTTTTACAGAATGATAATTAAAAATTTACGGTTAACGTTTGACGATTCGTAAGGAAGAAAATTTTGTTTAAGTGATCAACTACACTGACGTGGTATTTATATTTAGAGAAATATTGGTTGAGTACAATAAATCTTTGATAGGTATTACTAAATATTATGAATTGTGTAGGTATGAGTTTATATCGTGGAAAAAACATGCTACCTCATCTATCCAATTGAGGGTACCCGTAGTTGGGTATAGTTGAGTTAAGATATACTTCTTTGTAGTATTGAGACAAACTATGCTTAATAGGCATGAAGAATAATTTTGACTTGACTTGACGTATAGAAAATAAGCCAATAATATTTAATTCCAACAAGTTTTTATCCATTTTTTTAATGAGAACTTATTTTTAAACAATACCTTTCAAAATTAAATTGTTGGCATTTATTATTTTAAGAAATGATGTCATCTAAAAGCAATAAATAAACCACAATTTTTTTTCAAATACCTTTGAAAAAAACAGGTGAAGCAACAAACATAAACTAAACCAGAGAAATAGCAGAATCAGAAAAAACTATCTTAGAAATGACACGAGACACTTCTTCAAACCAAACACAATCCAAATGATGCGAGAAAGCAAGACGAACAAGTTGGTGAGCCGCACCATTGCTCTCCCGGCGAGTGAAACCAAAACGTACATAACCGAGCTGCAAACAACGTTGACGAAGATCCGACAGAAGCTGACCCACCTCCGAAAGGTCCTCCGTACCATGTTCAAGCAACGAGAAACAACGCATCGAATCAGTTTCCAAAAAGAGGTGTCGAAAACCCGATGACACCGTAAGAGACATAAGTGTTACGAGTTAGTCGTTATTGATCATTGTTTCTCGTTTTTTGTTTGTGAGAAACATAAGCGTTTGGTAACTGTTCCTATTTTTAGTTTCTCAATTTTAAGAAAAAGATTTAAAAAATTTGTATAAATTTTATGAAATAATAAAATCGATTTTTTTGTTTCTCATTTCACTTCCCCTTTTTTTCAAAACATAAATAAAATTATTATTTTATTATTAGTAACTTATAAAATACATAATAAATATTAAAAAATAAATATAACATAAACAATTTTGAATATTTAATTAAAAAATTAAATTTCATATAACTTTGTTACTTTTTTATTTAAAATTTTAGAGAACGATAAACCGCAGACATGTTTATGTTTCTTAAAAAAAATAACAATAAACAATTATCAAATAAAATTATACTCTAATTTATATATAAAAAGAAATAAGAAACCTAAACGACAAACATTACAAATGAGTAGTTCTAAAGAATTAAAAATGTCTACGTGAATTCAAGTATAGCTAATATATGAAATTTATTATGGTTGGAGGACAAAATATGACATGTCATGTGAATAATAAGGAAAGATCATCTCACTTGATCTTTTTGCACCATCTGGAAAATACTAAGTGGCCAACCTATTTAGCGCGACAGAGTTCTTGTCAAATAGCTCGATTAAAACAACCAATGTTTGTCTCGAAAAGGCTATACATCGAGATACCTTCTCCAACTTCTCGTAACTGCATAATAAACTTTCAAAACAATTATGTGGAACCCACTACATCCCACCTTATAAATGGAGCATAACTTTCATATGCAGGTAGGTAATCTTGTTTGTATTTCTTATCTTGATAGCTTATATGAGATTCATATTAACTTGAGCATCGCAGTGTTTGTTTCCTCTGTATTAGTCCTTCCTCACATAACTTGCTTCAAATAGCTCCATTATATCTAGTTTGCACGTGCTCTCAAGATAGTTCAAAATCCTATATAAACAGTTATCATATTGAAGGTTGATAATTGAATCTCCCACCCTTCCTTTGTTGAATAAAAATATGTCTAACAAAATAACTTTTTCTAAAAAGTGACAAAATAGTAAATATATATATATATATATATATATATATATATATATATATTAACAAAGTTTTTTCAATCAAGTAAACATAAAAAATAACAATGTATAAATTTTGAGACTGATCATGTACATCTCCGATTCAATTAATAAAACATATTTTCTTAAATTGTTTCTTAAAATAAAATTTTATTTTTAAATAATTAAAAAGTAAAAAATAGCTGAAAAATCCTTTCTACCGTTATTTTCTTTTTATTTTTAAATAGAAACGAAAATATTACATTTAAAATTATTTAAATTGGGGTGCAAGATCACAATTGTCACGTGAATGGAGTAAAGTTAGGGAGAAGAATTTGAACCAACCAGAGGACGTCAACTGGACATTGATCAGTTTTCACTCCCCTTCGGGCCATGCTAGAGAGTAATAGGGAAAATATAACGGTCTCCGTAATAAGGTTTTAAATGTCAATTTCGATGAAAATGTTGAGATCTCGAATGAATGAAAGTATCAATAAAATATCAAAATTGATAGATATTTATGAAAAATTATAAAAAAAATTGTAACAAATATTTAAATTAATAAATAAACATTTCACACATTTTAAATAAGTTAAAAATTGTTGGGAAAAATCCCCTATTCTACTCAAGGAATAAAAGAATTGAGAAATTTAAAGAAAACAATAAAATAAAGAAACACGAGAATTAACGTGGAAAAACTCCAAACCGGAGAAAGAGTACTGAGCTAGTATACTAAGCTTAAAGTATTTCAATTGGGATGATTAAGACTCAAGCCCATGAACTCTTTTTATAGTAGTTGGAACACATCTTCTCCCTGTACTTTTACGATGTAGGACAATTTCTAACACATGGAGACCATCGTTGTATTCTTCCAATGTGTGACAACTTCAATTCCAATATTTTGCCAAAACCCAACAAAAATTACTAATATTAATATTATGTTCATATTAATGATATTATTGTTGATAATGTTTATATTTTATCGATTCTTTTGTGATAATATGAAAATGCAGATTCATCCTCCATATTGTTGTCAAATTGATGGATACATGAAAATATCCATAGAAATTTTTAATACTTGATTGGTAGTACTTTTAGTTTTTTTCTCTCTTTCTAGATTTGTCTCTTAAAATTTTTAATACCTGACTGATTGGTAGAAAATAAATTGGGTTGGTTAGTTAGGGATGGACTTTTGGGTAGACTTGGGGATGACTTTCAAAAAGGAATAAAACATGTGCCTAAAAATCTAAAACTAATAAGACTAGATTTTTCTCACTTTGATCTTTAATTTTTTTTTAATTAAACTATTGAATGTTGAAATGGTAAAGATTTTCAATTGAGTTCGTTCAAGTTGACAAAATTTGTTACAAGAGATTGGTGGGTTATTAAATTATTGGTTGGTTAACATATTTAGACATGTATGCATGTCATGTCACAGCCTCGAAGTACATGACTTGGTGATGTGAATAATGTCAGGTGAGTTGAATGCCAAAAAAATGTGGTGCTTTAGGTTGCATGAGACTAGAAAATTAACATATTGAAATTCATGTTTTTTTCTAGTACAACAAATATGAAGATAGAGGGATTGAATATCTGACCGTTAGGGAATATGAGCAAAGTGCCTTAACCGTTGAATTAAGTTCATGTGACAATTGAAATTCAAGTGTTTAGTAGCATTTAAGTGGCAAGTTTTTGTTTGGAATAACAAAGAAAGAAAGGAAAACATGTTTAAACTTGTCCGACATGGAAGAATTTTGATTTGAGAGAGGTTTTATATTAAAAAGTCTTTCGGTGAATTTGTAAAAGTTGTTTGGATAGGTCTAAAGCATCTTCCCACATATATCTAGTAAGATTTTCTCCCTCTATAAATTTATCTCTGGGAGCCATAATTCAAGTAGAATTATTTGAATAAGTAAATGGCTGGAATTTCACGTATTCGTTCATTCATGTACCATTCTTTCTACTGGGTCTCGCATATATAATTTATATATTAATTTAACATAATTACATTTATATTAAATTTATTTTTATTAATTTAGTATTTTGGTTTTTTATATTAGTTTTATATGTTATTTGTTCAAAATATTAACAATATTTTTTTTCAATTAAATATTAGCACGCATCAAAAAATACAATAGATTAAAAAAATTAAAATTTAAAAATTTAAAATGCAAGAAAATGTAGAGAAAAACAGAAAAAAATTAAATGCAGAGAAAGACATAAAACTAAGAAAATTAAAATTAAAATTAAAATTCAGAAAAATCAGAAATTAAAATACAGAAATGGTTGAAAATGCAGAAAATGTAATGTAACAAGCTAAAATGTATAACTAAAATGCATAAAATGAAATGCAAAAAATTTTAGAAAAATAATTTTGAAATACAGAATTTTGAGGTTTTCAAAATTTTGTTGCGATTTTACTCGGATTGTCTTTTACAAAAACTTTTCCATGAATTTTTTTTTTCATCAACAACTTTCTCAATTGTTTTGAAAAAAAAAAATATTTTCAAATTCTATATGCACCATCCCTTAATTGCAGAATGAAAATGCAAAAACAAGAATATATATCTAGAAAGTACAAAAAAAAATATATAGTACAACAAAATGTAGGAAACAAAAAAGACATTTATCTTTTAATTTGAAGGTCTGTATGGCATAAATTTATGAAAAAAATTTCTAAAACTGAGTAGAAGACATTGATCTTTCAATTTGTATCTTGACATAAATTTATGAAAAAAAATTACTAAAACTGAGTAGAAAATCCAATAGAAAAAAAATGCAAGAGAAAATAGTGAGAAAGACAATGCGAAAATAAAGATGAAAAAGAATGAGACGACCGAAGAAAAAGAAAGCTTGTAAGTTTGCTGTAATAATAGAGTTATGGATAAATATAGTTATTTTATGGATGCGGTAGGAAGGAATCTCGTAAACCATTTTTAAAGAGGAATCAAGATTGCTTCAAATGGGGCATTATGAAATGCATGACATCTTTGGATGCCTGATTATTTTAGGATTACCGCAATCCAAATACGATAATTTGGATGCTCATGGGACGGTAATCTTAGATTACCACCAAACAAACAGCTCCTTAATGAAAAATGTTTGAATTAGTTAGAGTAGAATTATTTCTTAATTATGCTATAGTTGATCATTGGGATATAAAATTTATTAAATAATTGAAAAATATATAAAATACAGATATGGAACAAAATTATTATAAAAAAGATTTAAAAATAGATATTTTTGTATTGACATTAATATTTAAATTGTCAATGGTATTTATGTTTGTAATACATGGAAGAGATAGAGAACAAAAAAAATCATAAGGCATGAGGCAGACCTTTCCTATAAATTTCCACTCCTCTAATAACATCATCTTGGGCTTGGGCCTTGGTTTTTTGGGCTTCCAGCACTGTCTTGGGCCTTTGTTTTCTAGCTTCTGCCCTCTTTGGTAATACTAAATCTATTTTGTTTGTTAGAAATTTCGTTGTCAATAAGAGGAGAAAAATGATATCATCTTTCCTACATATATTGGATGTTGATGTATCGAACTATATTTTATATTCTGCTTAGAGTTAGTATATAATATTGATTGAGAACATGTTCTCAAAATTATTAAAAAATAATACGATTTTTGTTGGGTGTGGGTTTCGTGAGGGACTGCCTCCATCCACACTCTCTCTCCTCTATTTGAGGAGACCACACTCATCTATACTTTCTCTCTCATCTATTTGAGAAGACCCATCCACACTCTCACTCTCCTCGAGGAGACCACACCCCAATCCACACACTCTCTTTCCTCTACCAGAGGAGGTGCCCCCATACACACCTTCTATCTCCATGTCAAGAGACCGCAATTCTACAACTGCACCTTCTCTCTCCACTTCAAGAGAGTGGAGCTCCATGGTCGCACCTTCTCTCTCCATACCAAGTCGCACCATCGTATCCCCTTAGCAATTTGCAGGTGACACCACACCATGACATCAGAACTAGGCAGGCTTGCTAAGCCGAGGAACCTCTATAAATATGGAGGTTCCCAATCCATCTGGGTGAGTATTTTTCTCCTCTCAAGCTTTCAACCTCTAAACATCGGAGTGTACGTCAGCACCACGTTGGCGTTAACTCACCCCCTTTTTTTTGTTGCAGATCCTCCTCGATCCAGCAGTTCGAGTTGAGATCCTGTCCTGCCTATTTTCACAATACATCGAGTCAAATTCGGACCACCCGCTTCAACCAACCATGTCAAATTACCCTTTAACAACTTTAGTCCCTAAAATGATGGCTATCGGTGTTTTTTAGTCTCAAAATTCTTAAATATTTAAATTAAATCTCTGCGTATTTTCTAAATTTTAGTTGGAATAAGTTTTTTTAGTTAGAATAAGTTTTACAACTAATATCGTTAGTCAAATGAACATTTAAAGTGTTTTTCAATTGACAAACTCGTAAAAAATGTTTGTTCGCTTACTCTTATTTCATGTATTTAACTTTAGTTGGCTTGTGCTAGTTGCTATCATATTTTACAAAATTACCATTCTTTATTACAACTAATGTGTCACGTCAAACATGGGTGAATTAGAAGGGATGAGTTCAAACCATGGTAACCATCTACCTAGAATTTAATATTCTAAGAGTTTTTTTGTCAACATATATAAATTAAAAAAAAAAGTGTAGAACAAAGACTCAATGATGGGGAATGATTTTGTGGAGGCTTAAGCGACGAAGGGATGAGAGGTTGATGAAGGAGAAATGAGTCGTGAGTGATTGATGAATCGAAGATCGATAACTGTGCGCTTGATTTAGTTGCAAAGAATGTCATGGAACAAGCAGATGTTTGGTTTGAACTCAAGGTAACACCATCTTATCTAATTTTCTAAAATCAGATTTAGTGTAAAATTTAAATGTTTAATAATAATGATTTAGATCAATTTTTTGTTTTTCCAAATTTGTTTGAAATTTATTTTTAATAATTTGATTTTTTCTTTTGATAATTGGTTTGTTTTAAGATTTTGTTAGAAAGTTAATATACAGTTTTTTAAGTTAAATTTAAGGTTAAAAATCACATTTGGTCCCTGTACTTTAACTAAAATAACGATTTAGTCCCCAAAATTTCAAAAATAACAATTTAGTCCTTAAACTTTAAGATTGGTTACAATTTAGTCCTTGTCGTTAGGTATTAGGTTAAATTTAACAGAACTTTGAGATTGCTGTCATTTATGGGTCGGTTTAAGATTGGTTTGGTTTAATTTGGGTTGGTTTAAGAATTAAAAAGAAAGGAAAAAATTAAACCCCTTCCCCACCATTTTACACGCCTCTCTACAGAATTTCAAGAACTTTCTTGCTAAATTTCAGAGGGTCGGGAACGGCAAAAAGAAAACTGAACAGGATCGAGAGTTCTTTCAAAGTGTAATGAGGATCGATTCGATTTTTCTTCCATCTTCACCATCTTCCTCTTCGACTCCACAGATGGAGCTTTTGCTCATTTTCCTCCTCCGTAACTTGGGATTCAGCAATTGCGGTGACTCTTCCACTGGCTGGTGCCACTGTTCCAAGAAAAGGTCCTCTCTCTCATTGATTTTAATTATAAAAAAAATTATTTTAAAAATAAAATAAAATCATAACTGAAGGTAATTTGGGTTCTGGAACTTTGGGGGAACCGTCTTCTTTCCCATCTCTACCTTCATCGTTGAACTCCATAACTTGAACCAATTTCAAGGGCCAGAGACACACCAACAGGCCATCAATAGAGGTAAAACCGTACCACTATAAATGATACAGAAATTGGGGAAAGAACCTCACTGTGTATAATTCAACTGAAAAGCTAAAATAGCAAGGGAAAAAACCCCAAAACTCAAAAACCCAATGGGGGAAATGAACAATTTCTTTGACAGAGATGAGAAAACGATAAAGGGCTAAGGATGGTGGGTCAAAGAAGCAAAATCCTGAAAGAGGAAAGGGGAAAAGGGAAGCAAAAGAATCCATTTTAAATTGACCGTCAGGACTCATTTTAAATTGACCGTGAGAGTCCTGAAATTTTGCAGAGAGGCGTCGAAAATGGTGGGGAAGGAGTCTAATTTTCCCTTTCTTTTTTAATTCTTAAACCAACCCAAATTTAAACCAAACCAATCTTAAACCAACCCATAAATGACAGCGATCTCAAAATTCTGTTAAATTTAACCTAATAGTTAACGACAAGGACTAAATTGTAACCAATTTTAAAATTCAGGGACTAAATTGTTACTTTTGAAAGTTGAGGGACTAAATCGTTACTTTAGTTATAGTACAGGGACCAAATGTGATTTTTAACCTAAATTTAATTTAAAGTTTGTTTTTATTTAAAAAAAATATTGTACTAACACGTGTAAGAAAGAAAATTTTGGAAAAGCAAGAACAGTTACAAAGTTCCTGCCTTATAAATAAATACATTATTGGGCGAGACCAAAATTATAATTTCAATTTTAACTTTTTAATTATAATTATTAATATAAAAACAATTCATAGACGCACCAGTGGTCTAGTGGTAGAATAGTACCCTGCCACGGTACAGACCCGGGTTCGATTCCCGGCTGGTGCATGTTAATTTTTTTTCCAATTAAATAAAGGATAATTAATTTAATTATTATTTTTTATTTCAGTCGATAATTTCGACGAAATGTGACAAATTCAGCTCCAGATCCCCATCACCGTGGCGCTCTCGCCATTTTTATCTAATCCTTCTACTTCTTCGCAATTCTTGATTCAAAATTCATTGTTCTAACAACGCAATTCAAGTTCTCACCGAACCACCTCGCCGAATCCGAGTGGATTTCGAAGTGAAGAAGAACCGGAAGCCGAGCAAATTCGTAGTCAATCCAGGAATTTGCAGTTCGATTTCAAATGCGAAACGCGAAAAGGTGAAGTGTTTGATGAGATATATGCGAGGACTGTACTGATCATATAAGAAATTGCTATGCAAGTACGAAACCTTTTGGCGATGGATCTTGCCGTGGTGGAAAATCGAATGGAGAAATTGACGAAATTACTGATGAAATTTCAGTGGAATTACGAGGAGGAAATTAATCCTGTAGGTCTGAAAGTTCGGCGTCGAGGGAAACATTCCATCAGTTCTGGTAATGATTACAGTGATCCGGTTGACTTGCCATGGAAAAGAGAACCGGGAAGAGTGTTTGATCCTAAAATTGATCAAGCTCGGAATCCACGAAGCTCTGTACCAGGTACTTGCAACTACTCTAAGAGATGCGGTGTGATGTCGACACGTGACTAACGAGAAACGGCCTCCAACAAAAGGATTCTGATAGCAGACAAGAGGAGCTGAGCAAATGCTTCCCGAGCACGAATTGCAGAGGCTCAGGAATGGGAGAGAGATTTTGTTATTAATTACACGTGTTTTTCTTTTCCTCAAATTTTCAAAAAGTACACGTACAAAAGTTGAGATTTAGAGGTTTTTCCCTTCAAATTTTGCTGCTCACGAGTGATAAAAAAACTTGATATCTCATAGATCAAGAACTAATACCATTACCAGCACCATTAAGCTCCAAGCATACAGATATCACTCTTCATTTGGAAAATCTTAAATATGATCTTCTTCAGAAAGAAAATGGAGTTCATCTTCCTGCTGCTCAGGGATATGATCACTAAGATGAAAATTTTAGGACTTCTCATAGGAAGATTTTCAGAAGTAAAATTACTCGTACAAATTACCATCCACGGATTAATAAAATTGGTTACAAACGATGCGTATCCATTGCCAGAAAAGTCGAAACGAAACAGAGTTTTTCTTTCATTGTCTAATACTTGAGCAAAGATCCAACGCAACTTCATCATCTTGGAAACAACGAAACATAACGAGTACATATCTAAGTTCAATCATTAACATCTTCTAGTAACTCAACGGTATGAAAATATAGAACACCACTTTTGAGTTTTGGAATGAATGCACATAGAACAAAGAACGTTAAAAATCCAGAGCCAAACCTTTAAGATGACATAAATCCATGTCAGAGGATGACGATGTCTCTTTTTGATAGGGAGGGTGAATCTTTAAGCCATTTGTTTTTACGTACTTTTGAGTGTTGGCATAGCGGTAAAAGGTTTGAGGTGTTAACACCTAAGATCCTAGTGCAAATCGTCTTGTGTAGAAAAAAAAAGACCATTTATTTTTACAAGGAATCTTTGGCTCGATAAAGCTAAATCTTTTGATTCTTTTTATAATAGTATACATATTACGGCATCGTGGTGGTGTCATAGGAATAAAAAATTCTTTTATAATTACAATCTCTTTATGATTTATGTTTGGGATTTTGGATATCAAATACAATGGAAATAGCATTCCGAGTATCGATTCTCACGGACAAATGAAGTCTTTTTTATAAGAAATGTTAACCAGCTCAATTGCTTCAAATTAGCTAAAAATATGCAAACTTTTTCCAACTAGGTGCCAGACGCCTTTCAATATTTTTCATCAGTTTTTCTTCGCCATCTTCTTATGTCTAAGTGATTTTGAAGGTATAAGCTCGTCCCTAATATGTCTATTAGAAAATTGAACTTAATTTAATAAAAGCCAACCGTAACCTTAGGTCGATGTCCTATGTCTAGGCTACTCGAGCGAAATCTTTATGCCTAAAGTATTTCTCTCCAAAATTAAATCATTAAAGTTGTGAAAAATGTATCAACCCTTTCAATATTGATGCTTGACTAAAACATTAATTGAGTAAAACAACCTTAAGTGATAAAAGAAGAGAAAAACACATTTTGTCTTGTTAGATTTTAAAAACTTTAGCTAATTATCCATAACCGGGCTTGAGAAAATAAATTTAGCTCATAACTTTAGAGGAAAAACAGAATTGAACATTGATGTAAATAAGAGACATGATTAAAAAGATGAATATAATTAAAACAAGCTGAAAATGGTGGAGTCGTAACCCGAATGACTCTAACCCGTTCTTTTTCAAGATTGGGGAGCAGTCAGTCAATTCCACAAGATTGTGTGATTACAACTTTATAGATAGAGAGAGAAAAAGATAAAGATGAATAAACTTGCTGAAATTTTAATGGAATAAAATCAACACTTACAATGGAAGAATAACAAGCTGGAAAATAAAGAATGAATTTGAAATAAGCAAAGTTTAAAACAACAACAACTAAAAATTTAAAAAGGAAAAACGTAAATACGCTGAGAGTAAATGTCTAAAGTTGAAATGATCACTTGAGGATGATGAATGAAGAAAGAGATGTTGTATTTATAGGGAGCTTGAAGTCGGATAGGAGGTTGAGACTTTCATGGAGAGTCATTCCTTTACAACATCTTTTAGTTGGTTTGTTGTTGAATTGAACATCAGCATGGAAGACACGTGGAGGGGCTGGGAAGCTTCAAAACACACAAAAACTTGCTTTTTATATTAAGGGCAATCTCGGAATTGGACAAGACGCCAGACACCTAGCTCGGATTTTTTCTGCACAAAATTGTAATTTCCGTTAGAAATCAACTCTAAATGATATAAAAATGTCTTATATGCATGTATAACCTAAGATAACTCCAAATGAAAGGTTTTGGACACTAAACTAAGCTTAAAATACGGTTACTGAATGTAAAATGGTAGAAAACAACCCATAATTAATTCTTTTTTACCTTTGTAAACAAGGTCAATTTACAGGATTAGAAAGCTTTCTTTGCTAGTTTTTTTAAAAGAGACACCTTGTCACTTAGCCCTAAGCTGTTATTTTGTTTTTTCTTCTAATTAATCGTTTCTTATTAAAATAAAAAAGGATAACAGTGTCCAAAAAGACCTTCTTTTCTTAAGGCACTGTGGTTTATTTATGAAATCCCAAAGTATAAACTAGTCTAGTTGTATCGGGTAAATGAGACACTTGAAGGAAATAGTTCGATATAAAATAGGAAAAGATCACGTTCAAACTCCGTGGTGGCTATCTAGTTAATGATTTAAAACTTATAAATTTCTACGATAATCAAATGTTGGATTAAACGGTCGTGTAGTTCTTAAATAATGTAATTTTAAGATGACAATATTTACCTTATTTAATTGTTTTGGATTGATTTATCAAATTATTTTTTCTGGTAATGATACAAATTATTTTAAGATTTTAACATTTGTTTGAAATATTTTTGTAAGTTTCAAGTCTTCTCAACCTATTATTTAAGAAAAAAGTCCTCAAGTTAAATATTTTTTTATAATAATAATATTTACTTTAAAATTTTATTTTATTTTTAAAAATTCTTTTACAGATGTTGATTTCGTGGGATCCACAATTTTTTTTAGTACAATGGATCCACAACTTATCTAAAAATAAGTTATTAAATTAAATTTGGTAAAATATATTTTTATTAAAAAAGATTAATTATGTGGAGTCCACGGCTTATTTGAAAGATATATTATAAAATTGTATTTGGTATATTGTATTTAGTTTTTTTTGTTAGATTTTTAAGGGATACATTTAGGAAAAATTTAAAAATTATAATAATAAAATTTGGAGATATTGATATTTTATCGAGTGCACAATTTATTCAAAAATAAATTATTAAATTAAATTTGGTAAACTATATCCTCATTAAAAAAATTAATTTTGTTGGATCACAACTTATTTGAAATGGATTATTAAATTAGATTTGGTATATCGTATTTAGAAAAATTGATTTTGTTAGATTTTTAACAGATGCATTTTGGAAAATTTAGAAATAAAAATAATAAAATATAAAATATAACAGTTATAACTTATTCCTTCAAAATTTTTAGGGTTTAGAGACATTCAAGTCTAGAAAATAATAATAAATAAAAAAAACTATTTAAAAGGAGGGACATTTAATTTTTAGGGTTCAGAGATATTTAATTTTTTTTTATAAAGTACCCTATTTTCTAAAAAATGTCCTTATTTCAACTAGTGTTGGGTGGTTATTTAATTTTAATGGTTATTTGATTCTTCTTGATGGGACTACAAAAATTAAAATAACATGTTTGAAATTCTAATCTACTACTACTGTTATGCAATGGGAGTCGGCAGTCAAGCTACAAGTGATAATCGGAGGGAAGCCCGCTGGGCTGCAAGGAGCTCGGTCCCGACCCGGGACTCGGTCCCGAGCCGTGCTCGGCCCACGGCCCTCCAGCGATCACCCATCTTCGATTGACGATTTCGCCCAGGCCCTCCAATGGAATTAGGGTTAGCTACGGAAAGTTCTGGAACAACGTCACGGCTATAAGTAGCGATCCAACCTTAGAGATAGGGGCATCTAAAAGTTGACTACATTTACGCTATTCTCTTGCTAACTTAAGCATCGGAGCCCGTGTGACTAGAGTCACACCAGTTTAGCTCGATTTGGTTTTGCAGGTATTAGTCCCGAATCAACAAGTTTAGTGGGTGTGAGGAGGAGAACCGGAGGACCAAAATCCACCCATCAACAATTGGCACCGTCTGTGGGGACGATTTAAAGCATCCAGTTGAGCAACATGACACCAGAAAGGAGTCCACAACGCTCTGATGATAACTGCTCTGCCAGGAGGAGGCTGAACTTGGACGACCCCCAGGTTGGAGGACCCGAGGATGGGACCAGCCAGCCAAACCAAGAACGTCAGGAGGGGTTGCCCGAGGCGCATGCACGAACGACCCTTGAGCCACTACAAAAGCAGTTCGCGGTCTTGGAAGACAAGGTAGAGGGCATGCTTCAACGTATGACCCAAGTCCTTCGACAATTCGAGCGACAAGAGTCCGACGAGGTACCCCTTGTTAGAGACCCGAGAAAGGGGAAGGGCCCAGCGCAAAGCGAGACCGAGGAGTCAACAAACAGTACAGGGAGCAAGTTGCGGATAGGTGGAAATACCAGGCGACGAATTCGAATTTTCGACTCCCAAAAGATGAAAAAGCAACATAAATCCCCAGCACCAGATGGGGGCAAGAGCGACCATGATAACAGAAACTCTGAGCCGATAAGTCTCGACAAAGGCAAACCGACAGATCTGCCAGAGTCTTCGGAGAAGCGACACAATCAAAAGGAGAAGGGATTCGACCTCGAAGAACTACTGGATCAAGCCGACTCACCATTCACGGAGGAGATCATGAGAGAGGAACCTAAAGCGACACAAAACGGCGAAAGTGACAAGTCTCCTGCTCGAGAGATTCGAACTATAATGGGAGGCCCCATAGAAAGAGAATCTGGGAGAAAAAGAAAAGCAGATGTGCGAGAAGCTAGGGCAAATCGCGAACAAAATGAGGTCTACCACGCGTATACTACAAACCGGTCGGTGACGATCGAGTTTTCAGAGGACGAGGCGACTCACCTCCTCCACCCTCATAACGATGCACTGGTTATCAATTTTAAAATAGCAATGTGAAAGTACATCGAATTTTGGTGGATGGGGGCAGCTCGGCGGATATCATCTCCTGGACAGCCTATAAAGCTATGGATTTAGGAGAAAAGGTGCTTAAGAGCAGCCCAACACCACTGGTAGGATTTGGAGGGGAACAGGTCATTCCCAAAGGGAGGATAGAGTTGCCTGTAACGTTCGGAAATGGGCCGAAGAGTGTCACCAAGATGGTGGACTTTTTGGTCGTTAACTACACATCCTCCTACAACGCAATATTGGGAAGACCGACAATGCATATGCTCAAAGCAATACCATCAACATATCACCAGTCCATGAAGTTCCCAACACCGGGTGGGGTAGGAGAGATTAAAGGAGAACAACGAGTGTCGCAGGAATGCTACTATATCTCAATGAGGGACAACGACATGACTTCTACTCAGGGGGGCTGTTGACCTTTCCTTTCTTCCGTCAAATGTGGTTGTTTTTGTTTCTCTACTTTTAGCAAGATTTCTAATTATTATTTCTTTTATTCAATAAAGTATCCATTTGTTTGGTTCTCCGTCAACTATATCTCTTAAATCCAAAACGAGATACCGAGCGACTTTGATAAAACACTTTGTCTCGTCTACAAGCGTACTCTCAAAAGATATCGACAATACACTTGAGAGTAGGGGGCAATAGGTACCGACTACGGCTACTCAACGACGTAAGCTTGGTAAATCCAACTCTACACGGCGACGGTAAAACCAGCTATAGCCGAGCAGGCCGAGCAGGGCTCGGGACTGACCACTGTTCGACGTCGACCAAGTGCGAACGGGCACAAGTCTACATTAATCGGCGGTTTTATGAGATAGCCTATTTTTTTCAATAGGTCTTATTTTCGACTGAGCACGGCTCGGGTTCGACCACCACTTGACGCCGATCACGTGCGGCGAAGTATGAATCTACACCACTCGACGCCGATCACGTGCGATGAAGCATGAATCTACTTTAATCGACACATTTGGAAAGAACAATTAAACAATCTCAACACGACCAAACCAGAAGCGGGTCGATTGACCTAGCACGGTTAAAACATGAGATGGAGTAAAAGGCCAAAAACAACAGCGGGTGTAAAACCATTGGCTATGACCAACGAGTTAAAAACCTACGGAAATGAAAACAACAAAACTCCATCAGAGTTAGAGCCGTAAGCCAGTAAGGGACTGGTAAGAGGGTTAATTGATAATTCCAAAGAAAAGAGATACAAGCAACGTAGTGACAAAGCACATAAAAGTCAACAGTAAAACGACTCGCTCAAGCTACCCTATTACTCGTCATCGTCGCCATCCATGTCGTCAGAAGCGTCACGCTCGGCCCTAAAACGCTCCGGGAGGAAGGAAAAGTCAATGTCAGGGTGTTGAGTAGAAACCTGACGGAGAGACCAGGAAACACCGCAGTCCATGACAGAGTTTTGCAAGTCGACATACTCGTGAGTTTTCTTGAATTCTCTGGCCAAGAATTCAGAATTAGAGAGTCGAGCGTTGGCCTCGTCAAGTCTCCTCTGCAGGTTAGCTAGCTCGTCTCGAGATTTTCTCTTCTCTGTTTCCAACTCACGTTGGGTACCTTCTAAAAGGCTGTTGGCCTAATTGAAGGAAGAAATGACCTGTTTCAGCTCCTCCCGAGGGGCATAATGGCAGCGGAGATAGTTAATTTCATCGGCAACCCGACCCGAGAATACCACCAGACGGTTGAAAATCTGCCAAGGATAGAATTCGACGTAAGGAGAGGATGCTATGACAAATACTTGAGGTTACCAAACACTCACCTGGTGGAGATCACTAAGGCATGTGCTGATACTGTGCTGAGGATTTGACAGACAAAAATCTGACCCGCTTGATGAGTCGCCGAGGCCGTGCCAGAGACTACATGCTCTTTCCAGGTAGACTGTCCCGTTAGCATCAACATTATATGGGCTAGAGAAAGGGAAGATTGGGACTTGAGAAGAGCTCCCTGGATCACCACGAGAGAAGAACGGGATAGATGCCCCATGAAGTCAGGCGGAACGCCTCGGAGCTGTCGGAGGCATGGAAGATCGAGCATGTTGTGAAGGGAGCCCCTCCTCGGTCAAATCAGTTACCTCGATATCCGAAGCCCGACTAGAGCTGGCCCCTAAACCCCGGGCATTCCGGCGACGCTCTCTTTCATACAAGGAAGCACTCTGTCTCGACATTTCTACAAATAAAGATAAAGTAAAAAGCGACGTTCATGCAAAGTGAAGAAAGGATTTCGACAAGGACCTGGAGGGTTACGGGGAAGGGCCAAGCCAAAATCTACTAAGTTTTGCTCCATAACCAAATCTGGGCCCCAACGCTCGATATCCGGTAGTTGGATAACGGTATGATAGAAAGTGGTTGCCTCGGCGGTAAGCTCACAATTGCGGGAAACTGCTAATAAGAAAAGGAATATCAGAATCGACATTTACGAAAGTCCCGGTGGAGCTCGGAAGCTACTTACCCAACTCCCTACACTCGGTCGGGACGGAAAAATACAACCCTCTCTCGTCACAGGCTAGCCAGTCACCACCAACAAAGAACCATTCGTTCTTCCAATGCTTCACTGAGGAGGGACCCATAACAAGAACTTGGTTCCGGGAGCTAACATAAAAATGAAAGTTATCCTTGGGGCTATGTTTGAGATAATAAAGCGACATAAAATCCGCGGCAGTTAGAAGCTGCTCGCCCCCGAGGTACGACCACAAAATAAAGCAACTGATCAAAGTAGACCACCCGTTCGGGACGATTTGGGAAGGAGCTATTTGATTAAAAGCTAAAAAGTTTTGAAGGAAAAGAGGCAATGGTAGGCGAACTCCAAATTGGAACATCGCGGCATAAAATACTACTTCATCGGGATAAGAGCCATCAATACTCTCTCCCGGATTCGGAAGACGAAGGCTAACCGAATCCGGGATACGGTATTTCGAACGCAAGCGACGCAGGTCCTTTATCGTAAGAGTGGAGTTATCCATCCAAAACGGACGATAAGATTGAGATTCTGACGAAGGATGCGATGATGACCCATCATCCGAGGAGGTCCATTCGAAATTAAGGCCAGCCATATAAGAAAGAAAACACGACAAAGAGCAGGGCAGAGAGATGAATACCTTGTTGGGAGATTGACAAGAAATGGGGAGGATGAAGGGGTTTAAATAGCCCTTAACTCATAGCATGGTTCTCGGTCCAGAGGTCTTTACCCAACAGACCGAAGCGGTACCCAACACTCTTGTGACTACTCGGCTTGGTATCCAACACTCTTGTGACTTCTCGGCTTGGCACCCAACACCTCGAGATCTCAAATCACGGGTCTACTGTAAACGTGACAATTGCATGGCAGGTTGCCTTGGGTCTTGCAAAGAAAGGGAAAATTGACATACACTTTCTTGTGTCTCGTGAAGATAAGACAGCTCACTACAAATAGGGTGCCATGAGCCTCACAATGTTTCGACAACTCAATCGACTTGGGCCACGATCCTTGACCGTTAGACCGAAACATTCTCGTTGCGAACCCCGAAAATCTTGCATTCTCCTGGATCACGAGTCTACATGACAAGATAGGTCACTACAAAAGCTATACTCCCAATGAGATCGAAAGCATCACATTGGGAGTAGAGGGCAACTGTTATGTAATGGGAGTCGGCAGTCAAGCTACAGGTGATAATCGGAGGGAAGCCCGCTGGGCCGCGAGGAGCTCGGTCCCGACCCGGGGCTCGGTCCTGAGCCGTGCTCGGCCCACGGCCCTCCAGAGATCACCCATCTTCGATCGACGATTTCGCCCAGGCCCTCCAATGGAATTAGGGTTAGCTATGGAAAGTTCTGGAACAACGTCACGGCTATAAGTAGCGATCCAACCTTAGAGGTAGAGGCATCTAAAAGTTGACTACATTTACGCTATTCTCTTGCTAACTTAAGCATCTGAGCCCGTGTGACTAGAGTCACACCGGTTTAGCTTGATTTGGTTTTGCAGGTACTAGTCCCGAATCAACAAGTTTGGTGGGTGCGAGTAGGAGAATCGGAGGACCGAAATCCACGCATCAACAACTACGTATGTATTTCTTTGTTTTGTTATTAATTTTTTTCAAAACGTTTTTAAAACTGAAAACCAAATTTTGAAAACAAAAAAGTGGTATTAAAAAATTTATTTCTACGCCTAAAATTTAGCTAAAAATTCAACTATATACAAAAGAAAAGTGAAAAGAATACTAAAAAGATAGTGAGAGAGCAGAGACTTAGATTTCGATCTACAAATTCACCATAAATTTTATTGCTATGGCCAGAAGTAAGTATTGTGTTTTAAATGTTATTCGAACCATAAAAAGATATAAATTTTAAAGAGAGAAAATGAAAGAATTTTAGAGAGATGCGTTAAAACAAGATGAAATTTTATAGAAGAAAAAAAAAGTGTGTCAGAGAGATATTATAGAGCCAAAGAAATTTTAGAGAAAGAGAAAATTAGAAGGATGAGAAATCAAAGAGAGAAATGTATAAAGATTGAGAGATAATATTTAGAAGGAGAGATAAAATTAGAGAAATGAAAAGAGATAAATCTGTATTTGGATGACAAAACTGACAAAATTGCTCTTAAACTAATAGTAATAAAATGACAAATGTACGTGTTGCTCACTAGTAAAACTAAAAGAAAGAACATTTTAACAAGTAGAAAAGAGAGTAGAAGAAAACGGGTGGAGGGAAAGTAGAGAGCAAATGAGATTTTTACTTTATTGTGTGTTTCAATGTCTCATACAATCATTGTTGGTTGCAAAATTCAAGATCGACTGAGAGAGATTTAGGGGTATTGTGCAAAATACATCAATAACCACTGTTTATTTTATCAAATAATATTAATCAACATCTAAATAAATCTACCAAGCAATATTAAAAACTAAATCAGTAAAGAAGGGAAGAGAAGACGACACCAAAATTTATATGGGGTGTTTGGTTCCCCGTTTTCAAAATTGGGAGTAGGGTTTGTTAAGACAAACCCACGTTTGCTTCACAGTTTTATAAACTCGGGTTTGATATAGTAAATACTATTCAACCCCTAGGTTTGCTAGGATAAATACTATTCCACTCTTCAGGTGTCCACAGTACTTACCCCTACTCTCCAAGTTGCTATAGTGTATATTTTGTCTCTATTCTCCCTTCTAAAATACATTATTTTTTTAATTAAATATATTAAATAAATGAAGAAATTAATTATTTATAATTTTTATTATAAATAAGTAAATCAATTTGATTAAATTACATATAATAAATAATTAATTCATATATTAACAATTTTTTCTCTAGGTTTTTCCAAATGATCCAAGAATTTTTTTTTTGTTCTTGGTATCTGCTTCTAGCTATTTTTTTTTCATTTTATATAGTTGTTCATTTTGTTTTTTACCATTTTTATTTAGTTTTTGTTATTACTATCACATTTGTAAAAGACGTTATAATTTTATATAATTGTTTATTTTAATTTTATATCTTCTTTTTAACTTATGAAGTTAATAATTTTTAAACAAGTATTATTTAAAAAATTTTCACTTTGTAATAAAATGTAATTGTCAAATAAAAATAAGTGAAATTTAATAGTAACGTTGATGATAATTAAGTAATCAATTGTATGTTTCTTACATACCTTTTTGAATGAATGATGTATTTTCATTTAAAAAAAGTAATCAAATTTACTTAAGATGGTAAATAGAAAAAATTAAATAAATTGTTGATAACATTTCTCTACATAAATTTTTTGTCTGATTAATTTGTATACTCTTGTTTAGACTTTGATAAATACTTGAAAAATATTTTCATAGATAATTGAATATTTATTTAAAAATTAATCAATAGAAAAGAACTGGATAGACAAATGTATTGAAAAAATATTTTATATATTCTTCAAATAATATTTTCTTGCGTAAAAAATAGCGAACCAAACACCCCCATAGTGGTTCGACGAATGTGGTCTACATCCACTGTGTAAGGTGGGAGGAAACTTATATCAGCTTTAATATCCAAGAATAATACAAACAGAAGAGGAGAGAATAACATACCCAAGCTCTAAGAAAAACAACACATGAAGAAGATGAGAACAAAAGCCAAAATATAAGAAGGAAGCTTATGTATTTTTCACCTATGGCTGTTGTGTACACTGAGAAAGAAGAATATGATGCTGAATTTGTAATTTTTCTGCTGCTCTCTCGCTCAAACCCACGGCCAACATAAGTAAAAAAAGGTAGGTTAAAAACATATGGACTTACATAAAAGCCAACCCACATATGGGGTTTACAAAGTAATAAGCCCACCCAACTTCTTTAGTTAATAAACCATAGTGATTTTACTTAAGTCACGTAAACAACAACAAATCACCCTCTTGAATCAAGTATATCCTCAGATGAAGTGTTGAAGCCAAAGCAAACATAACTCAACGGTAATTGACATATATCTCAAACCAAGAGGTTGTGAGTTCGATCCCCCACCCCCACATGTTGTACTGAAAAAAGAAAACCACAATCTTGAATTCAACCTTTCACTTTAACATCATCATAAACAAGAAAAATTAGCCAACACCTAAAGTAAGTCATAGAAAAGTTTAAATTTTACACCTGATAGAGACTTTGTAAACGTATCAACAATTTTACACTTGACAGAGGTCCAATTGTTGGATCGGTATGACAACATTAGAAATGTGGGGAGGGAGGGTGAATAGTATTGAAGATCAATTTACTAAACTTTTTCGAATATAGAGAAAACGTCACGCAAGAGATTTATAGTGGTTCGACAAACCCTCGACCTACTCCACTCCCCGAGTACCTCTCGAGATTTTCTACTAAGCACGATCCTTTTACGGGTTCAAAATCGGAAACCCGGTCCTTTTGCGGGATCAAGACCAAACCTTACAAACCGCTCTTTTTACGGGATCTAGAACTAAACCCAACATTTTTCTCGGGACAAAGATCAAAACCCACACTTCGTTCTTTTTACCGGGCTCAAGAACGAAATTCAACTAATTGTGGAAATAAGGATTTTTCACACACTAAAACTCTCAAATAGAGTAGATTTACAAATTTACGCTCACAAATACATCAATCCTCACAACAAAAAAATCTCTCACAAGAATAAAAATGGAAGTAGAATTGAGAGCTTGGAGAGAGCAACAATGAATTATAGAGTATTTGAAAATAAGAAAATTGTTATGGAAAAGTGGGAGACGAGATGAGTTTAAATAAGAGAAGAAAGTGGTGGAAAATTGATTTGAAATTAAAATCAAAATTGGACCCTTGGATGATAATGATTGAAGATGAAAGGTGGAGATTGAATTCTAAAAAGTAATAGACTACATTATATTATAATATAATATAGTAATAATATAATATATTATAATATAATATATTATAATATAATATATATAATATAATATATGTGTGTGTAACGGTTACCTTTTTTTTTTAATTTCTTTTCAATCTTTTTTCTCTTTATTTTTTTCTTTGTTTCTTTTTTTTCTTTCAACAATACAGCTCGCCATGTGTCAACATAAAATTCGTTCATGTCATCCTCTCGGATATTTTTCGTTCAACTTGATTCGATCAAAACTTCTTCATTTAATCTCCGATTTGAGCCATTCAAATTACATTGGATTTGTCTTGTTATGCTCTAAGCTATGGACACTTTGAACCAAAAAATCATCAGTAGATTAAGTTTGTTATCATCAAAACATATGGTATGATTGAAGCTCGAAAAGCCAACAAACTTGTGTTTTCCTTTTTATTACTTGAGTTTTTGGCATTGAAAATATTGATTTCAATTTAATAGCATTTTTTTTGAAATGGTTTCAAATGAAGCAAATGAGTTAAAGGAAAGCAAGAATAGAAAAGAAGTATTGATTTTAACTTTTTTTTTTTCCTTGCAATATATGGCAATGTATTGCAACATATTGCAATGTGTTGTAAACCAAACAATAACTCATGAAAAATGTAAGTTTCAATCTATTTAATAGCATCTTTGTGTTTCAAATGGTTTCAAACGAAGCAAATGAGTTAAAAGAAAAGCAAGAATAGAAAAGAAGTAAAGATTTTAACATTTTGTTTTTTTTTTCTTTGCAATGTATTGAAATATATTGTAATATATTGCAATGCATTGCAATGTGTTGCAAACCAAACAATATCCCATGAAAATGCAAGTTCAAATCCATTTAATAGCATTTTTTAGTTCAAAAGGGTTTCAAATGAAGCAAATGAGTTAAAGGAAAACAGGAATAGAGAAGCAGTACTGATTTTTTCATTATGTTTTTTTCTTGCAATATATTGTAATTTGTTGGTAACCAAACAAGAACCCATGAAAATGTAATCCAACAACGCTCATCTATTACCTGTTGTTTGTTTGTTGCAATATAGCAATTCAAAAATTCAAACAATAACCAAGAGCATTCAACAGCATCTATAACATGAAAATCTTTCTTACATATATATGTACATCAAATAACAACGTTAAATCATTAATACATAGGAGTATTTGTCCATAATTGAAGGCTAATTGTTTTCTAAATTAATTCATGTTCTCGTGATTTTGAGTTCCAAAATGAGTACTAGTTACAATGTATTCGAAAAACTTAATCGTAAATCACTAGTAGAAATTTGGTTTATCATGACATTTTTTTAACGTCACAAAAATCTTTCTTGACGTTTTTAACGCCGTAACGTATAAGCCCATCACAAAAGGTATACAAGACGTTTAAAAAACGTCATAAAAATTAGCACACGTGACGGTTAATTACCGTCATGAAAGACATGAACTTCCACGACGTTCATAAAACATCATGAAAAATGATTTCGTGACGGAGATACAAGGTCACGGAAAGACTTTGAACAAGGAGGAAAGGTCTTGTGACATCCTTTCATGACGTTTTTTAAACTTCACGAAAAGAATATTTCTTGACGGTCGATAATCGTCCTAAAAAATATTTTTGTGACGGTTTAAGAACGTCACTAATGATTTCATTTTGAGTCACAAAAAATGTACTTAATTTTGATTGTAGATGTCGCGTAATGGAAATATCATATAGTCAAATTGTCGATCGAACACACAAATATATTAATTTAGATAACAAAGTTGAACTATATTAAACATGAACAAAGAAGCTAATATATTAATTTAGAATGTACTAGTATTCTCAAAACACAAATTACAAAATTACAGAATTAAACATGTTCCCTACACAAAATCCCGACAACGAAGCTCATCCGTCAATTAGTTGCATTCCTAATTGTCGATGTCTTTGGAGTCGTGAAAGACCTAATGAAAAAACAATACCCAAGTTAGATAAATGAATAACGAAAGATAGATAAGGTAAGAAAGCCACTTTCTAAAAAAACGTGTCTATCTATTAAAAATTGCAAAGGATCGTGATATTTGTAAATAACATTCTTAAATAAACACACTAGGAGCCTATCATAATAGTATTCTTTGCAAATACTATTCCAACGTCAGAGAATTGATTAAACAAAAACCAACTTACGTACACTTCTTCTACATCCTTTAGTAATATCGGATAATATTTAAAAAATTAAAGAAGTATCACAATGATTGAAAACGTACATTAATCTTCTACAACACTACAAATCATCAACATTCATAGTCTTCCTTATCAACTTATTCAATAATCTGATAAAACAACAAATATAACAACCAAACAGAAGAAGCGCGATTAAAATAAACGACATGCATACACTTTTTCTACATCCTTAAATTACATAGGACAAAATATCAATACAATCATCCCGTAACGAAAGTATATACAGATTCCAACACAAAAACATTATTAAATAAACACACTAGGAGCCTATCACAATAGTAATTATTGCAAATACAGATTACAACACAACAAAATTAATTAAACAAAAGCCAACCTACGTACACTTCTTCTACATCCTTTAGTAATATAGCGTAAAATATCATAATTAAACAAGCATCACAATGATTGAAACGTACATTAATCTTCTACAATGCTACAAATAATCAACATTCATAGTCTTCCTTATCAACTTACTCGATAATCTGATAAAACAACCAACATAACGACCAAACAAAGATCCCAACAGAAGAAGCGCTAATAGCTAAGTTTTCATATTATTAACTAAATGATAGAAACTAAGAAACATAGCTTAAAAAGTAAAGGATCCAGAGGATAATATAAACAAAAAAAAGTATTTTGATTATACTAATACTACTACAAAAAGAAAGTTGGCCTAAATTACATCAAATAAACAAAATGAACGAATCTATAAGTAGGCCTATCTCTCGTATATGAGAGTACTAGAGTTCTACACTATTTCTCGTATATACTTTTGCACATAGTACTCGTACTTTATAGACCCCTCTTGATGAGGATACTATATGTAGAAGATTCAAAAAATAATATAAGTATGAGTTACATATAAAAGATTTCAATACAAATTTGACTATGTTTAACAACATCAGAACTTCCATATTTTGAATAGCCTGATAGATTTTGAAACTTGTAAAGTCCATATCATAAAAAAAGAGAGAGTGACTACTTATTCACTATAGTACGTGCCAACATATATTTTACAATATCTATGTTCTATAATTTAAGATAACATCTGGCAATAGACACTTTAAAATCAAAGCAATAAGTAGAATCTTACATTTTTGATGGTAATAGTCCAACAACTTAGTAGGTTAAAAATTCAAGGGCGATCATGTGGTGTTTCTTCAATTTTTTTGAAGCAAGCTCTGTAAAAGTAAAAATAATAAGAAATAAACAGAGAGGATAGATTCAAAATGATACTAACATAATTTAATACAACATTGGTAGAAAATATATCCAACATTATAAAATAAAAATAGATTACATAGCAAGCTCACTACCTACTTATAGTATAAACACGTGTATTTATAAACAACAAACAACAGTCTTCTCTATACACAAGTCAATAAAGTACAATAAGGATTTACTACTCATTCATCAAACATAACTCAAACAAAAAAACATGGGTACTTATAAACAACAACATTTTTACATAACACAATAGACAATAAAGATTCAATTCTAATTAATCAAACATAACTCAAACAAAAGACTTTGTCTCGTAGACAAGTCTCTTACATACAACTGAACATAAACATAGTAAGGCATCAAAAGATAAAACTATCAAAATTAATCAAAATAGGAAAAGAATTTTCCAACAACAAACAGAAAGTTCATACATTTGCTACAAGTACAACTACTTTATTGGTTGTTACTTTTGCAAGAGTCGACTCTCTGTCAAGTGTTTTCCTTTCTTCCTGCAGGAGACATAAATAAATCTCAACTAGTTTTTGGTAATGCTCCAAGAATTCACTACTACAATTAGGGCAGAGTATTTGCTTGCGGGTAGAGTAGAGATTAAAATATTGGATCATCAATCAAAGCGATGTTATCCAACAATAGTATGATAAATAACTTACAAGCCCTCATGTTGACAAGAAGTACCAAAACCAAGTTCATTTCAAAGGAAATGAGTGATGAGTACCCTCCTTCAAACCCATGAAAATGTTAATTGCCATGTAAGCCATGAACATGGTGACCAAGTTTATTTCAACTAAATCCAATTAAATTTACAAATTAGCCAGACTTGGAAATTCAAACCGAAAAAGTACACGAATTTTTTTTTTCAATTAACACGTAAGACAACCACTAAAGTACTTCCCACCAACATCAAGAATTATTAAAGTAGCCACATAAAACAAGACAACCAGTATAACATACAAATGACATGGAAAAAAGCAAGTAAAAGTAGAAATTAAATATATAAGGAAGAGCAAAGAAGACAAACAAACCTCTTCTTCCAACATATAGAACAAGGTGATCAAAAATCACGTTTCACATGAAATCATTGAAAAACGTATGGAAATAATTTGAAGATCTATTGAACAACTACACAAAACAAGCAAGCAAAAGATAAATATAAACAAGAAACAAATAAGCATTTCTCAAAATAAACTTAGCTAAAAGCTTCATGTCCCTTGTTTTATGAATTCAATTATACTTGGAAAAGTTTCATAGTAGCCAAATTAGAAGAACCTGAAAAGGAAATAGCAATAATTATAATAAAAATCATACTAAAATTATACTAAAAAACAAGCATAGTTTTTAAGATCAATCTCTCCTGAAACGAAATTTAAGGTAGAACTTTCTACAATTCCAAAAAGGCATCATACTCATAACAAAAGAACAACTAATTAAATCCAACACACTAACATAACAACTTTAATTTACTTACATAACAAATAAAATAATAAGTCACTTATCGATGCACCAACCATAAAGAAGTTAGGTTTTCATTGAATATTTCATATTTACAGCAACAATTAATCAAATCAACAACCAATACAAACTAGTTCACAACGTACCTTAAATACAAGAAACAATGAAAGCCGGAATGCACCACGAAGTGAAGAAGATTCAGCTCAAGATTGATCAAAATAACTAAAAAACAAACCTCAAACAAGTCACAAGTTATTTTCTATAATATTAAAAAAAATTAGGAATAGTGATTAATCCAGTTTAATGAAAACCATGTCAATAGAAAGAATTCGTACCTTCCTCAAAAATTGAAGCGCATGTGAACTTGGATAATTTCTAGACTTGAGATCTTCTCAAGAATCATTGCATTCTTATCCAAAGCTGCAGACTTTTTTGAATTTTGTCACACAAAATTAACTATGAATTTAATAGGGACACATCGTGACAGCTTCTGAAGTCTTTAATTAACCACCCAACTTCCTATTTAGAAAAGAAAAGAAAATAAAATTAATTAAGCAAATTGGAAGAACTAGGAAGAGTTTAAATAGAAAGATTTGTGTAATAGTTAAAAATAATGAGTATCTTTAGATTCCAAATTAGCAATGAAAAACTAACTGTTACACCTACAATATGCATACAACTAATAGGCTCACCAATAAATTACACTTTATGGTCTCAAACTAATGCAAATATGCTTCATAATTACTAAATTATAGTCATCAATTAAATCTTCAGAGTAAAAGACTTTAACATGATGAATCAAAAGTCTATATCAATTACTTTCTTGTGCACTTGTTATCATTTTGTGAAGCAGGTATACAAAGGATTATTTACAACCATAAAAGTTAGTCTAACAATGGATGAGATACCATGAAGAAGTTAAAAACTAATCTTCTTAAGGACAAAACTTGCGTACTAATTGCCCATTTTGGAGATTTTCAAATGTGTAAAAAAAAGAAAAAGTTTTTGTCTCTCCCTTTTTAGAGTCTCAACTCCCCTATGTCAAAATCTCAAGAGTTGTGTCAAAATCTCAAGAGTTGGGCATTGTATAACTCTTTTTTAAAACATATAGACCTTTAAATAAATGCAATACAAAAATCATTGCAACCAAAGTTGTCAATCAATCAATGGGGCAAAGTACGGAAGCGTCAAATGGAGATAGAAATTTGTTGATGAAACTAAATAGAAACTAAATGCAAGGGACAAAGCACCAAACAATCAAATAAAATATTTATGATGAAATGAATAATTACCAATTTCAAACGCAAGTTTAGAAGAGCAGAGCAACCGGGTCCACCAGTGAGCTAGAGAAGGAGAGAGTCGAAGTCTACAAAATAGTGGAACAACTGGACTTCCTCCAAATCCCCCACCCCACGTATACGTAATTTCAAATTCAACAAAATTTCCCCTTCCTATTTCTTACTCAAACCCTAGAGAGAAGCATAAGAAATTAACTAACCCGATTTCAAGTACGAAAGGAGGAGGAAAAATGTTTAAAGAAAATACTTACCTCATGAGCGACTGACGGCAAGGAGCGGCGGCCACAGACGGCGGATGGCGAGCAACGAACAAGGAACGACGATAGTAGGGAGAGGAAAGTCGATTTGGAGGGTGAGCGCGAATGAGGCAGATGGTGGAGAGCGAAGAGCAGCAGCCATGGACAGTGGACGATGGATAGCGGCGGCAGTGCAGGGCTACGGACAGACGAACGGCGAGGAGCGGCTATGCTTGGGCGATGGCGATGAAAAATCGATTTGGGGGGTGGGAATGAATGGAAGAGAGAAATGGATTTGAGGATTATTTTTAAAACACCATCTCCCCACGTATTTACCGAAATCTTTAAGTTAATTTACCTCTTTTTCTGTATTCTTTTTTTTATACTTTGTAATTAAATTTGAAAAAAATAATTTGTTTTTTCATTTTTCCAAGATTTGTGATTTCAAATTGCAATCCTTCGTATTGAAATTATAAGCATTAATTAAATCTTTTTCGAAGAAAAAAATCTATGAACATTTTTTGTATTAAAATATATAGATAAAATTAAAAAGTAAAAAATAAGATTTGCAAGGGTTTGATTTAATATTTAAATAATATTTTGACTTAAATCTATTTTCTAATGATTTCTCCTTTTGGGTCCATGGTTTTTCTGTTTTAAAAATCATAATTTGTATATGTTTAATAACTATTTTTCATTTTTATGTTTCTAGAAAGTTGAAAAATTGAAAATGAAAACGCGTCTTTACATTTTGTGACGTTTAACAAACGTCATGAAAATGTACTTATTTTCGACTTTTTGGTGACGATTATAAAAAAGGTCACGAAAACTAAAAAATCCGGAACATTCCGTCATTTCCCGCAAAAAACTCGCCTCACTCTTTTGTGACATTTTTTAAACGTCACAAAGGGGTCAAAATTTCGAAAATCTCCATTTTCCCTCCAAAAATGCGTGTTTTTCTTTTCGTGACGTTTTTTAAAATTTGAACAGTATTTTACAGTTCATGAACGTCACGAAAACTCAAAATTCTAGTACTTAAGTCTCAATAATATAGTATACGAAATTCACCTGTTCAGCTTTTTTCTTCCATCTTTCAAATTTTTCTTGTGGCCTCCCCTACAATTTTGGCATTTGCGCATAATTCTTTCTCTTCAATGGTGTTGGGTCAATCGACAATTCTAAAAGAAAAATTGAAAGCAGAGAGATTATAAAATTTAAAGAAAATCTCACATAAATAAACCACAAAAAGTACAATGATGATATCAGTGGCGGATCCAGAACCTTTGTTTAGGGGGATTTGGTGAAAGGTAACTTAGATAATTAATGTCTAAATTGACGGTTTATTCGGCTATGTAAAATTTAAATTAAAAATTATATAAAAGAATAATAATCGAATCTCAAGATAATTCACTAGAGAAGAAAAAATATATTGATACAATAATTTATATAAAAAAATGTTACCTATATGTAACGACAACTTTTAAAATGAAAAAAAAAACTTTGAAATTGACAGCAAAAATTAGATCAAATAGATATATATATAAATTAAAAAGAATTTCTTAAAATTTAAACTAAAAAGTGCCGTAGTTGCACTATTTAAAAATGTTGAAAAATAATCTTGCATTATTTAAAAATGTTGAAAAATAATCTTCTACATTAAAATCCTACCGACTTATATATATATATATATATATATATATTTTCTCTTTGAAAAGTCGGCATATTTATATAATTTTTTTTTATATTTATTATTGGTTAAATGAACATACAATTATATTGATTTTTTTATATATATAGTATTTTTTTAACTAACATCAACAAAATTGACATATCTATGTAAATATTTTCCTTTTATATATTTGTAATAGAAGTAGTAAATTTAAATAAAAAAAATATGCACTAGGCTCAGAGAGACTCAAACTGGGATACCTAAAGGCTTAGATTATTAATCTTCAAATTATCAACTTCTTTACATGGTGCAAAATTTAAATTAAAAAATTATATAAAATAAGAACAATCGAATCTAAAAAATGATGATTTCAAAATATGAAAAGCAAACATATCGACACAATAATTTATAGAAACAATATTACTCATAACAAGAGCGTATAAGTTGTAAATAAAAGTAAGCAATCTCTCACCAAAATTGACGAAAATATTTTTGTTTAGCCACTATACCTAGGGCATATTGTTTACCTACGGCTTCAATTTTAACTAATAATAGTATTTATCAAAAAGTTCAAGGGGGCTCGAGCCCCCCGACCCTTAATAGATCTGCCCCTAGATGATATGTTGGTCTGGTTCGCTGGTTGGTCCAAAGCTGGCTCATGTGAATAATATGAGTTTCTTTCTTTTATAATAGGACAAAAAGAGAACTCTAGCTTTATTTTCCATCTTCCTTTTATTTTCTTTCAATTTCTCTTTATTCCAGCTGCAACCCATCATCATTCTTTTTTTTTCCTTTCTTTTCTTCGTGCTGCAGACCATCATCATTCTTTTAATTTTTCTTTCTTTCTCTTTCTCTTTCTTTTCTTCGTGCTGGAGAACATCATATTCTTTCTATTTTTTCTTTTGTTTTCTGCTTCTTCATCTTCTCCTTCACCTTCTCCTTCTCTCACCACCACCTTCCCTCACTTATCTCCAGCGAGACTAGTAGTGGTAAGACCAGCGACGATCGAAGTTTTGCAGCAGTGGTCCGACGTTCGGAGACCCGAAGACAACACTCTGACATAGACTCGACAACCGCGCAATCGGACCCACGAGCAGACCACGAACAACACCATTTCTGTTCGCCTTCAGATCACAACGACTCAACGAACACGACGAACGGCCACAGGCCAACAGACCCCCCACTCGACCTGTGACGATTTCATTCCAGCATCGCGAGAACACTTGAGCACTAATCAAGATCTACGAACACCATGAGTGGCCATAGTGGATAGATCCGCGACTCGACCCACGAGCAAACCCAAATCTGCTGTACCTCACACGATCAATGCGGCGAACTCGATCCACGAGCAGACCCGGATTTGCAGTACCCCACACGATCGATCTAGCGAACCCATGTCGAACCTCGACTAGATTTGAATGTACAACCCAACCGGAGCTTCGTCGAACATTCAAGCAGATTGACATCCAGTTGTAACCCGACCTGACATTGTTCAGTGCAATTGTACGGAGTCGCAATCCACGATTAGATCTGTGATGGGAGGGAGAGGACGTCCAGATCTGCAACCCAACCTGACATTGTTCAGCAGCATAGGAACGTCCGGTGAACCAACCAAATCTGAGATGGCGTTTGGCGTGATCGAACCTTCAATGTGAACTGCTCGAACAATAAACTGAAACTAATCCGCAACGGCGATCATACATCTCTTACGTATCATTTTCCTTTTGTTATTCTCTAAAATCAATTTGATATTGCAGAATCACCATGAGATTTTATTTTAATCCAATTGTTATTCACTACTTGCTTTCAGATTGTTGGAACAAATGAGGATTAAATGAAAAAGAATGTTGTGCCGTGGATGAAGCCACTACCCTGAAAGCAATTACGGCATGACCATGGTGCTATATCGTATGCTTGCAGATTGCTCTTCAAGGTTAACACAACTTCGAAACCAAGCGTGCACTCGCCGGGGCCGAATGGAATCGATAAACGTGCTAAAAAAAGTTTTCTTACTCTGTTGTAAAAACAAAAACAAGTCTTTATTTATATAGAAACAATATGCTATTTTTGGTTGTTTAAAAAATAGTAAAATTAAAAATAGCATACTCTAAATTTATCAAGTTTAAAAATAGTTAGAAGACTAAGTCTTTTAAGGACAAATTAGTCATTCCCAACATGAAGTAACTGGACTAACCAAAGAATATATGAGGTATGCCATGCCACTGAACGAAGTCCAAGAAAAAGTATTACGAATCTTGATAAATGGAGAATTCGATGGCAGATTGAGATTGAATGGCAGTAAAGTTGGGCTTCTTGTGGTCATGACTTGGAGCATGATTTTAGATTGCTTGAGAATGAATTATCCTGATCATGTGTTAAGGTGAACTTTCACTAACTTGGGTTGTAATTATGTGTGCATATGTTTCACTTTTATTGAAATTGATATGCATGTTGTTTTTCTAGTAACTTTTCCTGTTGGAGAAAAAAAATATGTTTTTCTCTAAATTTTACATGGTATTCTTTTCCTTTCTTTTCTTTTTTGTGTGTATTAGACTTAAACTTCATCTTTTGCTTGA
Organism: Momordica charantia; assembly: GCF_013281855.1. Lineage (NCBI taxonomy): Eukaryota > Viridiplantae > Streptophyta > Magnoliopsida > Cucurbitales > Cucurbitaceae > Momordica > Momordica charantia. Next base: position 8,433,123 of record NW_028275157.1, on the reverse strand, counting down.
AATATTTTCTGCAGGGGCACGACAAGATATCACCCATTGATGAAGAGACAAATTTGGTTAGCCATTCCCTCAGGCCTCAAGTACCTTACTCGAACATCAGCCTCATCATTGGGCCTGAGGCCTAAAGGCCGGTCCAGATCCAGCCTAAACCCGATCCAAGCTCGATCCAAGCTCAACGTTTGACTGGCCCAACCCAATCCAGCCCTTCCATTAATTGGATTGGATATAGATATTCATTTTTAGTCCGGCCCAATCCAGTCTAATCCAATACTTATTAATATTTATATTATATAATATTAATATATTATTTTATTATTTATTTTTTATAAAAAATAAATAATAGATAGGCAATTTATTAGGCTAACATGCAAGAACTGTGGTCTCCAACCCAATTAAATAAGAACATCTTGTGAAGGAAACCTTGTAGCTTTCTATCATTTCTTTTAAATATTTGTTTTAAAAAGTACAAAAGATTTAAAACACTCTAACTCCCTTTATGATATTTTAAAATTCTTATAAATATCAACCCCCATTTTCTTTTTCTCCACTCAAATTCTATTTCCAATCTCATTTTCTCTCTAATTCTCAATCTCAATTTCTCTCACGTTTCAATTCAAATGGATTAAGTTTTTAACTTTTCTCCTATTTAAGCTTTGTTCCTCCCAAATTTTTTCAAATCTTCCAGTATTCTGTTTCAAGTTTTTTTTTTTTAAAAAAAGATTTCATATCTTCCAGACTTGTTTATTTCAATTATTTCCTGAATCTTCTATCATTTTACAGTATTTTTTTTAAATGACTCATAGTCACATAGTAACGAAAATAATCTTCCTCTCACCATTGCCAGTGATGATGAAGTTGAATTTATTGAAAGTGTCGGCTCACAATATCAAAATACAGACGCATCTGCTACAAGTGTAAGTACGTCTATTGTCGAAGTTGTTCAACGAAATACCAGTAAGAGAGTAGCATCTTCTGTTTGGAAATATTTTGAAAAGGTAGAAAAAAATTAGATAATGAAAAAATAGAATCGAGATCAAAGTGCAAAACTTGTGGTAATATTTTTTTTTAAATATGGTACTAGTCATCTTATTAGCCACGTGAAATCTTGTATTAAAAAACATAACGCAGATGTTGGAAACTATATGCAATTAGGTAATGATCAATTAGGTAATTTAACTAATTATTCTTATGATAAGGATTATGCTATATTAGAGCATTACTCTTTTTACTTTCATAGATAATCATGATTTTACTGGTACTATTCATTGATTGTTTAATCCACAATATAAAAATTTTCGGCTTCTACTGCAAAAAGAAATGTAATGAAAAAAACTTTTAGCCAAAAAAGGTGTTTTAAAAACTTATTTTTTCAAATTTTAACGGAAGAATTTGTTTGACATTTGATATGTGACCTTCTTGTCATCAACATGGCTATCTTTGTTTAACTGCATATTATATTCATGCTGATTGGAATTATGCAAACAAATTATTTCATTTAAAATGGTTGAGCCTCCTCGTACTAGTTATATAATAGAAATGTCATATTAGAATACCCTCAAAGAATAGAATATTATTCATAAAAGTTTTATCCTTAACGCTAGATAATGCTAGTAGTAATGATATAATAGCTACATCATTTTTAAGTCGTTATTTGAAATCACTATTAGGCATTAATTTTCGTATTCGTTGTGCCCACATTTTAAATTTAATTGTACATGATCATTTATCGATTCTTTTTTGTTCTATTTCAAAGTTAAGACCTTTAGTTCGTAAGGTCAATAATTTTCAATTTAGATATGATTTATATTTTAAATGTTGTAAACAATTACAAAAAGAAAAAAAAAGAAATATCAGAATTGATTTACCTCATAGATGAAATTCAACATTTGGAATGTTGAAAGTGACGGTAGCATATAAAGATGTTTTAGATTTGTATTGTATTGAATTGTATAATAGTTCTCGTCATGTTAATATTGTACAACTTAGTGAGCTTGATTGAAGATATGCATCAGTTCGAGATTTTTTAAATGTTTTTTATACTTCGACAAAATATTTTTGTTCGGTATATTCTTTTAGTATTTGTCAAGTTATACCAAATTTACTTAATATTTGCTTTATGTTTAAGAATTATTCCAGTGTAAAATTAATTAAATTTGTGATTGAAAAAATGAAAGAAAAGTTTAATAAATATTTTGGTGATTTACCTATTACGTTTTTGCTTGGAATGTTTTTTTATCCTAGATATAAAAATCATTTTTTGATACTTATTTAGATTTAATGTTCGATAGTAACACTGATAAAATTAATTATACTAAAAATTAATTTAATTCTAAACTATATGAGATATATGATTTTTGTAAAAAACCGGTAAATAATTCTACTGCCACTTTTGGTGCATCTTCTTCTTCATCTACATATTCAATAATTTCTCAACATCACATTTTAATGTTGCCATGATACTTTCTAAAAAGAAGAAAATTGATTCTTAAAAATTTTTTGAAGCTCTTGATTTAAAAATTTATATGGATTTACCCACAATATCTATTGATACTCTTGAACCTTTTAATATTTTGAATTGGTGGAAATTATATGTAACTACTTATCTCGTGCTCTCTTATGGCATAGGATATATTAACAATTCCTGTTTTGAGTGTAGCATCAGAATTAGCTTTTAGTGTAGGTGGTCGAGTTATATCAGACACTAGAAGCAGTTTATCACCTTCAACCGTTGAAACATTAAAATGTGTAAAAGATTAGGGTCTAGCAGATAAGAGAATGCACCAAGAAGAAATTATTCAAAAAAATGGGTGAAGAAATAGAAAAACTGAAATTGTCAGTGTTGGAATTTAGGGACAATAGTTTCTTCCGAAGAATGATTTTTTTTTTATAAATATTCATTTCCATTGTATTGATATTATTATATTTATTTTTTTTTTTGAGAAAAATGCACATGATTAGCAAATGAGTAGGTACCAACCTAGTTGGAATATACTCATATGGTAAAGATGCAATAATTCTTAAAAAAATATAAATAAACAAATAATAAAAGCATGTATTATTAATTTTGTTTAGATAGCTTTATATTAATAAAGCAAAAAGATATAAATTTAATTTTTAAAAATAAAAAATACAATTTTTTTAAATAAGGCGACTTGAACTTATAAAACATGACATAACAAAATTTATTAGTAAGATTATAAAAAATAACAAAAATTGTACAATAATTATATAAAAGCATATATTCTAGAATTAAAAAAAAACTTAGTTTGGAAATTATTGAAATTTTAAATTTTAATAATTTAAAAATATATTAATATATTGGCCGATCCAAGCTCGATCCAACTTTGGCTCATCGAGTTAGGTCAATAGATTGGGCTATGAACCTAGATTTGAGTTGTTGGCCGGCCCAAGTCTAGCTCAAACAATACTTGGGGTCCGTAGGGTTTGAGTGTGGGCCAAGCTTGGGTCATTACTTCTTTGGGCTGTGCTGGGCCGGTTCGACCAAATGATGGGGCTGACTTGGACGTATTTGGGGTAAGATACTTTGGTTATGGTTCATATTGCTTGAAAGAACATAGAACAATTTTTTTTTTCTTTTCAATAGAAGCTAGTAATTTTATAAATAAAATGAGAAACATAAGAAACTTCATTAATCTCAAGAAAAAAGATACAAAATAGAGGACAAGGGAGGTAGGATATCATCTAGCCAAAACCAAAACCTCAGGGGACATTAAAAAAAGCTCAATCAGATTAATAGAAAAAGAAGAATAATTAAAAAAAAAAAACTCTGATACGATTGCAAATACATGAGTTTGGTCATTTGTATAAAAGAAGTGTACAAGATTTTCAAATGAAATTTTCTACCAAATTTCATGAATCAATGAACTACACATTGCCTTGAACAAATATGTGGTAACTAATTGATTGGAGTACTATGAATTCAATATATGAGTCTTTTTATTCCTAATGTTCATAGAATTAGCCTTATAAGACTACTTGACATAGAATGATGTTTCAAGATGGATTCCTTATTAATTTATAGGCTGAATATATGTCGTTTTAGCCTCTATTGTTTAAAAAGTTCAAATTTAGTTCCTTATATTTTTCATTTTTCAAATTTGATTCCTCATTTGTTCGTGAATGCTAAGATTGGCTAATGATAAACTTACATGAGATAATATTTAGTAAATTGGTTGAAATGTAGAGGAGAGAAACAGTCATCAAGAGAATAAAATTCGAAATTTCTACCTATTATTTAGAAACGTGAAGGAAGAATTAGAAACTTTCCTCTCCTACATGACTTTCTTCCCCATCTAAATTTCTATCTAGTCATGGAGCATTATATCATATAAGTTTGCCATTAGCCAATTTTAATATTTACTAGTGATGAAAGACTAAACTATACAATTTTAGAGGCTAGTGGGACTAAGTTTTTCATTAGCCTTTTTGCTTACAAAACTTGGTCCTTTTTAATGAAAGAGGTAGGTTTCTTCTCTTTTTTGCCTAGAGCAGTAGATAATTGGCTCCATGCAAGGGTGGCTGTATAAAGGAAAAATGAAAATGCTTCGGGAGTAGTAGTGCAACTAGAGCCCTTCTTTGGTGCCTTTGGAGAGAGAAATCTCGGTGTCTTCAATAATGTTAACGATACCTTCTATTTCTTTTATAGTAGTGTACAAGTGACTTCTTCGTGGTGCTTAAACCATAGAAAATTAATTTTGTAATTATAATTTGTCTATGATCAACAGAGGTTGGAAAGCTGCACTTAAGTAGCTCTTTTGGTGGGGGCCTTAGCTTGTTCTTTCTAGCTCAACATACTTTTGCTTCTTATCCCAAAAAAAAACAAAAAAAAAAACAAAAAACAAAAAACAAAAAACAAAAAACAAAACAAAACAAAAGAAGAAAAAGAAAAACAGTCAAACACTCGGATCAAAACATGTATTTAGCCTAATTTATAATAAGCTATTAATAAAGTTGATGGAGTCTTCTGAAGGTAATGTGACCATATCAACGTTCTGTATATTGAAGAATCAAATTCATTTGCCCCTGAAGAATGTGGTATTTGACATAGTATTAAAAAAAAATTGATTTATGTATTATAAAGAAGATGAAATATTTGATCATGTGGGTAGAAAATGAGAGAATGTTGTGGTGGTAGCTGATAACATATTGGTATCTTGTTTTTAGCTTGTGCTATGGTTCTGCAGGTACGATATTTGACAGGGCGTGCACGATCCGTATGAAAACTGTGTATCAGTGATGCGATTGTACAAGAGAATGCATAATGTTGCTCACAATCTTGATTCTCATAGCCTGAAAGATCTCGAGAATATGAGTGTAGATGAACTTTACGAGATGTTCAGGTCAAACTTCAAATGTTACCGAGCTTTTTAATCTAAAGAAAGGTATAATTTTGTTTTTAATTTTGTAAAAAATGAATACAAGTGTCCATAAGGTGTCGCCAACGTGTTGAAAAATTAAAAATAATTAAATAATATAACACCCGTTAACAAAGCAGGAACTCTCTACCTTCTCACATGCACAGAGTTCTTTGAGGTCCTTTAGATGTCGCTTATTTTATGTTTTTGCACTAGTAGAAAATGGTTTTCCATGACAGTTGTGAACAGTAAAAAAGTTTGGAGGAAAAGAAATTGTCATAAATCATGGGGGCACGTTTTTTGGTGGGAAAAACATAACTTTTCTGATTTTGTTAGTTTTATGACAGTTAAAAACTGTCACGAAAACCAAATTTTCAATGACAGTGAAAACTATCACGAAATGGTGGAGGTGCGATTTTGACGGGAAAAAACGGTGATCTATGAAAATTTCCATATTTTATGACATTTTATAATTGTCAAGAAAAATAAAAAATTTAAAGTATTCTGTTACAGTTACCTAGACCATCTTGGGAATCTACGACTTACAAAAAGTGTCACAAATGATTTTGAGCGTGTTTCATTTCAGTCAGAAAAACTACAGCTTTATGGATGATATTAATTATTTCGGGATTCTCCGGTCGTATCAAGTACATATTTATGATTAAGAATTCCTCAAATACTCCATGAAAGGAGTAGAAAATAGTATATCATATAGTGGTTTGCTTACCCTGTGTAATTATGTCCTTCATCTTCAGTCCCAAGTTTGAGCCCAATGGATTTTAATTATTTTTTCCACTCTCTATTATTATATTTTTACAAAAAATTACTTTTTACAATAAAAAAATTAATTTAATTATATTTTTCATTTAAAATAAATAATATATATTTACTTCGTATCCACATTTCCTTGTATAAATTTAATTCATCATGAAAATTAAAATATGACGATAAACATAAAATAATATAAGTTAATTCTAGTTTCACCAAGCATTCTGTAAATAAAATATTCATATTTAAATTATATCCTGATTTTTTTTATTGGAATGAAAGGTAGTCAACTTAATCGAATGCTTAGGAATTAATTTGGGTTTAAATTGGAACTAGTTAGGTTGATGAACCTTTAAATTTTTTATAACATAAAATTTTGAATTTTAGGTAGAATTTTTTTAATTAAATCTTAGTTTTGAAATTTTTTTCCATTAGATTATTATCCAAATTTTTAAGAATATTAATAGAAACTGCTGGCGGTGGTCAAAGAAAGTGATTGAAAAAGGGGTGCGACCTAATGGGCCGCACAAAATCGGGACCCACCACCCTAAGGCGGTGAGCCTGCCCAACTTTTCCCCTCTTAGCCTTTCATTGTGCGGCTGGGAGGGAGGTGTCGCATAATGCGTTGCACACGCATTGTGCAACCAACACACTTTATGTGCACTGGTTATCTTCAATGAGTTGGATACTTTATGTGCGCTGGTTTCTTCTTCTTCAATGAGTTGTGCAACCAGGCCCTTTACGTGTGCCTCTGAGAGAGACGGGTCAGATCCGATAGGCCGTAATGACGTAAATTGCCCTCCGTAAGTAAAGTTCTGTTTTTTCCCACGTTAGTTAAGCCTCTTTCTAAGCGTGCAGCAGCATAAGTACGTCGACAACGGGTACGAGCTAAAGCTAGACATCCACAAAAAAAAAGTTAGCAATAAAAAAAAAGACACCCGCCAGACCAAAAGAAACGAGTCAATAAAATAGTAAATGCCTACTCAGAGCTCTGAATTCAATCGGCATATAAAAAACCTCCCCTAGTGGAAAGTCAATCCCCACTAATAAAAAACCACTCACTTTCTAGTTTTTATTAGAACTAGACATGGTAACTTTCTATCTGTCACTATGACGGGAAGCCGTATTGGAGGCCTTCTGCTTTCCAGCACTCTCTGATTCCGCTGAGGGGTTTCTTCTCTTTCCTCTTCGATAAACAAAGTGTACAGGTTTTCCTGAAGAAGAACAACCTTCAGAGAAGCCGTGAAGAATAGCATAAATCTCCACGGTCAAGCCTCCTTCATCGCTGTATTGCCAGGCTATAAAGTATGCAAACTATAGATCCCACCCATTAGGGACTAGATGGGCGGGAGCTAAGCAAACGTCACTAAAAAAGTGTTGCACACATGGTTGAAGAGGAAGCTGCAGATCATGACTAAACATGGTAGTATTAAGGCCGTTTCACTTGGAGGTAGGCTACACATCCACTCATCAGGACCCAACATGCGCATAATAATGTTCTTTGGAATTTCATAAGTGAAACGATAAAAATCCAGAGTACTCTGAGTAATAATGGAGTGAATGCTGGCAGGCCTAACAGATAAGTATCATAGCGTCTATACTCGAACAATGTACATCAACCCCATCTGATTTTACTTCAGCTATATTCACTCGCTCTAATATAGCGGTAATACCATCACAGCTCAGATATACACTATCAGGTTCGTCCGGAGTCTTACTTGAAAACTCACCGCTCGCTACCCTAGTAACCGCTCTCTCAGCCACCGTCTTAGCAAAAGAACATTCCTCGGTATCTTCCCAAACCCTCGAGGTCCCTACGTCTAAGGAAGGTATGGGAGAGGGAAGCCTAGCTAGATCAATGAGTTCTAAAGAGTCAAATGTAAATTCTTCATATTGCATTAGAAAAAGAATAAAAGATCAAATAATTACCTTAAACGTACCTTGCCAAAATTGCCTCCAAATGAGCTTCTTAAAGGAAAAGAGACTAGATAGAACCTTAGGAATGCCCAACCAAGTGACTTTAAGGATGACTAACTAGATGCGTAAAAGATGGACGACGTCTTTGGTTGCCCAATAAACTGCACTATGCTCCTAGAACCGCCAAACAAAAACCACCCAACCAGGTGCTCTAATTATGGCCAATCCTAATAGTCTGCTAAAAAATCCTTAAAAAAACGTACAAACCGTGCAATAAATTCCCTAAAGCCTCAAAGATGCTCAATAAACCGCATTGTTGTAGAGAGAAAAAACAAATTTTCAAGCAAGATATGTACGAAAAGGATGACGTGATACCTTTTTATATACCTACGTGAAGACCACGCGTCCAAAAAGAAGCAGCAAAGTGCAACTCTAAGGAACAATATTGCGCATAATATTCGATGGCCAGAAGAAGAATAGTGTGAAATTGGTTCCTGTTTTAAGCAACAAGGACATTTTAAGGTTGCTATGCCCAAAAGAATATATGTCCACTATATTGGGAAGTTTATTACCGTACCAACTCAAAAAAAAAAAATCACTCACCAAAGATAAGAGAAGAATTAAAAAACAAATAGTGCAACAAGTTCGGTAGATGAAAGAACTAAAGTGGACAAATGGAAGTCAAAGTAAAAAGATGGAGGTGGGTGGTGGCTACCAATTAAAGAGAAAAAGAGAGGGAACACAACATACTTCAAATCTAGGATCCTAACTTTGAAGTGGGAGCTTAATGTTGGAGGAATTAAAGAAAGGAGCTTGGCAGCCCATAAAGTTGGAAAGGAGTTGGGCCCAAAAGGGCCCAACTCATTGAAGAAGAAACGAGCGCACATAAAGTGCACTGGTTGCACAATTATGCCACGAATTGTGCGGCACCTCCCTCCCAGCCGCACAATAAAAGGCTGAGTGGGGGAAAGTTGGGTGGGCTCGCCGCCTTAGGGTGGTGGGCCCCGATTTTGTGCAGCCCATTGGATCGCACCCCCCTTTTTCAACTACTTTCTTTGACCACCACCAACGAAGCCATCACCATAGTGCAAATATTGGACACAAGGGACCCACCAACGCTTTTGTGCATCTATTGGTCTCATTATAAAGCCAATTATAGAGCGGCAATTGATTTTGACAAAACTTCCTTGACTTTTCCAGCGTCTGTTCACATTGCCACCAAAACCTATAAATAGAAGAGAGGTATGTCATTTTCTCTCAAGCAATTATGCAATCGTCTGCCGTTTATAGAACCACCTTTGCAGCAATTCTCTAATATGTTTAAGTAAAGTTGTGACTGGGAACTTACGCGCATGCCTAAATATTGAATTCATGCACTCGACAATATTAGGGGTCATTTGGGTGTATCTCAATTCACACTGGAAAAAATGCGCCCCATCGTTCTTTACCAACCTCCTCTAAATATTCTCTCACACCTAAGTATGCACCAAGTTGACCCCAATTTGACTAAAAAATGGATTCACGAAAAGCCTTTGCAGCCTTAAAGAGTAGTCTTTTAAATGCTTTATTCTTGAATTTTGCCATCACTTTCATTTTAATATAATAGATACAAAAACAATGAAATGCAGTTGGAAAGACCCCCTTAATTGCCTTACCAATGGTGGGATGTCGATCAGATATGAAGACTAGGTTTTTCACTACGTTGACAACAAGTTTTATCTGAGTCATACACCATTTTTATGATTCATCGAACTCACCGCCGACAATCTAAAGGCAACTGGGTAAATGTGGTTATTCGCTTTGACGCCAACAACAGATAGCAACACCCCTTTTAACTTTCCCTTTCGGTTGGAACCGCCAACAACCAACGCTCACCTGATGCAACTAAGAAACCCGCTAATCGGTGGACCCAAGGCCATAAACACATACTTGAAATATTTTCCCTATTCTAATTCTAGTTCAAAAACAGTACATGGGTTCATGATTTTCAAAGCTTCCCTAAAGTAGTAGACCATATGATAATTCTTGCTTCCCTCTAAGAAGTTGAAATGCTTCTTAATAACTAAATTGTCATTCTTTATCATAACTCAAACTAATGTCATACTCTTGCCTCATGTCTTGCATGATGTCATTAGATCTATACGTACAAGAGACATATGTGAACTTCGATTGCACAAGATGTCCGACAACCCAACTCTTCGCTTGCCTATGGTTGTGTTTCAAAAATTTGAAAGAGCAAGAATGGACATTGGGGTATTTTCTTACCCTAAATAGATTGTATCCACTCATCTTCGTAGCTCGAAGTCTCTACTTGCAACTAGGATCAATACATTGCAGGATATATAGTTTCGGTGTTGATTTTTTTTTACTTGAAACTGAAAATTCTATTTCATTGAAATTATATACATTTTCATAATTAACTATTTCTTTGAATCAAATACTTGACCTTCCTTAACGTAATTAGTCCCAGAGCACTCACCGACCATGATGTAAATTTTCTCAACCTCAGACTATCTTACATGTCCATCGCATACCATTTGCTCGACCGTTGGAACATAAATGTTTTGTTCATCCACTTCTCCACTCATCCTACCTAATTTCGTTGTTCCTCATCAGGTGTATCGTCTCCATCTTCGTCCCCATGTTCTTCTCCATATTCATCATCACCTACGACTCCTTCTACCTTTGTCAATGGGTCATATGATTCATCGCTTTCATCATTATCTAACTCTTCATTATCATTCCACTCTTCTTGTGTATACCAATCGCATACTCTGTCATCTCCCAAATTAGATGGAATAACATTTGAACTTAATGGTGTTAGCGATGCTATATCATGATCTATATGACCGTAGGAGGGGTGTGGTAAAGAGGTAGGAAATGAGAGCATAGGAAATGAGGGTCTCGGAGATGAAGGCATAGGAACTAAGTGTTGGCCTATATCCTATAAGAAAAAATGAATGTATATTTCATTCCCATGTACTGCAATTACTTTGGCACAGTGGATACGTATATAGATAAGTTAAAGACATCTTCGCCAGTTAAAAAGAAACTCAGGTCATTGTCATCTGTTATCTCTATTACACAAACTTTGGTTTTAAAATGACATAAATGTCTAATTATAATATCAACCTCTTTCATAATTTGTACTACTTAGTCTATACACGCAACCTAGAAATCATTCGTACATAGTTGTAGTATCCACTGTCAACCTTCTCGTACGACCACCTACATAATCCTTTTCATTATCCTTCCATTATCCACAAAAAGTTATAAAAACATAAGGCATCTTGCAAACAAGATAAAACTACGTAATGTGATAAGATGATAGACTATAGAAGAAACCATAAATATTGCATTCAATCCAAGGCCAAGATTGACTGATTGGTCTCCCAGAACAATATTTCAAATCTTGGTCCAGGATTGTCAAGATTGGTCTACGATAAAATTTGAAATTTAGGTCCAAGATTGACCAGATTGCCAATCTTGTCCCAATCAAAGATTGGCAATCTGGGTCCAAGATTTCAAATCTCATCCCGGTCCAAGATTGCCCAATATTGGTTAGGGACAATATTGTCAATCTTGGACCTAGATTGTCAATCTTTCCCCGAACCAATCTTAGACCAAGATGCCCCAAGATTAATATTTCACAATCTTGAAACAAGATTCATATACTTCTCGGATCGAGTATGCATTTTAGTCTAGGATTGAACAATCCTCATCAAATTGGTAAGGTTTTTTTTTTTTTTTTTTTTTCAAATGTGCTCATCTAACCTGATCATGAGGAAGTATAATTCAGTAAATTGTTTAGTGGGACTGCTGGAAGCCAGAACGGATCCGGCAGTCAGGAGCAGCGGAAGCACGCGCTAGAAATCGATTTAGCGGATCTTCATGGCAACTTTTAATTAAAAATATTTTCGAAAACCAAAGAGGATCGAATTCCTTACCTTTGTAGCATATATAGATGAAATTCATGAGATCTTTCCGATTATCCTTGATCTATAACGAACTGGTGTGTGGACACCTCTTGGGAGAAAGAGGAAGAACACATTCTTCCTTGGTGGCTATTAGGAAGGAGAGGGAAATAGTATTAGCATTGACATTCCTTAGGGTTGTACCTACAAGTCTTTTTTATATAGACTTTGGACCAAAACCCTAACTAATTATGAAAATTAAAAATTATTTTTAATTTTCTTAATTAATATGTTGACTCTGATCTTATGAGTTTTGATCCATGGACACTTCCATGAGACCAGTCAAGTAATATTTTCATTATATTAATAATAAATCAAATTTATATTAAAATTAAAATTATACATTTTAATTTTAAATTAACTAATCGACACTATTTAATTTTCTCCCAACTTATTGTTCATTGCATAGTTTAACAAGTTAGCAGAAGACTTTATAGACCTACAGTTTTGAACTCTAATGGTTGACAATTGATTAAATTAAACTTATTAATTAACCCATTTTACCATTAACCCAAGATGACTCCACTAAAGACCAAGGGTTGCACTCTAATGCATTACAGATGAGTTATGTCCACCAATATAATTATATTCCCTCATTAATCCTTCACAAAGTGATCCATGGATCCAGCTAGATGAAATTACCATTTTGCCCCAGATTTCATCTTTTGTTCCTTAAGTCCCACTGGTTCTCTAATGGATAGTCTTCCATGATCTCATCATGGATTGATTCTTCTTGAGGTATTAAGAGCGGGCCGGGTATCATGTTATCCAAGCCTTGAACCCGCACTTTAAGGGAATCACTTATATACTCACTCAATAAGGAGAAATACACACTTCATACTTTCTAATATTGAGTGATTGTGAATTCGTGTAGCAACGTTCCCAACTCCTTAATTGAATATATTCCTAAAACAGTAGGCTTATTGAGTGAATACTCTGATTACCCTCACCCATGTGAGTCAAAGAACACACTCGCATAGGTAGGAGTTCATAACACACTCAAGACTAAGATTAAATGAGCATATAATCATTATATTGATGTTTTTGCAATTTCTATAACAATATTATAAGAAAATACAAGACACATCGCAATCCAGTCTTATACAAATTCATTGTATATGATACCTTCACACTCATGTCTCTACATTAACGATTAGGATTAAATCATTTGTAACTTTACAAAGTTGGTCGTATCAACAGTATTAGCAAGATAAAACATCCAACCTTATCCATATACTGTAGACTCTTGAAGTTACTACTTGAACATATTCCTCCGCATGTCAATTACATATTGTTCAAGTTTGCACTACTAAAATTGCATTTTCATAAGATGCATAATACATATTGCACATGAAAAATAAGTAAATTATTTAATTGTTAAATTATGAGGCTTTAAAACATAAATCACAATAGGGACTTCTTCAAGATCAGCCTACATGGGGCGAAAGAGGAGAAGAAATTTGGGTATGAAAAAAATAGCAATGATTGAAAGGTCAAATATTTAATGATAAAAAGGTTGTAGGACCTACCTTGTCAAAATGTGGATCAGTGTTGGACTGAAACTTGGACAATATGGGGACAATGTTAAACATGTGAAGAATAATTTGAGAGGTGATGAAGAATGTGAGTTGTTTTTTGAAATTGCCAAAAAGAAGAAAAACAAGAGTATTCAAAATTTGAAAAATTAATAGTTGGGTGAAGAGTTGGTTGTTACCACGGTGAGAATTTATTAGCCTTATTTATTATACTAACGGCAAATTAATATTTTCATAGGTGCAAAATGTAAAAAAAGGTAAAAAAAAAATGTTGAGAGGTCACAAATACAAATCTATACTATATATAAATGAGGCTATAGAGAAGAATTTTTACCTATTCATTTTTCCCTTACTATTTCAATAAATACATGTTTTGCCTTTCATATTTCTATAAGATGCGTTCAGGTCGAGGTGTCTGTTGAGAGCAACAGTGTATCCATTCGCATATGGATGTCAATAATATTGATAATTATTTATATAAAACCAAAAGACAACTTATTTTTTTTAGAGATGGAAGTTAATCTTCAAGATGTCGCTGTTCGACGAAATGATACGTCTATTATGGAGTGACTACAAACCATTTATAAAATGAAAGAGAACGAAATATTGGTCCTACAGTGTATTTTTTTCTTTCCCCAAAATGTCTATGAATGTTTTTTCTTTTACCAGAGAATTCAAACAGTTTCTCCCTCATTTATTCTTTTTTCTCTTGAAATAGGATAAGCATTATCCCTTGAGTAAAAGGAGGATTGCTACAGTGATTTGGGCGGTTGATGGTCTCTTCCGAGTTTCGTTGTTCTTTAAACTTTTTTTAGTCGATGAAGAGGTAGAGTATAAAATTATATTTAATGGTCGTGTATATCTTAATATGTCTCTCTATTTGATCATGATGTGGATAGTTTTGACAAATATTTTCTATACAGTGATCATTTTCTGAGTGTTCTTGTATTTGACAAAGATCTGTCAATTGATATATAAGATTTAGTATTAGATATAGGAATATGTGATTCCATATGCTCTTTCTTTCTTAATTTTAAGAGAGATATTACGATATAAAAAAAATGGGAGATGATAAATTAGACATAAACATTAAAAGGATGTCTATCTCTTGATTTCTATCGGTTTGATCTTGACTACTTTTGAACTTTATATTTTTACCAATTTTAAAATATAACTCAATATCTCTTTTTATGAAATAATACTAAGGAGATTTTTTTTTCAAAAGCTAAAAGATTTATCACATTTTTAAATAGTGATTCCACAAAATCTATTCAATGGAAAAGGAAAAAAAATGAAAACCCCAAAGTATCTTTAAATTTAATAGTTATTTTCCATGATTCACATCATTCACATTTTTCTTTTCTTAAATTTCTATTTTTTTTTTCTTAAATCATGTATAACTTTCTAAAAAATGAAGATTAATAAAAAAATTTATATTGACTATGAAAATGAATTTCTATTTTTTTTTTTCTTAAATCATGTATAACTTTCTAAAAAATGAAGATTAATAAAAAAATTTATATTGACTATGAAAATGAAAAATTTTCATCTAGAAAAGATGGTTGATGAAATATATGTGCTTCATTTTTTAATTTTCTCAAGAATCAAACTCTTGGAATAAGATTAAACAATTTCCAAGTAAACAATTTTAGTTCACACAACTATATTTACTTAAATTTTAGTCTATTATGTTATTGATCATTTATCTCTCTTTAATTATATCATTTATCTCTCTTTCATTATTTTTTAAATCCATGTTAAATATTTGGTTAAGAAAAATTCAATGTCATATATTTAATATTTAAGCATCAATAAAAAAATACAATAATTTAGATCTAAAATTATTTATATTTAAAAAATTTTAATTCACGTGCAAGACACGTTAATCTAACTAGTTTTTAAAAGAGCAAAAAATCATAATATAAAATTATGGTTACATTTCAAAACATATATTGAATGTAGTATCGTATTGAAATTGTAATAGAAAAATGATATTAAAAAATAAAATTAAGAGATCAAAATAGTCACTTTTTAAGAGTACAAGGACCAAACATTGAATGTACAGGGACTAAAATGAACCAAAGTTAGAAATACAATGTCTAAAATTAACCAAAGTTAAAATACAACGATTAAAATGAGCCAAAGTTAAAAGTGCATGGACCAAATGAACATTTTAAAACTAAGAACCAAATTGAAGTTGGAAAGTACAGGATTAAAAGATAATTTTAACCCTTTTTTTATTATGGTGAGAATGTAGGCTTTGTTCGTTTCCAAAATTGCAAGCTCTTTATGGATTATGCAAGAAAAATGTGTGAAAATATTTAATTCAAAAAGTTTTGAACTTATAATTCTTCATAACTCTGTTGATTTTATAATTATTGTTTATATGTTACTTTTGAAAAATTTGAATAGATACAACAAAGTTAAAATAAAACAAGCAATAAGGATACAACATTTGACTCAGAAGTTTGGATTTATAAAACTAAACCTATAATCAAGACATGAATTTATTTAATTCCAAAGTACAAGTTCGTTAATCCCACACGATACATATTTGAACTCGAGTCACATCAACTTAGGCCTATGAAACTCCGAAACTAAACATCGCTTTTATAAATTACACACCTACAAACTAAATACATACTACATAAATTCAAACTCTTAAAACCCGATGCTTCCATGCGATCCAAATACGCACAACCTCATACTCTTTTTGACAAGGGAATCAAACACTTTCAGAAAGAAAGTTTTTAAAGAGAAGTAACTATAAATATTGTAACAATTTAATCAAATCTTAATAATAAAAAGGGAAACAAGAAAATAGATTTATGTACGTGTTGTTAATCTATCAGGAAATGTCTGTACATCATATTTTGGTGAATGGGGCCATTCTTGATCATCAGTAACAATTCACAAAATCAAATAACAGATGCTCAGCACTTCACCAGGACATGAACATTTTGAGCAGCTTCACATCAAATTCAAATACCAACACTCATGCTGCCAACGGTTCTTCCATAACTGCATTATTCAACAAAATTAAATGTGTTTTCTTTGGGAGTAGAGAGAGTAGAGTAGAGAGAGAGAGAGAGAGACCGACCTCTTCTCTTCGTGGGGGCAACAGATGAAACAATTTCAGCATCTTCTTCAATGGGGTCGGCTGCAACGGGTTTTTTGGTGGGCACGTCGGGAAGATCCAACTTTTCAACGTTTTCGTTAGAAGTTGGGACCTCAGGTAGATCTTGGACAGTGATCTGAGAAAAACGTCGAACGTGGTTGCTTTGAGATAGTATAATAAAAGGCAATCGACAGTAGCCACAACTATACAACTATTGAATATATGCTTATTTTGTTTTAGCCTCTAAACTTTCAAGTTCGATCCAAACATCTAACTTTACAACATCTAACTTTACAACATGTGGCATCCAATACTTGTCCATATACACATTTAGGAAAATAAACAAAAAATGAGCATCTTTTAGCATCTATTAAATAATTTATTGAAAAATTATCTCAAGGACTAAAATGATTTTTTATTTGATGTTTGGAAACTAATTCAAATAAAAATACAAATTTGGGATATGACCAAATTCAATTTGCAACAGCCATGGTGAAGAGCATTTTCACCAAAACCTTATTCCCAACTAAAATCAAAATTAAATGAATTTAATAGTCAAGGTCCTATAGTGCTCACTCCTATGTGAGTGAATGATATTCTCAAGTAGAAACCTAAAGATCACCAACCAAATGAGTGAAAGGACCGATTGTATCGTGCAGTATGAAAAATAATAACAAATAAGGTACCCATACCTGAGCTTCCAAGCTCTCAAATTCTGCTAAGATTTGCTCCTCGTCTTCTTCAGATAATTTCTCTCCTAAGATGGCATTAATTTCCTTCAAAAATATAAATAAAATTAAAGCCACAGGAAAGTGAAACATAATTATTATAACAATGAAGCAGATGAATGGAATGATCCCGAAAGGTTAAAAGAGGATATGAATCAAAATGACTCATTCGGTTATAACCAGCAATGCCCTCACATGCAAGTTTATAAATTCTTATGAAATGCCTACATATGAGAGTCATAAACTGCTCATAAGGAAATTCAGAAGCATTTGAGAAACTAAACACCAAATACTTCGCATGATGAAATGAATAAAAGGGCAAGTTACAAAACTTGGTGGTGGTATGCCAAAACCACAAGTGTATTTTATTAGTTATTACAAAATATATATATATATATATATTATAAGAAACCGAACTTTTGAGACAAATGAAAACAAAAGCACATGTACAAAGGCATACAAAAAACCAGCCTGCAAGGACGAACCCCACCTAAAGAAAGGGTCCGCAATTCAAAAGAATAAAGTCTAACTAATAATTATTATTATGATTATTTTTTTTTACAAACTCAAGCAATTCTATAGAGAAATTTGATTTCAACATATTATTGAAAAAGTAACCCCAGACAATAATCAAAAGCTCTTTAGGACTCATCCAGGCCTCAAAATCTTACATCCATGTTCCATGTACCTAGCACACTAGGAGTCTAGGATTTTTTGGTTACAAAAAATAATAATCTTTCTAGCCATCTTCAAATTTTATAGAATAGGTTAGAGAGCTGATAGAACCCAAACAACTTAAATAGTATTGAAATATAAAAGGATGAAGCAGTCATAAAAGGATGAAGCAGGACAACCGGACCTCTAAGTATTCGAGGTACTTGAAACCTCCCCTCTTGAGTAATTTCACTCGAGCCTAAACTCACTAAACAATTGCTTGCCTCCATTCTCTCTCATCCACTCTATTTATAATCAAACCTTTTGCTAATAACTAATATACTCTTACTATCTTAACAGCATTCCTATCAAGAGCCCAACCACACAAGAATCTGGTAACATCGCATGCCAACTAATGCAAAAAGTCATCAGCATGATAGGGATTAACCAAAGCATGATCATATCTCTTCCTCAGCAATGCAATTTTAAGTGAATTAACTTGTGGATAATGATACATTTTGAGTAGATGGAAAGCTAAGATATACATCAACCTTTCAACTCTACGACGTGACTGAACTTTGGTAGTAGAATACATATTAGTTCAAAAGAAGGCCATAAAATAATTTTCTTTAAGAAAATGAGAAAACACCTTACAATTAGGAATACTAGCAAGGACATGTTAGGAATATTAGCAGTTGCATATTTGCATTTACTTAATAAATGGGTTAGAGTTTATTGGTTATCAACAGGGTGAGTTGGGAACGTTGGGAATGAGGCAGATTTTGGAGAGTAGTTTGTAGGGAGTATTATCAGGCTTTCAAAGTGCTTGTACTTGTATCTGTTTCTGAGAATGTTAGGTTTCTGAAATGGCAAGGCTAGACAGTTTATAGAGGAGTTTCATCAAGAAATTGGTCAAACTAAGGAGCATGCTGGCTTGAGGATCCAATATATGCTAAATAAAATAGAAAAAGATCCAGAGTTATGATATTATTGTCACCAAAAGCTCAGAAAGAAAAAGATACCCATACAGTGATCAAGGTTGAGGTGATCAAAACATTGGAGTTGTCACTCAAGGCAAAGAGTTAAAGCTATACGGACAAGAATAGGAGAACCGAATGTCATATACAACAAGAAGTTAAAGTTAGTACTTAGTAAGGAAGGCGACATGCAGAGCTCCAAAAAGAATGATTGTGGGTACCAAATAGGCTAATAACCATGAGAGTGCAATGATGGAAGCAGCAACATCAAAGGAAGATAACTATTGAAGGAGCAAGGGCAGAGAAAGATTGGGCTCCTCCTACCTTAGAGATCCAAATGCATTTGGAAGCCACCATCTATGGGGACACTGAAACTCATACTAGTTAGGAAAGAAGGAAAGAACATATCGAGAAAGAATGAAGACACACAGATTTTCAAGGCACAAGAAATCTGTGAACCACAACTTAAAAGAATCATTGAGACCCAACTCAAAAGGAATAAGTAAGGGTCATGGGTGGGGTAAAGCTAGAACGGAAGGAATATATACAGGTCAACTAGTACCGATAAAAGTCTATCAAAATCTTCAACTTAAATTGTTATAATCCCTTCCCAGTCGTGCGATTGAGACAGCCACATTGAGAATGACACCTCCAAATGGGTGGCAAAGAGGTCAAAAAACATTGGAGAAATGAGTGCATTCCAATGCAAATGCCAAATGGAGAAAATTGTAAGATAACGTGGGCATTTATCAACAAGTTTGATGACAACTGACAAGTGTGGGGATTAATTTAGAGCAATGAAGTAGTTGGAAAGAACTCATTGAGGGTGGAATGAATGTAATCTAGCTCGACCAACCCTAACCCAAATAATGTGCATCTTTGGTGGCTTGGTGGAATCAGGTCAAACGCATCTAGGAAATGTTCTTTAGATGGAACAAATTTTAGACAGTTGATTCAATGGAACTCGGGCATGTCACATTTAGAAGGTAACTTCAATGGCTTTGTCAACTTCAAAGGGAGGAGAAGGAGGAGGTGGAGAATTCCTTAAAAAATTTCAATTACTCATTATTCCCCAAGGACAACCCAAGGATCAGCTCGAACCACACTAGTGGGTGAGGGCCCATTTTTTGAAATTATGTTCGGAACTAGCCTATTCTTTGACTCTTAATTAGCAGTTGAGAATAAAGCTCTACCAAGGTGGACAACATGTAATAGTTTGCTAACATATGCAAAGGAGATCATTCATTGGCAGGCGAGAACCTTCAAAGATTGGTTGGAAAATTTTAATAGCAGCTGATTAAGGAACAAATCTTGGAGATGAAAAAATTGATGGTATACCACCCAAGGCTTCATGATTTTTGAGAGGGTTACGTCAACTGAGATAAGATCAAGAATATGGTGGGGTGGATCTTCATACCATCACTGGTTTTAACTTTTTTCTTTTTTCTGAAAACTTGTAGTTGGAGCTTTTCTCCCCTATATTCAAAGGCACCCGTGCTCGCCCTAAGATCCGGACCCGGGAGACATCAAGGATTGTTGGTATTAAGCTCACCACAAGGTTCGAACTTGAGACCTCTAAGCCAATATGACTAAGAGACCTGGAACCCTTGCCAACTGGGCTGTCTTTTAGGGGCTAAGGGTTTGAACTATACAATGCATTGGCATCAAGGCTAAGGTGTTTTCACGCTTCATAATTCGAGAGTAACATTGGAAGTGGGTTTGATGACTTTGGTGTGATTTGGGCTATACAAGGCATGATACGGGCTGGGATTTGTGACAATGTAGGACTATGCAAGTTATCTGTAATATCAATTTACTTGATCTCCCTGTTTCCTAGATTCAGTATGGTGCAGCTGAGCACCTTGAAAGAGTCTTAGGATGACCGAGATGTGAGTTTCTTAATCATGTTAAGTCTGGGTGTTCAATTTACTAGTCTCATAAATATAGACAATGTATTGAGGAGGATGTGGTGTCTTACTTAGCAGTTACATTACATAGCGCCAACCTTGTAACTCCTTTGGATGGGGTTTCATCCCCTTTTGTAATCTAATACCATCAATGAAAATTGTTTCTCAAAAAAAAAAAAAAAAAAAATACATAAAGCCCACCTTGAGGACAAGATATGTAGTTAGGAATACTAGTAGGGACACATTAGAAATATTAATAGTGGCATATTTAATCACTTGATAAATTGATTAGAGTTGAGCTGGGAACTTGGGAGGATTGTGAAGTAGGCAAACTTTGGAGGGCAGTTGGAGAGTGCCCTTAAATGGACTTGGGTTTGTATCTGTTTGTCCATCTTTAGAATACAATTAGCATTTTTTTGTGTTCATCTACTACTTTCTACTTTTTTTACTTCATTTTTTAATGTCTTATCGGAAAACAAGCTTTCATTGGAGAGAAGGTGAAAGAATACAATATACATACATATATAAATATAAACAGCCCAACAAAAGGAGTCACCCATCAGCTAAACTTGCTACCACTTACTAATATACATTTAATTTTTTTCAGCCATAATCTGAGATGTAAACCTAAGAAAATAAAATATTCAAACATGAATGCTAATGAAATGATGAACTGAAAAACTGAAAAACTTACATCTTGATATGCCTTAGCTTCGGCAGTATCATCCATCAGCTTTTGAACATCATCTAGATTAATTTCACTTTGTATAGCCTTGATCGCATTATTACCAGCCTTCAAACTTTCAAAAACAGCTTTCTGTTTGCTGGCCAATTCAATATCTGACAACTGAGCCAACAACTATATTATAGCATGAACACATATTTCTAAGGAAATCAAGTTTTGAACATGAATACAAAATAACGAAGGAGACAATGTAATTGTTAATGTCAAACCAGAAAACCAGACCTAGATATTGCAACCATCAAAATCTTGGGTTTTATGATAGAAGGCGATAATAAAATTTGAATAGACAAGGGAAGTATTAACAGAACTCACTTGTTGCTCAACATTTATCAGCCAGGCATCAACTTGCTTTAGTAATTCTTCTTGTGCCTTTTTCTTCTTCAAAGCTAACAAGGCCCGATCCTTTTTCTTTTGACGAACTAACTCTTTTGCAGCATTCTTTTCTGCTTCAATGACAGCATCAAGCTAGGGAATAAAGAGTCACGGAAAGACAAAAAAGAATTATTAAATTTTAAAAGTAAAATAAACTTTCATTCCCATGACAGAAAACCACAGAAGTAATTTTGTGTAAAATCTGACCTCTTTTAGAGATATTTACTGGTCTTGGGTGTTACACCCAAAGGTAGGATGCAATTTTCTTTACGGTGATTTGTGGTCATACATAATTCAATTCTATGATGTATAGATGACTTGAGAAATTATTTGAAACATTGTTTGATTAAAATTCATGATTCATAAAAAAAGTACATTTTCATTAAATTAGATTCAGCTAATAGTTTTAAGAGTTTATGACAGCAATTAAAAGTATGGGGAATCTTAACTATTTAGGACAAGATGATAGGCTTTCAGGAGAATTCTTTCAATAGACTTGGAACATCATAAAAGGAGATATTGTAAGAATCCATGTTTATTTAGAAAAAAGTTCATAATAAATGCATTAACGAGACTTATATTGGTTTAATCCCCAATGCTATTTTCAAAGCAGAAGAAACCTACCATAACACATACCAAGGGAAAAAAAGGCCTCTCAATAGCCTTAATACGAGAGTCAACAAAAAGGCATCACCTAGGTGAAGTGAGGTCAATGTAAATAAATAAACAAATGAAATTATATATAGCAATAATTTGTAAATGAAAATATTTATATAATGTCTAAACATTGAACATTAATATTTTATATTATACACAGAAATAATTAAAGATATACAACAGTCTTTCCATTCTATTAAAATTTAAATAATCAATTAGCAAAAGCACCGTATGCCCAAGTTGTCAGTGATTCTAAACTCTCCTGTCCTTTTACCAAAATCTTTTAGGTTTTCTTCCGCATATTCAGCCCTTTACCAAGATCTTCTATTCTTTTAGGTAATAATAGTAATGCATCAGGTGATGCTAAACTCTGATACAGATCTTTTGTTCCATCTTGATTTTATAGGAAGAAAACCTAATCCAACCCAACAGCCTCAAATTTGATCATTTACCACTTCTATGGATGATTTTCTCTTTTACCATTCCTTTTAGTTTTTTTTTTTTTGTTTTTTTTCTCTTAAAGAAACAAACTTTAAAGAAACAAACTTTTCATTGATCATTGAAAAGTTACAAGAAAGATGCTTTCCCATTCCTTTAGTTATTCCCAAGAATTGATGTATATTCTCTGTTATGCAAGAATCTGAATCAAATAAAAATGTATAAGGCAGAGGGTGCAATTCAGAGACCATAAAATCCAAATAATAAAATTCAACATGAACAAAAGCAAGGAGCACCTATGGTGTCGTTTACTGAAAAATTAAGAAACAATATGACAGAGACATTTCCACTAAAAAAGTTTAATTATATATTTCACTCTTGGATTATGAACACTGTTTTAGCTTTATCACAACAATCAAACATCGAAGAATCTTTGTTTATAACCACCCCAAAGAGAAGAGAATTAATTATTTAAAGATTGCCTTTGACTCACACATCTGGTTCACATCCACTAGAATCCTATCTTGCAGTCTCGCTTCCATCTGTCTAGTGTTCGTGCCTTGGTTTGATTAAAGACCCACTTTGGTTTAGGTCTTCATTCGATTTGGGTTGGGTATTGGTCTGGTTCGGTTCAGTCCAAAATCCAATTCGATTCAAGACTGGTTCGATTTGATTCAGGCTTCACTGTTTTTTTGGTACAGTTCATTTCTTTAAGATGATCCAAATTTCGAATAAGAGCAGTAGTTACCCAAACTTCCTCGGTTCAAAGCTTCCGAAGTTGGGCACATGAACTATTGGGTGAATATTCACCCCATCCGGTAACGTCAAGCAGGATGCCATGGGATCAACATGGTCAAAGATTCAGAAAGGGCCAACTAACTCGGGGCCAATTTGGGGTGTGCATGTTTCAACAAATGTCAATTAACAATAAGACTTCAGTTTCATATAAATCCAATCTTGGAGATCGAACACGACGTCTCAACACCTTCCATTTGCAGTAGTCACCATATGTTGCTAAGTTTTGTGCAAAACAGTCTTTAAGGTGCTCAACATGGAATGTCTCTCAAATAGTTAGCAAGTCAACCTCAGCCATTGTCGGCAAGTCAAACACATAGCATGACTCGTGAGATTTCAGGTAGAGGGCTATACACAACCTCAAAAGGGGCGTGCATGGATGAGTGGTAGGAAGTATATAACTAAATTCCATCCAAGGCAGGCAGCCACTTAGACCATTGTTTTGGATTGCACATGGTAAAGTAGCAAAGGTACTCCTTGAGACCCCAATTTACCACTTTAGTCTAGCCTATGGTTTGTGGGTAATATGTCATACTCCATTTCAGTTGGGCTCCCATGCAACAAAATAATTCTTCTCGAAAAAGGCTGGTGAATACTTTATCACGATCTAAAACAATCCTCCTTAGCATGTAAATGCACCACCTCTTTATTGAAATTATCCACCACTGCTATTACCGAAAAGGGTGTTTTAGGGAAATAAAATCAGCATATTTGGAGAGTCAATTAACAGCTACTATGATCGTGTCGTAGCCCTCGAATTTTGGTAACCCCTTATACACTGCCATTTAAGCTGACTAATCTTAAGTCTCACTTATTAAGAGGCAAAAATATTTTTCTTTTAAGAACGAATTGATTCTAATTCTAAAAAAATAAATCTTAATGTAACAATATAAAATCTTCTCTCTTTTTTTCTTTTTTTGGATAAACGAGAGTCAGAGTTTTACTCCCCTATATTTAAGGGCACCCACACCCATCCCAAGACTCGGAACCCAAAAGACATCAAGGGTTTTATGTATTAAACTCACCCAAAGGTTCAAATTTGAGACCTCTGAGCCACAACACGACCTAGAGACCCCAAGCCTTTGCTAGCAAGCTAGGTAGCAGGTACACGCTCAAAATGAAGAAGTGTCGATGTCAGACATGTGTACAAAATTATTTTTTTTTATTTTTTATTTTTAAAAAATCTGACATGCTAGGGACACGCGAGTGTCCTTTTTTTCTTTTTTTTTTCCTTTTTGATTTTTCTCCTCCCACTTCCAGTTTTTTTTCCTTTTAGTGTGTGTTTTTATTTAAATATTAATTAAAAATCATATAAAATATTAACATGTGTGTGTTTGTATTTTTATTTAAATATTAATTAAAAATCATATAAAATATTAACGTGTCCTCAGCATCTCGTCCAAATTCATTAAGTAAGATGATTTTGATCTTTACAAACCTTTTACTGCCTTGACAATCTCTACTCCCTCAAAACCTTTCGTGAAATCACTTTATTCTTTGGTCAACAAGAAACATGTTTCATTGATATAGAAATCACTTTCTTCTTGAGACATCTTCACCGATCAATGCCTACCAAGATGAACCTGATGGTACTTCCTCTGCCTCTGTCTCATCTCATCCTCTTGAATTAAGCTCCTTCCCTTCGTGAATGCCAGTTTAGACATGAAATTTTCCGTCTCCTAGTTGAAAGAGTTTTGAATTTAGCCATTTGAGTCTACACATATGTAAGTTTCTTGGCTATCCTTAAAACCCTACCTCTTCAAGGAGGAATCCAAAATTGATTATTCTTTTTTTGTCTTCACGTGAAAATCACCTCTCATCCACCTTAAGGCCAATTTCTTTTAACTCCTTTCGTTTGTGTAAAGGTTTTCAAAGAACTCCTTGTTCCAATCCCTCGGTTTCGATTTTGATTTTAATTTGCCTTTCTTCAAGTTCTACATTGAGTTGTAAACCAACCACCCATTTTCTTTAAAGCTCTTCCACCAGTTTCACAACAGCAAAAAATAGGATAAAGGAGCCAAAAACTTTCAAATCTGAACCGGGAACGCCCATACTTTATAGTCCTATTTCCAAAATAAGAAGAAAGAATGGTCATAAATGGTTCGGTTCCTCTGGTCATCTAGTAGAATCTCTTGACTTGTCCACCCCCACCAATTACTACAGAACTAAAATCTCCGTAGCAAAAACTGTATTGGATTATGCCATAGGCTGGACCAAGTAAACTTTGGATTTGTCGATTTGATAACAATATTCCAACCAAAGAGTGGTCATCCATTACATAACTCTCCTATCTAGGTTTTCTGTCAAGTCCCTCTCACAATTATCAATCGAAACCACATCCAAACACTAATAAGCAGTTACTGTATAGGCTCTGTAGTTCATTCCAAAAATATAATTTTTTAATTGTTGTACAAGGTAGGTCATAGATTGTTAACACCCAAAAAGAAGATTCATCCTTGATCATCCTTGAAGTGATTCTGATAGACAGTGAAAAGGCTCCCAAAACTGCCTATATTGAAATCATGCTTTCATTCCACAAAATAACCACTCCTGTCCAGCCCTAAGGATCTGTAAGACTCCAAGAAGACCCAAACAATGTGCCACTCCAAATAGCCATAACTTTATTTCCCTCCATCCTTCCTAGCATAGACTATTTTAGTACCAAGTTCAAATTATTTCTTTTAGCATATGTCCTTTGATTTTTATGAAATAACCAGCATATCAAGCTAATTATCTTCATGTAAGTCAAGTCCATGATGCACAGACCTCATAGTTTGTGCGCTTTTTTTAAATAAAAAAATAATAATAATAAGAAAACCGAGGAATATATTAAATCAAAAAAAAAAAAAAAGGAGAACAATCTAAGGTCTTAGAGAAGAGGTAACCCTAAGCCAAAGAATGAGGATGATGAGTCAAACAAAAGGCCTCTAATCTAAGAAGGGCACTCTAATTTGAGGCTGTATAATGAACAAGATCACAAAAATTACAAAGAATCGAACTTATTTAGAAGTCCTTTCTTTCCAAAGGATTCGTAGCAGAGCCCTACAAGCATTTGACCAAGAGACTTTGCCTTTATCTTTGAGGCACCAACCCAAGAGAGTAATTGTGTGAAATTGGAAAAAATTAAAATGAATAGGGGGTCAACTGAATACCTGCTGCTGATATTGACCCAGCTTGCGCCTCTGCGTCTTGAGAGAGAGAATCGCCTTGTCGACGTCGGTGACTTTGGGCTTCTTGACAAACAAATTCCCCATTTACTTCTCCAAATCGGATTGGGGATCACTTTTTTGCGAGAAATGATCGTTTGTTTTAGCCGAGGGATTGAACAGCACAGATGATCCGTCAATCCCTCATACTTGGATACAGTCTTTGATTTCTCTGACGAATGAAGAATCACACGACTGAACAACTGAAGATCGAGAGAAGAAGCGAAATTTGGATTTTGGGAAGAACAGCAATTGGCAACTCACGCTCGCTTGGACTCGGCTGGCGTCCCTAGGCTTCTTGGTCCAGCTAGAGGAATAAGCTTTTTCTTTTTCTTTTTCTTTTTCTTTTTCTTTTTCTTTTTAGATTTTTTTTTTTTTTTTTTTTTTTGGTAAAATACACTTTAGTCACTCAAATGATAGGTTTCTATTTTATTCCTAAGACAGTTTATTCTCGACCTTTAAAGTCTTAGGTCGCACTTGTTGATGTGTCTATTTTAAATATGTGGCATTTGTATTTTTAAAATAAAACAAATATTTTGATTTTACAAATTGAGTAATTGAATTGTGATGGGCTATTTCTCCTAACCGTCATCCCTCCCTCTCATTCGCTTCTTCTCTCTCATTCGTCTCTCCCACGTCTTCTTCTCTATGGATTTTGCCATTGTCAGCTCTGTGTTCATGAAATATATTCTCTCTCAAGTGACGTTCGGTGGTCGTCTCCTCAGAAAAATACGACTTTGCTCGCATTGTCATCTCACGCCACGAAATGACGAGGATTTGATTTTGTTCAGTGGGTTGAAATTAATTTATGGATTTTGTTTTGATTGGTAGAAAAACTGAAATTGATATTGAAAGAGGTTATTGTAGTTAGAGATTAAATTATTGATGAATTTTTTAATTTCAAGGTCCACCGGAGAAATTGAGAAATCTCAATTCCTTGGATTTGTTCCTCAACAAATCGGTTGCTGAATTATATTTATGCTCTAATCTGAATTCTCTAACAAAATTAGGAGATTTTTTTTTAGCTCTGCGTAGGGGTGTTCACGGGTTGGGTTGGGTTGGGTTGGGTCGGGTTAGGGGAGTTTTTTTGGACCAACCCGAATTTTTGGGTTGGATAGATTTGAGAACCGGCAGAACCGAACTTGACTAACAACCCAACCTAACCCTTATATTTTCGGGTTGTATCGAATCGGGTTGCTGGGTTGAGACTAAATGAGGGGAGGAGTGCCAAACAAAACAACCAGAGAGGGAGATGAGTATCGAAGAAAACCCAACCCAATGCTCAAACTACAGCGGCCATCGAATGAGGATGGAAAAGGGAAGGGGGGATAGCAGAGATGAGGGATGGGGGCGTGAGAGAGTCTCTGTCGCCCTCGAAATCGAGGGTTTAGGGTTCCATCGAGAATAGAGATTGAAGATTTGCAGATGAGAGGAGGGGATCAGAACGACGAAGAACAAATCGTTAGCAAAATTGGAGAAGACGAAATTGTAAGCATGAAGAAGACTTATACATTAGAGATTATGTTGCTGAAGATCAGGTTGCTGCCAGTGTACTCGGATCTTGAGACGAAGTTGTTTGTGTTCGATATATTTTCGATGGTATGCCTCGCCGCCGGCGGTTGCTCTCGGGGGATGAGATCATAGTTTTAGAAGTAGTCCTAGAGAGAGAGGGAGATGAAAGGAGGGGGAGGGAGTTGGAGTTGGGGTGGGGGGTGGGGTGGGGGGGGGGTGGGGGGAGGGGGAGGGGGACATGTGAAGGAGACAAAGGGAGAAAAGAGGGAGGAGAGGCGGTAGAACTGTGATCCCATCACAAACCCTAAATTATATATATATATATGTATGTATATATGTATATATATGTATGTATGTATATATGTATATATATGTATGTATGTATATATGTATATATATGTATGTATGTATATATATACATACATATATATATGTATATATATAAATTTTTTTTAATTATTGTGTAAATGTCGGTTCAGTTCAAGTTGAATCGAGAAAAATTTTACTCAATCCGTGAACCGAACCGAATTTTCGGTTCTGCCAAAAATCAACCCAACCCAACCCTTATGGTTCGAGTTGGGTTCTTTGGGATGTCGGTTTTGCTCTGCGGTTTTCTCTAACTAAATTAGGATTTTTTTTCTACTGCGCTGTCTTCTCTAACGAAATTAGGAATTTTTTTTGGTTTAATTAACGCTGGTATTGTTGCAGGGTTTACAAATCTGTCATGGATGCCTCAAACATTCCAGTTGTTTTTGTGTTCAACATCTCAATGGGCAAATTTTTTTTTTTTTTTTTTGTTCAACATTGACAAAATATTTTTTTTTTCATTTCATTTTTGTTCCATGTATCTGTATTGTTGCAAGATTACAAATCTGCCATGGGTGCCTCAAACATTCTAGTCATTTCTGTGTTCAACATCTCATTGGACAAAATATTTTGTTTCTGTATTCAACATCGACAAAATATTTTTTTATTTTCATTTTTCTTCCCTGTATTTTTAATATGCAATGGTAGAATTATAGAGAGATTGAAGAACTAAAAGAAATATAATTTTTATGAAATTATGTCTTAAGAAATTGGAGAGGTGGAAGTAATATTACTCATCACCAATAAATACGAAGATTATCATGGACTCCCATTTCTATTTCCTTTATTGCTTATAACTTATTAATTTTGTATGATGTTTAGTTTTTTGTCTTTTCTTTATGGGTTTCTTATTATTTTTAGCTTTTTTTCTTCTTTATGTATTTCAATTAAGAAGTCTGATAAGACCTAGAAACATGATTAGCCCTCCCTCTGAGGATTTTAAAGAGTGTAAGTATGATAATAATAATTAACAAAGTAAATGATAATGAAAAAGCAAAAGTTTGATTATACCATAACAAATCATTGTATCTTTAACTCATTATTTCAAAAAAAAAATACAAAAATAAAAATTTTCTTAATTAAGGTTATTTTGGACCTACACATCAAAAGGTTGTAAACAATGTAAGCCTAAGCGTGAAATAACAACACAGGAGCAAATAATAACTTCAAATAGTTCAAATAATTTCAGTTTAAACAAAATAAAAAAAAATAAAAAAAAAGTAGCAGCTTAAGATTGTGTGCCAATAGCTTAACTTGGGCCAATAGTTGAATCTACTCCTGCTCTATCACCCTGTAGGTACAGTAAGCAAAATAATTATAATTAAAAAAAAAGACAAAGTATATGAAAGAATGGTAACTTATCAATTGAGAAACAGTGAAGTCCATAAATGTATTCTTTCTTCTTTTTTGACCTCTCACATTTATAGGTCCCTTGCAAGATCGTGCATTATGGCCAACAACTTTGCACTCACCACACCTTATCGATGCAACTTGTTTCTCATCCGATTAGACGGTACTTGCTCGTCAACGTCTCTTCTTCATTGTCTCCTTGGTCTTCCTGGAGGTCTTATCAAAGTAGGTGGCTTAAGCCAGTCTCCTATGGTTATAGGCCACAATGTGGAGTCGTTCACTGATTCAACAGAATGAGTATATATTCTTTTTAAAGTTTCCTTGTGAAATGATTCATCAACAAACTCTTCAGACTCCTTTTTTAATATAATAGATACACCGAATAGAATTGGCACATGGGATTCCACTCAAATCCCATTTCCTACAACCACATGTTTTAGCCTCTAAATTTACAACATATTGGTTAGTATTTTCTTCAACTTCAAACATCATGTTTCCAGCCCACTATGGTATCAAGTACTAGACAAAGACTTATTCTTATACAATTTCAGTTGAATTCGTCTCTCTAATGGACCATTTATTTTAGAGTAAACCTCTGATTTCTTACTTATTCGGGTCATTACCAATTTTCTTATTATCTAAAGCATCTAGATTTTCGGCTTATCTCTTGCCTACATAATGAAAGCATTAAAGAACTCCAAAATATTGTTCAACAACATATCAAATTTTACCTCAACTCTAAATGCATGTCTAGACCAATATTTTGTAGGTATCCGATCCAAGTATTGGTATACATTTACATGCAGTTTTCCTAGTTCGACATTGCATCATTAAACTCTGACCTAGTCGTACATTTAGTAGCCCGCCAAAATGCTTTTTTAATAGCCATCTATTTGAAAAGCAACTCCGAGACATGTAACTCCGAGACATATGCACTCGTGGTTGAGAGTTTAAATAGATAATACTACAATTATCCAAAAACCATTTAAGAGAAGATACCTCCTTAAAACCAAAACCAAGTCTGTATTTATATAGAAACAAGATTCTATTTTTGGTTGTTTTAAAAATAGTAAGGTTAAAAAATAGTAAAGTTAATTTTAAGAAAAACTAAATTTAGAAGAAAACATTTCTATGAATTAGTTAGTCCCAAAAATCTTCCATGAATAACTAATTGGATTAAAAATATATATATATAATTTTTGGGTAAAGGAAGAAATTTTGTTATTTAAGCGTTACTATTATTTGATTGAATTAATGCATAGTGAAATGAGGTAACAACTTAGCTAATGGAAGTGAAATAAATCTTGAATTTCCTAAAGCTCAAGCTGAGAACCCCCATGACACGTATTAACTCCTTAATGTATGCTGTTATGCGATATAATTTTGTTAAAGTGTTATTAAAGGCCAAGCACACACACTTTAGGTTCTTATGAGTGCTCTAGAAATAATAATCTCTTATTATTTCATAGAAGACGCTCACCTTCACACTCATTTGAACAACTTCATTAGGTCTAATAGCCAACTCAATAATAGAATTATGAAATACTGAGACTTATTAGACTCGAATTTCATCAAAATCATCCATCAAATCCTTTCTAGGACCACCTAAATATAGGGTTATGAATTTAAAGCTTCAACAAAATCATCCATCAAATCCTTTCTAGGACAGATGACCCCCACAATGGAATGTCACTTAATAAGTTTTTCAACCATTTAGCTTTTTGACATGCTACTTCAAAAGTTATGAATGGTAGAGCGAGTAACATATGTTTAGATGATTTCAACAATTCATTAAATAATTTGTCTGATTGGTTAATCCAATTGTTCTTGCATATGCACCGCCAAATTCAAATTCTGTTCACTGCTCCATGCCTCTTTTCTGTTGGATTTAAAGGTGTGAAAGAAAGTGTAATTTAAATAAACTTATTCACATATACGTTGTGAATATGTTTGTGGTTTTGTTTCTTTTAATTTTGGAGTTATTTATTTAAATGGAAAAGTTGTTTCTTTATTTTGTTAATTTGTAACTTTATACATGTTAAAAGTTACCTATGTAACATATGTAAAAAGGTTACATATGAGTTTAATTTTGTGTAATAAGTTACATGTTTGGACAACTATAGTTGTGGTTACTATATATAGTTGTGGTTTTGTTCATTTTTAAATATCCAAGCATACCACAATTGGGTATTCTCCTCCTCCCACAAGAATTCCCTCTTCTTTTGAGTTGTTCTTCTTGTTTATATTGAGAGCAAGTATTTAAGAGTTCTGTCAGATCTGAGTAGTTCGAGATTGCAGTTCTACCAGAGTTAGTCGTTGTATCCTGTTGAGACGATCGTTGTAGTTTGCTAGCAACTTGTGCAGAGCGAATAATTGTCTTCAGGTCAACGCTATTGAAGCGTGCCTCGACTATTTTTTATCAAGTTTTGGTGTTCATCAAGTTGTTCAAATTTATATCGCTTGTAGCCAGTTACGTTGTAATTTGTTTGTCAGTACACACAGTTCATATATAGAGCGTATATTTACCCAACAATCTGAAGACAATTATCTGGTGGCTGCAAACACTTCTGCCAACGCTCATTTGATGATGAGATCCACCATTGTCAAATCTCATGCTGAAAAACCAGAGAATTTCAAGGGAGAAAACTTCAAAAGATGGCAACAGAAGATAATCTTCTACCTCACCACCTTGAATCTTGCTCACATCTTAAAGGAGGTATGCCCAATTACTCCGCCAGAAGCAATCACTCCTGAAACTGAAGCTGCCAAGCAAGCATGGTTGCATTCAGACTTCCTATGTTGCAACTACATTCTGAGTTGCCTAGATGACACCTTGCATAATGTCTACTGCAATGCCTTTGATACTTCAAGGCAATTGTGGGAGGCATTAGACAAGAAGTATAAGCTGGAAGATGCTGGTACTAAGAAATTCCTTGTTGGAAAATTCTTAGATTATAAAATGGTTGATACCAAGTTGGTAGTCAACCAGTTGGAAGAATTGCAAATTATCATTAATGATTTGCAAAGTGAAGGATTGGTCATTAATGAATCATTCCAAGTTGCTGCTGTGATTGAAAAATTGCCTCCT
Organism: Momordica charantia; assembly: GCF_013281855.1. Taxonomy (NCBI): domain Eukaryota; kingdom Viridiplantae; phylum Streptophyta; class Magnoliopsida; order Cucurbitales; family Cucurbitaceae; genus Momordica; species Momordica charantia. The sequence goes on along the minus strand of NW_028275157.1, from coordinate 8,399,641 downwards.
GCTTGGAGAGAATTCAAATGTTATCTCAAACACAAGCAAAAGGAGTTTTCCATGGAGAATCTTACTGTGAAACTCCGTATTGAAGAGGACAACAGAAAGGGAGACAAAGAGCCACGTAAAGTTGAAGCTAATGCCCATATTGCTGAAGCTTCAAGGCATCATCCCAAGAAAAATCGATCTAAGACAAAGAATGTGAATCTTAGGCCAAAGAATGACGCTAACAAGCGCATTCGTGCAATCTGCCGGGTTTGTGGCAAGAGTGGCCATATAGCTGCAAATTGTAGACACAAGAAGGGATAAAGCTCCAACAACCAGGTCAACACTGTGGAAGATGACAATTTAATTGCTATCATCTCTGAGGTAAATATGGCCTCTGACACCAAAGGCTGGTGGATTGATACTGGTGCTACAAGGCACGTCTGTGGGGATAAATCACTGTTCACTACTTATGAGAAGCTAGATGGCAGTGATAAACTGTACATGGGAAATGCCTCAACAGCCTCAGTGGAAGGCAGAGGAAAAGTCCTACTAAAATGGACTTCTGGAAAGATACTTACTCTCACTGATGTGTGGCACGTGCCAGAGATTCGAAAGAATCTTGTGTCAGGAACCCTACTTAACAAAAATGGGTTCAAGCTTGTATTTGAGTCAGATAAGTTTATTCCGACTAAATGGGGTATGTATGTGGGAAAAGGCTATCTGTATGATGGCATGTTCAAATTGAATGTGTAATGGTCGTTATAATCATCCACATTTCAAAAGAACCACACGAAATGATGATCGTAATGAAAAAGCTCCACAAGATCAGTGTTCTTGAAGTGTTGAAAATAAATGCTTCCAATGCAGAATGACTGTGCAAAGATCTTATTGGCCGGCAAATCTGAGACGGACGACCACGGTCCCGACCTTACCAGCATCAGAGTTTACTAATAAACGAACCCCCGAAACCTACTTTCTTTTATGACAAAATCAATCAAGCCTAATCGAACACGACATGTTGTTGATATTGATTGAGTTTGAGGGACTTTCGTTGACTGAATCCATCCACAAACCTATACTCCGACAACCTTCGTAACCAAAACGTCACGACAACATGCAAAGGTCAACGTATATGTCGTACGTCAAAACAGTTGATGGATCTCTATCAGGCTTCCCTAAAAGAAAAAGGAGAAAAATGTGGAGGCAAATTTTGCATACCAGGATTGTAATATATTTGACCATGCCAACATGACAAGTTTGAATGTGGTAAATTTTCTTGAATCTCTTGGAGAACAAATCGCCATAATGGATGGAATGACTAATACTTCTTACAATTTTTAGAATATCTAGAATTAATTTTTTTAATATCTATCTTTCATGTTTCTTTTTAAAGTTTATTTCCCTTCTTCTATTGTAATTATCTTGTTTAATGAAGAAGCATGTATATTTTTCTTATATTAAATGACTAAAAAATGAGCAATGATGACCTATGTCTGGCAGACAGTGCAACTACGCACATAATATTGAAAAGTAGAAAATATTTCTCCAAATTGACAATGCTGGAGGCAAAAGTCTATACAATATCAAGTGTTGCAAACTTCATTGATGGTTCTGGAAAAATAGATATTATTTTGCCTAGAGGAATAAAATTTATAATTTACAATGCATCATTCTCTAGTCAATCAAAGAGGAATCTACTGAGTTGTAAAGATATACGTTGCAATAGTTATCATATTGAGACTGATAACTAAAAGATAATAAATAGTATCTCTATTTTATATCTACTGCCTCACATAGAAAACGTATACTAGAAAAGCTACATGTTTTATCTTCTGGATTATATTATACTCATATATGAGTAATTGAAACATATGCAGCAATGAACTAATAAAACTACAAGCACAATTTCCTAATTATACAATTAATACAATTCGGCTTGATAATGCTGGTGAATTTACATCTTAGTCATTTAATAATTATTGTTGCTTATGTTTATACACAAAATGATTTAACAAAATTGTTTATAAAATGATTGCAGTTAATCGCTAGACTATTACTTATGAGAGCTAAACTTCCTACATCTGTATGAGACATGCTATTTTGCATGCGGCATCACTTGAACAAATTAGGCCAACAACCTATCATAAGTAGGCTCTGTTACAATTAGTTTATCACCAAGAGTCAAATATTTCTCATTTGCGAATTTTTTGATGTGGAATATATGTTACAATTGCTCCACCACAACGTACTAAGATGAATCCTCAAAGAAGGCTAGAAATATATGTTGGATTTGATTCTCCATCAATTGTTAAATATCTTAAACCCTTGTTGGATGATGTATTTACTACATTATTTGTTGATTGTCGTTTTAATGAGACAAACTTTCCAACATTAGGGGGAGGAATTAAGAAGTTGGAAAAAGAAATAACATGGAACACATCATTATTGTCTCATTTCGATCCCCATACTGGTCAATGTGAACCTGAAACGTATAATCAAAGTTATTGAGAATTGTAGTCAATAAAGTTACAGATATCATTATATGGATTAAGGTCATTAGGACGAATGTGCTACAGTCGTTTTAGTGGATATTTGTTGAAGAAGGATATCAAAATAATCCAATTTGTCTTTGTGTTTTTATAAAGAAATCACAGTCCGAATTTGCCATTATAACTACATATGTTGATGACTTGAATATAATTTGAACTCCTGAAGAGCTTTTAAATGCTATAGAATATCTTCAGAAAGAATTTGAGATGAAAGATATCGAAAAAACAAAATTTTGCCTTGGTTTACAAATTGAGCATTTAGCAGACGAGATATTATGCACCAATCAACTTACATTGGAAAAATTTTAAAAAGATTTTATATGGACAAAGCATATCCGGTGAATGGAAGTTCGTTCATTTGATATGAAGAATGACATATTTTGACCTCGAGAAGATAATGAAGAACTTCTTGGTCCTGAAGTACCATATCATAGTGCAATTGGTGCACTAATGTATCTTGCTAATAATATAAGACGAGATATACCATTTTCAGTTAATTTATTAGCCATATATAATGCTTCTCCTACAAAAAGACATTGGAATGAAGTTAAGCACATACTCTGTTATCTTCAATGAACAATTGATATGAGTTTGTTTTATCTGACCGATACAAATTTAGATCTCAAACAAGTTATTTGTTCACATGTGGAGGAACTGCTATTTCATGGCGATCAGTGAAATAGACCATAATAGCCACCTCCTCAAATCATGTTGAAGTTCTTGCAATTCATGAAGCTAGTTGAGAATGTGTATAGCTAAGATTAATGACTCAACACATTTGTGAAACATGTGGTTTATCTTCTAAAAATATTCCAACAATATTATATGAATATAACACAGCATGTATTGCTCAAATCAAAGAGTGATATGTCAAAGAAGATAGAACAAATCATATTTCACCAAAGTTTTTTTTACACTCGTGATCTTGAAGAAAATGGCAATATCACTGTATAACAAATTTGTTCGAGAGCTGACAAACTTATTTACAAAAGCATTACCTACTGCAATCTTTAAAAAATTGGTATGTGACATTAGAATACGACAACTCAGAGATCTTAAGTGATGTTTCCATGACGGGGAGTAGAATATATCGATTTTCATGCTTAATAGCTCTTTTCTCAACACAATATTGATTTTTATCCACTTTTTTCAAAACTCATGTTTTCTAATATTTGCTGATATTACCCTTAATACCAAATGACCCTCACTGCCCCTCCACTATTTTTTTAGATTTCCTTCCCTTTTTTGAAAACACTGCATTTTCTCTTTCCATCATCTCTCCCTTATCTTTTTGTTTCTCTTCCATCTGTTCCCCATCTTTCTCCTTCCATTTTTTCTCTCTTCGTGCCATTTTTCTTCTTCTTCCCTTCGATTTTTTAGTTCTACTCTTAGATCTCTTCTCTCACCCTCTCAAACACCTATTTCACAATCGCCCCCACCATCTCCCTTCTTTTTTTTTCTTTTTTTTCGTTTGGGTTATACAGAATCTTCCGCCTTCTTCTCTTTTTTTTTTCACTTTGGTTTTACAAAACACCCCTTTCAGATCTTCCAAATCTCGCTTTAGAATTTCCAGATCTCACTTCAAATCTCCCAGTTCTCGCTCGTATCTCTTTCTTACTCAGATTTGTCTGGTTCGTTTAGATCTATCTCGTTTTTGCTCAGATCTATAATGCTCCCTCTCTCTCTCTCTTTCTCTCGCTTTGTCGCTCAAGATTTTTTTCCATTAAATTTTTAATTTGATATTTTCACATAATTTGATTAAATCTTAAATTATGAACGGAACAAAAGGGAAAGCAAGATTGAAGGGGAAGATTATATACTCAAAAAAAATTTTGTTCACAAATTGAATTAAATTTTAAATTTGAAATCCAATCATTATTAAAACTACAAGAGATTAAATGAGAGGTTTATTTCCTATTTCAACTAAATAGTTCAAATAGTTACTTTATGATGAAGTGAGAAAAATCAATTAATGAAACTAATTTGGATTAAATTTCAAATTTGAATACCAATATCATCCATGACTAAAATTAAGGAGATTGAAGAGAGATTGAGATTCTGTTTCCCTCAATTCCAATTTTCAAATTTTTTAATTAAAAAATATTTAATATCTAGAATTTTTGTTAATCATTTTAAATTTGAATTTGACCAGACTGTTTTGAAATTTATTTAGTAGTTCAATTCTGATTGATTTAATGTTGTTTATAATTTCATTTAAATTAACCAAATTTTACTATTATTACTATTACTATTTTTTAGATAAACGACATTTTATTTCAAGACATTTAAAATTATTCACTTTATAAATTTGTTTAATGATTGAATTGATTACCAAATAAATTAATTAATGGGTCCTTAAAATTAATTGTCAATTAAATCGTCTTTCTTGCTCTCCCTCCTCTCTTGGTCCTCTCTCTCGCTCTCGCTCTGCCTCTCGCTCTCAGTTTTATTTCGATCGATATCTTTTTCGTTCCCATATTCAATCGAGATTATCACCTTTCCCATCGTAAGCCGAACTTCCTCCTCCCCTAAGCCTTCTTCTCCGACGAACGACCTCCTTCGTTAGCTTTGATGCACGCGTCGCTGGCGATTTTGAAGGTCACCGAAATCATGGAGGCTGCTGGTTAAAAAAAAAGAAAGAGAAGGCGTGAGGGCTGCTTGTTTCAAAAGAAATAAAAAGGAAAAAGGAAGGGAGGAAGGGTGGCGGCTGATGGAGGATAGAGATGAGAGATTTAGGGTTTTTTGTGAGTAAAATATTTTTTGTGGTGAGTAAAGAAGAAAGAGAAGAATAGTAATTAGAGAAAAAAGATAAAAGAGAGAATAAGGAAAAGAGAAACCCTAAGAAAAGTTTAGAGAGAATGAGAAAAAATGTTGGGAGTGACTAATTCATAGTCAAAAAGAAATATTTTCTTGATAAATTTAGTTTTCTTAATTTTAGAATTTAGTAATTTTAACTATGTTAAATTTAACTTTACTAATTTTAGACCTTACTATTTTTAAAACCACTAAAAATAGAAACTAGTTTCTATATAAATAGATGCTTGGTTTGGTTTTAAAAATACACTTTTTCCTCCATCGCTTTAATGGTTTCTGGGTAACTGTAGTATCTGTTCTAGCTCCTAAGTACGAGTGCACGGGTCTCGGAGTTGCTGTGTTAACCTTGGGAGGCAAACGGTTGACTCTCAATTGCACCACGATCGAGCCAGAATTTCACTTTCAAGACAGTGGCTGAAAGCGAAAACATATGAATTGAAATTTCTAAAATTTTATATTGTGTTGTTTCTGATTTCTTTGGTGTTTATATATATATATATATATATATATATATATATATATATATATATATTCCTTCTCATGGAAAAATAACAGGTAAAATGGGTATTATGCTTACTGTACTCATGTGAATTAATCGTGTTGATTTCCTAAAATTGATATTATTATTGAAATAGGCAAGTAGTATGGTTCTTTTCTTAAATTTGATTTATATAGTGTTTTAATTTATGTATTAACATATCTACAAAAGTTATGTGTGAATTATAGAAGAATTATTGTTAAAGGAGATGAAAATGTTGGTGATGGTTTAATTAACCAAAGAGCAAAACTGGTTTGAAGACTGGATTTGGTGATCATAGAAGACTTGATTGCTAATGCCATTGTTGGCGTTGAGAAAAATATTTTATTGAAGCTTAATTTGATTGAATTTTTCCTTAATATTTTAATCTCTTCGTTCTCTCTATAGAATGGGTAAAAAGCCCCAAAACTTCTGAAAAATAGGGGTAGATGAGTTATTACTATGGTAGGCACAGATGGTGACCTAATGGATATTGGTTCGTGATTTGATGATCGAACTGATCAGATAAGATGCAAAATTATTTTTTAAATGGAGATCCCAGACCAAGTCCAAATCAAGCCAACAATTGCTATCATCGAGAGAAATCAAATCGGAATACCCAGTGTCGAATCGCCGCAGATCCCTTAGGGTGTTCGTGGATCATTTTGTCGTGGGTCTGCTTGTGGCTGCGTCACGTCACACTGAAGGCCATTGCAGATCTGGTCGAGGTCACGTCTGTTGGGCTTTGTGCCCTTAGCTTGTGAGTTTGTAATTAATAAACAATTGATTTATTCAATAAAGAGTAATTTTATTATTTTTTTGCATTACTCGTATTCAAATAAACTAAGATCCAAGATTATTTAATGTAACTGGAACAGTATATATTTGGTGTATAGTATATATTTGATATACAGTATATATATAAGTATATATTCGGTATACAAGTGGATAATGTTCCAGTAATAACCTAAATGGCCTATAGTACATGGATAAAATTGGGTATCCTGGTAACACTATCGATACGGCCCGCTTTGTAATAGTTACAAACAACATTATCTAAGTCGTTCATGTGGAGACATGTGAGTGGGGGTATCTTATACAATGAGTTTGTATGAGACTGGATTGCGACATAATTAATCTTTAGTCATAACACCGTAGACTAGCTAGATTAATATTTCATAGGATGACCAGGTAACTCAATCTTAATCCTAAGCGAGTTATGGACTTCTGCATATAAGGGATCGTCCTTTGATTTGTATGGGTGAAAGTGGCTCGAGTTGCCGACTCAATAATCTACCATTTTGGAGACAAGACCAAGTGTGGAGTTGGGAACATAACTACGCAAGATGGAATTCACTCCTCCACCCCCGTTCTCGAGAAAATGTTTTTGGAAAACGGGTTTAGAGAAAAAAGGTTTGGAAAGCGTTTGAAGACATTTTGGAAAGCTTGTTGTATGCTTGAATACAAGAGAATAGATTTGCGGCAAGACAAGATACAACTCAAGGTAGGAGGAAGACTAGTTGTACCCCCTGAGGTAGATCATAAAGCATTTTGCCTTTGGGCAGGCGTGAAAATGCAAAGTGGCGAGGAGTCACTCACCACCAAAAGTACAATGAAAAGTAAATAACATGCAAAAGTAAATACATGACATAAAAGTAGGAGGGAAGAGGCTATCATGGGCATGCGGCCATGGGCGACATGCACTGGACGAGTATGACCATGACATCATCCCCCACTTAAATGGTTGACGTCCTTGTCAATCGACGTTGCTCGAACTTTGCGATCTGGGTTGATGCTGATTTCAAATCTTCTGCACGCTCCCAACTAATCTCTTCGTTTGGAAGCCCTGTCCATTTGACTAAGAATTCTTGTACGTCCCTTCTCGGTCGTCCGACTCGACGAGTTCTTTCAGCTAAGATTATTCAACTTCTTTTTCCATCTTGTTGTTCAAGGTGACCGCTGGTCGGATCACTTCGTTTCGTGCGGGATCAATTGTGTCCGGGTGATAGGATTTCAAGTTGCTCACATGAATCACTGGATGAATTTTCATCCATGAGGGTAATTGGACCATGTATGACGTCTTCCCGACCTTCTGAATGATGTTGACTGGCCTTTCATATTTTCGTACAAGGCGTTGATCTTTGTTACCCCGGAATCGGAGTTGTTCTGGGCGTAGTTTTACGAGCACTTGATCTCCTGCTTGAAATTCCAACGATCTGCGCTTCTTGTCAACCCACTTCTTCATGTGCTTAGACGCCTTCTCAAGGTATGCTTGGGCAACATCCGTGGATTGTCGCCATTCTTTGGTGAAGTTGTAAGCTTGAGGGCTCTTTCCTGCATAAGGGTGGTCGATGATGTGAGGTAACACAGGTAAGTGCCTGCATACTATTTCAAAAGGAGCCTTCCCTGTGGTTGTTCTCTTCTAACAGTTGAAACAAAATTGGACTACATCAAGCATTTGTACCCCGTTTTTCTGTCGAGCATCAATGAAATGGCGGAGGTATTCCTCCAACATACTATTGAAGCGTTCTGTCTGACCGTCGGTCTGCGAATGGTAGCTTGAGGATATGTTCAGGTTGGAGCCAAGTAGCCGGAAGAGTTCCGTCCAGAAGGTTCCAGTGAATCTTCCATCTCTATCACTCACGATGCTTTCGGGGACACCTCATAGTTTCACTATGTTCTTGAAGAATAGATGTGTTGTCATCTCTACGAAACACATCTTCGGGTTGGGACAAAGGTTGCGTATTTAGAGAATCTATCGACAATAACAAGGATAGCTTTGGATTCTCCAACCTTGGGCAGATGGGTGATGAAGTCTAGGGATACGCTCCCCCAAGGCCTTGATGGCACTGTGAGGGGCTCCAGTAAGCCTGCGAGTTTAGTTCTCTCGACTTTGTCTTGTTGGCAGATGAGACATGTCTTGGTGTATTGCATAACGTCGTCTCGCAGGTTCGACCAGTAGTACCATTTCTTCAGTAGGGTATATGTTCTCTGCCACCCAGCGTGGCCAGCCCACATGGTGTCATGGCATTCTCCCATCAGGAGTTTCCTCAGGTTTCCTGCTCATGGAACATAGAGACGACTGCCCTTGGTAAAGAGGAGGTCGTCTTCGACTCAAAAATGGCGGGTCCCGTCTTTTACTAGTTGAATGATTGTTTGCACTGCTGGATTGTCTTTCAGGTGTGCCTTGATGACTTCACGAACAGACCCCGTCAACTTGCTTGCTTTCAGATGAGCTAACATGCACAGAGCCGCATGTTCGCTCTTTCGACTAAGGGCGTCTGCTGCTTGGTTTGATCGACCAGGCCGATGTTCGAATTGGAAGTCGAATTCGGCGAGTTACTTTTGCCATCGGGCTTGTTTCGAGGACAACTTCGACTGATTGAAGAAATGACATATCGAGCTGTTGTCGGTTTTGACAACGAACTTGGAGCCTAAGAGATATTGTCTCCAGGCCATTAGGCAGTGGACTACTGCCAACATCTCTTTTTCAGAGGCCACATACCTCTTTTCCGTGTCATTCAACTTTCGGCTTTCGTACACCACTGGATGTCCATCTTGCAAGAGAACACCGTCTAAGGCGAAGTCTGAGGCATCAGTTTCTACCTCGAACGGCTTGGTGACATCTGCGATACCAAGCACTGGTCCTTCCATCATAGCTTTCTTGAGTTGATTGAAAGCCGCTTGACACTCTGGAGTCCAACTTCAAGTATTATTCTTCTTCAAGAGTTCAGTTAATGGTCTCGCCTTCTTCGAAAATCCTTCGACAAATCTTCGATAATAGTTTGCTAGCCCGAGAAAAGAGCACAGTTTGGTGATGGAACTCGGAACTTTCCAATCTTGGATAGCCTTGACCTTTCCATATTTCATGCCAATTCGACCACACTTGATCACATGGCCCAAGAAATTGATGCGTTTTTGCGCGAACGCACATTTCTCTATCTTCACATATAATTCATTCTGTCTTAACTTCTCAAAAACCAGCTGCAAGTGGGTCTGGTGTTTTGCCATGGAAGAACTGTAGACTACTCTGTCGTTGAGGTAGACTACCACAAATTTGTCGAGATACTCGTGGAACACCTGATTCATCAAAGTGCAAAACGTCGCTGGGGCGTTGGTAAGGCCAAAGGGCATAACAAAAAATTCGAAGGCCCCATATCTCGTGACACAGGTCGTCTTGGGCTCGTCTCCCGCTGCAATGAGCACTTGATAGTATCCAGACCTCAAGTCCAGCTTGGAAAAGTACTTGGCCCCGTGGAGGCGATCAAGTAGATCGGTGATGATGGGCAGTGGGTACTTATTGCGTACCGTGAGCTTGTTCAAGGCGCGATAGTCGATACAAAGGCGGAGACTGCCATCTTTCTTCTTTTGGAAGAGGAATAGGGCTCCATAGGGAGCCTTTGCTTGGCGGATGAATCCTGCATTCAACAATTCATCCAGCTGCTTCCTGAGTTCGCCTAATTCAAGAGGGGCCATGCGGTAAGCATTCTAAGCGGGCGGTTTCGCCCCTGGGACCAGCTCGATTTTGTGGTCGATTCCCCTACGCGATGGTAGGGACTTGGGCAGACTGTTGGGCATTACGTCTGCATAGTCAGCTAGGACTTGTTGGATCTCACTGGGAATTACTTCTTTACTACTCTCTTCTTCGATCACTGGGATGGCCATAAATGTTGGTTCGTTATGAGAAAGGCTCCATTTTAGCTGCAGAGCTGATATCATCTTAACCCCACTTGGTTGTTTTATACTCGTCGGAACAACGGTGGGATCAGATCCAGTAACAACTAGACACTTCGCTAGGGGCATGGGGATGACTTTGTGCTCTAGAAGGAATTCCATTCCGAACACGACGTCGAAGTCATCCATTCTAACAATTTCAAAGTCCACTTTGCCACTCGATGTCCCGATCTTCAGTTGGACCCTTTTTGCTATCCCTACGATGGGGAGAGTCGTAGAGTTAACTGCTTTCATCTTTCCTGGATCTTTATCCTGTAGATTCAGACGGCGAGCCTTGGTTTCAGTCATGAAGTTGTGTGTGGCTCCAGAATCCACCATAGTACTCTTGGTAGCCTTATCGTGAACCAACATGTCAACATACATGAGCCTTCTCTCTAGCGGTTCTTTTGCTTCTCCCACCTTCTTCTGGAGAGCTGACAGAAATTTTAGTGCCCCCATGCGGGGGTTATCAGTGGGCTCTTCGGTCTGTACATCTATCTCAGCGGTTTCTGTTTCGACCTCAGGGTCATTGGCTATAGTAGCTTGGAGTGCCTTCAGGGCAGCTCGGTGTGGGCAGTCGCTTACGCGATGAGCCCCTTTACACAGAAAGCAAACGAGGGGCCCCCGATTGAAGTTGTTCTGTTGGTTTGGCCCGCGTCATTTGGTTCCACCCCTCTGATAGGGTCTGCGATCTGTTCCTCCATTCTTGTCTCTTCCCCCACTTTTGGGTGAGCTTGTTCGAGTGGTTTTGTTCCCACTACTTGATGAGGGTTGGTTCCTTCTAAAATCCTGAGACTACTCGTTACCAAGATCAAACAGGCGTTCAGCCGCAGCATAAGCAGAGTCGAGGTCTTGAACCCCTTGGTCGTACAACTTGGACTTGGCCCATGGTTTCAAGCCTTCCACGAAGTAGAAGACTTTGTCTTTCTCTGACATGTCTCGTATGTCCAACATCAGTCCAGGGAAACTGTTTTACGTAATCTCTGATATACCCAGTGTGTCGCAACTCTCGCAGTTTACGTCTCGCTAGAATCTCAACATTTTTCGGAAAAAATTGCGCCCTGAGAGCTTTCTTCAGCTCGTCGCATATGTTTATAGTGCATCGTCCCTCTTGGATGTCCATATACTTGGACCTCCACCAAAGCTTTGCATCTTCAGCTAGATGCATGGTTGCCAAAGTGATCTTCTGTCGTGGTACTTGTAGCTCGAAAGTACTGTTCAACGTCAAAGATGAAGTTCTCGAGGGCCTTGGCATCGCGAGCCCCGCCGAAGGGCTTAGGCTCCGGAATCTTCACCTTGTTAAACTGGACATCGCCCCCTGCTGGGCCTTGGTTTCCCACCGTTCTCATGGTGAGGTTCACCTTTGTGTTTATCTCGGTAACTTCTGCCCACACGACTTCTATAGCAGCTCGAAAGTCGTCGAAAAGATCACTGACCATCTGCATGATCATCTTTTGAGAGCTGTCTAACTCTTCGACACGCTCCTTTGTTTGGGTGTGTTGCCTTAAACTCATAGTTTGTATTTTGTGTAAAAACAAATATATATTCAATAAAGTTTTATTCAATAAATTTGTTGTTGAATTCATAGCATTGCATTGTCCAAAATCCAATAAACTAAACATCTGAGGTTATTTTAGTGTGACCGAGACAGTATATGTACTGGGTATATGTTTGATATACTAGGTATATAAGTGATATACCCCTGATATACGAGGTATATGTTTGATATACCCCTGATATACAAGTTGATTATGTCCCGTGAATAACCTAAATGGTCTATAGTATATGGATAAAGCTGGGTACCTTATCCTGGCAATACTATGGATACGGCCCACTCTGTAAAGGTTACAGACGACTCGATCTAGGTCGTTCGTGTGGAGACATGCGAGTGGGGGTATCCTATACAATGAGTTTGTATAAGACCGGACCACGAAATAGCGAATCTTTAGATGTAACACCGTTAACTAATAGATTGTTGTTTCTTAGGATGACCAGACAACTCATTCTCAATCCTGAGTTATGGACTCCTGTCCGTGAAGGCTCGTCCTTTGATCTGTATGGGTGAGTGTGGCCCGAGTTGCCGAATCAACATTCCTACCATTTTGGGGACGAAACCGAGTGGGGAGATGCGAACATAACTTCACAAGATGGAATTCACTCCTCTCCGACTTTAGAGGAGTAGATGAGTGTTCCCTTAAATGCTGACTCCGGGACTTGAACAAGGGGCCCCACCCTCTCATTGGCCCGAGAGGGACTTCCGATTATTGGTCGGACTATAACCGGGTTGTTCATTAGAGGAGCAGTGGTATTTAAGGAGTAAGATGTAACTCAGGGGTAAAATGGTAATTTGACCCAACTTGAGTTACAAGCACTCGTGAAGGATTGACTCGTCATTAATGGTCGTATATCCATGGACACGAAAACATTCTGCAATGAGAAGAGTGCAACTGCGGGTCTTTAGTGGACTGACCAGTAGTTAACGAATGTTGATTAACTTGGTCAATGCGTTTGATCGATTAATCTCGTATCGTTGGAGCTTCGGATCTGTAGGTCCATTAGGTCCCCTTGCTAGCTCATAACGGGTAAAACGAGGATCATGTTTTGGAAGAATTTGAACTGTTCAAATTTCTTAAGGGATTATATGTATATTGATACATTATAATATATAGTTAATTATAAATTAAAACTATATATTATGAGAGAAATTATTTGAATGAGATTCAAATAAAATTAATATGAATAAGATTCATATTAAAACTATAGGTTAAAAATAATGTGCATAAGATGTACATTAGAACTATAGGTTATACGAGAGAAATGTTATAGAATATGATTCTATTCATGTGATAAATAATTAAAGGTTAATTATTTATTTTATATATATATATATATATTAATTAATTATTAATTAGATTAATAATTAATTAACATTTATGAATTATAATGATTAATTAATTAATTAATTAATTATATTAATTATTATATATATATTAATTATTAATATTAATATTAATATTTAACTCCCCTGCATTATTGCAGGGGAGGGGGGAGTTATGTGACGTGGGGTAACTCCCCACGTCACTGGTTTTCTGCAAAAACCAAGAACTGTTACAGAACAGGAAAAAGACTGAATTCTCATTTCTCTTTCGATCAAGCCCTCTCAATAAAACTCTCCCTCTCGTTCCAAAGAAACGCTCCCACAAGAGTGTTCTCGAAACCCAAGAGGATAGCAAGGAAGATTCGGTGGTGGTGTTCGTCGGGAAATCGTTGAAGAAACGTTCTTCAAAGGTAAAGTTTTCCCCTGTGTTTTTCTTCTTAACCATTTTGATTTTGTTTCCCAAATATCACGAACAACGGTCGCTTCCGCTCCGGGATTCACATCCCTTCATCCTCTACATGAGCAACAGAGCTCGTCGAGTTGTCCCCTCGCTCGAAATTAGCCGTTTTCCTGGCTTTACTTTCTAGGGTATCAACCCTAACCAACAACTCTTTCATTGGCAATGCATCAATTCGAGTGTTTGCTGCATCGATTCCATCGACCTTACTAGCCAACTCTTCTAGCCGATTTTCTAGGAACCGAACATGATCAGGGACTTCTCTCAGGAACAACAGCTGTTCCTCAATTTCCACGAGTCATTCGACATGTGTCTTGTTCAACTGTTTCATTGCCGACGTGATTACTAATCTCGATCCGAGGAGCCAACTAGGCTCTGATACCAACTGTCACAATCGCACTTTTCAAAGGACTCACAAAGCGATTGTGCGGCACTTGCTCTTGCCCACGAGCAAGTCAGTCAACGAAAATCGGATATCTGGCAGCACCACGGCTATATATCGCAACCTCCACCCCCGTTCTCGAGAAAACGATTTTGGATAACGGGTTTAGAGAAAAAAGGTTTGGAAAGTGTTTGAAGACATTTTGGAAAGCTTGTTGTGTGCTTGAATGCAAGAGAATAGATTAGAAGCAAGACAAGATACAATTCAAGGTAAGAGGGAGACTAGGTGTACCCCCCTAAGGTAGATTATAAAGCATTTTGCCTTTGGTAGGCGTGAACATGCAAAGTGGCGAGGAGTCACTCGTCACCAAAAGTACAATGAAAAGTAAATAACATGCAAAAGTAAATACATGACATAAAAGTAAAAGGGGAAGAGACTATCATGAGCATGCGGCCATGGGCGACATGCACTGGAGGAGCATGACCATGACACTACGCATCCCCCGTGTTTTCTTTTCTGTTTTTTTTTTTTGTGTTTTCAAATTTCAAAGAAAATTTAAGAACACGTTCTACCGCTTTTGCTTAGGATTCACATCCCATCAATTGGTATCAGAGCGTGGTCTTAATTCTTAATTTTTTGTTGAAATTTACATAGAATTTGGTGGGTGTTTTCCCTGCATTATGAATGTGGGTTTGCAAATTGGGTGTTTTCGAATTTTGGCATTTAGAATTGCAATTTCTACTCAATTTGATCATGTAAGGGCCCGATTTTTTGGACATTTTATTATGTTATCGAGTTTGTAAGTTCGGGTCGATCGAAAGGTGTTCGTGACAGTGGAATGGGCTTTTTTTCCAAAAAAGTTCGAAAAAGACAAAATGGAACTACGACGACAGTGCCATGCTGCTGCGCTTCTGTGCAGCAACGCAGTGATGTTGCACCATGGCGCTGTGGTGCTGTCCTTGGTAGTGATTGGGCGTCCGTTCGTGGTTAGAGAGTTGTTTCGGGCGTTTTTTTGTTATTATTTTAATTTTGCTTTCTTAGAATGCAAAAATTTGGGTCCAATTTTACTATTTAATTATTATGCATTTTTTAATGTATAATTTAATTAAATGTATGTTGCATAAGAGTATGTCATATAGGTTTAAAATCCCACCATAGATTAAAGGATGATCATGCATTTTATTAATATAAATGTTATATTATATGAAGCATGATATATTTTTCTTTCGCAATTAATACAAGTGTTATGTTAATTAAATTGAAAAATAAGTTGCATTGAGCATGACATTTCTTTAGTAAATATAATACTTATATTTATGAATGTCATTTGATGCATGCCTATAAGTCTCAATTATGTGTATATAATCGTTATATATGTGTTTAGTAAAACTTAGTATTGCATGCATATGATTAATTAATTTGTTTTAAAAAGGATTTTAAAATTAAATTAATTAATCTTTACGTTAAGTTTTTTTTTCTAATAAGATTAGAGTTTTTCTTAAAAAAAACTTAATTATAAAATATTGCATATAAGGGAACCTTGTCTTAGGAAGGTTCTATCTAGGCTGAGATACTTAACTTGACCGTAAGGGAACACCTCTACCTGGGAACCAACCTTGGGGTGAATGAGTCAATATTTTAGAAAGTATGCGATAATGTATTAAATTTGTTAAACCATTTAATGAACTAAAAAATAATATGGTAAAACTAAATAGTATAAAATGTTATATTGGGCCAACGTATTTATTTAAGAAAATTGACTTAGCCAAGTTTTCTTAAATAATAAACCCTAGGTTATATATAAAATACTTAGTGGGAGAAAAAGAGAATATGTAATATACTACGTATATTTTTTATATACAAGATATATATGACATATCATTTTTTCTCACATTCTCCATAAAATTCACATTGTGAGATCGATGCTCGGCCTCGTGCTGCCTTGGGAGCACCCTCCTTTCGAAAGGTGTTTGCATGGGTCAATATCGAAGTGTGTGGATAAAGTATTTAAAGGAAGTGGGAGAAGAAAATGTGACAACATATCATACAGTCTCATTCATTAGTTTGCAACAATAGGCTTCATGCTTGGCCTTGTGGTGCCTTAAGAGTATCCTCCCTTCGGAAGGTGTCTGCATGAAGTCGTTGTCAAGGCAAACTCCATAAATGGATAGGGTTCTTCAATTTTTGCATCAATATTGTTCTATCTTTCGGTGGACGTGTTGGGGCGGGATTTTAGGATCTAAAATGAAATTGTTACACTTGCAAGAAATTATTAAGGTAGTTAATGATTTTTGGACCAAATAAATAGTAACTAAAACATTATAGGAATAAGAGTATCTCACTACCCTTCGGTGGCTGTTATTCTAAATCACTAAAGTATCATTGCAAATTTGATAATTGTTAGGGTTCATTATCTTTATTTTTGCTAGAATTGATTGGTTTTAACAAGTTTTGTAATGTCGATGTCGATAGAAATGTCGAGATCTCAATTTTATGGACATGTCGATGTCGTTGGATATTTGGAAAAAAATCACGAAAATTGTGAAAATTAATAAAAATTATTTTAATTAGTAAATAAAACGTTAATTGTAGCTTAATTAAGCTATAATTAATCACTTTTATCTATCATATGTAACAATATGAATAACTAGCTTACTTATGAAAATGTCGGAACAAGATAACGAAGATTCATGAAAATAATTTGAATTAGTAAATTGAAGTTCAATTTTGCTTAATTATGTTTTATTAATAATTTATAACCAAATGTAGTCTTTAGATACATAATTGAACAATATATGAAATATTGATATATATATACAGGATTAAATTGAGGAATAAAAATAGGATGGGTCAATAGTAAAATTAAAATAATAATAATATTATTATTATTATAAAAAAGAGAGGAAAAAAAACAAAAGAGAAAAAAATAGCGCAAAAGTGCATGGAGTTCGTCCCACATCGAAAAGGTTATATATTGTGAAGACTGTCGATATTTTTTCGACATTTCGACGATATTTGAAAATATCGTCGATAAGGGGGGAAAACAATTTTCTCCCCATGTGTTGATGTCGACCCTCTCGACACGTCAACATGTTGAGCGACATGTCGACGTGTCGGTCGACATTTAGTTTCTTGGTTTTAAAAGGAGATTTTGCAAAGTTCTAAGGTAAATAATTTGTTTATTTTCAGAAAAACGTCTACTTCATTGATTTCTTTGATTGCCGTTGAAAGTTGACTAGGGATAACTATCCCACCTGGAAAATGAATTTAAATGTCATTCTTGTCGTGGATGACCTGCATTTTGTCTTAACCGAGGCAAAACCTGAGGCCCCTGGACCTGACAGCTCACGAGTTGTTTGTGCCACGTATGACAAATGGATAAAGGCCGAAATAATCATGGATTCATTGCGTGAGATATTTGGGCAATAATCCACACAGCTCAGACATGAAGCTCTCAAGTTCATCTTCAATGCATGGATGAATAGTGGATTTACTATTCGAATTTGGAGTTTTTAAATCTTTCACTTGAACAATGAGTGAAGTTTCTTACTCAACTCCACTCTTGCAAGTATGTCGCTTGAACTGTCCCTTACTAAATGTTTCATGTGTCTAATAAGTACTCATCCTTAGTATCTATTTTCTTTACGCCATATGTTTTTCAATTGCCTATAAAAAGAGGCAATGTGTAGTTCATATTTTGTGGGAATTCAATTTGAAAATCTTATGCATTATCTTTTATAATTTTGTAATTTTATATTATGTCCAATCCCATAAGGCCTCTGTTTGCCGGGCCACCACATTGTTAGGTAAATAATATTATGTGGCAAAACGTAATATAATAATTATAACAAAATGATTATTTTTTGAAAGTTTATTTTTGTTTATTTTTTAATAATTTTTTTAAGTTTCTAGTTTCAATGTTAAAATATATAGTTTGAAAGTTTATGTCATGATGAAATGTTATGGGTTTAACTCAACCATTAAAAATCTAATATTTGTTAACGTTCACGTTTATTGATTATTGTTTCACGTTTCTAATTTTTAGAAACATAAACATTTGATAATTGATGTTTCTCATTTCTTATTCTTTAGAAATATTTTTCAAAATGGTATACGAATTTTGGAAAAACAAAATCAAATTTCTTATTTTTTGTTTCCATTTTAAAGATTTTTCAAATGCATAATAAATAATAAATAGTAAATAATAAATATAATATAAAATATTTGAAAAAGTAATTTTTATATAAAAAATATTATTTTAATGGAAAATTATCTATAATATATCTAAATGGGCTATGAAAGAGAATCTTTACCTCCCCATTTTACCATCCAACTTTTTAACATATACCCAATTTACCTTTCAAACTTCTACGAGAGACGATTGTTCAAACGAGGTGTCTATTGAGAGAAATTAATCTAAATGAGTTGTGATTGTTCGACAAACAATTCATCCATTCACGTATAGGTGTGATTGTAAATTATTATAAATGAGTTGTCGATTGAGAGGAGCAGTGTGTCCATTCACATATGGTTGTGATCTCGATCTAAAGGTGTAAAGACAAAACAATTAGTCTATTCCCTTACAAACTATTTAGAAAAGTAAGTATTGATACATCAAAATTTGTATTCTTTTCTTTCTCCCAAAATATCAACAAAGGTTTTTATTTTAAACATCCCAAAAAATAATGAAAATTAAAAGTTTTCTTTCTTTGTAGGGAACATTAAACATGTTAAAATGAAGATTTGCGAATGCAGAAATTAATTTTAGACGATGAAGAGATAAAGTTAAAAATTATATTTAATGTTCCTATTTATCCCAATTTGATTGTTGTTTTCATCATCTTAATTATTTTGGATTTCTTATTTTATATTTATATTTTTATTAATTAATTTGAATTTCTAAATTGATGTGATAGTTTTGACCAATAATTTTTGTATTATGATATAGTGTGAGGGTTATTTTTCTAAATTGATGTGAATTTTGTATATAATATTATGAGTGTACTGTTTTCTAAATTGAGTGATTATTGGCTGATCTTTTCTTGATTTTAACTATTTTTGAATTACTATGAAATTATATTTAATGTTTTATATTTCTTTTATTAAAAACAGATTTTGTTGATTTAAATCTAGATATACTTCAATGAATTCTAGAAAATTTTAACCGATGGTTTTCAATTCCCATAAGGACTTCAACTAAAATAGAAAAAATTAAACAATAAAATTTTCTATGAATTGAGAGTAACACAATCCCACTTAAAAATAGGGAGGGAGACGATTATTAAAATTACAAAAAAAAAAAATCATATTTATCTCTCTTGCCCATTGTTGTTTTAATAATCTTAACTACTTTTGGATTTATTATTTCATATTTATATATATATTTTTATTTTGCAGTGTGATATATTTTGAGTATTTTGTTTATTAAATTGAGGTAGTAGTGATTGTTGTTTTCTAATTAAATCACTACATGATCAAAGTTGTCCCTCCTCAGGTAAAAAAAATGTTGTTTATGGAGAGATTCTTCTTTAATCAATATTCAATTTATTATATACTTCTTTAATTTTTGTTTAAATTAACCTATAGAATTATTATTAAATATATTTTTGTCATTTTCTTCATAAATCAAACTATTCCCAAAAGACCACACAATTAGGGAACAATTTTAGTTTACAACTTTCATTTGAATTACATTATATGTAATTAAATTTTAATTATCTATATTGATCTCTATCATTTTTTTTGTTTTTGTTTTTTTTAATTCATGTCAAAATATTTCATATTTAAACTAAATAAAAAGTTTATTTATTCAGATTTTAAATTTCACCAAAAAAAAATATATGTTCAAAAAATTTAAAACCATGTGAAAATGTACGTGATTCTAACTAGTAGAGAATAAAAGATAGAAAATAGCTATAAAATAGGTTTCTATTTCTCTCTCTCCCTTTTTTATTTTATAGAGAAGAGAGAATAAAAAATATGAAAAGTTTATCAGATATAGTTACATTTTACTTATTAAAAAAGAGAGAATAAGAAATGAGAATGAATAAAGAAATATTAAGATTACTAACCGGTATTTGATAATAATTTCTTTGGTTTTTGACTTTTATGTTTTTCGTTTTAGAAAATAAAAATCATATATATTTGATAACTGATTTTTCTTTATAAATATGTTTGATAAACATTTTTTATTTTTTGTTTTAAAAAAGTTAGAGTCTAGAGAGAATTTTTTATGTCAAGTAGAGATGAAAATGAGATGGGGTGTGAGTTGGGATGTTGTCCCTACCTCAATCTCGTGGAAATTTTTGGTTTCCGTCTCTATCCCATTCTACGATTTTGGGAATCAAGGTCCAAGTCGAGGAATCCTTGTTTCGGGACAAATTAAAGATCTTCGCGGGATATATAATATCTATTTAGTGAAAAATAATTATTTACTGATATAAATAATTAGTTATAAAAAATATTTAATATTTTATTCATAATTTAGTAAAATAGTTAATAAAAGATATATATATTATTTAAAAAATGAAATCAGATAAGACGTGGAGCCATGGTGGGAAATATACATTCCCTATTCTTCGAGCAACTGCCCAATTCTAAAAAATTTAAGAGAGTAAATTTAGAGATATAAATAAAAAGATAAAGAAAAATAAAAGAAGAGAAAAAATTTAGTGAGAGAAAAGTCAGAGAAAAATAAAGAATGTTTTTTGAGAAATAGGGTTAAGTTGAAAGCAAAAGACGCATCAGAGAAAGAAAGAAAATTAGAAAAAGAAACAAAAATTATAGTGAAAAAAATTAAAAAAATCGAGATATATTTATTAGAGAAAAATAAATAAGTAAAAAGATAAAGAAAAATTATAGAGAGAGTAGAAAGAGATAAAATTTAGACATAGAAAAGTTTGAGATATATTTGATACGTAAAAAAGATTAAAAATAGAAAGAAAATATAGATGATGAAATTTATGAGACAGAAAAATGAGAATTATATGTTAGAAAAATAAAGAAATAAAAATATATAGATATGAAAATTATGGAAAGATAAATTAAAAATTTAAGAGAGAGAAATTTTATAGGGAGAGAAGATTAAATAATATATTAAAGAGAAAGATGTGGAAAAAAAAGGGAGAATTTTATAGGGAGAGAAGATTAAATAATATATTAAAAGCAATTTTCTTTTTTTAATCTATTGAGAATTTGTGTAATAGATTACATAAAATTGAATGACTTAATAGACTAAGTATGTTTTTAAAAAATGAAGAAACTGAAATTGTTATCAGATTTTTTTATTTTTATATACGAGTGTATTTCAGAATGATGGTATAATTAATGATTTTCAAAAAAGTGATTTAAATATAATAGATTTTTCAAAATAATTATCCAAATATACCTAAAATTCAATTTATAAATATGATTAATAAAATAATTTTTACGTAAAAATATAATTTTCAAATGTCAAAATCACTCCCAAACAGCGCAACAAAATAAAATATATTGACCGGTCAACTGCTCGCGTTAACTCAAATTTAAATCTAAAAAAAAAAGAAGAAACAATAAAGAAGAAAAGAAAAAGGAAAACGAAAAGCCCTTTAGTCACATAAACTTCCTAGTACGCCATTTCCAATTTTGTATCGTGCTCAGTTACAGAGTGTTGAAGGAGCACAGTCCGTGAGAAGAAGAAGAACAGCAACAAAGATTCAACGGGAAGAAATGTCTGCAAGAGGAAAGCGAAAGGATGACGATGAACACGCATCCGAAGGGGACGCTCCTCCCAAGAAGACATCGAAGAAAGACTCTGACGAAACCGACGAAATCGTCGTCTGCGAGGTCTTTCTCCCCTTCCTCAACTCCCTGTGTTCTTAGCATCCTTACGGTTTTTTCAACATTTTAATTGATTTTTGTATTCTAGATTTCGAAAAATCGGAGGGTTATGGTGAGGAACTGGCAGGGAAAGATTGTGGTGGATATTCGGGAGTTTTATGTCAAAGATGGGAAGCAGATGCCTGGAAAAAAAGGTTCATCTTCATCTCTCGTTGCTACCGTTATCATCACTCTCTCTCTGGTTGAATTGATTTCTTGTGTTTGATTTCTTATTTGCGGCTTTTCTAGGGTTTATGTTTCACTTTTAGTTTTCTATCGTACCCCATTTAAGTTGCATTTGCATTTGAAGCTTACGGTTTTTTCTGAAGGGGCTAGTCTAATGATGATCGAGAAATTTTTTTGGTGGAGTTTGTACTTTGGTTATGAGAAATGATATTTTATTGGTAACGAAATTGTAAACCTTTGTCCGTGATTTTTTCAAAATATAGAAGTTGAAATAGAGGTTAGGGAAATGATGTTTCTAAAACTGCATCTATGGCTTTGTTATGGGTTTTTTGGTTCAAGGAGAAGAGGAAAACTTTCGATGTTGGTATACATTCTTATGAAGTTTGGTCGATAATTGATTTTAGAAATTATATATCTCTGGATTTCCGTTACGACAAAATTTACTGAGCTTCCAACGTGGTCTGCCATTAAAAAAAATGGAGAAAGCAGTGTTGATGATGGAACCTCTAATCCATGATATCCATCTTTTCCTAAAGCCCTTATTTTGTGCAGCACATCTAGAAAAAACTCCAAATCTATCACATTATAAGCTTTTCTGAAGTCAAACTTCACGACCCAACCACTTTTCTTCTTCTCCTTGTATTCATCAATTACCTCATTGGAAATTAGGATGGAGTCCAGAATCTGCCTTCCTAAAGCGAAGGCTGACTGATTCGGAGCTATTGTGAGAGGAAGGTCTCTTTTGAGTCTTGATACAAGGACCTCCGTTATTACTTTATTAATGCCAGTAACTAGTAACTAGGCTTATGGGTCTAAAGTTATCCACCTCTGTAGCTCTCACTTTCCTTGGCATGAGTCAAATATAAGTTACCTTAATGCACGATTTAAGGATTTATTCCTCAAAAAAGTTATCGAAAACCTTAAGAAAATGTTCCTTTGAATTCATCCAACCTCAGTACTTTATTGGCACCTAACCCATCTACAACTGCTTTAATTTCTTTTTCAGAAAAGGTTTTTCTAATTCCATAATTTGATCAGCAAGTCTTGGCCTCCAATCAAGACCTGTACACGTGAATAGGACCTTACAATTCTTTGTATACAAATTCTGAGAGAAGTATAAATTCCTCAGTAATCATCCACTTTAGTGAGGATAACCCCATCTGAATTCTGAATCTCCACTATAAGGCCTTCTCTTCCTTTTGGAGTTTGAAATACTATGAAAAAAGGACGAATTTTCATTGCCCTCATGGAGCCATTTACATTTACATTTGTGTCTTTATCTTCTTTCCTCTTTCAGCATAACATTTGTGAACTGAATTTTTAAAGTCTTCCTCGATGAACCAACCATTTACTCCTTCCAATCAAGAAGCTTTACTGAATTCGTCAGCTCCATTTTCTTGTTAGATAAATGTCCAAAGACTTAGTATTCCACTGCTTGAGCTTGAACTTCAGCTTTTGAATCAGCAAAAAACTTGGCAACCCATCGAATTTGAACTCCAAAGAGGAATCAAACTCTCTGAGGAATGATTTATGCTGCAGCCATATCTTTTCAAATCTGGATGGCATAGGACCCATCTGAAGGAACCTGTTTCAAGCAAAATGGAAAAGTGATTAGAAGTTATTCTAGCTAACCTAGAGCCCGTGGAATATGGCCTGCCATTATTCATTCATGAGTAATCTGTCAATCAAGGTAAATGTCGGTCTTTCCTTGCCACTAGACCAAGTAAAAGCACCACTTAAGAGGGGTAGAGTTTTATGAGAAATCTGTGAATCAAGGTAAATTTTGGTCTTTCCTTGCCATTAGACCAAGTAAAAGCACTTAAGAGGGGAACGTCAATTAACTCATGCTTCTCATATCGATGCTAATGTGACCCCAAAAGAGCTCTCGAAGCTCCACCTCGTAATGTTGAAATTCCCTCCTATACACCAACAACCAATGCAAAGGCTACTCACTATGCTAATTTGTTCCCAAAACCCATTTCTGTCCTGATTTGAATTAGGCCCATAAACACTTATTACCTAGTATGGTAAGAAAATCCATCAGCATGTTGAAAATAAATTGTGAAAGAGAAATAGAGCTAAGATAGAGGCTTCATCCCAGAGAACCAAGATACCCCTGTACCCCTGACGCACCAATTGCATCCTGAATAGTTGAGAGCTCCACGCAGTCTTCACTAGGGTTTTATCAACGAAGCTGCATTTAGTTTCTTGAAGAATAACCACGACTGGACTGCGTTTCCTAACCGTTTCCTTGACAAGACAGCTTTTATAGGTAGCACCTAAACTTTTCACATTCCAAAGAGAAGAACTTCAAAAAACATGACCTAAGCCCTCCGTTTCCTTTTAGCCACTTTGCTTCTTGTAGAGACTAAGGTTGGAGAGAATCCAATGTTGTGTATTCTCATTATTAAAGTCTATATATATATAGACAAATATACAAAGTTGACCTAATCCTATAAGGAGAAGGTAAAGGACAAATTAATATTAATACAAGAATATAAAATATACTAATATATACTCTAACACTCCCCCTCAAGTTGGTGCATATATGTTAATCATGCCCAACTTGTTAGACAAATAATCTATTTGTGCTCCATTTAACTAGTGTTATGTGATTTTTGATATCATTGGGATCACCTCAGAAGTTACGATTGATTTCTTCTCAGCCATAACAAACAAACGAACTTATTTGAACAAAACGACAAAACCAGACCAAACCAAATTTGAAGGAGAAAAGGGAATCGAACCAAATCAATTGAACAGAGCCAAGTGAACCAAACCAATTGAATTGAAACAAACGAACCGAACCAAAATCGGTATAAATCAACCAAACCGAATCGGAATGTGACGAACCAGACCGAACCGAACTTGAATCGGATGAACCAAACCGGTTGAACTGGACCGCTTGAACCGGATCAGGTGTTTTCTGAAACCAGAAACCCTAAGTGCTACCCCACGACAACCAGAGGGGCGAAGGCGATTGGCGGTGATGGAAGCGCACGGCGACTGGCGGCGACGAAGGTGCGAAGGACGGCTAGACGAAACCCACGAATAGCAATTTGAAAACAGCAGCGGCGGCGGCGACGGTCTGCGGTGGTCGGCGGCGGCGGTGGTCGGTCGCGGCAGCGTCGGTAGTAGTGAGTTGAGTTGGATAGCAATGAACAAAACCACAAAACCCTAATGGGCACAAAACCCTAATGGGCAAGAAACCTAGAGCTCTAATACCATGTAGAAACTAAGGTTTCAGAGAACCCGATTATTCTTATTCTCATTACTGAAGTCTATATATATATAGACAAATATACAAGGTTGACCTAAACCTATAAGGAGAAGGTAAAGGACAAATTAATATTAATACAAGAATATAAAATATACTAATATATACTCTAACACTTCTCATAGTTAATTGTCGAGACAAGATTCAAGAGCTCTCTTTTTTCCTACCCTTTCCTTTGGTTGTTGATTAATCATTTGAGGTCTTTTTGGGGACATCCATGATTTCCATATTGAAAGCATCTAGGATGGCAACGAGACCATTCCATCGTGGGTCTTGATCCAAACATTTTTGCATCTCACTCGGATCTCCTCACATCTGAGGCCTCAAAGGATCAAGGCCCAACTCCCAAATGCTCCGACTTTGTTCCCCAATGTTATCCAACTCCAGCTTCTTCACATAGACCTAATGACTAAATTCTTATTCAAAAAACATTAAATACCCATAATTATGAAAATACCCATACCTGGTGAGCGGGTCCTGACATTCTTCCCTCTTAATGAACTTTTGCCTTTGGGAGTTCTTTGCACTGAAAAATAATAGGGCACTTAGCTCGGAAGGAAGCAAGGTGAATTTTACGACTCTTGGCCTCAAATAGCAAAGGAAGAAATAACCAAATTAAGCCAAAAAAAAAAGAAAAAAGAAAAAAGAAATAGTTTCTATCTACTATAGTTATTTGTTGGACATATTTATCTGAGTTGAATTGTAAGTTGCAGATGTGACAGGGATACTTTGCATTTCAGTTGAGAGTTGATCATCATCTCATAATTAATCTCTAGTTGCTAGCAAAAATCTTGCACTAATAAATGAGTAATGCATTCCCAGTTATCTATCATTAATTAAGCTCTCTTATTCACTTGAGGTGTTTCAGGAATAATGAAATGTTTTGAAGCCATTGATCACTTCATTTTATAAATGTTAATTTACTATTGTCTATAATGATTGACATGAGTGGATGCATATAATACTGCAAATGTAGAAATTGAGTATGACTTTTTTGACTTTCCTTTTTGTTTCCAGGCATATCGCTATCCATGGATCAGGTGTGCACGTCTTCTGTTTTCTTAAAGCTTTAAAGTTTCTTTTTACTTTTTTTTTTTTGTTCTTTTAGAAAAGAGAATGGTTTTTTGGTTAAATTTAAAGTTTAGTCCCTGAGGTTTGTATTTAATAGGTTGCTCAACTTTAAAAAGTTTCTAATAGAACTTTAAAATTTTAATTTGGTCTTTTACCTATATGACATTTTTTAAAATTAACGAATCTATTCGAAATATGATTGAATTTTGTGTCTACGAATCCTAAACTTTTAATTTTGTCGAATACGTTCTTGGATTTTAAAAAATGTCGAATAGGTCAAGGATTAATAGACATGAGTTTAGGAACCTATTAGACACACAATTAGAAGCTTAAGGACCTATTAGACATTTTTTAAAACTCGAAGAGCTCTTAGACAAAAAATTGAAAGTTTCGGGATGTATCAAACACTTTTTAAAGTTCGGGGAGTTATTAGATAGAAAAGAAAAACGTTTAAGGAAAACTTGTAATTTAACGATTATTTTTCCGTGTTTCTATAATGGTCTGTCTTTCTGCAGTGGAACGTTCTCCGCAATCATGTAGAAGAAATTGACAAGGCTGTTAATGAAAATTCGTTAGGAAATTAGAGCAGGCATCTTTTGTTGATATTAGTAGCAAG
Organism: Momordica charantia; assembly: GCF_013281855.1. Taxonomy (NCBI): domain Eukaryota; kingdom Viridiplantae; phylum Streptophyta; class Magnoliopsida; order Cucurbitales; family Cucurbitaceae; genus Momordica; species Momordica charantia. The sequence goes on along the minus strand of NW_028275157.1, from coordinate 8,372,345 downwards.
TGTATCACTCCGTAGGGCGCTATTCTGCCTATAATGATGGAAATATGACCTTTTGTACAGCCCAGGCTTGTTTTTGGTGGGCATGAAGACCAGAAAGCAGGTATTAGCCTCTGTATTTACTTAAACTGGATCACTGGATTGTCATTTTGGTTTGTAGACCAGAGACATGATGTTATATAGTATGGCATAACTGATAATATTACTATTCTCAATTGGTGGATAATTGAGTGTCAAATTGACATTGTTATCAGCAGTTTGACTTTAGGTTACAGGCTTACAGCTAGAATTAAAGATCCTTGGTCCAAGGTGTTAACTAAGAAATTTCATAAAATTCCAAGTTCTAACTACCTAATTATTACATATTTAACTTCAATGCCCTCAGTTCTTGAGCCCAGAGAGTGTAGCTTGAATTCTTTGCAACAGCATCTTTAGAAACCTCTTTTCTTTCTATCAATCCTCTGGCATACCTTTCAAAGTTCTCAAGACTTTTCCAAATTAAAGCCAACTTCCTCACATCTCCTTCACATTTAATGCTTTCCAGTAGGTCTCTTGCTTCCTCCAACCTTGCCCAAAAGCATGAATCTTGAGTTAAACCTGCATATTTCATCCTCTGACTCTGAGTATTCCCTTGTTCTCTAATCTCTTTCCCTCTCCACCATTTATCGAAAATCTCGTATCGTCTCTCTCTTCCATGCTTCAGGTAATGACCGTGGACAAGGTGCTTTCCACGGCGATAATATTCTGCAATGTCCAATGGCTCTACCAGGAGTTTGTAGGAATGTGAAGCATTGACCCACTTTGCTCTTATGTTAAAATCTGGAGGAAGCTCATTGTTCTCCCACCTGTCTATTACTCGATTCCAGAATGTTGCGAGCTTGTGCCTGTTCATGTTCACCCTGGCTTGTCTGACCGAGGCATCTACTCGTTTGAAGCAATCGTAGTACCCCAATTGATTATCAGCTTCATCACAAGAGGCTTTGTACCATTCTATCTCAGCTCTGTAAGGTGTAATCTTGGATAAGCTTATAGCCAGTTTTGCCACACTCAAGGTCGGTTTTAGTCCCATTCTCCTCGCTGTCCTCAAGCTATTTTCGGCCATTCGAGCAACTTCCTCCTGCAATTTTTTTAAAGAGGCTCCACTTAGTTCTAGTAAGCTCTCTTGTTGGGAAAAAAAAAAACCAACAAGTTCTTGTTATAAGGAAGGAAAGTTTTTGGTTTATTACTTGAAAAGGTATTCCTGAGGACTGTATTGCTAGAGCAAGCCCTGCTTCATAGCTTGAATCAGGAAGAAGACACTCTGAAGTGAAGCTTTTCCTCTCCATGTGCTGAATTCCAACTTCTTTCACATAATCTCCATAGTTGAGATGATCCTCAATACTGAAATTTGGAGCACTTGTTTTGAGCATCAAATAGAGCATCTTCATAACTGACATGGCATTATCCAAACAAATTGCACCATTTTCCGAGCAAAAGAAGAAGTTCCCAAGTGGCCAAAACTGACTTCGCTCCGACCCCTCTCCCGAGTTAGATATCATGTCGAAGTGAGCCAATACGGCTTGAAAGAGCTCATCCTTTTCCCTTTGTGACAACTGGGTAGCAAGCTTCCCGAACTGTGGAGAGACCATCGACAAATGCCAGTATCTAAGAAGAACGTGGAGCTGGGGGGAGAGCGGAGTAGAGAAAAGCCGTGGCATAATGTCGTGGTTCGAGACGACATGGCAGAAGTTGCCACACCATCGCTCTCTAAGAATGGCTCTCGAAAGCGACTCGTTGCCTATCAACGGGGAGCCGAAGGTGATGCATAGCAATGGCTGGTGAGTGGTTTTGGAATGGAAGAAAGAGAGCAGCCAAAGGGTGCACAGAGTGGCTGCTGCTCCTCCAAGGGAATGACCTGTAATTACAATTGACTTGCTTTTCTGCATTATTCTTGTCATCTGCAATATATCAGATTATTTTTCTATGAGAAATAATACTTTTGAAAATAAATATTATACACACATATTGCTCATTTTCCTAGCCTAAGGCAAAGTCCATAGGAGGATTAATGAACATCACAGCAATTTCTTCCCCATAGACCATAAAAAAAAAGTTTTGAAATTATGTCTCTCCCAAGCCATGAACTATGACATGTTTATGGTTTCTTCACTCTATTTTCTTTCTATTGAAATCCCTAATGAGGCTTTTGGGCATTAGTTTGGTATCTTCGGCCGAAGAGTTTAGGAAGTTTGAGTTTAGAAAATTCGTCTTTGACATGTAAGTTTAGGATTTAAAAAAAGTGTAATGGGTGGGTTTGGGGTACTATTGAAACGTATGGGTTTGTCCGATATAACTCTAGGGTTAACAAACTCACAAGACAATGGAATCGACATCTTAAGTTGAACTCACTTAAGTCTAGACCTTCACGCTAAACACTCTATAGATAGTCTTCAAGCTTTTTTTTTTTTTTTTTTTCTTCAAGTTTTCTAGTTATAAAAAGAATGATATTTGAGGGCATGTTGGATAATGTTTTCGTTTTTGAAAATTGTACTTATTCACAAGGTTTTTCTTTATTTTTTAAAATTTAATTTAAAAAATGTTTTGAAATTGTCAATATTTTGGAAACTAGAAAGAAAAAGTTTTCAAGAACTTTTATTTTATATGCTAAGATTTGAAAACTAAACAAGGAAAAATTAGTAGATCTAAATAGTTTTCACAAGTTAATTTTTGAAATTGAAAATAAAAAATGAAATCATCATCTAACTAGTCTAATAATTCAATTATTTTGTTTCTTTTTTTTTTTTTGGTTTTGTAGATAAAGTAACAAATTTTTTAATTCCTGAGCTATGTTTATGTACATAAATTGGATTTGGAGTTATTCATAAGAATAGGGACGTGGCGAATAAAGTGGAGTAGTGTGCTTTCTATTTTCATTTGTTTTGTCAACATCATTTGATCCCATGAAACCAAAAATTCGAGAATATAAAATATAATTTTAGTTTCTAGAAAATGTTTGATATATATAAATTTATATTTAAATATTAGAAAATAGAAAATAAGAATGTTCTTAAATATGAAAATAAAATATTTAAAATATAGTTGTTTTTAAGTAATGAAACTATGAGAATGGAAAAATATAATTCCAAATGATTTTATAATGGAAAATAGCATATATTTGATGAGTCATTAGTGTCTATTTTAGCAAATTACATTTTTGACCTTTACTTTTAACTTAATACTCTAAAAAAAAAGTATGTATAACAATTTGTATTATGTCCACTCAAACAAATCTCACCATTCTTTAAGATTTTAAAAATTTGGTTAAAAGTTTAGAATACTTTCTTTTAAAATTTAAAGTTATTATCAAATTGGCATAATTATTAAAATTAAATGCCTTTCAAATTTCACTTAATTAATTAATTAAATAAATTCTTCTCTCTCTTTGTGGTCCAACAAACATCCCTATCTCACTTTCTCATGTGTAGTTTCCTTCTAATTTCCATCGTTTTTCTCACTTCATTTTGTTTGAAAAATTTAGGTTTCTTTTAGTCCAACGAAGCTTCTCTTTTTACACTACCTTTTGCAATCAATCATAGGTTTCTTTCCCAAAATATTTACATAAAAAAAAGAGACCCATCATTGGATTAATGATATGAGATTAGGCTAGGTTGGTAGTGAAAAAAGAAAGAAAAAAAAAAGACGGAAAATCGAGGTCAGTTGGTCCTTGAATTTACAAAATATTTATTATCGTGTTTAAATTTTATACTTTGTCGTCCATGATCCATAAACATTAAAAATGTCTATTTTGATCCCTTAGAAAATAATCATTTTGGTCCTCATCGTTATTTTATTTTTAACAAATAATAGATAATGTGACTTCGAGTTTGTTTTTTTTTTTATGATGGTTTAGGTGAAGTTATTTGTCTTTTTTTTATTTTCAAATCTTATGGTTTTAAAAAATAAAGTTATGGTTTCAGATTAAAGAAAAAAATAGTCAAACTCAAGAACAAAGAATAAACTTTTGAAAGCTATTTGGTTAGGCCCCATTTCATCAGATTTTATTTTTTAGGCAGTTCTTTGTCTTTTTTCTAACACTTCTTCAAATTTCTTTTGAAATCCTACAAAAATAAAAAGTTTATTTTCATTTGAAATAAAGTAAACTATAATGAAAAATATCGTTAATAAACAAACTAATTCTTTAAACAATAGAAAGAAAAAACCCATCAAACTACGTTAAAAAGATTTACAAAGTTAAACAAATAAATTGAAAATGAACAAGTTTTTTTTTGTCATTATTTTTTTGGGAAGATTAAAAAGAAAAAAGAGAACACTGGATTTTCTATTAACCAACTCTCCCATTTTTCCATTCAAACTTCAAAGTATTAAAATTTGTGAGTCTTTGATCAATGGTAGACTTCCTAAGTCCCTCTCCCATTATGAGTCAACTCAGACCCCAAATGGCTAAAATATAATAATTTAAATGTCATTATATATGTTGATATAAAAAAAAAAGTTAATTGAAGACACACTTGAACAATTTTGCTTTTTGTTTTTTTTTTTATTATTATTTTTAAGTTAGGCTTATTTACTTGTGATCTAGTAAATTAGAAAGGTAAAAAAAAAAATTACTATAAAACACCTACTACCTAAGTTTGGAGGTTCAATTTTGGTTTGAACTAAAAAATATAATTTTTAACTTCTAGAGGTAAGATGTAAAAGTAAAAAAAAAAATCACCTATAACATCTATGTTAGCTTTTCCATGTGAGCATGTTCAAAAGGACCCACATATTGAAAAAAAAAAAAGAAAAAAAAAAAAAAAGGAAAAGGACCTACACTGCCGTATATAACTAAATCATTTTTGAAAGTAAAACCAAATTTTAAAATGGAGAAAACGAAAAAACAATTTCAAGAAATCTATTTTTTATTCTTGTAGATTTGACTGAGATTTTAAAAACATTTTTAATAGGTGAGGTAAAAGAAACGTAAGAATAATGTAACTATTTTTGTCCCTATTGATTTTTACTCCACAATTATTTTATTAAATTTTTATTTGGAGTTCAATAATTATAGAGTGGGAAATCGGACCATCGACCTAAAAGATGGTTAATTAGGTACCTGATCCACTTGAACTATGTTCAAATTGATAACTATTTTAGATTGATCGTGTATTATTAAACATATGTGTTTATATGAACGTATATTAGAATGTTTTTTCTAAAGAAGAAACTCTTCATGGGTTTGCTGAGGCGAGTATTCCCTATTTGATAGAAAAAAATTAATGGTAAAATAATAGCAAAGATATATGTATATATTTTTAAAAGATCAGACACTCCGTTATAAAAATAAAACAGGCTAAATACAACAAATAACTTGTAATACCTTTGGGTAGTTTTCAATTAATTTCATCGTTGATTTCTCAAAAGTTTCAATTTTATCCTCAAATGTATTTGTAATTCATAGAGAGGTGATTCCATAAAAAATATGGAAATATTTTAAGAACTAATATGTCTTTAAATCATTTTTTTGATTAATAACATGCCACTCGAAAGAAATAAAATTCTATTAAAATGAGGTTGAGTAGAATTCGAGTGACATGTCTAACGTATATATTATAGATTAATAAAATAATAGCTTAGACCTTTTATTAACATTATTCTAAGGGAGGAATCTCTGAAAATTTATAATACATTTAAGATAAAATTGATATTTTTTTCCCTTTACGAGCACAACAAATTAAAAGGTAAATATTTGAAAAAAATTGATGTCTTATCCACTAAAGCTTTACTTTAGCCTAAAATCAAGAATTTTAGTTTGTGTATAGAGTTTGCGTGTAGATGTCGAATTAGAGAGAAAACGGTAAAATCTTAAATCTTTAACCTAGAGGGCGAGGTGAAAAGTAGCCCCATTCTTGTGGTACATGGTAAAAAATTGGAGAGAGAGAGAGACTTTGAAAACTGACCTTTTGAGAGAGATTCTGGTGGGTAAATATATTAAGGAAGATACGAAGGAGGCCGGAATCCGCCATGGGCGGTGGCCGGAGCTCCTCGCGGTGGCGGTTCAGCGGCCGGAACAGCTCCTCGGCTTCACCTTCCAAGGCCACCAACTCTCGGCCGCCACGGGCGAGTGGCAGAACTTGGACGGCGGAGAAGGCGACGTAGGCGACGTCTCCGATCAGCTCCGCCGTAAAGGTCTCCGGCGCGGTGGCGCTGCAGAGACTCCACGACTGCGAGAGAAGAGGACTCGAACCCAAGAGGGCGGCCATAATCTCGCACGTCTCGAACCTGAAAAACAAAAAATGTTTTTTAACTAAAGAGATCAGAAAGTTGGAAACTAGAAGTTAAATTAAGAGAGAGAGAGAGAGAGAGAGAGAGAGAGAGAGAGAGAAGAGAGAGAATTGAATTACATTGAAGCTTCGGACTCCATAGATGAAAGCTTGAGTTTTCTTTTCTCTCTCTTTTCTGTAGAGAAATTGAGTGGAAATGTGGTGGGGGTTATTGGGGGAGTGGGTTTCTTCTTATATATTGCTTTCTTTTTTTGTTTGTTTGTTTTCATTTTGGTTGAATATTTGATATCCTAAATATATATATTTATATTTATTTTTCAAAGTGGAGCATAGCGAGATGACAACGGACGGGCAGGACGAGGGGCCATACCCATCCCCGCCTCATTGGGGATTTTTTCCTGTTCCCATCTCCGTCCTCGAAATTTTTGGGGGCAGGGATGGGGCGGAGATTCGTTGATCAGGGACGGGTTCCCGTTATAAATATGTATATTTTATTTTTTCTTTTAATTTTTAATTTTTTATATCTATTTTTTCGTATTACTAATATAATAAGGGAAGAAAAAGTGGATAAATAGGATATTGGGCTTGGACTTCTTTTAAAAAAATAATAAAAAATATTTATAAAAATTAACATATATTAATATTATGATATATAAAAAATATAAAAGTTATTAAAATACTAAACAGGGACGGAGACGGAGCGGGGAGACCTCCCCCATTCCTGCCAGGGATCCTGATTAGGATTCTCGATTTGACCTCGTCCTCGATCAAATCGGGGATTCCTTGACTCGATTGGGGCGGGTACTTGCAGATTTTTTATCATCTATGGATAAGACATCTAAATTTAAGTTGATGGTTTAACGTCCTCCCCTTTTGCAATTTTTCAACTAAAAGAATCGATAAATATATGTTTTAGTCAAGGTTTTAAATATCACAATCTCTAAGTTGAAGATATATGCCAATTACCGCTGAACTATACTTGTTTTGGCTAATTAAGTTGTATTTAATGATACTTTGTTGATATTTTTTCTTTATATTCCGTCGTTTATTTACTATATAATAGAAATGTCGATTTTGAATCTATTAAAATATGTCAGTATCTAAGTATTAACTCTGGATAAAGACTCTATTACCCATATATATCATCTCAACTCTCGATGGTATGTTTAGTTTTTATCCCATAAATTTGAATATCTAACTTTAAGCGAGGGATGAAGTAATTATAATTTACCACTAAATCGTGCTTTTATGTTAATGATGATGGGTGAAGTTGGAGAAAGGTATTATTTTATGCAAAGGCCCATTGCAAAAAATATAATAGCATTTTTGAATTAGTCTAATTTCTTCAACAATTTGGGTGTATTCTACTAATGGGTCAAGTTATAGAAATAGGGGGTGAATTTTTTATTTTATTTTATTGGGTGGACATGTCTATTTTATCATATTTAAAATTTAATTAATAAAATCTATTTTGATGTTATATGATTTTGCCAATGAATTTTAGTGTTTCTTTAACCATAAAGATTTTTATTGAGAAAATTAAAATGGATATATAAAGAGATGAAATTCAACTTCTTTTTCGTTCTTTTAATCATATTAAAGTTGAACTTCTTGTTGTTAATTAACAAAAAGGACAAAATAGTACATCTTCAAACATGTGGATAAACGTGTGACATGGAATGTATCATATAGAATCATAGATTTTTAAAATAATTATTTTTTAAAATTTAAAAGATTAAAATAAACATTTTGAGAATTTTAAAATAAAAATGGTTATTCTTTTAATTTAAAGACTAAAATAAATATTTTGAAAATCAAATAATCTAAATAGAATAAATCTAATATGAAATCTAAACCACAATATTTCAAGATTTTGTTTAATGTTAGAAATAGAAATATATTTTGTTGTAAATTTAGTTGAGTTTGAGTGTCCCTTTTTTGTTTGTTTGTTTATTTTATTTAATTTTTATAATAAGGTAATTGAGTGAACTTTTTATTATTCGAGCAATTATATATATATATATATATAGACACACATTTTTTGATGATGAGCAAAGTTTTGAAGGAAAAAGTTTAGGTCCCACCACGAAAGATATGGCTATCTAATTTCAAAGAAACTTTATGACCTCATTTAAAAATATTATTATAGTTTTTTATTAAAATAATAATAATTACAAAAGTAGAATTTCAAAAATGGAATGGCAAGCATAGCCCTGGTTAATCTTTTAACAATAATAATTAATTTACGTAACTTTTTGTTTTATAAGAAATTAATTTATGTGCCAAATGGAGCATAGCTCAAAATAGTTAAGATACCTATCTTTGATCGAGAGGTCATGAATTCGAACTCCATTTCCACATGCTGTATAAAAAAAAGAAATTAATTTATGTAATTGATAATTGATACTTGACATTGATTGAGGTAATAATTAGGATGAGCTTGATGTATTTTTAGTGTAAACATTTTTTTTTTCTAATAATCCTTTCTCAAATGTTTGGACCACAGGAGAATCTATTATTTTAAAGTTGTTTTCTGGATAATCACCTTTTTGTTTGCTTTGTTTTTTTTAGTTCAAAGCTGTGAAGGTGGGAATTGGAATATCTATTATTTTAATTAAGAATATATGTTTTAATGAGTTGAATTATGTTTGTATTTCTTCACAAATGACTTTTATTTACTTATTACAAATATGGTAGATTTATGAAAAAAAAAACACAGTTTTCATCTAAAGTCTCTTAAAATCTATTTTAAATACACTCTAAATTAAAAAAATTTTGTTTTACAAAAGTGTAAATACATTAAGAGTAAAATTAAGAATTTAAAAAATATATGAAGGACTGAATTGAAAACTACCTAAAAGACTAGAGATCATTTGATAAATTTAGCCCAAGAAAGTTGCTAAGGGATATTGGTAATATTATTCTAATTTTTAAGAAATATAAGCGTTTAGTAAATTTGTTCATGTTATTACTGTTTCTAATTTTTAAGAAACGTTTAAAAAGAATTGTACAAATATTGAGAAAAAACAAAATAAAGTTTCTTATTTATGCTTCTCGTTTCTATTAATTATATGTTTTTATTTTTTTTACTATTAATTATATGTTTTTAACTTTTTGTAATAAAAAATAATAATAAGAAACAAGGAGAGAATGAAAAATAGAAAACCAAAAAAGTTAAAGAAAAAGATTCTATGTGAAATAGTCAAGTGGAGGAAGAATTAGATATTAACATCATGATAAATATAGTGCATTCTTCAATTAGTTTGAGAGTGTCGTGCGGTGTGGTTTTAGATTTTGTACGTCTATCCCTTTCTACAATTCATACCCTCGTCCGCCTTCAAGTCCTTTGTTTTTTTTTTTGCTTGCTTCTACGGCTGGCGGGCCCAAAGCACACGTAGTCAGGAGCGAGTCAAAAATTAACTCAATAACGATTGTGGCTATGACTCTCTCCTCGTACCTCAACCGCTAATACAAGCATTCATCTAGTTCCATTCTATACCCTTCCCTCTCCTTCGTATCTATTGATCGCTATCCATTTTCCTTGCATCCATTTTGGGAGCGGAACTATATCAAAAAAATTTCAAATTGATATCAGTCTTCTATGATCTCACCCTCCCTGTTCCCCAGCAACTTCAAGGCAACCAAAGGGAACGTAGGGGAAGATAGAACTCCTCATTCTCTCTTAAATAAAGCTCGCCCTCGAGCTTTTAATAGTCAGGGGTGAGTCGGCCAGATCTTCCCCTGTTGTTCTGTTCCCACCACGATGAAATACTACATAATATTTATTTTATAATTTAACTAGGAAAGAAAAGGAACTTTGGGATTGTCTTCTTCTTGTCTTCCAATTTTTGGAGATCTACCCAAAATGTGGCTCAATTGCCTGGACAAGAATTGTCTCCACGATTCATTGGTGACGCCGGCCGAGTCCTGATCTGGGGAGGTGGCGCATTGATCGGAACATTTGCCTGACAAGGACATTGTCACTAAAATCGGGGTAGGCTAAATATTCCTTGATTGGTTCTGCCAACTCAATGACCTGCACTTGCTCGAATTGGAATCCGTCCTTGTTCATTTTAGTTTTATCGTTAAATTTTCATAGCGCATTAAAATAAAATTTTAATATGATCTTAGTTCTATACTTGATATGATACATGTGGTTTAAAACACAAGTCAATATGATGTCGTACGTGTAAAGTTTTTGTTACATGTGGTAAGAATTTGATTAGTCGAGATTTGTTTATGTGCAAAATGTAATTAAGGATTGAAATTAGATCTTAAATGTAAAGATCAATGTTGATGCGAGAATCTGGACAAGCTGACATAGTCAATGCAATGGTCAAGGAGACTCATGGAGCCAAGCTGGATTCGTGCTCTCTTGCTTGTTAGAAAGTGATGCTTGCACGTTAGAATCTAAAATCGACGTGGTATTCAGTCAAATGCACTCTGAAGCTTAAATTAGAACTCAGGTCGGAGAGCAAAGTGACGAACTAAAAGTTAGGTGCAAAATGTTACATACCTATTAAAGGTTAGACTCTTCTTTCTATAAGGGAGAGATTGTGAGAAACGAGCTAGGACAGTTAGAGTTTGTACGGGTCAATAAGAGGATCTTGCACCGATGATTAAGATACTCTATAGGAGAGTCATCCTCCCACAGGATGTCAACGAGTATCTCACTAAGCGGACTCTGTCTTAGGTAAGGACTAAGTTGATCTGCTCATCATAACCTTTCCTCTTCGGCTCGATGAACTCAAGCTCCTGCCCAAGTCCATGCACCTTTCTGAGAGTGATCTATGTTGCTCTTATATTTTACCCATAACAACCAAAATAAAATAAATATAAAAATTTAGAGATCAAAATGAGAATGCATATGTCATTGCGATGATGATGATTAAGAACTGGTATAGTAAATTTTCAATTTTTTGTTTCATATTTCTTATTTATTGCTTTTACGTTTTTTTCCTTTTTAAAATAGAAAATTGTTTTCGGTATTTGTTTTAATTTTTTTAATTTTTCTTTTATATTGAAAAAAGAAAAAAAATGGATTTGATAATATTGGGGGTAGAAAAATAGCCTTGCCACCTGGAGAACAGAGGAAGGTTGGAAAATCATGTCTTAAGGGAAGAACTCCCAAAGGGGAATCAATCTTCATACTTAGCTACAAACGTCATGGGAATATCTCCCTACAGTGAAGGTCTGACCAAGTCTTGACCTTAGATGTTAGACAACCAGACTTTTAAGGCGACATTAAAAACCATTGGATCCCCAATCTATGAATAGAGTTCCTCACTTTCGCATTAGGTATCGTATTCTGGCTCGGTTTCCATATCTAAGTTGAACTTAAACCGACTTGAGTGTCGGAGTGTTCGCCCCTTTTGTGCAGGTCTTTCCTTGCCAAGGACAATCAAGCTCCCTGAAAGACCTTGACCGATTTCGTTGTACAAACATTTAGTGTTGTCTGTGGGAAATGATATTTTAAGTCATTCTTGCTACTAGAACCTATGACTCATGAAGACTCCATCACTTCTAGTCATTCGAGTTCCCTGAACAACAAGAGGGACCCAACTGGTTACTAAGATCAGCGAGATGTCAAGAACTCTAAGGTCGCGGTCAACCCAGTTGCAGAATGGAGATCTGCGACACATCTTTGATAGGACAAATCTCCCACCAGTTCCATCTTGCCAGTCCACCAGCTCGAACTGTGGCAGAGTTGGCATCACAAAGAAAATTGGGCGAAAGGTTGCTCGCCTAATAAATTATGATGTGCTCGCTGCTAGGGGTATTCACGGGTTGGGTTGGATCGGGTTACGAGAGTTTTTTGGATGGTTGGCGACGAAGATCCAGAAGGGGAGAAGAAGATGAAATATAACGCCCGACGTTTAGAGTAGTGCGACCCTAGAACTTTCGAGGACGAAAAGGTGGGTAGTTTGTAATGCCCCACATTCTCTAACTAGTTTATTTTAAGATTTAAATTGTGCCTTTCGATTTTTCCCTTAAGCTGATAATTTAATTCTTGTATTTTCTAAATTTAGAGTTCTAATTATTTTTGGGTAATTTAGAATTGGTCTAATTTCGTTAGATTAAAATAAATTAAGTTTTCAAATTTTAGGAAGATATTTTTAATTAAATCTTATCCCAAGAATTTAGAATTTTAATTTTTCCTTTTAGATTTTAATTTTGGGTTTAAATTTAGTTAATCTCTTGGATTATTTTCCCAAACCTTTTTAAAGTGTGTTTTATTTTGGGGGAAAAAGATTAAGAAAAAATCTCATATTTTAAAGATATTTAGTTTTTAATTTTCGGTTTATTCTTTGGTAAAAAGAAAACAAACAGAAAAGAAAAGAATAAAGGAAAAAAAGAAAAGGAGGAAATGACTAACAATTATATATATTTTAGTTTCAAAATATCCATGAAAATTTTTACCTCTTTAAATGTGTATTAAAGTTTATTTGAAAAAATAGCAAGGACCAACCATTTTTTTTCAAGTTTATTATATTTTTACTTTAGAAGTATGTGGTAATGTTGAAATATTACATTTGATTTGGTAAATTTTTTTAATATTTTAAATGCATTGAAAACTTTTTATTCTTTTTCTATTCCGAAAATAGTTAAAGATAAATATTTTATTATGTGGTTGAATTTAGAGATGGTAGAAAACTTAAGAGATTTTTTTAAAGATATTATATACATTTTTTTTTCTTTTCTCAAAAATAAATTCACACTACTAGAAATAAGTATTTATTATATATATTTGAAATATATGTTTGGTTAATTTAAGCATTTTAGAAGATTTCGGAAAATTTGTGAAAGATATTATATTATACTTTAGTTTCAAAAAATAGTTAAGGACTACTCACAATTTCATTTTTACTTTGAAGCATGTACTAATCAGTTAAATACTAAATATAATATTAATTTTTTATATTTCTTTTTATAAGTTATAATGAAATAATAATGTTTGTCTTCCTTTACGCCATACATATTTGTTTGTCTTAAGATGATAATCTAACATAAAAACCTAAACCCTAAACCCTAATACAAATCACTAAACCCTAAACCTTAAAACATTAAACTCTAAAACCCTACACCCATACAAATTCCTAAACCCACAAAATTATAACCCTAAAACACTAAACCCTAATACAAATAAAACCTTAAACGGCCCTAATACCAATCTCTAAAACCCTAAACCCTAATACAAATCAAACCCTAAACCCTAAAACCCTAAAACCCTAAAATACTAAAACCTAAAACCTAAACCCTAAACCCTAATACAAATCCTTAAATCATAAAATCCTAAACCTCTAAAACCATAAATCCCAACATTAAAAACCTAAACCCTATAAATCCCAACATTAAAAACCTATACTCTAACTCTAAAACCCTAAACCCTAATACAAATAACTAAACCATAAACTCTAATACAAATCACTAAAACCCTAAATAATAACATTAAAACTAAAAAACCTAAACGTTAAAACTTTTAATAAATATATAGTTTATTATTATTTTCTAATATAATTTTTTATTTCAAATATCAGATTTAGTTGCGTAACCATCATGAGAGATATGGGTGTGAGATTTAGGTGTTACAAGAACGGACATATTGTCAATGGACCGAATGGTATCGAGTACAATATGCTCCCATGTCTTCAAATAAATGTTGTTTGTGAGATCAAATTCGACACATTTAAACACTATTTACGTCAAGCATTATCTATAGACGGAGATAAGAGATTAGAGGTCATATTAAGGTATGAGAGTATTGATATAATAGGATCAACTTTGTACATTCCTATACCACTATGAGACGAGTATGAGTTTAGGTTTATGATGACCATTGCTCCATCCCTACCAAATATCTAGACATTTTCATTAACCTTACATTTATAATTTCTCTCAATTAGAGAAGTAGGTAATTCTCCTCAAATTGCGCACTGCAATGGAGAAGTAGATGATGAAGAACAAATGTCAGAGTTGCCTAACGATAGTTTTGATGATCAAACTATTGCCACAAATGATGAAGAAGTAGAATATGTAGGACAAACGTAGGAGTTGCCCCACGATGATCTTGATGACCAACCTATTGCCACAATGTTGAGGATATTTTAGTTGATGAGGATGAAGATTGTCTAGAGCAGTCAGGTGACGTGCATACGGATTGAAACAAGCATCTCGATCGTGGAACATAAGGTTTGATACTGTGATCAAACCTTATGGTTCTGACCAAAATGTTGATGAGCCTTGTGTATACAAGAAGATCCTTAACAACATCGTACCTTTCTTAGTATTGTATGTGGATGATACCCTACTCATTGGGAATCATTGTGGGATACCTCACTGAAATAAAGCAGTGGCTAGCTACTGAGTTCCAAATGCAGGATTTGGGAGAAGTTCAGTATGTCCTTTGACATCCAAATTCTAAGGGATTGCATGAACAAAACACCAGCCTTGTCTCAAGAAACTTATATTGACAAGATGCTTGTTCGATATTCGATGCAGAATTCCAATCAAGGCTTAATGCCCTTTAGGCATGGAATTCATTTGTCTTAGGAACAATGTCCTAAGACACCTCAAGAAGTTGAAGATATGAGATGTATACCCTATGCTTCAATAGTAGGTAGCCTGATGTACGCTATGCTGTGCACTATGCCTGACATTTGCTATGTAGTAGGGATGGTCAATAGGTATGAATCTAACCCAGGATATGATCACTAGATTGATGTTAAGGGAATTCTCAAGTATCTAACGAGAACGAGGGACTACAAGCTCGTGTATGACTCTAAGGATTTGATCCTTACAAGATACACTGACTCTGACTTCCAAACAGACCAGGATTCAAGGAAATCCACGTCGGGGTCGATATTCACTCTTAACGTAGGAGCGGTAGTTTGACGAAGCATCAAACAATGCTGCATCGCAGACTCCATGATGGAGGCCGAGTAGGTTACAGCTTGTGAAGCAGCAAAAGAAACGGTTTGGCTTAGAAAGTTCTTGATCGATTTGGAAGTCGTTCCATATATGAACTTTCCCATCACAGTTTACTGTGATAATAGTGGTGCTGTGGCAAATTCTAAAGAACCTCGAAGCCACAAGAGAGACAAGCACATCGAAAGGAAGTACCACCTAATACAGGAAATAGTGCAATGGGGGGATGTGATCGTCACAAATATCACTTCAGAACACAACATTGCTGATCCTTTTACGAAGGTACTCACGGCTAAAGTTTTTTAAGGCCATCTAGAAAGTCTAGGTCTACGAGCATTGTATGATTAGTCTAGGGCAAGTGAGAGAAATGTAACGAGTATAGTGTATCCGCTAGTTTATTGTATTTCCCTTTGCTTTATGATTATGTACACCCCACTCGAGTTTAGTTCAAGTGGGAGTTTGTTGGGTGTGTTGCCTTAAACTCGTAGTTTGTATTCATGTAAAAACAAATTTATATTCAATAAAGTTTTATTTAGTAAATTTGTTGTTGAATTCATAGCAATGCGTTGTCTAAATCCAATAAACTAAACATCCAATGTTATTGTCATGTAACTAGATAGTATATATACCGGGTATATATTTGATATACCCTTGATATAAGTAGTAATGATTCTCGGAACCTAAAGGGTCTATAGTATATGGATAAGGCTGGGTACCTTATCCTAGCAAGACTATGGATACGACCCACTTCGTAAATGTTACAGACAATCCAATCCAGGTCATTCGTGTGGAGACATGCGAGTGGGGGTATCCTATACAATGAATTTATATAAGACTGGACCACGAAATAGTCGCTCTTTAGATGTAACGCTCTTGATTAGTAGATTGCTATTTCATAGGATAACCAGACAACTCATTCTCAATCCTGATTGAGTTATGGACTCCTGCCCATTAGGGCTCATCCTTTGATCTGTATGGATGAGAGTGGCCCGAGTAGCCGATTCAATATTCCTACCAATTTGAGGACGAGACCGAGTAGGGAGCTAGGAACATAAATTCACGAGGTGGAATTCACTCATCCCCGACTCTCGGGGAGTAGATGAGTGTTGTCTTAAAGGCTGACTCCAGGACATGAACAAGGGGCCCCACTCTCTCACTAGCCCAAGAGCGACTTTCGGTTATTGGTTGGACCATAACCGGGTTGTTCATTACAGGAGCAGTGGTATTTAAGGAGTAAGATGTAACTCAGGGGTAAAACGATAATTTGACCCAACTTGAGTTACCAGCACTCGTAAAAGATTGACTTGCCATTAATGGTCGTATATCTGTGGACACAAAAATATTCTGCAGTGAGAAGAGTGCAGCTGCGGATCTTTAGTGGAGTGGCCCGTAGTTAACGAATGTTGATTAACTCGATTAATAAGTTTGACCGATTAATATCGTATCGTTGGAGCTTCTGGTCTATAGGTCCATTAGATCCCCTTGCTAGCTCACAACGGGTAAAACGAGGATAAAGTTTTTGGACAAATTTGAAATGTTCAAATTTCTCAAGAGAATATATGTATATAGATACATTATAATATATGGTTAATTATAAATTGAAACTATAGGTTATGAGAGAAATTATTTGAATGAGATTCAAATAAAAGATCAATATGAATAAGATTCATATTAAAATTATAGGTTAAAAATAATGTGCATAAGATGTACATATCAACCATAGGTTATAGCAGAGAATTGCTTTAGAATATGATTCTATTTTGGGATTAAATAATTAAATGTTAATTATTTATTTAATTAATAATTAATTGTTAATTATATTAATAATTAATAAATTAATAAGATTAATTAATTATATATATTATTAATATTAATATTTATCACTCCCTTGCTTAATTGCAGGGGAGTGGGTGGTTTGTGATGACGTTGGGTAACTCCCCACGTCATCTGGTTTTTTGCAGAAATGTTCGGTACAAAAAGAACAAACGAAAAAAAAAGAGAAAAACTTCCCCCGACATTTTTCTCTCAAGCTCTCTTTCTCAATTCTCTCCGAGCTTCCAATTGTTGCTCCCACAATCAAAGATTCTCACTAGAGACATACCAAGAAAGATCGTTTGGTGGTGTAAATTGGGTTTTATTGAAGAACTGTTCATCGAAGGTAATACCCAATTCCCCTATATTTTCCTTTTGTTTTGTGGTTTTGTTCCTTAAAAAATTCAAGTTGAACTAAATGAGTATGATATCACATTCGAGCCTCGAAAAACACTGAAGGGGGAAGTTGTTGGAGACTTCATATCAGAGCTTACACCGATTGTAAGCTCGGACCCAGAAGCTTCTTCTCAATGGACAATGTTCGTTCATGGGTCTTCAAATGAAAAAGGTTGTGGAGGAGGTGTTTTGTTGCATGTAGTTGATGAGACGCGCTTCAAGTACGTTCTACACTTCAACTTTTGAACTTTGAACAATGAGGCTGAATATGAAGCATGTTTAGTTGGATTGAACATGACAAAAGGGCTTGGAGCAACCCAATACTCATCTAGAGTGATTCGCAACTCATCATGAACCAAATCATTGAAGAGTATCAAGCTAAGAATATTTGTACGGAAAAATATATGATTAAGAGGAATGTTCTTCTTGCTTAGTTAAAGGAATACCTTACAAGCAGATACCAAGGACAAAAAATTCCAATGCAGATGTCTTAGTCAAGTTGGCATCAGCTTACGACACTAACCATCCCAGGTCGGTCCCAATTGAGATTCTAAACGTGCCATCCATTAGATCTTGTGGACATTGAAGCTCGGTAGACATCTTTGATGGATCCTATCAAGGAATTCATTCAAGGCAATGTGTCAGAGGATCAGATGTAGGCAAGAAAACTCAGTAGAAAGGTAGTGCAATATGTGCTTTGATAATCCTTATTTTCAAGGATTATAAGATAGATTTTGTACATACTTATAAGCTTGGTTGATTCATTCTTGTCCATAACATGCATATATTTGAACATATAATGTTAATCATTGAGTACAACATATTGCTAATGAATGAAGTATCAGAGGAGGCTCAAGATGATACGAGGCTTTAGATAAAATCTTAGTAAAGATGCCTTAACATAAAATATCAATATATCGTTTAAATTTAGTTTATTACTTATTTATATACAAAATTATGTATTAATATTTGATATTAATATATTATTTTCAATAGATAATATTATTAATTTGCTTAATTTTTTTTTGTACATAATTGACTTTTAAAATGATTTGATTGATTTCAGTAGTGAAAAAACAAGAAATCAAAACGTGAAAAAAAAAGAATGTAACTTGATGTGAATAAAAGCATAAAGCAAACAAATTTGAAAATTTAGCCAATTAAAATTGAGATTTACGGTCTAATTGATTATGAATTTCCTAAAAAGATTTTACATTTAATTGAATGTTTTTTTTTTCGAGAATTGTATATATTACTAGTTTGTAATTTCAATATTATAAGAAAATAATTTTGATGGAAAATATATTATTTTATATTCTAAATTATATTTATAAATTGGAATATATATATATATATATATATATATATTTTTTCTATGAAAAATATGGGGCGCTAGACAATCGCGCCTCAGTTGCTTATACCTTAGGTCGGGTCTGGCTTGCCGATTGGTTCCCTAGAGCAAGGCTTGTATTCCTCGGTCCTACTATCTACTTCTGAGACATATTTGTCCATAAGCGTTTCACTCATTTGTATTTGTAGGTAAAGAGTAGAAGATCAGCAGTCGGGACCAATTGCTTCCCTTCGTGTCACTTCCTTAGATTATGGATCCCTCTCTCAGGTTCATCGATCCTCTTGACATTTCTTATTATTTTTTATAGTCACATCTACGGAAGCTACGCCACCACTAAGGGTATCGTCTTGAATCCGAAGATAATAATCTTTGCATCCAAGGCTTGGGAGAAGCTATAGGACCTTGACATCCACAGTTTTTGAAATTAAGCGATGAGGTAATTTTGCCGAGGAAATCTAGTCCACTAAGTCCCCGCAACCGCAATTGTGGATCGTTCCTTCTCTTTGAAGCTAGTTCTGAGAGATGTGGCAATATTCGTTTTGTGAGACCCATACAAATTATGCTTATGGTTAAATATTTTCTCGATTATTCCAAAGTCGATCTCTAATTAAATTATAATCTTTTTCATGAAATCGAAATTATCAATAACTAATTAATCATAAAAAACAAAAAGTAAGACAGGTAATTTAATTACTAGGTTATTGGCATTGAGTCCCCCATCAACGAGATAAAACTCTTCCACCTTCCCATTAGCCGCTATCTAGAAGTGATGGTATGAAAGGTAGGTTGGGGTTGTAGAGGTTGAAATGCAAATATCGATAAGATTTGTCTTTATGAATAGCTTTTCCTTTGCTTGTAATAACAATAACTCAAACTTGATTAATAGGACATGTTTTGCTGGTTACTTGAGCATAGAGCATGTCTTTGCTTGCCACCTCGAGTACTTTTTATTCCATTTTGAGATCCATCTCCATAATGACTATTAGGCTTACTAATCATTCTTTTTCCTTTTTTACCACAGTACCCTTGTACCCCTAAATATCTCCACAATGGTATGATATTGTTCGTTTTGGACATAACCTTCATGGTTTTGTTTTTGGTTTCACCCAAAAGGCCTCAAACCAATGGAGATAATTGTCCCCATTGTATACCATGGATCACTCTCTTCCCTCACCAATATGGGACTTCGTTTGCACACTTTGCAACTCGAATAGTTTTTTCATCAATGACTATAAAACATTAAGAAATTAGAAAAATTATAAGATAAACTCATAGTATTCTCATTAATATAGATGTTTGTGAATTTTGTACTACTCTTTTTCTCGGACGCATTTAAATTTTCAAAGTCAAGTATAACTAGTTATATAAAAAGTGCTAATTCATTGCTTTGTGAGTAGAAAGAGAAAATGGATTGTGTTGAGGGAGAAATCTGAGTAGGGTACGTGTCGAGTGCTGAGGATGACAGCGAGGCGGGAACCACAGGGATTAACAACCTACATTGCACGTGTATATGGGCGTGTCACCTCCAGGGTTATACATGTAGGACATTGAAGGCTGCAATTTGCTACATACAGCTACAGGGGACAAACCGACAGGCAGAGGCACTAGCCATTAATTGTCAGAAATGTCCGCCCCCTACTTCAGAGCTTCGTACAACCCGACGTGCCCCTACACCTCTAACCACCGTCCTTCCTAGTTGGCGATCCTCGCTTATAAATGGGAAAGAACCCTTCACTATCAAGTAAGTGAAAAACCTGTTACTAAACTCTCAAGGTGTTTAATCCTATTTTCCTTACTCTGATTACTGACTTGATCGTCGCAGTGTATTAGGTGGGACGCCACACCGACGTTGAGTTTTTGGATTTCAGGCTTTTTTGCCCTTAAAAAACCTACGGTTCTAAAAGACACCTAGACGTCTCCAAAATTCGTTGTCAACAAATTGTATTTTAATTTGCTTTCTAGAAACAATATACTCAAAGTTTAAATTAACTAATGATGATTTGTCCTATTCTCAAACAACACCTTATCAAATATAACAAAGACTTGCTCAGGCGAGGCTCAAGATGATAGGAAGCTTTTAGGAAAAAATTTAGTAAAGAGGCCTTAACATAAAATATTAACGTATTATATAAATTTATTCTTATTACGTTTTTAGATGCAAAAGTATGTATTAATATTTGATAATCTAAGTTAATTAATATTTCATTTTCAATAGACAATATTACCAATTTATTTAATTTCTTGTGCATAATCGACTTTAAATATGATTTGATTAATTTTAGTAGTGAAAAAACAAGAAATAAAAACGAGAAAAAAAAATAGAATGTAACTTGAGAGCGTTTTAAGGGTGATATTAATGCTTGAGTTTTATTTATTGAAATTTGAAAATATTTAATTGTGAATAAAAGGATGAAAGCAAACAAATTTGAAAAGTTAACCAATTAAAATTTAGATATATGGGCTCATTAATTATGAATTTCATAAAAAGATTTTCATAATTGAAAGGATTTTTTTTAGAGAAATGTATATATTATTAGTTTGTAATTTCAATATTATAAGAAAATAAATTTTATGGAGAATATATTATTTTATATTCTAAATTACATTTGTAATGGAAATAAATAGAAAACAATATTATAATATATATATTATTATATTTTCTATGAAAAATGTGGGGCCTTAGGCGAGCCTCACAATATCTAAATATAAACAAGTAGCATCTGGCACTATTTACGTGGAGTTAGTAAAACGCCTCCTTTGAACACAGAATAACTAGGACATTTCACAAATATGGGGGTTTTTTCCAATCATTGTAGTTGAGTAGTAAGATTCTGTCATTTTAGCCCCAACTCCCTCCTTTTTGTGTAGCATTGTTCTAGCAGCTTCAACTCCTATAGATTTCGAGCATTCCGACATCAAACTAATTGTCACTTAGACTTTAGAATTTGTTCTTTGTAATTTTATTGATCTTAAATTCTTATTTACGCTTTTTTTTACCAGCTTTTCTTCATTATTTTCTACTTCATTCCAATTTACTTAAGTTTGTATGTTGTTCTAGTGAGATTATTTTTCCTTCAGATTCGAAAGAGACAAGGATGAAACTAGGAGAACTTAGGGTTCTAATTAATATTAAAATTTCTTTGTTAAACTTTATTTCCTATCAATGGCAAACACTTCTTTCATTTTCATGAGTACTTCTTGCATTAATCATCATGAGCTAAGTTAGTTCTTCAACCCCTCTATATAATGCCTTTTAGAAAAATCTTTTAAAAAGAAAATGAGTAGTAAGTCACAAGTAGTACCTACTGCTACTTGTTAACAACGAGTAGTAAGTCACAAGTAACACCTAACGCTACTTGTTAACTTCTTTGAAATAGTTGTTTTAAATTATTTCTTAAAGTTGGCCCTTAAGAATTCTGCAAGCTAAAGCTTAGTATTGAATGGGTTAGGTTAAGTTGTTGTCAAGGAGTTAATATGAGATGTAGCCTAGACATAACTGCTAAGACAAGACCTTAGAAATAAGATCTTTTATCCATAATACAAGATTAGCTACCCATAGACATATGAGCAGTGGTTGCCCTAAGGTTCAAAGCAGATAACAGTAGTTTGTGATAGGTGTGAAACTCGTTTCTCGTAGAAGTATGTATAACGCCTGGCGCTATCTTGAAACTTGTATTTTTATTTCAAAAACTAAGGTATATAGTAGATAGTTGTCTTTAATCAATAGACCACACTTTTTAAAACCAAATCACCACAACATCTCAACGTTTGTGACAAGAACCCGACCGCATTTGAAAACTTTCACAACTAAGTTTTTATAAGTGCATGTGGGTACGAACTTGAAAAATTCCCTTTTTCCCTGTATTACTTGAGGCCACGTGCACTTGCAAGTATTCTTTTATCTATCAAGATAGAGACTCAACATACGTCAAGATGGGAAGTTTTACAAAAAAAGGTGTCTCCTTACCTTTGCTAATGTGCTTAGATCCAAAAGAGGCAAACTACATCATGAGAGAAATTCATGAAGAGTTTATGAAAACCACTCGGAGGCCAGATCTTTGGTAGCCAAGATCATGCAGCAAGGTTATTATTGGGCTACCTTTTTGAACGAGTATGCAAAACAGTTCGTTAAAATGTGTGATAATTGCCAGCGATTTGCCAACACAATCCAACAGCCGCCCCAGCTACTTACTCCAATTACAAGTCCCTAGCCATTTGCATAATGGGAAGTTAACCTTATTGGACCTCCCTAGGGTGAAGGACAAACGAAGTTCGCCGTTGTTGTGATGGATTATTTCACCAAGTGGGCTGAAGTAGAAACCTTTAGCCACAATAACTGAAGCTCGGATCATGAACTTCATCTGAAAGAACATCGTACGTCTATTTGGCATACCCAGTTCCATAGTGATAGAAATTGACAGGCAGTTTGACAATGCCAAGTTCAAAGAGTTTTGTTCTAAGCTCGGTATTACACACTTAAGCTCGCCTTTTGCTCACCATCAAACAAATGGCCAAGTTAAAGCAACCAACAAGATTATACAGCCTAGCTTGAAATTGAGGCTTGAAGCTCGAAATGGTAGATGGGTAGAGGAATTACCAGAGGTATTATGGTCTTACCGCACGACCTCACATAGATCTACTAGAGAAACCCAATTTGCCTTAACCTTTGGCTCAAAGGCCGTAGTTTTAGTAGAGGTTGAGATGTCAATTGAAAGAATAGAGCATTATGACCAACCTCTTAATGATGAAGCTCTATTCCTCAACCTTGATTTGTTAGATGAGAAAAGAGAAGCTTCACATCTCATACTCGCAAAATACCAAAATTTAATGGTTAGGCATTACAACACACATGTCAAGCCATAGACTTTCAAGGTCGGGCATCTAGTCCTATGCAAAGTTTTAAGAAAAGTAGGGGCACTAGAGCTAACCTAGGAAGGTCCCTTTGAAGTCAAAGTCATAGTGCGCCCAAACACTTACATGCTGGCTGACTTTGCAAGAAAATTGCTTTCATACCCATGGAAGGTAGAGCATCTAAAATGATAATATCCTTGAATTGTAGAAATAACTCTTACCGAAATGTAATGTACAGAAATTTGAAAAGGATAATAAAATTTCGTTTGCATATTCTAATGTAGTCTTCGACATTTGGAGAAATACCTACATTCAAATTGGGGCCACACAACATATGCCTTAAAAACTTGAAACGTGTCATGTTCATTTAATTGGTAGTTACTGTCAATCTTTTTGTCTTTGGCTAATTGTTAAAGTTTCAAATTATACACTAAGTTAGAATGAGCTCTGCCAGTTAAAAGAACTCGGGTCTGAGATGCGACATGTTGTTTTGGCATAGTAGCCATATTTAAGCTTATTAAAGTCAAAAGCTTAAGACTTCCAAATTTAGAAAGAAATTGAAACATCTTTTCATCCGACAAATGAAGTAAAGAAATTCAAGACAATTCATTAATTGAGCCCGAGGTGTATATACCTGGACGTGTAAAGAATACATTGCTAATTAGTAAAAAAATAAATAAATAAGGGACAACAGTTACAAAAGAAAAAAAAAGGAAGAAAGTGAAGATGAGGTACGAGCTTTAAATATCTACACCAAGGTCGACTTGAGAAGCTTGTATGTTTGCCTCATCTAGGGACGTTGGCAGGACCGTTTCTTGCAAAGGTGCTACCTCACTTCCCTCTTGAGTGGTGTGGACGACATCACTCTCTTGGGTCTGCACACCCCCCCCCTCCCCAACTTCTAAGTTAGAGTCAGGGTTAGCCAAGTACCTTTGAACGAGCTCCTTCGAACCCTTTGGTTCCATAAGTTGAAGTAACCAACTTCTTTGTGTACTTTAGCTTGATCCAGTCGAACTTCAGCCTAGGCCTCCTTCACCTCGCTCAGAACAAATCTAAAGCCCGCATTGGTGAAGTGCTTAGCGAAACTATTAATGTTCTTGTGGGCTTTAAAGGTCACCTCCAAGTCTCGTTGCTCTTGAGCTAGTCAGTCTCATATAGAATAATGTATTGGGTTGAGAGAAGTGAGTGTTATTTTATAGGCGAACGTGGGAGACCATTCTGCTATGGCCGTTTCACAAAATGATTAGGTGGTTACAGGCTGTCATGCTCTAGGTTGGTAATAGCAAAGCTCAGACAAGTATCTTTGTGAAGACCATCTTTGTTCCTACCAAGCAATAAAGGTGGGTCTCTCTAGGTTCGTAATAGCAAAACTCAGACAAGTGTCTTTGTGAAGACCATCTTTGTTCCTACCAAGCAATAAAGGTCCGCCTCTCGAGAAGATCAATTTTTGTAATTTGTGTCTAGATTCATAAAGATACTTCTAATCTACTTATTGGTTCACGTGGAATGTCAGATTTTTCCTTCCAATGTGTTTTTTAAAAATTGAAAATAATTTTTTATTGTAAAATTTAAAACTTATTCAACCAAATACAAAAAATAAAAGTAAACAATAAAGGAACTACCTCAATTACACATGAGAACTTCATTATTAAAGGTGAACCCCCGACATCAATAATAAGAATAATCCAATAACTAGATTATAAAACAACCCCAAGAAAGTTCATTAAATAGATTTTTGTTTGGAAAGATGACCAAGGATCAAAAGAAGAAAGGAGAACTTGTTCCTATCTTCAAGATTTCGAACTCTTCATCATATAATTGATCAAACTAGACTGAAAGTTCTAAAATATGCCTTCTAAACACAAAAATACAAAGAAATCATAAAGCTTAAGAGAGACTAAATCAAATATGAAATTTTCATTCCCTACAAATGTTGTTTTGCCTTGACCAAACTAGTTTAAATTTAGCCAATACCCTTTCAAATCCATACATGAACTATCTTAAATGTAAATACATGAATTTGAATGGTACATAATGAATTAAATATGAGAATGAATATGATTTTTAGATTCATTAAGTATCTTTGCATGAAAAAGTACCTTGTGGAGTTTGAATGGACACAAATTTTTGCCAAATTGTGAACCTAACTTGAACATTCATATACATAAATATGATTTTGATGGTCCTAATTTTTAAAATTTTAAACTTAAGTATATTATTATTTGTCAAAATTTTAATTTCAATAAGAAAAGAAAAATCACAGTAATATTGATAAAAAAAATAAAAAATAAAATGACGACAAGATCGATATAAAAAATATCAAAGATAACGGTTAACTTCAAATAATTAGTATCATTAAACAAAATTAATTTCACTAAAAAAATTCAATTAAAACAAATTTAATAAATGTAAAAGTACAAAATTAAAATCTATTGTTGTTTTTTTAATCAAGAATGAGGAAATTAACCATAAATATGTAATCTAAAAAGAATTAAAAGAGTTAAAACATTAATTAATAGCTAAAGTAGAATAAATATATTAAATCAGGGGATAGTGGGACAATTTTCCTAAGCTACTCTTTAAAAGATTGAACTTACATATTATTACATTTTTTTATAAACAAAAATATCTGCAAATTACAATTTATTCACGCCAATCATAATTATTGAAGACTTTTTTTTTTAGGAAATAAAGCTATTGGAAAATTAAATGAAAAAAGTTTTTAATATACAATTACATTCAGCAAAATAATGCTATTTAGTATGTAAAAAAAAAGAGATAACATTCCAATTCGTAACAATTAAAGACAAGTTGAGAATATTAGCTTATCATCGAGCACAATTTTAATTTTCAAAAATTGATATTAATTTAATTTAAGGAAGCAAGAACATCAAATGTACAAAAGAAATGAGAGTAAGATATTTAACAAAAATAATTATGATAATTCGCCTCACAAAATTTTTCTAAAGTCAATCATATAATAAGTAATGAATTCCAACAACAATTATTTGTGTTTTTCCCACCTTTAGGCAAAGGTATTTATTAATTTTGTATTTAATAGAAAAATGCAAAATTTTTCTCCTTTTTTGTTTGACTTAATTGAATAATAGACATGTTTTGTGGTGGAGCAATTGTCTTCACATTATTGTGTTTTCCAAATATATGTGTGTGTATATATCTTTGTCAAGTTCTTTTTTTTTTTCTTTCAAGTAAAAGAAACTAAATAGAAACTAAACGCCACAACGGGTTACAGGAGAAAGGTGGCCCCACAATCAACTTACAAAAGCCACTCACGGAACCACTTGTTCCAAAAGCTATCGTGGATAGACGATGATGGCTCTTTAAAAGAAATTATGTTCTAGTTTTTTTAGATATCCACGTAAATGAATTAAATTTACCCAACCCATTAACTTAAGTTTATTCTTAAGAGTTTTCATATTCGATAACTCAATTTTTTAGCAGCTATCTCTTGATGTTTGTTTTCTTGGATTTTTCATGGTTATAATTGTGGGGACATATTGTTTTGTTTTATTACTTTTCCTAAGCATATTTATTTTGTGGTTATGGAGGCATGCTGGATTTCAACTCTCTCTACATCAATCTAGTGATCTTTTCATTTCTCTTGCCTTTTATTTAATTATTATAGTGGTTGTTGTTGTATGCAGCCCAGTGATGAAAATCAAATTTTGGCTAAGGGCATCTTGCACTTAGTCTTTTCGGATATTGATGGTCTTAAATTTTTCGTCTTGATTTTTCCCAATTGGCACAATTTATCTTTCACTTACTATTCTCTGTAAATAATGACCCACTTACTATTTCTTAATTGCTTCTAGACGGTTGTTAGATGATGACAAATCTTGAAATATTGAAGTACTGCTAAACCATGTCAGCAAAGGTATCGACCCCTCTTAATTACTAGATACTTGTAGATGAAGGAAACAAAGTTAAGTTAGGCACTTTTATGGGGTGGGATAGTATTTAACTTGTGTTATTGTTTTTAAAATACGTGAAGATGACTCTTCTTTGTCTCATGTAAAGTGGGGATTCTCTCGAACTATACTACTTTATTGGATGCATTTTGAAGTAAGTTTTTGTTTTGTTTTATCTATCTATTTACTTATCTATTTATTGCTTATTGATTTACTTAACTGGTATTGTTTTCTTCATTAGGTCTTGCACGAACTTTGAATGCAAGTAATTGTTTATGGGCTTCTTTGTCGTTTCATTCTTTTAATGTAATTGTATTATGCGTAACAAATATTGTACTAGTAAATTGTATCATACTTTGTTCATATATACATGTATATGAATGCTTTGATATTATTATATACAACTTTGTTATATAGGTTAATGTTTTCATTAAGAAAAAGGAGTAAAATATTTCTTCTTCTTTCTTCCGTGACCTTTTTTAACCTCATGAAATTTGTTTGTTTGACGCTTTTTTACCGTCACGAAATCCGTCTTTAGTGGCATTTTTTAAATGTCATAAAATCCACCGTTTGTGACGTTTTTTAACCACGAAATCCATTCTCATGACTTTTTTTAACTGTCACGAAAGCCTCCTTTTTTAATGACGTTTTTAAATAGTCACGAAATCTATTTTTCGCGATATTAACATAAACATCATGAATATCTTTCGTGAGGGGGGAATAGGCGACATCGTAGAAAACATCACGAAAAGGATTCCATGACGGTTTTTAAATGCCACGAAAGGCTAAATTTGTACTAGTGAAAGGATAAAAGAAATAAGAGGAAATGACACACTTTGATCCAACAAACAACATGATCAAAAATTTGTTTTCTTAAATGGTATGTGAGAAAAATAATATACATATTTTTAATGATATGTGTTTATGCAGAGATGTGCACAACAGAGTACTTTTGGTTACAGCTCGAACTCGGCCTCCGGACCGATCTGAATACTTGGGCGGACCTGCACAAAAAAGGTGAGCACTCCGACGATCAAGTCAGTATAAGTCGGATTCCAAGTTTAGTTCGAAGCCAGAAATCCTCGTACCTGATCGTGGAGTGAGGTCCTCTACTTATGGGTGGTAGTCCCGCTAATCTCGCGACGGTTACACCCGATAATCTCGGGACCGTCGGTTACACCCGGTGATCTCGGGACCAACGGTTACGCCCGGTAATCACGCCGCAGACGGTTGCTCACATCGGCCCCTACCGAGCTCCCCGGTAGGTCAGACCTGGGCCAGGTTCACCTCGGCCCTCATACTTAGCTTTCGCCGGCGTTGGTGGCAGCCATCTCGGCTATCCGAGCTGGGCATGACTCATGGGCCATCTTGGAGTACCAAAAGGGGTCTTCCACGTGTCTAGGGTATTTTCATCCCCAAACAATATGTGCCCTAAAATTGTACATACATTCATATTGGTAAGCTGCAAAAGATTGGGTGTATAAGGTCTTTCAACTTATATAGATATTGTGGTTGTCCAAAGCCACTCCGACACTTAAATTAGAAAGTTGTGGAGAGGTACGTAGGGAAGGAAGCTGGTGAAAGTTTAACTTCAATAATGAATCATTAACGAAAATTTTTAATTAAAATAATTTTGAAAAATAAGGAATCAAAGATCCTATCTTTTGATGAAAAAGACGTATAGACTAGACTCAACTAGATATTCTCAGCTATCTTTAATGTGTAACGAGTTTCAGATTTGAAAAAATAAATGAAGATAGAATATATTATTTCATTAGTATAACCAACGATAAGAAATGGAGTGGAGAAAGGACATTTCAAAAAGTATTATTTCTGACAGTTCAACCACGAAGTTTTCTCATATATCTATTCAACCTTCGTTAATATGGCTGAGATAAGAGAGGGAAGGGAGAAAAGACATTTCAACAAGTGTTATTGCTACGAATTTCTTCATATAAACTTTGAACCTTATGAGCTTCTTCAACTCTATTTTTAATTATTGAAATTTAAATCTCTTTTAATTCATATAATTGCATGGCTGACTACCATCTCATGAGCTTAAGTTCATGTATGAACTCTTCTATAGATGTGGCCATCTCATGAGCTTAAGTTCATGTATGAACTCTTCTATAGATATTGCCACGTGTAAATGTCCACAATATTTTTTTTAATTTAATTTTTTCTTAACATAAATTAAAAAATTAAAAAATTAAAAAATATCACTATTTATTGAAGTAAAAAATTAAAAAAAAGTTATTTATAAATTGATAGAATTAATATAACTCAAGTTTGTTGGTCAAATAATGCTGGAAGAAGAAAATTCACTTTTCTATATTACTTTTTTTTTAAGGAAAATTCACTTTCTATTGTAAAAAAATTATAAAATTTTTGAAATTTAACCTAAATTAAAGCTCTATAGCTAATTATAATTAAAGATAAAATATTCCAATAAAATTAAATGACAAAACTTTTCACAATCAATATTTTCAAATTATTTACCTTTATAGGTTCATTTAAATTTTTATTTATTCAAAAGTTAAGTTTCCAACTGTTATGTATGGAACAATATGGTAGAAGATTGGGCTACATCAGGAAGGACAATCGGGACCATCGACAAGCAGAGCCGGCCCAGGGCACGGAGGCCGGCCCACCAAGGGGCCGACCCTTTTGGCCCTTGGCACTCTCATTTTCTCTCTCGGTCCTT
Source organism: Momordica charantia (assembly GCF_013281855.1). NCBI lineage: Eukaryota > Viridiplantae > Streptophyta > Magnoliopsida > Cucurbitales > Cucurbitaceae > Momordica > Momordica charantia. Next base: position 8,342,117 of record NW_028275157.1, on the reverse strand, counting down.
GTTTCAAGCGTATGACATTCTAGCCCCAAAGTCGAGCCCTGTACCTGTTCCTCTACCGATGCTGGAAGTATCCTGGTCCAAAGCTCACGAATAATCCAACCTAGGAATGACGTCCTGAGAAATCCTAGGAGGGGCAAATCGACTATAAATAGAGAAGGGGTCACCCTTTGAAGGTAAGCTAAGACTGCACTTTTAAGTCTCTTACTTGTTTAAGTAATCTCTCTTTTTGCTAACTTAGGCATTAGAGCCAGTGTGACTGAAGTCACATCGGGTTAGGGTTTTTGTTCGGTTTTGCAGGTATTTGATCCTGAAGTATTCGAGAAACCGGTCTAACAGAATCCCAACATGAACATTTGGCGCCTCGTCTATGGGAACGATACAAGCCAAGAACCGAGACAAAGCCCAAATCCAAGGAAGGTCAGAATGAAGCGGGTCGATACAAATCCTAAAGGTCAACGCGTTTCAAAGAAGAGAGCCCCGAGGTGGCAGCCGATGACACGGGGGAAATATGTTCGAGCCCTGGTCATCAACCAAACCCGACCACCTCTGGCAAACGAGAACCGACTAGAGGGGTAGAATCCGACACCCGGGGATAGGGTAGTCGATGGCTCGGAAGAGATATGTCCGAGCCCTGATCAGCTACCAAATCCGGCCACCTTCGACAGGGGAGAGTCGGCAGAAGAGGTGGAATCCATCCTCTTGACATCCAATGATCGACGGGTCAACATTGGGCCCAGGTTGAGGAGTAAGGAGAGAACGAGCCTCATAAGTTTCCTCAGAAGCAACGCTGATGTATTCGCATGGTCACATGAGGATATGCCTGGAATCGATCGAGGAGTTATGGTCCATCGACTCAATGTCGACGAGAATTGTAAACCAGTAAAGCAGAAACGTCGCGCTTTCAACCAGGAAAGAAACGAGATCGTGGCCGAACAGGTGGAAGAACTACTAAAAGCGGTTTTATCGGAGGTCCATTACCCCCAATGGATATCCAACGTGGTCCTGGTAAGGAAGCCAAATGGCAAATGGCGAATGTGCATCGACTTTATGGACCTAAACAAAGCTTGCTCAAAGGATTCTTTTCCTTTACCTCGTATAGATAAACTAGTCGACACCACCGCTGGACATGAAAGATTGAGTTTCATGGATGCCTACTCCGGGTATAATCAGATTAAGATGCATTTACCGGATCAATAGAAGACCTCCTTTGTCACAAATCGAGGCCTATATTGCTACATAGTAATACCCATTGGGTTAAAGAATGTAGGCGCGACTTACCAGCGAATGGTAAACCGAATGTTTGCAACGTTGATTGGCAGAAACATGGAGGTCTACGTAGATGATATGTTAGTAAAAAACCGGAAAAACGGTCAACACGAAGCAGATCTGGCAAAAGCATTTGGGGTTTTGAGGAAGTACAAGATGAAGCTAAATCCCAGCAAATGCACGTTTGGGGTGACCTCAGGGAAATTCCTTGGGTTCTTAGTACACCAACGGGGAATTGAAGCCAACCCAGATAAAATCAAAGCTTTGTTGGAGATGAGTCCCCCTAGAAGTTTAAAGCAACTACAAGGGCTTAATGGGAAGATACCGGCACTCAACAGGTTTGTCAGTCGCTCGACCGATAAGTGCTTGCCATTCTTTAAAGTCCTAAGAAAAAAAGGACAATTTAAATGGACTGAAGAGTGCGAGACTGCGTTCAAGGAGTTAAAGCAATACTTGGGGGAAACCCTGCTCCTCTCTAAACCAGTCATGGGAGATGAACTCTACTTGTACCTAGCCGTATGCGACACCGCGGTGAGTTTAGCGTTGATAAATGAGAAAAATGGGCGACAGACTCTAGTTTACTACACGAGCAAGGGCGGATGCCGAAGTTAGATACCCTCAAATGGAAAAGCTGGCATTGGCATTAGTTACTTCGGCTCGGAGATTACGCCCGTATTTCCAAGCTCACAAGATAACTGTCCTCACCAACTTCCCTCTACGGTAGATTTTGCAAAGGCCCAACACTTCTGGTCGACTAGTAAAATGGGCTATGGAACTTAGCGAATACGACATCCACTACAAGCCGAGAACTGCAATGAAGGGGCAAGCCGTAGCAGACTTTATAGCAGAATTAACACCAGTAGAGGATCAAGTATGCAGCATCGTCCCACAGGCTGATGAAGCAAAGCAGCCCTGGACCTTGTACGTAGATGGGTCCTCAAACTTCAGAGGCTGCGGGGCAGGACTTCTGCTACTTTCCCCATATAGGGAGAGGTTCGAGTATGCGCTACGATTTAGTTTCCATGCCTCCAACAACGAGGCTGATTATGAAGCTCTACTAGCGGGATTGAGAGTAGCCAGGTATATCGGAGTCATGAACATATTAATACTTAGTGATTCACAGTTAATTGTGAGTCAGGTGAAAGAGGAATTCAAAACCAGAGAACCACGGATGGCGAGGTACCTTTCCTGGGTAAGTCATCAGCTTGGCCAATTCTCGAAATACGAGATTTGGTAGATTCCACGTGCTCAGAATGCCAACGCAGATGCGTTAGCACGACTGACAGCAACCTATGAAACCGACCTGGGAAGAACCGTACCAGTAAAGATTTTGCCTGAGCCGAGCATAGAGGTCCAGGAAGCAATGGATATAGACGAATCAGGTCAACCTGAGAAAAACTGGATGATCCCTTTGATCGAGTATTTAAAGGGATGGGACCCTGCCTGATGAAAGGGTAGAGGCCCAACAACTCCAATGGCTAGCAGTTAGGTATGTGATGAGAGATGGAAGCCTGTATAAGAGAAGCTACTCTTTTCCACTTTTAAAATGTTTAGCGCCAGAGGAAGACGACTACGTTATGAGGGAGATACACAAAGGCGTTTGTGGTAACCATTCTGGGGCACAGTCCCTAAGCCACAAAATCATCCGATAGGGGTATTACTGGCCGACCGTGCTAAGCGATGCAACACAGTTCACGAGGAAATGTGAGAAATGTCAGCGGTTCGCAACAGTGCCTAGACAGCCGCGAGAGCCATTGACCAACATAATGAGTCTCTAGCCATTTGCCCAATGGGGAATAAACCTCATAGGGCCCCTTCCACAAGGAAAAGACCAGACCAAGTTTGAAATGGTAGCAGTTGATTGTTTCACCAAATGGGCAGAAGCTAAAGCCCTAGCGACAATCACTGAGAAGAAGATCACCGACTTTATTTGAAGAAGCATAATTTGTTGCTTTGGGATATCCTACACCATTGTCAGTGATAATGGAAAACAATTTGACAATGCAGCTTTTCGGGACTTCTGTCAAGAATTAGGTATCAAACACATCTGTTGTTCGCCAGCACACCCGCAAGCTAATGGCCAAGTCGAAGCAGTTAACAAAATCATTAAGAGAACTCTGAAAACCATATTAGAGAAGCTTAAGGGGCAGTGGGCAGAAGAACTTCCCAGTGCGCTATGGGCCTATAGAACAACACCCTACACATCAACTGGTGGAACACCATTTTCATTATCATTTGGTTCTGAGGCAGTAGTACCAGTGGAGATCGGACTTCCTTCCCCAAGGGTAGAACGATTCAGTCTACTTGAAAATGACGAGTCTATGCAACTTAACCTCGATCTACTGGAGGAACATCGAGAGGTAGCACGACTACGAACGGCCGAGTACAAAAATCGAATCGCTCGATATTACGACTCAAAAGTCAAGAAGCGTAGCTTCAGAGAAGACAACTTGGTCTTAAAGAAAGTCATGCCTAATACCAAAGACCTGACCAATGGGGTTCTCGGACCGACATGGGAGGGCCCATACAAGGTCACCAAAGTGGTTCAGACAGGCACCTACACCTTGGAAGATTCACATGGAAAAGTCCTACCTCATCCATGGCACGCACAGCATCTCAAGAAATACTACCACTAGATTGGTGATGCATTCCGTTTATTTTATGAGCGACTGTTGCACTTGTTTATGTCAAACGACTGATTATTTTATTATAACAATTTTCATTTTAATGAAAGTTTACGCCATTTAACATGATACTTGAGTTCTTATGTTTATGTGAAAACAACTCAAGTATATAAAACCATTTGGCTAATGCCGAGCAGGTTGGAAAACAACTGACTTCGACACTAGCTCTGCTAGAATTAGATCCCACGGTCCTGGAGACTTGATCATAGCCAAGCAATTCGATAAAACATAAAAATCGGAAAGACTTCCAATTCATGAGATAACTTGGTACACAACTAGTAACCAAAAAAAAAAAATCGGGCTTTTAAATCCAAAAACTGGATATAAAAGCTTTTGGTAGAAGCTCGGTAAATTAGGAACCTTGGTGTTAGCTAAGAATTCAGTACTAATGACGCATATGAACTACTTTGCAAAACAAGCCTTGTAGCAACCATGGATAACGAATACTCTCGAAACATGAATCTCACTGTGATCACAAATTTCATATTCAGTTTTGAGAGTGGGGGTAACTGTTATGTATGGAACAATATGGTAGAAGATTGGGCTACATCAGGAAGGACAATCGGGACCATCGACAAGCAGAGCCGGCCCAGGGCACGGAGGCCGGCCCACCAAGTGGCCGACCCCTTCTCAGCACCAAGGCGCCGACCCCTTCGGCGCTTGATGCTATCCTTTTCTCTCTCGGTCCTTGTTTCAAGCTTATGGCATTCTGGCCCCAAAGCCGAGCCCTGTACTCGTTCCTCTACCGACTCTGGAAGTATCCAGGCCCAAAGCCCACGAATAATCCAACCTAGGGTTTAAGTCCTGAGAAACCCTAGGAGCGACAAATCGACTATAAATAGAGACGGAGGTCACCCCTTGAAGGGAAGCTAAGACTGCACTTTCAAGTCACTTACTTGTTTAAGTAATCTCTCCTTTTACTAACTTAGGCATCGAAGCCAGCGTGACTGAAGTCACACCGAGTTAGGTTTTTGTTCGATTTTTGTAGGTATTCGGTCTTGAAGTATTCGAGTTGGTGCGTGGAGTAGAGAGAACCGGTCTACCAGAATCCCAACATCAACACCAACCATCATATAAAAATATGATTGATGTTTTTTTTTCTTTTTCTAGTTTTCAACATTATGAACTTACTGGTTTTTTTTAAATAGATACTCATAATTTTACATTTAAAAATTAATTTTACTTATTTTATTTGTGTATTTGATTAATAAATATAATAAAAAATTATTATATTTTAATACTTCTACAATATTTATTTTTAGGCCACTTTTAATTTGTTATATTAATTTTAATGAATTATAATAAATTTACAATTAACGATAGAAATATACTTTACAATTTTAATTTAAAAGATTTCTAAATCGACATAACATTTCTAAACAAAATATTCCTATGCATTTTAAAATATCATTTTTAGATACTTTTAATTTAATAGTTACTAAAAATATGCTATTTCCTTTAAATAAAATTAAAAATAAAAAAATAGTATTATTGTTTAGTGTCAGTAGAGAAAATTGGTGAATGATGCATATTACATAGCTAAATTAAAAACTTAGTAATAATTACATTTAAAATTTTTTAATAATAAATAATAACAATACCAATTATAAAATAATTTGTAACATTTATAGGAATTAGTATATTACCATGTGCATAATAAAAAAACCGATTTTACTCATTATAAAAAAAATAATTTATTTAATTAAATTAGCATGTACTTTAAATTTATAGAAACATTATAATTATATTAAATATATTTTATTATTAATAATTAGAATAATTATAAAATATAAGATTATAAGTAATTACTATTATTAATAAAATAAGTTACAATGAAAAGAAAAATTATACAATACATATCAAAATATAAAATATGAATCAAATTATCATGTTATGATATCTCTTATTAAATTTTAAATTAATTTATGAATTTATAATTTGTCAATATTTCGTAATTTTTTTCCAATCATTAAAATCTTCTTAATATTTTTCAAAAATATCTTCTTAATATTTTCCTACTTATTATTAATATATATTGATTAAGTTTCTTAATTATTTTCTTAATTTTCTTAACATAAAATTTTTAAATTGTTGTACAAATTAATTGAAGACACAAAATTATAGTGGGAGGGAATCAAATAATGATAAAACTTTCGAGGTTCAAAAACTTTTGTATTTATGTACCTGAATACAATTTTTTTTTATATTCTAACTTTTCTCGCATTCCATTTATTTAATCTCTTTAGATGCAAATCATTATTTCATACAACATTTTTTATTTACATATTATTATTGATAATTGGTTAACTAACAACCTTACTATTTATAATTAATTAAAATTTTTTAAGATATTGACTTATGTATTATTTAGTATAATTATTCGTTGGGATTGGTGGAGTCAAATCGACGTTGGAATGAGTTAGGATCGAGTCGGGATGAGACGGGATCGTGTTGGGACATCAAAGGAATGAAAATCATTGAAATGCGGCGCTACAACACAATTCGAAAAAAAAGTGGGGTGTTTTTAGGTTGACGCTGCGACGTTTTCTTCTTTAAAAGCGTTCATTTCATTTTATTTTAGGGCAGCCATGGGTATATGGTTGTAGCCGACTTTTGGGAGTTATTTCGCAGTAACTTTGTGGTAGCTTTGGGGTGATGGCTCGAGGGCAAATCGAGATCATTATTTGGGGTAATTGTATCTTGATTCTTTGTGAGGGATTCTCATACCTAAGTATCATTGTGTTAAATACTTAGAAGCTAGAGGTTTATTATTGGGACCTCTAGAGAGCGAATATCTGTGGGGGAGATATATTTGAGAGTGCTTGTATCAAATCTCATTATAGTGGAATCCGCATCTGAACAGAAGACTGGACGTAGCCCATAAATTGTTGGGGTGAACCAATATAAATTCGTTCTGTCGTTTTATTGTTTTTCCTATATTTCTCACGATTGTGTGATTGACCTAGTTAATTGGATAATTGTGGAAGAGAAAATTGTTAGGAGTGTCTAATTTCCCAACAAGTGGTATCAGAGCTATAAGGTTGCAGTATCATGGGATCCAATCAGAAGTTACATCACTACTTTGAGGGGGTGTTGAGATATGATGGGAAGAATTTTGAGTTTTGCAAGATGCAAGTGATAGATCTTCTTACATACAAGAAGATACATAAGACCGTGGGAAGTAGGAGAGAGGGGAAAGGGGAACAACTTAGTGAGGTGTTCAATAGGTTGTCAATTTCGAGCCCAAGTTATTAGACGATTTTATGTGCTGATGAAGTCGCGTAGGCGAAATAGTGTTGGTTTTTTGGCCCTTAATCTCAAATTAATTCATTATAATTAATTAATTAATTAATGTTTTGATGATAACAAACATAATTTTATTTATTGATATTTTTAGTATTTTAAAGTGTCCATAATGTAGAGCTCGTTACAACAATTCCAACGACTATTAGATCATCCAAATCGAAGCTTAAACGAATAAGTTACCATCAAAATAAGTCGGAAGAAAAAATACCTATAAAATGACGTGGACAGTTCGTAGGCTGACAAGGGTTAGCTAAATTTTATTAAAAGAAGAAAAAGAAAAAGAAAAAGATTTTAAGAGAATCAAAATTAAAAAAAAAAGTTACCGTTGCACCTTTTTGAGAAGAAATTAAAAAAAAAAAAGAGAGAAAAGAAGGGTCAAGTCTCGTTAAATACGCTAACGCAAAAAAAAAAAAAAAAAAAAAAAAAAAAAAAAAATTCTAAAGTAACCGTTTACACTTATTATTATTATTATTATAATATAATTCTTAATTTATTTGTCAAAATAATCTCCCCTTCATTTTTAATAATTAAGATCAAATGGTTCAAAATTAAACTTGATTTTTTTTTACCATTTTCCCTCATTTATTTAAGTTCAATCTTCTAAAAAAAATATACAATTATCTTATTCTCAATTCTCCACAACTTCAAAATTTTTAATTGTTATTTTATCCAAGTTGTCAAATTTTCTTTTCATCTTATTTGTGAGAGAAATTTTATTGTTGTTAGAATTGAATTGTTTGTGAGCTCAAACTTGTAAATTCACTCTATTTGAGAGTTTGTAAGTGTGTGTTTCAAATTTTCAACTTATTGTAACGATGTGATCATTATCGTGGAGATGATCGACTTTGCTCTTGAGAAAGATGATGTACTAGATTAACTCCTACCGTGGAAAGAGTCAGAATTTCAATTTATAACCCAATTGTGCTTTTGAAGTAAAGTAAGACAATTGTGCCAAACCACTGTAAAAATTTTCGGAGAAATTTCTTTTATTTGCTTTAGAATTTATTTTATCTTACTTTGTCAAAATTACATATCTAATAAAGTGTATTTTTTTTGTTTAAATTGAGCCCGTTTACTAAAAAGTCTCCCCCCCTTCTCCAGTAAAAACACTTCACTTCTCCATTGGAAATCCCACTACTCCTGCTATATCTCCGCTAACTGCTTCCCATTGTAACTCATCTTTGCCTTCCCTTTGTTCTGAGCTACCAAAGCTGATTCAACCTCGTTTTTCTACGCTGAAGTAGATGCAGATATTTCCCTAATTTTCTCCAGGCTTCCTCGGATATGGCGGTATCACAATAGTTGTAAATTTCAAGCTATTTTCCCCTAGCGAATTTGACACCACGGTCTCCCAACTGTCAAGCAAAGACGTCAACAACCTCATAGCTTTCACCTCCTTCTCAATCTTGACACCCATCCCTTCTAATTTGTTCAAGATATCGGTGAGTTCATTAATGTGGGAATTCACCGAGGTTCCCTCCTCCAGGTGGATATTAAAATACTTCGTCCATAGAAGTATTTTTGTATTAGCAGAAGGTTATTCATACCTGTCTTGCAAGGCCTTTAATAAATCTTTTGCTATAGTCTCTTTCGCTACCAGACTACAAACATTCATTGACAACGACATCTTGATATTCGCAACGGCCTGCTCATCCATCTCACTCCAATCCTTGTCCATCATCCCTGCTAGTCTCTCCCTTAAAGTCTTGTGTATCTTCTTGCATGTAAGAAGATCATTTACCTGCATATTCCAAAAAACTGAAATTCTCTCCGTTGAACTTCAGAACTCCTTCATAGTAATGGTGTGCGTGATATTTGTCTCCCATGATGCTGCAACCTTACAGCTCTGATACTACTTGTTGGGAAATTAACTGATCTGAATAATTTCCCCTTCCACAGAAAATATCCAACACAACCAAGAATATGCAAGTAAGAATAAAACCAGTAAAGAACAAGAATACGACACAGCAAATTATACTGGTTCACCACTAAGGATTACGTTCAGTCTTTCACCCAGATGTGGGTAATTCACTAATATTGTTGAGGATTGGATACAATAACACTCTCCAGAATATCCCCTAAAGGTCTCAACAAAAACCCCCTAGCTTCTAAGTATTTTACACAAATTAATACTTAGAAACATGAATGAAAAACTCACAAGAGTCAAGATATAAATACCCTGAATATGTTGATCTTGATCAATCCCAATGCCTCTACCAATGCCTGAGTCTTTCCCTTCAAACTGCAACAAAACTCTCTATAAAACGGCTCAAAGACAGCTGGAATCAACCCTAAAATGGAAAAACTGCTATTTATATAGTCGACACAGCGCCATGGCGCTACGAATGGAGAGCCGCCCGCCTTCACCACCCTAGCGCCGCGACGCTACAGCGCTGTGGCGCCCTGCAGCAGTGCCGCGACGCTGCCTCTTCGGCCCTTTTGGTCTGCAGCTTCCCTTTTCCCTTGTTTTCATCCTGCTTCGACCTCGACGCGTCCCGACTCGATCTCAACTCTTCCCTAGCTCGATCCGACGTCGTTTTGACTCCACCAATTCCAACAATTCCTAGTAACCGGATAAAAAGTATCAAAAAAGTATATATCTTCGTTTTGTTTAAAACCTTCTAGAACAAGTCCAACTTTATACTTGTCTATATTAGTGGGGTTTCAACTTTTTTCTTAAGACCTATTTATGCCCTATAGTTTTTTAAACTAGTGGTATATCAACTAAATTCCAATTTTTTTTAGAAATTAGTGGTTCCATTTCATCATGTTTCCATAAAATTATATCTTGAGATGATAAACTTCTTGTGATATTTCTTACCCATTATAAATATAAAAATAAAGACCAAAATCTTTCGTAGTTCTAACTTGTTTACTCATCAACTCAACTGGAGAGTTGTTTTCATTATCGGTAAGAGTAGAGAAAATCCAAATCTAGTAAAAGTTTGTCCATAATTTTGACCATTACTATTTATTGACTTGAATCACTTGATTCAAAGGTCACTTTACTTTCAATATCAAGAACTATATAGGCTGTATTATTAATTGCAATCCGTGTAAAACAAAAGTGGTAGCTTTAGACTCTTATTAAGGTCTTTTTGGATATGTTAGCTTTACAAAAGCTAAACATCGTCAAATTCATAAATATTCCAAATTTGGTTTATACCACTTCCTCAATTAAATTGAAAACTTGAGGACCTAGTAGATTCAAAATTAAAAGTTCGGAAAATTATTGGATATTTTTTAAAGTTGAGGAGCCTATTAAACCTTACCTTTAACCTTTATGAATCAAACTTATAATTTATACCACTAAATTTGTTCAAATGTCCTAAAAGCAAATTTGATTTGAATATAGAAGAAAAAGAATAAAACTTAAAATAATAAATCAAAATTTCTCACCGGAGAAAAATTATATAATTTTTTATGCAATCAATATTTTTAAATAATTAACTAAAATGAAAAATATTTTTAAATTAATTTTAATTTATATTTAACATCAACGAAAAAATACCAATCTTAAGAAAACTGAAAAACTTAATAACATATCGTTGCAATAATTTTCCTTAAATAAAATTTGCTTCCTCAAATAAAGAAGAATAAAAGAAATAAAATCATTATTGAGGGAAGTCTCGCTGCATCGTTTCTCCTTAAATAAAAGAACAGTTAAAAAAAAGAAAAAAAAAAGAAAAAAGATAATTAAGATGGGATGGGACAGAGTCACAATCTCGGGAAAAATGAAAAATATTTTAAAACTAAGAAACTGAAAAAAAAAATTTTTTAATAACATACCATTGCAATAATTTCCTTAAATAAATAATAATAAAGAAATAAAATCAATATTGAGGAAAATCCGTTGCAACATTTTTCTTAAATGAAAAATAAGATAAAGTAAAGATGGGGCGGGCTAGAGTCGAAAAATTGAAAAATATTTTTAAATTTATATTTATATTTAACACCAACGGACAAATATAAATTTTAAGAAAATTTAAAGATTTATAACATATCATTGCAATAATTGCTTCCTTAAACGAAGAAGAATAGAAGAAATAAAATCATTATCGAGTAAAATCTCGTTGCATAATTTTCCTTTAATAAAAGAACAGTTTTTTTAGTACAACATGTTGGGGAGGGAATTCGAACTCATAATCTTTTGGTTGAAATTATATACCAATTATAAGCTGAGTTATGTTCGCTTTATTAAATAAAAGAACAGTTATAGAGAAAAAAGAGAAAAGAAAAAGATGATGAACATGGCCCTGCCTGGGACATCAGCCAATTTTGTTACATATTGAACGAAGTTTATATATTTAATTTCTTTTTGTCCAAAGTTGAGGGGCCTCCTCGGGTTCAACGTACATCTGTCCAAACGAATGTTTCAAGTTATTTTTATGAAACTATATTTTGACTTATTATTATTTAGTATTTAAAATGTTGGGAGAATGCATGTAATAATTAAGTAGTTGTTCGTTAAAGTGAGCATAGCTCAGCGGTAATTGATAATATATCTCCAATCAAGAGGTTGTGAGTTCGATCTCCCATCCTCCACATGTTGTATTAAAAAAACAAAAATTAAGTAACGTTCTTAGGTTATTTAAGTAAAATAATAATACTAATAAATAAATCAATCAATCAATCGAGTCGTCACAAATCATATCTATGATTTATGATACTTTTAACTGCGGTAAATAAATATATGGCCCACTAAGTATTATGCTATTCGGGCCTGCTGATTTGTTCATACAAAATTTCAAAGGAATGAGATTTTTTTTTTAATACAATGTCTGGGGTGGAGATTCTAATCCAAGACCTTTCGATCAAAGATATATGTCTTAATCGATTGAAGTATACTCAAGTTAGCCTTAAAAAAATGAGATTTGTAAAATAATAATATAAATTTTATTAATACTAAGCGAGCGATCTCTTATACATAAATGATCTTTTGATTCTTAATCTTGAATGTAAACTTTATTTTATGCTTGATGAGCTACTAACTACACTCACATAAATGTAGGAGGTAAGAATTTGAACCTCCAATTCGAAGAAAAGAAATTATATGTCTTACCCATTGAACTGCACCCATATAGAGACATGTAGCATTCAATTTACTTTCAAGTGTAACAAAATTTGAAAAATTATTTAAAAAATAAAATAAATAATAAAATTGAAATGTTGTTGTCGAGGAAGTTTCAATGTAGTCAGACTTTTAAATTCATTGAAATAAGAGAGTATATGTCCAAAACTACGAAACTTCTCTCTTTTTTCTTTGTTTGTTTTTCTTTTTTCAATATAACAGATTCCTCGAGCGGTCTCTGTTGACACAATTTTAATATTCTTAGTTTACTCATTCGAATATGTTAATAAAAATGAGAAAAAAAAAGTTTAAAACAAAGTTAATAAAATTTTAAAATAGAACAACTACAAAGGTAGCCTAAAACAATGATGTAAACTAAATATAGCTGAAAGTTTAAAATTTTATAAAAATAGTATAATAAGTCAAAGTAAAATGTAATGTAAAATATAATAAATGGTATATTTGAAGAAATGAAATATTGTGGCATTTAATAAAAAATATATTAAATTTACACCATGTAGTGTAATTTAATTTAAAATTAACATCTCAAAAGAAAGAAAAAAGAAATTAAAATATGATTTACGATGAAAATTATTAAAAATCATACACAATGCTCCTTTTTTTTTATATCCACAATAATCTTCTTTTAAATGTACATATTTGTGAATTTCAAAAGTACTCTTCTTCTAATTTTTTTTCAAAAAAAATAAAAAAAATAAACCTTATGTGAGTAATTCTTATTAAATGTCTATTAATAATTTTATATCATGAGGAGAAAAATTGAAAAAGAAAAACTATATAATTTAGACGCATATAATTGATGCTAACCAAACTTATATGCAGAATGTCTCTAATTTATGTGATGCGTTTCATTTTTTTTTTTTTTTTTTTTTACTTTTTTACATTTTAAAAATTACAATTTCATCCTCAATCTGCCAACTTGATTATTGGACGTTTTATCAAAATAACTAATGAAAATTTCTCCTAAAAATAAATTACTCAGAAGGGTATAATTCAAAATTTTAATAGGCCAGGGATAAAATTGAAACTAATGGCATATATTTCAGACATTTTGTATAGTTTAGTTGGATTTCAGTATTACTCTCAACCGTCTCTAATCCAAGTGTAATTGATTTTAATTCACACTTAGTCTCAAAATGCCGATTTCATTCGACATTTTATTAAAAACTACTTATAAAAGATTCTTTTTTTTTCAAACAAATTTGATTAGGAAAAAAATTGAAACTTTTATTTGGGCAAAATAGTTACATGAATAAAAAACAATCCTGTATAAAAAAAAATTGTGAAATTGTGATAGTTATTGATCCTCATAAAGGGGTAAAAAGAATTAAATAAATGAGGTGACCAACCATGGAGAATGCACAAACAAAGGAGGGACAAAGCCAAGTAATCAAGATCTGGACAAACCAAAAAAGAGGACATATCTTATGTTATGGCTCTATCCTCTCAAAATCTTATAACGTGACTCAACAGAGAGCAGCCATCCAAAGAGTTGCCAAACTCCAAAATAATAATAATAATAATAACATGACGGCGACAACGTCTATATGCTATCATTCAAAAGGTTGATGGTTCGCTCTCTCATTTTGAAATGAAGCGCCTGCTATAATCATTGATGGTTCAATCTCTCAGCTCTCCATGTGTGGAATACAAAAGATAAAATAAAATGATGGATGTCATGTCATAAATCTATCTTCTCATTTTTATTCTAGGTTAAAATACTATTTTGGTTCATTTTAATATATGTACTATCAACTTTTGTTTATTTTTAGTTTTATCCTTTCTAAATCTATGTTTCAGTCTTTGTACTTTTTAAAATGACCATTTTGGACCATGTTTTGTAAAATTTTAACATAAACAATATAAATAATATAAACCCTTTAATGCAAATATATTACCTTATATTTCAAGAAATTTATTGAGTGTAATGTGCGTTGAAATTGTGATTGGAAAAAGTGAAATAAAATTAAAATGAAGAGACCAAAATGGTCATATTTAGGAGAGTACAAAGACTAGAATTGCAAGTGTTTTTAAAGTACAAGAACCAAAATAGAAAAGTAGATGAATTAAAATGGAGAATACCAATAATTTAAATCTTTGGTCCATTTGGAGAGAAAGAAATCCCCGTTTCTTTTTTTTTTTAAATAAAATAAGTGATAAAATTTGTGTTGATAAATAGTCAGGATAAAGAGAGCCAGTTCTCTTTTTTTAAAAAATAAAAGGTAGAATTTGTGGAGATTGCTATTAGTGAATTAACCATGGCAAGGTGAATGCAAGGATTCGGCCCCCTCGTCAAGTCATCAGGCACACGTCATGGTGGCCTAGTAGACCACTAAGGCCCCGAGGTTGATGTGGCCAAGCCGACCCAGAGAGGCGTTGACGCTCTAACAACCTTATAGATCACGAACATGTCATGGTGGGATCTTACACATCATTAATCTTCCATGAATCTCGTAGAATCAACAAGATTATCGCTTGAAACAAATAGATATACCATTCAAATAGCTTAGACCTAAGGAATCTCCCTGTATAAATAGGAGGACTAACCTCATGCATGAGATATATTTTACGGCCCTGAATTTCATACACTTAACATAAAGCTCCATCTTATTTAGACATGGAAGTGTGTTTGGGTAGCATGATGTCGGTGTACATTCTTTATCTATTTTGCAAATATCATTTAATCTCATTCATACAAAAGAGTGGTCTAGATTTTGTTGGGAAAAAATTAAATAAATCCTGATTCATAATTATTCTCGAACAAAAACTATAAAATTTTAGAATAATTAAGACCAAGAATTTAAGCATGGAATAAAACCAAAATCAATAAAGAGATTAGAATTACTTGGAACTATTAGATAGATTGACCATGAACTGCAAGAAGTTGTGGTTTGTGGTCTTCTTCAACTATGCAACCCGGACCAAATATGGGTAATACTCTCTGTTTGGTGGGAAACGGTAGGCTTAAGAAGCATACTGTGTTGAGAACCATAACCATATATTTATAGGTTAATCCTAGGATTTCCCATAATCTCCTAAGATTAATGGACTGCTCAGCAAGCCACATCACTAAATGGGAAGTGGCCTATAATCAAGATCACTTATATGCCCATTAAATAGCCCAAATACAATTGCTCTTTAATTTGTTACGCACATATGAATTAATTATTAAATTAATTACAACAATCTCCCACTTGGGTAACAATTTTCTTTACTAGCAATTATATTAACTTATTCTTTAGTGCACAACTCAATGTTATTAAAATAAACTCCCTTTAATCACAATCTGGTCCACCTCACATATCGATGAGGAACCAAAGCGACTTTTGTCACATGTATAGTCTCGACTCAGCCTTCAATGATCACCACACCAAATATACTCAATGACATTGATCAAGTGTGGAAGAGCAGCGTGAGAATTACATATAATGTGATCTAAACATGTCTATTCCCAACCGGTCCAACTTTGTTCTTTACAGAGATCAAAATTTATGCTTTCTAACTTTAGTTAAACTACAATTAGAAAGAAAGTCATTCAAAGTAACAAAATAATCTATCTTCTTTATTTTGCAGAAAATAAAACCACGTGTCTAATTTAAAAAAACACAAACTCTCACTCAACTGACATATCATAATTTTCACATCTATATGAGCATTATGCTCGTAAAACATTTTGTGAAAGTTCTTAATGAGCAGATCCGCAATGATAGAGTTGCATTTCTTTAGACACAAAAATACTCTGAATTTTCTTTATAAACTTAAGCTTAAATATTCATACAAGAGCTTTCGTTGCTGTAATATGGAAAACAAATCCTTGTAAGACAACCTGATGACAAGGTTTTATATCCATATTCCTTAAGTTTGTTGTCATACATAAAATACTATGAACACTCAATGGTGAAAGTGACTAAAGTGACTGTCTACCACGAGATAGTAGTACCCTTTAATGTATAAGTGAATATAGCATCAAAGGTGGATCTAGATGACAGTATTATTATCAAATTTTGATGATCGAGCATGTATCATTTTGTTAAACACCTTATAACTCTTTAGATCCAATTAAGAGTTATACAAATTTTCTTATTCATTCTTGATATAAATACTGAAGCGGAAGCATATAAGACTTTCTTTATTTATTCAAGGAACCTTTATTGAAACTGAGTTTGTCTCCACTAGTGATTTCAATATCCCCTACTGCATAAATCTTTATGCTAGAGAACTTGCAATACCTTTCAACATAACTCTTTTGTGAATTCTCAATATTACTTGAGACTGTTCTTACAATGTAAAAGAGATATGTTCATGTAAGTTTTCATCCTCTAACAAGACCTTTATTCTGTTGAACACATATTAAACTAGGGAAATAAATTTACTCCTACTAAACTTGTAATTCATAATTGTTACTCTTATTACCTTCCGATATTACATATGATAATATCAATATGTAATGAAAATTATGAAATTACAGATACAAAATTCCTCATGATCACAGATGAATATAAATCTTTTGAAACTTTGTACTGTTACTAGATCAAAAGTCTCCAAAATATACAAGCTTATTGATTTCATAAATTATACAATTAAGAAACCAATCTTTATATTCATCTAACACAACTAAAAAATGTTATAAATATTGTCATTTACTTGAAAGAACTTTTCGAGAAACCATAGAAAAGATCTCTAACAATTAATGTTACCCTTAAAAATTGAAACCATAACAACTAGACGAGTCTTATATTTGTTAACATTGCATTTTGAAAGCAATATAACAAGATATTTTACATCTTTCATTCTTTGTTGTTTCAACACATTCTTTATAATATTAATTATTTCTTTTAAGAGATAAGTCTTTGTTTGACTATAGAGAAGATAATCTAAACTTAAATCATTATAATCATATATCTCCTATCTGTTCTAATTACTTTAATGACACTTTTAATGATGTTGAGTTTGTTTTACTAAAATGAGGAGAATTTTTATTCTTTGCTAATGTTGTTATAAAGAGAAATTAGTAACTAAATTTCCCTTAAATACAACATTTTTTACTTTATCTTCCCCCAAACTCAACATCCTTAAGAAACCTTAATATCTCAACCACATCAACTTTAAGTGGGAACTAACTTTAGAAATTTTATATATTGAAAAGAATAGTGTATCTAGAGTGACAATTAAGAACCTCAATTCCACAAGTCTTGCAAAACCTTAATTGCAAGTGATTTTAGTTGTTTCTTTATTTGGTACACTACTTAAACATTTTTATAACAATCTTGAGAGCTTTCTCCAAATAGACCGAGGGTAAGGAAAAATGATTTAATTTGTCATACTTCTTTCCACGACTTTTTGAGCTTTAAATCATTTTATAAGCAACATACGTCTCAGGTTTGCCTGAAAATATATAATACTTATTAGCTCTATAAATCCTTAAAGGACTTCGCAAATGTCCTAGACCTTATCTTCTTAATCCATCATATTTTCTAACGATTTCATTCTCTACGAATTAATATGATGACTTTTAAGATATTCAGGAATAAAGTTCTCTCCTATATCAAATATTGATGCCCTTAACGAGAGTAAACTTCTTAGAATTTTATGCAATGTTGTTAATCATTTCAAGAAGCCATATTGAATAGGCTAAAAATGACTATTCTAAAATACAAAAGCTCTCAATAGCACCTAAGTCGACAATTACAGTTCCTTAATCATTTCTAATATAGACTTGAATGTCCTTTTAATCTTTAGAACAAACAAGCAAGGAATAGAAACACCAAAGTCTATTCAACACATATGATAAGTTGTCATATACAAGTCTAGCTTGTTAAATACCAAAGTGAGAAGCAATATTTTCTTTATACTATGTGTGACGATGCACTTGGAACATATTTTTTTCTATATATTCAAATTTCCAAAAAAAAAAAAAAAACTATTCTACTATACACAAAATCTATGTATCAATATTAGACATTTTCTATGTAATGAGACATAAGTGTTGGCTTTACGGTCTTTAATCATACCATATGTTTTTATGATAACAAACTTAATCTATTGATGATTTTAGTGTTTCAAAGTGTTCATAGTGTAGAGCTTAAAAATACTAATCTAACGCAATTTGAATTGCTCAAATTAGAGTTCAAATGAAGAAGTTATGATCGAATCAAGTCGAAAGGAAAATACCCGAGAGGATGATGTTGGCAAATCATATACTGACACATGGCGAGCTGAATTATTCAAAAACAAAAGAAAAAAAAAAGAAAGAAAGAAAAAAGAAAGAGAAAGAGAGAGAGAAAATAAAGAAAAAGAAATTATAAAAAAAAGTTACCCTTGGTTAACTAAAAAGAAAAGGAAAAAAGAAAAAAAAAGAATTGAACATTCCACGTGACCATTGGGATATATATATATTTTATAATATAATATAATCATTACTTTCTCAAATTCAATCTCTATCTTCCATTATTCGTTATTAAGATTTAATGGCCCACTTTTATTCTATTTTTAAACCATTTTTTAAGTTCTTTTCCTCTCCTATTTAAACCCCTCTCCTCTCCCAAATTAAAATACCAAGTTTTTCAAATCCTCCATAATCCATTGTTGTTCTCTCCAAGCTCTCAATTTTCCATTTTTATTATGAAAGATTTTCTTGTTGTGAGGATTGATGCATTTGTGAGCTTAAACTTGTACATTTACTCTATTGGAGAGTTTTAGTTGTGAAAAATCCTTATTTCCACACTTCGTTGAGTTTCATTCTTAAGCCCAGTAAAGGAAACAAAGTGGTGGGTTTTGATCTTTGTCTCGGGAAAAAGGTTGACTTTAGTTCTAGATCCCATAAAAAGAGCGGTTTGGTCTCCATCCCGTAAAAGGACCGGGTTTACGCTCTTGAACCCGTAAAAGAATCGTGCTTACTGAAAAACCTCGAGAGGTGCTCGAGGAGTGGAGTAGGTCGGAGTTTACTGAACTAGTATAAATCTCTTGCGTGACGTTTTATTTATCCCTTACTTTTTATTTATTGCAATTTATCTTTTAAGTATATTTTATTTTATTGCAAATATATATTGTGCTCATCTTGAATATTTGTTTCATGATAATTTTAGTTGCTATAAATATTGCATAAATTTGTTTTTGTTAAAAAGTTTGCTTAGTTATTTGATTTTTGCTTAAATTCGAAAAAGTTTAGTAAATTGATCTTCAACATTATTCACCCCCTCTAGTGTTGTCATACCGATCCAACAATAAGTAGTGCTCAACTTAAAATGAACATTCTACCAATCATTTTGATTAGGAAGATGATAAGTAAGATGACATCAACATTCCTTCAAGAAACCTAGCTCAATACAACCAACTAGACCTATCATGAACGTGTTATAAGCGGCCAAGATAGTCCCAAGACGTATGCAGTCTTAGAGAAGCAAGTGCATGTCATGAACCATGCTCACAAAGGTGCTGGATAACCAACTCAAAGTACTACCTCTAGCTAGAGACCTAGTGAACTAGGTCCCGGTCGAGCTCCCTAACAAGACTTGAACTATCTGAGACCACAACCTAAATGAAAGGGTCAAGCTGGTAGCCAACACCTTATATGATTATGCAATGAATTGTTGGGTTTTATGCCCTAAAGTCTTATAATCTTTTAGTAAACTTATGAATATGAATAAAATTGGTTATTTTTTGGCATGTGCATAATTCTTTGTAATTGAAGCATTCAATACTTAATCTCTCATAAGATACCGGATGTGTTCTTAAACTAGGTATATAACAGACATACGAGAGGATCCAGTTTGAGAGTAGTAGTTTAAATAGTCTAAAGTATATGGATAAGACTGATGACCTTATCTTAGTGACACTGTCTACATTCGTAAGATCCCTTGCTAGCTCGTTGACCTTTGTAGAAAACAATAAGTTGGAGAAAATTAAACAATGTTGATTATTTAACTTAGAATTAAAATGGTTAATTTGACTTTTATTTAGCAAAAATGTTTTTAATTAAATTGTACCATCGAGATCCGCTATATGAATTTCTAGTGCATGCTTCCACTGCACATAGAGTTGGGTTCATTCCAGCTTCTAGCATGAGCACCATCAGCTTTTTCCTTGATCCAATGAAAATGCTGAAGACGGTGAGAAGCTATCCTTGAAGGGGATGTGAATGCCAAAGCGGAAGCAATAAAACAAATTTTTGAATTTCTTTTGAAGTTTAAAACACAGAAAAATCTAAAATAGGGAAGAATGTTGGATTTTACCTTTGAAGACTCTTCTTCGTGTAATCTGAATGAGACAACACCACTTGATCTTTCTTGCTAAGTCTCTCGGTCGACAATCCGAATAGTGTGATCCAATTGCAAAGGATTGAGAGAATAAAAGAGTTGAGGGATTTTTTTCCTTTAGGGTTCAGCTTACTGTTATATTTATAGAGAGGGAAAATCCTAAGACAATTAGTATCTTATCCTTCTAGATATAAGATATCTTCTCCAAAATTTAAGAGAAATCTGAAGACCTTAGAATATATTCTTCTTTTAATTTAATTAATAATAAACAAATTAATTAAATCAATTAACAATTAATCAATTTAATTAATACTTATTAATCGAATTAATTTAATTAATACTTATTAATCTAATTAATAATTAATTAATTTAAATCCAAATATTTATTAAATAAATAAATAATTAACAATTAATTATTTAACTTTTAATTAAATATCACATATTTAAGTAAAACTATATATTTGAATCATATTCAAATGCATCTCTTTGGTGTAACCTTTAGTTTTAATATGAACCCAATTCATATTAATTATTTGAATCATATTCAAATATTTCTCTCATAATATATAGTTTAATTATTGAATCTTTATTAAAAATAAACTATATATAATGTATCATAATATACATTATATAGATTTCTTGATATATAATTTGAACATTTTAAATTCTCTCAAAATCTTGATCCTCGTTTTACCCGTTGTGAGCTAGCAGGAGAATCTAATGGACATACAGATCAGAAGATCCAACGATACGAGATTAATCAGTCAAACTCATTAACCGAGTTAATCAACATTCGTCAACTGTGGGTCACTCCACTAAAGACCCGCTATTAATTATTTGAATCCTATTCAAATATTTCTCTCATAACATATAGTTTAATTATTGAATCTTCAACAATATATATAATGCATCATAATATACATTATATAGATTATATAAATTCCCTAATATATAATTTTAACATTTCAAATTCTCTCAAAAGCTTGATCCTCGTTTTACCCGTTGTGAGCTAGCAAGGGAACCTAATGGACCTATAGATCAGAAGCTCCAACGATACGAGATTAATCAGTCAAACTCATTAACCGAGTTAATCAACATTTGTCAACTGCGGGTCACTCTACTAAAGATCTGCAACTACACTCTTCTCATTGCAGAATATTTAATGTCCACGGATGTACGACCATTAACAGCAAGTCAATCCTTCACGAGTGCTCGTAACTCTAGTTGGGTCAAATTATCGTTTTACCCTTCAATTACATCTTGCTCCTTAAATACTACTGCTCCTCTAATGAAAACCCGGTTATGGTCCGATCAATAATCGGAAGTCCCTTTCGGGCCAGTGAGAGAGTGTGACCCCTTATTCAAGTCCCAAAGTCAGCATGTAAGGGAACACTCATCTAATTCCCTAAAATCAGGAAGGAGTGAGTTCCATCTTGTGTAGTTATGTTCCCAGCTCCCCACTCGGTCTCATCCCCAAAATGGTAGGATTATTGAGTCAGCAACCGGGCCACTCTCACCTATACAAATCAAAGGACGATCTCTTCTAGGCAGGAGTCTATAACTTGCTTAAGATTAAGATCGAGTTACCTGGTCATCCTATGAGATAACAAACTATTGACTAACGGTGTTAGAGCCAATGATTAATTATTTCGCGGTTCGGTCTTATACAAACTCATTGTATAAGACACGTCCACTCACATGTCTCTACAAGAACAACTTGGACAAAGTTGTTTGTAACTATTACAAAGCGGGCCGTATCCATAGTGTTACCAGGATAAGGTACCCGACCTTATCCAGGTACTATAGACCATTTAGGTTATTACTGGAACATTATCCACTCGTATATCGAATATATAGTGTATATATATATATTTTATATCAAAAATATACCATGTATATTAAATATATATTGTATATCAAATATATATTGTATATCAAATATATATTGTATATATGTTGTTCCAGTTACATTAAATAACCTTGTATCTTAGTTTATTGGAATACTAGTAATGCAAAGAAATAATAAGATAATTGTAACATCTGACTCGAATGAACCGATACCACATCCGAATAAGAGGGATACTGAAACCATAGAAAGTATGGCTAAGAAAGCTTAAAAGAAATGATAGTTACTACCTATACTAACAATCTGCACCTTCCTTTTCGGTAACTCAATCGTAAAAACTCCAAAGTTAAGCGTGCTTGACCTGGAGCAATCTCGCTCTTCTAAGTAGCTTAGAACTAGATGATTTTGAATCTTGGTCCAAATATTGGACTCAGGGAGTTACAATAACTCTTTACTAAATAAATAATTTGTTCATAAATTACAAATACACGAGTTAAAGGCACCAAATCCAACAATCCTGCACCACTTCCTCAACACCGAATACAAGGCTCACTGATACACCATGATCAAGTAAGACCCGTCTCAAACTATGATGAACGTAGTGGCTGGAGGTTCTTAGCCAGGAAAGGAAAGTTGAGCCTAGCTCGGACACATTCAAAAGGATAATCGAGACAAGGCGACCTTAGATCTAGAGCACCTACTTTAGCACATTGAGCAGACGTATACCAATGATATCATTGGGACAAAGACATTACCTAAGTTCACAATGCCATTGTTTCGACACCTCTACTAGAATAGTAGTTGACCTCCACCACACCATAGAACCTGAGTTGAAATATGCTCAAGTTCGTATACATAAGTCAAAATGGCAAACAAGTCGAACCCATAGGTTGTGCCAACCAAGGAAACCTCATAAAGACTTGGTTGGATGCCAAGAAAGTTTCGAACTCTTAGTTAGAGCCAACTGAGGAGCCCTCATTTAGAACTTGGTTGGAGGTAGAGGAAAAGTTGAAACCTCTGGACTAAACTGGCCAAGGAAAACTCATATAGGATTTTGTTCAAATCAGAGGAAAACTCGAAATAATCTTAGGTCAGTGGCACTACCCCTCCTTCTTAATATGAAAGAGAGTAAAATACACGAACGTATATGTATTTGTGACTCAAGTAATATAGGAGATACTCTAGAACTGTATCCACAAGAACTATATGTTAGCCAAACTATTCCTATCCAGTATAGTGCAAAAGAAAGTGGGTGTTTGATAAAATACAAATAAAGAATAGCAGAATGAGAAAATGTTAAGGATCCCACATTGAAATTAAGAAAATGGACCTTGCATAGGTTTACAATAGATATGAGCTACTTCTCCCATAGTAAGTTGGTTTTGAGATGGAACCTCATGAATATTAATATGGTATCAGAGCCCAACAAGCTCAAACGAGCATTCGATCCGAAAAAATAGGATCCGGCCAAAAGTTTTTGATCCCTCCGATCCTGTTCTTGATCCAATGTGGAGACAAGGTATGTTCGTTATACCCTTCATGACTCGTTTAGGAATAACCAACTCATGGGGGGGTTGGAGTATCACAGGAGGGACTATAACGAATCCGGGTATTTGGAGTTACGAAGGTATGGCCGGAGCACATATTGTGTTTCTGAATTGTGCTTCTTAGCAGCTATTTGGCATTGGGTATATTGGGATCTAGAAATATTTTGTGATGAACGTACAGGAAAACCTTCTTTGGATTTGCCAAAGATTTTTGGAATTCATTTATTTCTCTCAGGGTTGGGTTGCTTTGGTTTTGGCGCATTTCATGTAACAGGATTGTATGGTTCGGGAATATGGGTATCCGATCCTTATGGATTAACCGGAAGGGTACAAGCTGTAAATCCTGCGTGGGGTGTCGAAGGGTTTGATCCTTTTGTTCCGGGCGGAATAGCCTCTCATCATATTGCAGCAGGTACATTGGGCATATTAGCGGGCCTATTCCATCTTAGTGTTCGTCCACCCCAACGTCTATACAAAGGATTACGTATGGGAAATATTGAAACCGTCCTTTCGAGTAGTATCGCTGCTGTCTTTTTTGCAGCTTTTGTTGTTGCTGGAACTATGTGGTATGGTTCAGCAACTACCCCGATTGAATTATTTGGGCCCACTCGTTATCAATGGGATCAGGGATACTTCCAGCAAGAAATATATCGAAGAGTTGGTGCCGGGCTAGTCGAAAATCAAAGTTTATCAGAAGCTTGGTCCAATAAGTCAAAAGAGCCACGATTTTGAGGGGGCATGTTAAGGATCTTGAGGGATCGTGAGAAAAAACTTGGAAAGCATAACAATTGAATACCTAAGCCTTGGTGGTATGTCTAGAAGTCCTCATTAAATCCTAGTCATCCACATCATGTGCGATTGATGGTCCAAATCAAATGGAAGCTCGACGGTTAAGCAGTCAAGTGTGTTGCCCTTGTCAAAGCGACATAATTTCACCTCTTGTCCGAATAATTTTTCGACCAGAGATAAGTCATCCACATGCAGACTAACTCTTTCCTTCATACTCTTTGATAGGTCAAAAATTTTACGCATTAAACAGGGAGCCAATGTTGGAGGGCAAAATTTGATGAGCCTTGTGGACCAATCAAGATAAATTAGAAGAACTATCTTAATGAATCTAGACAAAGTATGGAAACTGATCTATTTGAGAGGCTGACCTATATAGCTCGAGAGGAACTAAAAATGGTCTTTGCAAAGATACATGTTCGAGCTTTGATCTTGCCAACCTATGGCACGACACCCTATAATAGCCTAAGAATTTTATGGAACGACTGTAACAGAATGGTCTCCCCCTATCTGTATATAAAAGGACACCCACTTCTCTCAACCAGGTACAATATTCTGCATGAGACTGACTTACTCAGCTCAAACTCATACTCATTTGAGATTCAAAGAGTTTCTTCCTTATGTGTAGGTCTTTCCTTACCTCACTCTACTTAAGCTCGACTAGGTGAGAAGAGGTCGATCTTCTCGGGTTGGGCGAATTCAATGTCAATATAGTGCAATAAAATTTTGAAGTTGTTATACAAAGGAAAACCATAAACAAACCAACCAAGGGAACATAAGAGAATCGAAGAGATGGACGACCAAACCGAGCCGAGCCGAGCCGAGTCGAGCAGAACCGTCGAGCCGAGTCTGGCATCCTCCCTCTTCTGTTGCCCACAATGCCTTCGGCCATACGACGGTTATCTAGGGCTCACATAGAAGGCTCTAGAACTCTCCAAACGACTATAAATAGGCTATGCAACTTAACCTTAAGGTAAGTCGAATTCGACCCTTGAATTCTATTACTCTATTGCTCCCCCTTGCTAACTTAGGCATCGGAGCCCGTGTGACAAGTGTCACACCGGTTTAGCCTTGTTCGGTTTTGCAAGTCTTCGAGTCCCTGATAATCAAGCTTGGTGTGAACCTCGGGAGGAACCGGGAGAGCATAATCCACGCATCAACAATTGGCACCATCTGTAGGGACGATTCAGTTCGAGCAAACTTAGCCAAGATGAAATCCCAATCTGAGGAGGGAGCCGAGATGAAATCCTAATCCGAGTAGGGTAATATGGAGCAAGTTGACACAACCCCTAGTGGAAATGATAATGTTTCGAAAGGAAAAGCCCAAACGAGGTTGCCGACCACTCAAGGGAAGCAAATCCAAGCCCTGGTCATCGACTAAATCCGACCACCCTCAGTAGGGGAGAACCAATTGAGGAGGTGGAATCTATCCGTTTAAACATTCAAAGAGCAACTGATTAACCCAGAACACCTCGGATCCAAGGAGATTTTGGGATAAACAAATCGATATGGATTATGGGGGCTGCCCTTTCCTGAAATAGTCGAGGGAAAAGCAAATCAACAAGTTATGGGGCAGGACCTAGAACGAACGAATCAAAAAATTCCAAGACAGATCCTGGATAAGATAAGTCAACCCATCAGAAGAAGAAGAAGGGAAGGACTGTTCAGACCCGATGAGGTCTAGGGCAAAGCAAGTCTACAAGCTCTGGGGCAGGACCCAGAGCAAGCAAATCGACAAGTTTCAAGACATATCCTGGATGAGGCAAATCGATGGATTCTAAAATAGGTTTCGGGAGAAATGATCAACAAATCCCATAATGGAGAAAACAACTTGATGAAGTTCTAAGGTATCCAAAAGACAAACTGGTTGCTATGAAAAGTAAAGGGAATGTGTCAAGAACACAACCCTTCTTTTGAAAAACTCGAGCAACAAAAGAAAAGGCAACCTACGCCCGTCCGAGGTCCGTGGAAGGACATAGCTACTGCAAAGACCTGACAAGTGAACTATATAACTGGTCATGACCAGACTCTAGGGCATGACCAGATCCAATGCATGACCAGGTCCACGGCGACCAGGTCTCGGTCGAGCAAGTCTCTACTGACCAGATGTCTTCTGCCAACCAGGTATCTACTGTCGACCAAGTGTCTTCCATCGACCAGGCTTATTTTGCTGACCAGACCAATTCCGCCGACCAAGCATCTTCTACTGACTAGGTCTCTTCCACTGACCAGATCCAATAACTACATGAGAGCAAAAGTCAGCAACACGTAGTACAGGAACTTCCTGGAAAGCCGACTCGGTTTCCAAAAATTTGTGCTCGGCAAGGAGAAGTCACTTAGTCGACACGAGCAGATAGAAGAAAGTGCATAAGAGAGAATGACAAGATTTGAGGTACTTGAGAAAGTTTTCATTTGATACCTTAAACAAAACCTCCTCAAGTGGGGGCTAGTGAGTAACAATGGTCGAGGAACTCGAGCTGGGATAGATCTAGAAGCAGGCCGATAAGCTTGAAGCCAATCAGTGAAACCAGGGAAGAAAATCTCAAGGTGCTGAAAAAGGTAGGTGTAGAGGCCCAGCAAGGTCAAACAAAAAGTAGGCAGGCCTAAACCGATCAATGAAACTCACGGGTAGAAAAAAATTTGGCAAAAGCTAGAATAGGTTAGAAACCCGAGGGTGTTGATTGAACTCTGATTAAAAACCGGCAGAAGCCAAATATGTTAGAAACCCAAGGGTGCCGACTAAACTTGTGGTATAAAAACCATTGGCAAAAGCCAAATATGTTAGAAACTCGAGAGTGAACCCTGAGGTATAAAGCATGGGCAAAAGCCAAACATGTTAGAAACCGACAGAAGCCAAATATGTTAGAAACCTAAGGGTGCCTACTAAACTCAGGGTATAAAAACCATTGGCAAAAGCCAAATAGGTTAGAAGCTCGAGAGTGAACTCTGGGGTATAAAGCATGGGCAAAAGCCAAACAGGTTAGAAACCGACATAAGCCAAATATGTTAGAAACCTAAGGGTGCCGACTAAACTCCGGGTGTAAAAACCATTGGCAAAAGCCAAATAGGTTAGAAGCTCGAAAGTGAACTCTAGGGTATAAAGCATGGGCAAAAGCCAAACAGGTTAGAAACCAAAAAGGAGTACCACCGGCTCTGCTGGGAAGTTAAATCCTGAGGCCAAAATCTAAACAGTAGAAACTAATCGTATAGTAGTGCCTAAGAGACTTGATTGCAACCGACTACAATGAAAGAGAATGGGGGCTATGACAACCAACCCAAGAAACGATAATTGACAGTGACAAAAGGGTATCAACTGGGCTCAGGGTATGAAGGGATTGGCAAAAGCCAAATAGGTTGGAAACCCAATAAAACCCTGGGCAAAATCCAAAAAGGTTAACCCAATGGGGTACAACTAGCCCAGCTAAAAGTTGTATCCCAAAGGACCTAAACAGTTAAAATTAACTGTATGGCAAAGCCCAAGAGGCTTGATCACGGCTAACTGTGAGAAAAAGGGTATGAGGGCTAAAAAGGCCAACCCGTGAAACGACAATCTACCCAAACGAGATGGTACAGGGGTTATTCCACAAAAACAGTCACTCATGGAACGACTGAGCAGCACATACTCTCAATATAGAAGCCCTAACATACTTTATGTCTTCTACTTTGAGAGTGAGGACTATTGTTATACAAATGAAAACCACAAATAAACCAACCAAGGGAACAGAAGAGAATCGACGAGATGACCGACCAAATCGAGCCAAGCCGAGCTGCCGAGCCGAGTCCAACATCCTCCCTCTTCTATTGCCCACAATGCCTTGGGCCTTACGACCGTTATCTAGGGCTCACCTAGAAGGCTCTAGAACTCTCCAAATCACTATAAATAGGCTATGCAACCTAACCTTAAGGTAAGCTGAATTCGACCCTTGAATTCTATTACTCTACTGCTCCCCCTTGCTAACTTAGGCATCGGAGCTCGTGTGACAAGTGTCACACCAGTCTAGTCTTGTTCGGTTTTGCAAGTCTTAAAGTCCCTGATAATCAAGTTTGGTGCGAACCTCGGGAGGAACCGGGAGAGCATAATGCATGCATCAACAGAAGTTAAAATTGACTTCTTGAGATAATTAAGCGTGAATTCTTTCTTATTCAAACTAGGGGTGTACATCCGTCGGTCGGGTCGGTTTCAGGTCGAAATTCCCGCCGACCGACCGACGTGATGAAAATTTT
This sequence comes from Momordica charantia, assembly GCF_013281855.1. Classification (NCBI taxonomy): domain Eukaryota; kingdom Viridiplantae; phylum Streptophyta; class Magnoliopsida; order Cucurbitales; family Cucurbitaceae; genus Momordica; species Momordica charantia. The sequence continues at coordinate 8,313,111 of NW_028275157.1, read as the reverse complement.
CCCGACCGAACTTACAGTCGGTCGGTTCGGTCAGTTTTCGACAAACCGACAAAATTTTATTTTATTTTTTTCGTTTCATATCTTCGATAGACACTGATTCGATCTCTCTCTTACCCTTATTTAAAAAAAAATCATATTCATCATAAAGAGAAAAAAAGAGTTGGAGTTAAGAATGGAAGAAGGAAAGAAAAGATAAGAGAGAGTAGGAACACAACCTGAAATGAAAAATGAAGAGAGAAAAAAATACATATGAAAGTTGAAAGGAGAAGAAAGAAGAAAGAAGATAGGGATGGATGAAAAATAGAGAAGGTTGGGAGAAAGAAGATAGAGTTGGGAAAAATAGAGAGGATTTAAACAGGGTTAGATAGAGAAATTGAGAAAGTAATTTATAAATTAATTAAAAAATAAATAAATATGCCATTGACGTGGTGATTAAAATATAAAATTATATTGGATGGGAGTGAATCAATTAATTTAATTTATTTTTTATAAATATATATGTCGGTTGGTTTCGTTCCGTTATGGGGTTATTTTTCTGACCGACCGATCGACCTCCGATCGACAGAGGCATAAAACCGATCGACTGACATCAATTCGGTCGGTTTCAGTCGGTCGGGTCTGTTTGTCGGCCAATCTTGTACACCCCTAATTCAAACATTCTAATATCATATAGGTTTCATTTGTTCAACTATGTTTTTAGTTTTCTATTTTCGAAAATTAAGCTTATAAACAAACGCTAATTCTACGCTTGTGTTTCCTCGTTTTGTTATCAACTTTTTGTAAAATATTTTCAAATTCGAAGCAAATTTATTCGGAAAAAATAAGTCTTTTTTTACAACAATTTTGTCCCTATTTTATTGTTCTAGGTTTCTTATTATTAAAAAACAAAACCAAAAATGTTCGATAACTTTTTCTTTGTTTCTAAAAAAATAGAAAACTAAACATGTTCGGTAATTGTTATTAGTTTCATTTTTTTATGTTATAGAGAAAAATATGTGGGGCATGAAAATAAAAGTTTAAAGAGATAAAAAATTTGGGAAGAGAGTCTAGAAAGTAACTCTATACAGGTCGGGAAAGAGATTTTGAGAAAAAAAATTAGAGAGCGAGAGATATTATAAGAGATAATAATAGTTAGAGAAAGTGAAAGAAGAGTTGAGAAGAGAAAAGTTAACGAGACAAAAAAATATGTTAAAAGAGAATATTAATTAGAGAATGAAAGATAAATTAGAAAGACAAAAAAAAAAAAATATTATGGGGAGAGAAAAGTTAGATATAATATGTTTATAGAAATAAATTATTGAGAGTAAAATTAAAAGTTATGATCGAGAAATTTCAAAGAGAGAAAACCTTAGGAAAGATATTAAAATTTATAGAGAGAAATGTTGGAGATACATATTAGAAGAGAAAGAGAGGTAAAAATAATAGAGATGGAGAGAGAGATTTGGCAGCAATTATTTGTTGGACTATTTGGAATGACCGAAATCAAGCAAATCAAGGCAAGCAAATTCTGAATTTTGACATAAGGTCTGAGTGGATTAGATCTTATGCTCTCCAATTTCAGACTGTCACTTATTCCTCTCAGTAGTGTCTGAGAACAGTTGCCACGTCCCAACTACCTCCACCCCGATTTGGATCCCTCCTTCTGATGGGTTCTTCAAGCTGAATGTTGACGCTGCTTGCAGGGATACCCATACTGGCTTCGGTCTCATCCTTCAAAACTCCCAACAATTCATTATTGTAACTAAATCTAAGCCTTAAATGTCAATCTCCCTCCCCTGCTTGACGAATTGGAGGTGATAATTGAAGGGTTCAAGTTCGCCAAAGATCTCAACTGCCCTAATTTACAGGTTTAATCGGATTGCCTCACTGCAATTAAGCTTATCCAAGGTGCCTCTTTAATGTTGGGGGATGAATACAATTCCCTTCTTGAAATGGGTCGTTTGGCTCTGGATTTTGACTCGATTTCTTTTACTCATGTTACTTGCAATTGTAATCAACCTACTCACTTACTGACTAAGCATGACCTTTCCTTCTAATGCCAAGTCATCTTCATGATATCACTTAGGGAGATCAATTCCCCCTGTGACTTTATTTTCTATTAATTGAATGCATTTCCTCCTCAAAAGAGAGAAATGTCTGTAGAGAGAGATTTTCTAAGGATGAAAAGGACACAAAAAAGAATAGTGTCCCAAAAAAATGAAAAAGAGAAGTATGTTTTTAGAAACCATCTTTTTGTTTTTAAAATTTACTTACAATTTCACGAAAAGTTTTTCAAAATCAGAAAAGAAAGAGAAACGTTATCAAATAACCTAGTTTTTATAAAATGAAAATACAAAACAAAAGCAATTTCTTTTTAACATATTTTAAGACGAATGAAAAAAATTAAAGGAAACATATTTTTAAAATAAAAAATAAAAACTGAAATTATTATAGTTAGATGAATCCAAAATCGGTTCACTAGGATAAAACTTAAAAAGGAAGAAGTTCCGTACTCAACTTTTCAATTTTGTTCGTACTCAAAAAAAAAAAAATCTCAATTTTATCTTTTGTTTTACTTTAATCATATTTATTATTATTATTATTATTATTATTTTTTTGGAACAGGATATGAAATAGAACAAGTGAATCTGCATCCTAAAGAATATTATTTTTCTTAAAGAAAGACAAACACAAAAAAACATAGGGAAGACATAGTGGGTGTCTGCCTAATGTATTTTTGTTTTTTTGTCATGTGGAGGAAAAATCTCTCTTTTCTATCCTTTGAATTCTGGAATTTGAAAACCTAAGATTTTCCCTATACTTAAAAAGAACATATAGTATTAAATTTAAGTTTTTCACCCTATAAATATAAATATAAATGGAAGGATAATACTTATAATTGTGGTATGCAACAAAACTCTACTACTTGATATGCTTCACATAAAATTTCAATTTGTACTTCATCGGAGTGTTATGACTACCACCACACCAAATTTCTTTTATTTGGCAGGTTTTATGGATCCCTGTTATTCTAGACATTGGTACAAATTATGTAATCTTGGTACGCCAAATTTTTATAGGAATCGAAGTAGATAAAAATTAATAAAGTTATTTCTAATTATCTGGATCCATAGAATTCTCACCTCCTGTATTTGAATCAGCGTGATTTGAGTCTTCCTCAACTATGTAACTTAGACCAAGGTGAGTAATAATCTTTTTATCGGATGGGGATAGGAGACTACAACAGTGTATTGAGAACCATAATACTATATTTATAATAAGTTGATTATAAGTTTCCTATAATCCCCTACGATCAACGGGTTGGTATCTACCAAATAGGCCACACCACTAGGAAGTTTATGAGTCCTAACTAGACCATTTATTTTAGCCATAAATAGTAGTACATATAATTTACCAAAATTGTTACTCATTTAACCAATTAATTTAATTAACTCCATCCAATTCTATTTCTCATCTCTTAGGCTTGGCATTACCCACAAGGATGGGTCATCCGAGAAAATTCTTGAACTATCAGAATATGAAATAATTTTCCTACCACTCCCATTTATTATTTGCCAACTCATCAACATTTTAGGTTTAGTGTAGACTCCTGAAATGAAATAATACATTATTTAATTATGCGTCAAAGTGTGAATAGAAAGAGTATGTACTTTCTTAGTACTAGAAAATTTTTCAAGTCATCCAAAAAAGTTTATAAAATGATGCGGATTTTAAAAGTAAAATTTTTAATTTAGATTTTAAAAATCCATAAAATTAAAATCATTTTTATGGAATTAATAGTCAAGATCAGAAATAGAGCATAATACATATAGTTTTGGTTTTTATTTTAATAAACAAAAAATATATTAAAATATTTTATTAAGATCAAAATAGTTAATAATTTGACAAATATAATATTGTATAAAATAGCACAAGTAATATTTTGACACATTAAAATACCACAAATACATATACACAAGAATTTATTTTTTTTCAATTAGTCATAGTTTATTTATCAACGATAATATTTAAAAAATTATACTAGATTTTATAGTACTATTGAAAAGATCAAGGTATTTTAAAATACCTCGTACTCAACCCAACACCTACACTATATATTCTCGGCTTTTAAAACTTGCATTCAAAATACAAATTTCTTAACCCGAGTTTAAGATGCCAAATCTGCCCCTCAAACTGCATAAGCTTCTTAGTGTTTTTCCTTTTAATTTAATATAAAAATATTATTTAATAACTTTCTTTTTCATTTCTATATATAAAAAAAGTCGACTAAAATAAATAACTCGTGCATTTTTTATAACTATTTATGGTTTTGGTTTTTGGGTTTTTCCGTTTAAAAAAGAAAAAAACAAATAAACTAGGTTCGAAATTTTTTATTATTTTTTATTTTTTAAAAGATAGAGAGGTAGAGAGATATATTAGGTAGATTAATCTTATATATATAAAGAAAAAAGATTTATGGAAAGAATATTGAGAAAGAGAGAATGTTAAAAGAGAGAAAAGTAAAAGAGCAATAACTATGTTAGAGATAGGATAGTAGTCCAAGGGATAGCTTGGGTGGCTTGGGGCTTTAAGGAATATCTTTGAGGTCTTCGGTTTAAGTCACATCGAACACAACTCCAACAAAGAAGGTTATTATCTCTAATCAATCCTCTTTTTCTATTTTAGGTTAGTAACCTTTTCTTTATCTTTTTAGCTTGCTCCCTTTAGGATCATGGCTAGAAATAGGTATGAAGGGATGTGAATCCGGAGGACCATCGTTCTTGATTTTTGAGAAACAAAACTAAAACTTACAAAATTGAAAACACATGGGAAAAACTTGTTTTTCCTTACCTTTGAAGAACACTGTTTCAATTTGATTTCCTACGAACACCACCAGAGAATCTTCCTTGCTATCCTCTTGGGTCTCGAGATCGTGCTTGTGGGAGCACTGTTTGAATGAGAGGGAGATAACTGCCCACTCCTCTGCAATTTTGCAGGGGAGTTAATTATTAATTTATATATTAATATTATTAATTAATAATAATTAATTAATAAATATATATAAATCAAATAAATAATTAACACTTAATTATTTATTATAAAATTAGAATCATATTCTAAAACATTTCTCTCGCATAACCTATAGTTGTAATGTACATCTTATGCACATTATTTTTAACCTATAGTTTTAATATGAATCATATTCATATTAATTTTATTTGAATCACATTCAAATAATTTCTCTCATAATATATAGTTTTAATTTAGAATTAAATATATATTATAATGTATCAATATACATATATTCCATTGAGCAATTTGAACAGTTCAAATTCTTCCAAAACCTAGATCCTCGTTTTACCCGTTATGAGCTAGCAAGGGGACCAAATGGACCTCCAGATCAGAAGCTCCAACGATACGTGATTAATCGGTCAAATTCATTGACTGAGTTAATCAACATTCGTTAACTACGGGTCACCCCACTAAAGACCCGCAGTTGCACTCTTCTCACTGCAGAATGTTTTCGTGTCCACGGATATACGATCATTAATGACAAGTCAATCTTTCACAAGTGCTCGTAACTCAAGTTGGGTCAAATTACCGTTTTACCCCTGAGTTACATCTTACTCTCTAAATACCCCTACTCATCTAATGAACAACCCGGTTATGGTCCGACCCATAACCGGAAGTCCCTCTCGGACCAATGAGAGGGTGGGGCCCCTTGTTCAAGTCTCGGAGTCAGCATTTAAGAGAACACTCATCTACTCCCTTAAAGTCGGGGAGGAATTAATTCCATCTCGTGAAGTTATGTTCCCAGCTCCCCACTCGGTCTCGTCCCCAAAATGGTAGGAATGTTGAGTCGGCGACTCGGGCCACTCTCACCCATACACATCAAAGGACGAGCCCTCACGGGCAGGAGTCCATAACTCACTCAGGATTGAGAATGAGTTGCGTGGTCATCCTAAGAAATAGCAATCTATTAGTCAACGGTGTTACATCTAAAGATTGACTATTTCGTGGTCTGGTCTTATACAAACTTATTGTATAGGATACCCCCACTCGCATGTCTCCACACGAACGACCTGGATCAAGCTGTCTGTAACCTTTACAGAGTGGGCCGTATTCATAGTGTTGCCAGGATAAGGTACCCAGCCTTATCCATATACTATAGACCCTTTAGGTTATTCACGAGACATTATCCACTTGTATATCAGGGGTATAACAAACATATACCTCGTATATCAAGGGTATATCAAATATATACCAAATATATAAAATATATACCCAGTATATATACTGTCCCGATTACATGAAACAACCTTGGATGTTTAGTTTATTGGATTTTGGACAATGCAATGCTATGAATTCAACAATAAATTTATTGACTAAAACTTTATTGAATATACATTTGTTTTTACACAAAATACAAACTACGAGTTTAAGGCAACACACCCAACAAGGTCTACCACATTTCGAGGTGTTGAGTCAAACTGACCTATTGTAGGCTCCTACCTTTAGCCATGGTGATATTTTTCTTTAACTCCGGGCTTAACCACTTGGAAAGCATGCAAGCTTTCGTAAGAAAATGTGAGGAAAAAAGATAGGGTCCCACTGATAGTGGCTGGAGTGGTTAAGGTCGCATTGGAAGAGTCTTAAGGCAAAAATTGGCGTGGTATTTTGTGGCCGAGGTATAAGTTAAAATTGAGATCTTGCCCTTCGGAAAATGAGTCTGATACTTCATACCTCGGTCATCTCTTTCTTCTTTGTTCACGATTCATAGCTTTTTTCATCACGTAACATTGGCCCCACACTGTTGAGTTGAGCTAGGATAGAGGTCAGCTAAGAAGTCCTAGCTAAGGTGTTGGCTTTCCTTCAAGCTTGACTCAAGGTCGTTAGTAAGTTTTAGCAACTAAGAAATCTCTCGTGATATCTCATCCTTTAGGCTTACATGTACTCTATCGTGGGAGCTTTCATTTAGGTTGAGGTGTGCTTTCTTGGAATAGATCATCATTTAGGCTTACATGAGCCCTCTCGTGGAAGCATCTATTTAGACTGAGGTGGCTTCCTTATGATAGCTCATCCTTTAGAATTACTTGAGCTCTCTCGTGGGATCTCATATTTAGGTCGAGGTGAGCTATCTCTTGGGAGGTAGTCCTTTTGGTTGAGGTTAGCTATGTTGTAGGGCTAATCTTTTTTGCCAAGGAGAGTTATCTCATGGAAGCTCATCCTTTTGGCTTAGGAGATTAGCTATCTCATAGTGCTCATCCTTTTGACCGAGTAGAGTTATCTTGTGTTTTGATCCTTTTGGTCGAGGAAAGCTATCTCGTGAGGGCTCGCCCTTTTGGCTGGGTTGAACTATGTCGTGTGCGCTCATCCTTTCGATCCAAGTGGGATATGTTATAGGGCTCATCCTTTTAGTAGAGAAGAGTTATCTCGTAGGAGCTCATCCTTTTGGTTGAGGTGAGCTATCTTATTAGGTTCGTCCTTTTGGCCGATGAGAGCTATCTTGTGGGAGCTCATCCTTTTGGCCTAGGTGACCAGTTATGTTGTGAAGCTTGAGACTGAGAATAGCTATCTCGTGGAGGTTCAACCTTTTAGTCAATGAGAACAATCTCGTGGGGCACACCCTTGAAGGCAAGAAGAGCTATCTCATGAAGACTTATCCTTTTGGGTAAGTAGAGCTATCTTTGTGGGGCTTGTCCTTTCGTGTGAGCTTTTCCTAAGAGGTTCACTTGAATCTTGGTAATTATGGGTTTCAGTCATTAGATGATAGAGATGAATGACTTTAATTGAAGTTCTCACAAACGATGCCAACTATTGATGCCAAATTATGACCTCTTGACTGAATGAGTAGACCTATAAGGATCCAATCTATGAGGAAGTGAGGTAAACCTATGAGCAAGCGAGATGCCCTATGAGTGGAAGAAGACCTGCATAAAGAGAACATACACTCTAACGCTTAAGTAAGTAAGATTCGACCTATAGCTCTCAATACGAGGAATCAAAGTAGCATATCTACGTACGAAAATGTTCTCTTATTTAGAAGTGAAATCAAATGGGTCCCACGTCTCAATTTTGCTAGACCATTTGAAGAGTTCGTTACACGATTAGAGATGGTTGGGCACAATACCTTGGTGTCTAACCTTTTCAAGGCTATCTACGGTTTGGCCAACCTATTTGGTACAACTTTTGTCGAGCTTAATAGGTCGAACGCCGCCCATTTTTGAGGTATTATCTTCAGATCATTCAAGATAATCTATTCTTATCTCGCCACGTATGTGGTAGGTCATATTTTTGCCCCCAACAAAATGTATTCTTCATAAGTTAACTTTCTACCATCGCAAGTCATTTTAAGTCGAGTAAGTTATTTGAGTTGTTGATAGATCCAAACTATATGTACACAGAATCTGGCATTGATACAATTAAATTTTGGGCTTTGTTATGATATTCCATTTATTAGGGACAATAAATCTTTTCATATGTTCACAATTATATAATATAATCTATTTAATATCAATTGAAATGTGTACTACCCGACACATGAAACCCAACTCGCATATTAACAAAATCCAAGTCGCTCATCAATAAAATTCATTTCTTTCAAGTGGGCATATCTAAATGACATACCCACATATGTAAACATATCAATAATTTACACATTATTTCTCTATTGACAAATTTGAACATAATTTTTATGGAAAAATTTGAAATGGACCTCACATTATCATTAATACATTTTTTTACCGATAGATGGACTTAATATTATTGATTTGCTTTGCTTTACCTCGCTTTTTACTAATGGCTTATTAACAATCAACTAAATTAGAAAGCAATGAATTACCAATCTCATCCCAACATTTAACATGTTTTTTTTTTTTTTTTTTTTTTTTTACTGCAAAGATCTAATATAAGTGGCAATAATAAAATAACGATTTTATGGCTCGAGATTAAGGACGACAAAAAGACCAAAAATAGACCGAAGTTTCATGACATGTGACACATCGTCCCTAAAGTTTCATTCACGGAATATTAGACAAAATCAACTGTATTGGGGGATAGAGGGGCAACATGGTAAACTCACATCATGTAAATCCACATGAATGTCCGTGCATAAGAACAATTCATTGGGAAGAATATTAGGCCGGCTCGAGATGATATGAGATGAGACTGAAGATACTTTCTTACTTTCGGACAATATTAATAATTCATTTAATCTTTTTTATGATAAAGTTTATTTTAAATACGTTAATTTTAATTTTGAAAAACTTCGATATTATTAATAATATTCTATAATTAATATGTGCATTTGAAAAAATATTAATCTTTTCTATATAGTTTAAGATTTTGATATAGGACAATTAATTTCATTTTACAAGATTTCTATTAATACTTTTAAATTTAAAAAATAAATTTAAATGGTTAATGTCATAAAATGTATCATTTTTGTAAAAATAAATTTAAATAGTTAATGTCATAAAATGTATCATTTTTGTAATGTATTTTAAAGATGGATCAATATTTGTTCAAATTATCATCATCTAATGACTTTAAAATTTTCATATCAAATAAGGAATTATATTTTCATATATCTTGAGATTATCAAATCTATTTTTATATAGAGAAATTGCTTGATCTGTAATAATAAAGTAAGCAAACCTAAACAAAATCATATAGCAATGTATCGAATAATATGAAATAAATTTTTTAAAAACCAAAAGAAATGAAACAAAAGAATCTGAAACTTAGAAGAAACTATAATTTTTTTTCTTGTTTGATTAAAGTTATAGAACACAAACTAAACAAAATTAAATTAAAGGTGTTGAGGGTGAAAATTAAGTAAGAGACATGGGAAACGTGCGAGTCGATAGAAGACAATGGGGACCAACCCTATTACGGATTTACGATCAACCGAGAATGCAATGCCACGATTGGAAGTGGCATGCGAACGGTTACACGTCACGCCTTGTTGCGTAGCGCCCGCAGTGGGTTAGGATGGTAGGCGATGGGGTGCGATGCCACGCACCGAAATGTCCCCTAACGGCCTGCTAGTATGCAATGGGGCCCACCACACCCCACGCCAGGCATCCTCCTCTGTCGGCTCTGTCACCTATAAAAGGGATAAGATCCCACGATAAGTGAACAATCTGTCACTCAATACACAAGGTGCTCTCCATTTTCCTCTCTTCCAATTTACTATCTTGATCGTCAGAGGAGCTTAGGCAGAACACTACACCGGTGTTGAGGTCTATTGTTGTAGGTTGACTTGTCTAACGACCCTATCAAAGGACACATGGACCAGCCGAATTTCGACATCTACAGTTGGCATCGTTTGTAGGAATGACATTTACAAGCCAAATGATAGCTCGTTTCCCTAAGCACGAAAGCATGTTGTCTTGACCAAGAATGAAGAAAGCATATCGTCGTGACCAAGAATGACTGTGTCAAGAAGCATCTGACAACAACAATCGCCGTTGGGAAAAATTCGTTGGAAAGTCGATAACTACTCCACCATCTTCGCCCAAACACAGAAATTCCAGCGGGGATACCTACATCACACGACCTTCAGACCATTTTGGAAAGAGAGGTGGGATAATCTCAAAGGAAAAACTCATGCCTGCAGGTCGAGGTGAGAGCCATGACCATGCTGGCATAAGCAACCTTGAGTGGCCACACTGTGGACCCACCTTCCCACGAGGGAAAAATTAAATGGTGGGGAAGGTGCTAACGGGAACCCACAAGGTAGATCCTAAGTAGATTCCGACAATAGCAACTGCACAAAGAAAGATAAAGGTCTAAGCATCTCAAAGGACCTCCAAGCCGAGTTGAATGCTAAGCGAGCCTGATGCATGGCTTCCAACTTCAAAGTCAAGTTCTCAAAAAGTACAAGATCGACAAGCCATTCAAGCGGATCGCATACATGGATGGACCCAGAGGACCTGGGCAAAGTCAAGAAGTAGCTCCTTGACCAAATCAGAGACGGATTCAAGATAGGAGCAAATGATTCAAGGGCACAGTATGCTTGTGAAGCGCTTAGGTTCGAACAAGAACTTTTCACAGTTGACATCATGGCTGTTGAGCTCTCGAAAGGTTTCAAGACCCCAAGGATTTACCAATATGATGGAACCAAGGACCCAGTGGATCATGCCATGGCCTACAACGATGTCATGAAAGGTGCGGGTTATAGTGACTCTGAGCAGTGTTGCGGGTTCCCGAGAACCCTCACCTGATTAGTGGCAATGGTTCCTAAACCCAGCTTTCATGGTCTGTCGCCTCCTTCCTAGACCTAGTAGTATAGTTTGTAGACTAGTTTTATTATTCTTATGAGAGCAGACGAACTAAGACACACCTACTCTCCTTCAAGCATAAGTCAGGCAAGATTGCAAACCTTCGTTGCCCAATTCCCAGCAAAACATTTGCGAGTAAGAAACTACTCGGATGATGTCCTTGCTCCGCGCTAATGGCCGGGCTGAAGAACAAACGCCTACTTCGATCGCTGAGGGGAGAGTCAGTGGATAACTTGGCGGAACTGATGACCTTAATATAAAAGCGCATCACTGAAGACGAATTAGTAGTTGCTCAAGTCTCAAATACAAACCAAATTGGATCCTCTAGGAAGGATAAAGGAAAAATGGCAAATCGAACCGACCCGTGTGAAGGGACCCCAGTTCCTTGCGGGGGGGGGGGGGGGGGGGACTAGAGTGATGGAATGTTAATCCCGCAGCCGAAACAAGAAATGTGTTCATGAATTTAAGGGAAAAAATTAACAACACAGTAAATAAAACAGGGGAAATGGGTATCTACCTTTGAAGTTCTCTGTTAACTCAATTGACACCACCACGAGAGTCTTCCATGCTGTATCTCCGGTGAGAATCGGCTTGTGGGAACCGAGAAAGAGATTGGAAAAGGGAGAGAAATTCTTGAGAAAGTTTCTTTGTATTTTTTTTTCTTTAGGTTGAAGAACAAGAGTGAGAGACTTGCAGAACGTTTCTGCAGTCTCATGAAGGGGAAGGTGACGTGGGGAGCTACCACACGTCATAGCAATTGTCCACTCCCCTGCTAAAATGCAGGGGAGTTAATTAATTAATTAATTAATATAATATAATTATTAATTATTAATCTAATTAATAAGTAATTAATTAAATCTATAGAGTAATTAAATGAATAATTGACAACACTTGATTTAATGCTAAAAAGTGTAAGTTTGCATGCTTAGTTGACGGTTATTTGGGATGAAAAATGTATATTCATGCATATAGTTTAGGGAGAATGCGCAAAATTTGTGATTAGGGACTTTGGAATTCAATTATAGGTAAATGAAGGCTAATTTGTGTAAATATGCTTATTTTGTAAGGAAAAGTGAAGATTGATGATCACAATGCGTCAGACACATCGCATGTCCAGAATTTCCAGCTTACTAGAGGAATGCACCAGCCAAATTGCTTTGAAAATTTCAACTTCACAATGCTTCAGCCACATTTGATGCCTAGATGATCAAAACGTGAATAACCACTTTTGACCAAGTAATTGGTCCAAGATTTGTTATTGGTTCCTAAAATCTCTACAACCTCATATGGTTCCAACCTCTCATGCATTTCTCAACATCTTGTTACCTCCATGGCCTATAAAAGGAGCTTCCAAGCATCACTTCAAGACATCTCATTTCCATGCTTTGCTTTTTCTTTCTAAATTCTTGTCAACTTTAGCTTTTAAGTTTTAATTCCAGCTTTAAGTTTTGTTCTTCCTTTATTGTTTTTACAATTATTAATTGCTTATTTTATCACAATTCTAGTTACTCTAATTGTGCTCTTCTTTCCCAATTTCAACGAAAATGCATCACTTTGTTATCTTCTTTTGCTACTGCATTTTATTTTAATTCCATAAGTAGCTAAATTAATTTTTCAACCCTCCTACAAATGGTTTAGTTAATCTATTTTAAATTACATCTATCAGTGAGCACGAGATATTACGCTCTCTTTGCTTATCTTGATTGATACAATTTATCCAGTTCATTTTCTTGTTGGCCACTTGTTTAAATCACATTAGTTTGAATTTAATTCTGATAAGGTTAGAGTCAAACGTATCTCACAAGGTAAAATGGGAAGTTACTTAGAAATAAGAACTAAAACAAGATCCTAGACATAGGCTCTCTTACCCGTTAAACGTAAGTTGGCATTTAATTCATTTAGGATTCTAGAGTTGCATAGATATATGTAAACACTAGTCTAAACTTTTAAACAAACCAAAAGTGGTATGAAATAGGAGTTGAACCAGTTTGCATAAATTGAGCGTAACTACGGGCAAATTTGGTAGGTGTAATTCATCATTTTAGAACTAAACAGAAATAAGGGGTTGGCGTTTTAAATTCTATTATTTTCGTGTGTTTTTCGTGTTCAAACAATTTCACCAATTTTTATTACAAACCTGATTGCTCATTCCAGCAGTTTACAAATTTAATTTTAAAAGAAAAACTAGTCCCTGTGGAGACGAACTTGGAATATTTCTAGATTATTACTTGTGACAGTGTGCACTTGCACTTATCCTCTAGCTATTAAGCAGAGGTGCAGCAAGTTTTTGGCGCCGTTGCCGGGGACTTTGTTTTTGTTTTAATTTTATTCTTTGTGAATTTTTTTTTGTGTGCGATCACTTCACCATTTCTGTTCTGAAAATATCCCCCTATCCAACCTCAAAAGTGAACATTAGTGCATGAGCACAAATTCACACTTACTTCCGTACGATCTCGAGATCGAGAAAACTTGCAAGAGGTTAAGGCGTGAGCAGAGACTTAGAAAACAACAGGAGAAAATCCAAAAAGAAAAAAGAAAAAGAAAAAGAGAGAATTTGACGAAGTATGCACCAAGATGGCAGAAGAAGTACCAAATACAATATTATTGGCCAATCGAAGAGACACTAGAATGCGCGACTATGCAACCAGTACCTTACAAAACTTAAACGCGGGCATTACAAATCCAATTCCAAATGATGCCCAATTTGAATTCAAGCCGATGATGCTCCAAATGCTTAACACTATTGGCCAGTTTGCAGGACTCAAACATGGGGATCCACATTCCCACCTTAAATCTTTTATCCAAGTGGCGAATGCTTTTAGATTACCAAGAATATCTGACGATGCTTTAAGACTAAAATTATTTCCTTTTTCCCTTTCAGGTCAAGCAACAGCATGGTTGAATGCTTTTCCTCCAGACTCCATTAATTCATGGAGAACCATGGTGGACAAGTTCCTTGCAAAGTATTTTCCACCCATAAAAAATGCAGACATGAGGGAGGAAATCGTTTCCTTTAGGCAAAGAGAGAATGAAACGATCAACGAAGCATGAGAACGTTTCAACGAGCTAATGAGAACTTGCCCAAACATAGGAATTCCGGCCTATGTAAAAATTAAACATTTTTATCGAGGTTGCGATATACCAACAAAAATGATGTTAAACACAGGCGCGAAAGGAAAGTTCACTTCTAAGACATACAACAAGATCGTCACCATTCTTGATCAATTAACTGAACATAACGATCTATGGTGCTCAGAGAGATCGAGGAATCAACCAAAGACCATATATCAAGCAGGAGTGTTTAATCTTGACACGATGTCATCAATGCAGAATCAATTAGATACCCTTACGCAACTGATGAAGAATATGCAAGGGAACAATGCCGCACCTACACCAGCATCCATAACAAATACTAATCTTGCTCCTGTTTATCATATGACTGAATCTATTTGTTATTATTGTGGAGATTCTCATAATTCTGAAAATTGTCCATCTAATCCAACTTTTTTATGTTGTGTAGGGCAAGGGAATCAAAGAAACTTTAATCCTTACTCCAACACCTACAACCCGGGATGGAGGCACCATCCTAATTTTTCATGGAATGGGCAAGGGAGTTCTAACAATGCAGGCCAAGTTCAAAACCAACAATAGGTCTAGAAAAATGTACCACAGCCAACGCAGTTTAGTATGAGTAGTATGGAAAGTACAATGAAGGAATGTACGACTAGTATGATGAAAGAATTCACGACTAGGAATGACACAGCTATGTGAGAATTCACGACAGGGAATGACATAGCTATACGAGATTACACGTCTAGAAATGACGCAGCTATGCGAAATTTGGAAGCTCAGATGGGGCAACTCGCCAATGAACTTAGGAGTCTACCTTCAGGGACATTACCAAGTACTACATAGGAGCCAAAAAGAGAGGGTAAGGAGCATTGCAAAGCCATTACAACCTGGAGCAGGTTAGCTTATGAAGGACCAAAACTGCCGGGTGAACAAACATTCAGTCCTTCAAAGGAAAAATGAACTGCAACAGAACCTGATCAGCCAGTAGAAAGTGAGGTAAGTAGGCCAATTGCCCCGTAGGTAAGTAATTCTAGACCTCCTCCTCCTTTTCCCCAACGTTTGGTAAAAAAAGATCAGGACACTCACTTCCGTAAATTTTTCGATATCTTGAAACAACTTCATATAAACATCCCTTTAGTTGATGTCCTTGAGCAAATGCCTAATTACACCAAATTTTTAAAGGATATTATTTCTCGGAAAAAAAGTTTAGGGAACATGAAACAGTTGCATTAACTAAGTGTAGTAGTGATGCCTTAGGGAATCCCTTACCTGTTAAGGTTAAAGATCCTGGAAGTTTTACTATCCTCTGCTCAATAGGAGGCAAAACTCTAGGAAAAGCATTGTGTGATCTTGGCGCGAGTATAAATTTAATACCTTTGTCAGTTTTTAAAGAACGTAATATAGGAAAAGCTCGTCCCACAACTGTAACCCTCAAATTTGTAGATAGGCCTATTAGAAAACACGAGGGAAAAATAGAGGATGTACTAGTAAAGGTTGATAAGTTTATCTTGCCTGCAGATTTCATTATTTTAAATTGTGAAGTAGACTTGGACGTCCCTATCATACTTGGAAGGTCATTTCTCGCAACAGGTGATACAATTTTCAACGTAAGGAAGGGAGAGATCATAATAAAGGTGAACGACGAACAAGTGACATTCAACATACTGGATGCTATGCGGCTTCCAGATGAAGTAGAAGAGTGCTCGACTATTCAGATAACTAACCCTGAGTCTATGGAAGAATTTTGTGAATTGGTAACTGCAGGTTTAGAGCAAGAACTAGAAGCAGCAGAAAAGGAAAGAGAGGCAGACACTTCCTCGTCACCAATGGAGAAGTTCGAGTTTGGAGATATCATCAAGGATGAATTTAAGGCAATGCAACCATCAATCATTGAGACGCCTCGACTAGAACAAAAACCCTTGCCTACTCATTTAAAATATGCATATTTAGTAGAAAATGAAACTTTACCTATAATCATTTCTACAACGTTAACTAATGAACATGAAATTTTGTTGCTGCAGGAATTGTCAAACTACAAGAAAGCCATTAGATGGACGATAACAGATATCAAGGGAATTAGTCCATCATTTTGCATGCATAAGATAAATTTGGAAGAAGGTGCTATCAACTCTGTTGAACATCAAAGAAGATTGAATCCTAAAATGCAAGAAGTCGTGAAGAAAGAAATTCTAAAGTGGCTAGACGCGGGAGTGATATACCCAATAGCGAGTAGTAGCTGGGTGAGCCCAATTCAATGAGTGCCAAAAAAGGGTGGCATGACGGTCATCACAAATGAAAAGAACGAATTGATCCCATTCCGAACCGAAACTGGTTGGAGAGTTTGCATGGACTATCGCAAACTCAATAAGGTAACGAAAAAGGATCATTTTTCTCTTCCATTTATTGATCAAATGCTTGATCGTCTCGCAGGTAAGGAGTTCTACTATTTTCTCGACGGATACTCAGGGTATAACCAGATCACAATTGCCCTCGAGTACTAGGAAAAAACAACTTTCACGTGTCCTTATGGAACATTCGCATTCCGACGAATGCCCTTCGGTTTGTGTAACGCACCTGCTACGTTCCAACGGTGTATGATGGCAATTTTTTCTAACATGATTGAAAAATGTGATTGAAATTTTTATGGATGATTTTTCGATATTTTGGGAGTCTTTTGAAAATTGTCTTAAAAATCTTGAAAAAGTTTTGGAGAGATGTAAAAAAACAAACCTTGTTTTAATTTGGGAGAAATGTTATTTCATGGTAAACGAAGGTATTGTTTTGGGTCACAAAATTTCAAATAAAGGAATGGAAGTAGATCAAGCTAAAATTGAGTTAATTTCAAAACTTCCACCACCCTCGTCAGTTAAAGGTATTCGAAGTTTTTTGAGTCATGCTGGATTTTATCGTCGTTTTATCAAAGATTTTGCTAAAATATCAAAACCTTTATGTTGCTGGAAATTGATAGGTCATTTGAATTTGATGAAGAATGCATGAATTCAATTGAGACTCTTAGGACGGCATTGAGTTCAGCACCTATCATAGTAGAACCTAACTGGGATCTACCCTTTGAGGTAATGTGTGACTCGAGTGACTATGCATTAGGAGCCATGTTAGGGCAGAGAAAAAATAAAATTTTGCATCCAGTTTACTATGCCAGTAAGACTTTAACTGCAACACAGCTTAACTATACCACCACAGAGAAAGAACTATTAGCTGTTGTATTTGCCTTTGACAAATTTAGAGCATATTTGATAGGTTCTAAAGTTATTGTTTTACTAACCACTCTGCCTTGAGGTATTTGTTTGCTAAGAAAGATGCGAAGCCAAGGTTGATTCGGTGGATTTTACTTCTTCAAGAATTTGACTTAGAGATTCGAGATCGGAAAAGTACAGAAAACCAGGTAGCGGACCATTTGTCTTGACTAGAGTCCACTATCTCAGAAGACCCATCAGCAGTCAAAAGAACACTTTATTGATGAGCAAGCTGTCCTTCGTATTGATAACATCCCATGGTATACGGATATTGCGAACTTTTTGGTAAGTGGCATCTTTCCTCATGAGTTTAACTCACAACAGGTAAAATTTTTTTTACATGATGCTAAGCGTTATAGGTGGAATGAGCCGTATCTTTATAAGTTAGGTCTTTATAATATCTTACGCAGGTGTGTAGCTGAAGAGGAACAAACAAAAGTCTTGGAAGCATGCCATACATCACCGTATGGTGGGCACTTTGCTGGGCGAAAAACCGCAACTAAGGTATTACAAAGTGGGTTCTTTTGGCCCACTTTATTTCGAGGCGCCCACCAAGTTTGCCTAGGTATGTGATAACTGTCAACGGGTAGGTAATATTTCCCAAAAAAAGGAAATTCCTCTTAACCCCATTTTAGAAGTAGAAATTTTCGACATATAGGGCATTGATATTATGGGACCGTTCCCACCGTCGGTCGTTTGGTAAAATTTATATTCTGTTAGCTGTCGACTATGTGTCTAAATGGATAGAAGTCATAGCAACCTTAGTAAATGATGCTAGAATTGTTTTCAATTTTTGCAAAAAATATTTTTACTCGCTATGGTACTCCAAGATGCCTAATTAGTTACGAGGGAACACATTTTGTAAATAAGGCAGCAGGTAAAGTGTGAGCAAAATATAATGTCCAACATAAGATTGCTACTGCGTACCGCCCACAAACAAATGGCATGGCTAAGGTCTTTAATAGGGAAATTAAATCTATCGTAGAAAAAACAGCAATACAAATAGGAAAGATTGGGCGATTAAATTAGATGATTTCCTTTGGGCGTATCGGACTGCCTTCAAGATCCCTCTTGGTATGTCTTCTTTTCGTCTAGTATTCGGTAAGGCTTGTCATCTTCCTGTTGAATAAGAATATAAAGCATATTGGGCCACTAAAAACTAAATTTTGACTTTAATGCTGCAGGTGAAGAACAGAAGTTCCAATTGAACGAGTTAGAAGAATTTAGGCAATTTTCGTACGAAAATGTCAAAATGTACAAGGAAAAAACAAAACAGTGGCATGATCGGCGAATAAGGCCCAAGCACCTCCAAGTAGGTAAGAATATTTTATTATTTAACTCTAGGCTCCGACTGTTTCCCAGTAAGTTAAAATCTCATTGGTCTAGCCCATTCAAAATTGCAAAGGTATATTCTCATGGGGCCATCGACTTAGAAGACAATTTGGGTAATATTTTTAAAGTTAACGATCAAAGAGTTAGGCCTTATTTTAGAAATCAATTTGATAGAGGTAAAACCTCTATTCTCTTTTTAAATACATGAATGAATTAATTTGCCCCTCATTTGGTTTTTCAAGCTTGATTGGAGGGGCACTCAGTGTGAATTATTATTTTTTTTTTAGTTTTGAAGTTTTTGTTTTAAAAGGAAAATTTTGGATTGTGTTTTAAAAAAAATTAATTGAGTTTTGCAATTTCTAAAGATTTTGTTACATAATAAAAATATTACTTAATTGCATTTTGTTAAAAAAAAACAACATGGCACTTTTCGAAACATAAGAATAAATGAGAGGTTGTTTTGGGCTTTTCATTTTTGAAAATAAACTGGGCCCAATTTTTGTAACCCATGTTCTTTTTAAACTAGGGTTTCTTTTGTTTAAAAAAAACGAATTATAAACAAAAGTCAAAAACTATTTTATTTTTTTCGTTTCTTTTCATCTTCTTCACAGACCCCCCCCCCCCCCCCGCTGTTTTTCTCTTCCTCTTCTTCGCAGACCTAGATGCCACCATGGGAGCCTCACCATCGCACTCCCGGAGCTCCGATTCTTCGCCATCGTCTTACCCCGTGGGTTGCCGCTGTTTCCAATGTCCAATGAAGAAAGCCCTTGGCTGCTCGTAGCAATCGCTCGCCAAAAATGCAGCTCCACTGCGCACCACCACCGACGACCGCCTACTACAAGTTAATAGGTAGACTTGAAAACGGCAAAACCTGAACCTGTCGAAGCAGTTGTCCCAATTTCTACTGAGCGTCGTCGAGCCCTACAAAATACTGTCTGTGATAGTGCTCAACATATGGGAACGGTTCGAAATCCATGGTGGCCCGATTCCAAAATGAAGAAATTGAAAGAAGGGAGTTTCTGACCTATCTCTCTTTTTAAATTTTTGGACTATTGTTATTTTTGCTTGCTAGGTTAGTTGTGCAAGATTAAGGATAAATTTTAGTTTGTTTTGATTTTATTTATCTTGAAGCATGCAGCGAAGAGTTGAGAATTGTGTTTTTTATGTTGATTGCAGTCTATATTCTCATGCATATCAAGTGTATTGCTACCCAACTTTTGTTTTTGTGAATCTTCAAATGAATGTGCAATTTTCCTCTCAATTTTCAGCATGAAAAGTCTTGGATTTACCATCTTTGAGTAGATTCTTGTTCTTTTCTCATGTCAATGATGATAATTAGGAATATGCATGAGCTTTGTTTCTACTATTTAGATCAAGCTATGACTCATTTGCCACGTTGTTTTAGGATAAAATTATTTTCTGCTTCTTTAGTTTTAACCTTTAAACTTTTTACATCTTTTAAAAGGATCCTTGTCCTTTAGTGGTAAAAATTTTTTACGCACCTTTAAATTTTTCACACTTAAAACCAGTGAGGACACTGTTTCCTTCAAGTTTAGGGGAGTCGCTTCCCTCAAGTTTGGGGGAGTAGCGTAAGAAAGCATAATAGATTGCAGTGAGCTGAAAAACAAGAGAGGTAAGAAAAAGTGTGGAAAAACAAAAGGTTGATGAAAAAGAAGAGTTGCAAAAAGGAAAAGGGAAACAGAAAGACAAGAAAGAAAAATTTTGAGAAAAGCAAAAGAAGAAAAATAAGAGTGACAAAAGCGTGAAAGGAGAAAATGTGTGGCAAGAGAACTTAATGAGAGAAGAAATGTAAGGAAGCTTGCCTTAACTCAGTTCCCACTCTGTTTGCGAAAAGAGTCTCACTTAGGGATACTCGTAATTTTATGGTAGCAACTTTGATCTAGCTTGACCTTGTGCAACTCACTAATCGACAAACTCGGATTGGTTGCCAGCCTAGAGAATCCGTTGAGTGATTGTCCTGTTTTCGAGTCATTTTTGTGCTAGAAAATTTTCATTAAAGGGAGTGTGCATAGTCTCTACTGGATTTGAAAAAGTTTTTTAAGTTAGACAATATAAGAATTTGAAAAGCTTTTATCTTTTAAAAAAAAGTGGCTTTATGATGATTTTGCTTGAGAAAAGTAGTACGGACTAAGCTTTGACGTTCCTCCTGAGACACCATATGAACAAATTACTCAGCTTTGCTTGATGTTTGGTTTATTCTTGAATTTTGCATGTTTATTGTTGATATGATAATTGTTGTTTTTTCTTGAGAACAAGCAAAATATTAAGTTTGGGGGTGTGATAAGACTTGAATTAATGCTAAAAAGTGTAAGTTTGCATGCTTAGTTGACGGTTATTTAGGATGAAAAGTGTATGTTCATACATATAATTTAGGAAAAATGTGCATAATTTGTGATTAGGGACTTTGGACTTCAGTTATAGGTAAATGAAGGCTAATTTGTGTAAATATGTTTATTTTGTAAGGAAAAGTGAAGATTGATGATCACAATGCGTCAGACACATCGCATGCCCAGAATTTCCAACTTAGTAGAGCTGAACCAGTTTGCATGGAATATGAGTTGAACCAGTTTGCATAAATTGAGCATAATTACGAGCACATTTGGTAGGTGTAATTCATCATTTTAGAGCTAAATAGAAGTAGGTGGTTGGCCTTTTAAATTCTATTATTTTCGTGTGTTTTTCGTGTTCAACCAATTTCACCAATTTTTATCACAAACCTGATTGCTCATTCTAGCAGTTTAAAAATTCAATTTTAAAAGAAAAACTAGTCCCTGTGGAGACGAACTTGAAATATTTCCAGATTATTACTTATGACAGTGTGTACTTGCACTTATCCTCCAGCTATTAAGCAGAGGCACAACAATAATTAACAATTCATTATTCAACTTTTAATTGAATATCATATATTTAATTAAAACCATATATATTTGAATCATATTCAAATGCATCTCTCTTGTTATAACCTATAATTGTAATATGAATCCAATTCATATTAGTTATTGTTTAAATCTCATTCAAATAATTTCGCTCATAATATATAGTTTTAATTTATAATTGACCATATATTATAATGTATCATCATACTATATATAATCCCTTGAGCGATTTGAGCATTTCAAATATTTCCAAGAAACTTGATTCTCGTTTTACCCGTTTTGAGCTAGCAAGACGACCTAATGGACCTACAAATCAGAAGCTCCAATGATACGAGATTAATGGGTAAAACTCATAACCGAGTTAATCAACATTCATTAATTGCGAGTCACTCCACTAAAGACCCGCAGCTGCACTCTTCTCACTGTAGAATATTTTCGTGTCCACGGATGTACGACCATTAATCGCAAGTCAATCCTTACGAGTGCTTGTAACTCTAGTTGGGTCAAATTACCATTTTACCCCTGAGTTACATCTTGCTCCTTAAATACCATTTCTCCTCTAATGAACAACCCGGTTATGGTCTGACCAATAACTGGAAGTCTCTCTCAGGCTAGTGAGAGGGTGGGCCCTTTGTTCAAGTCCTAGAGTCAGCACTTAAGGGAACACTCATCTACTCCCATAAAGTCGGGAATGGGTGAATTCCATCTCATGTAGTTATGTTCTCAGCTCCCCACTTGATCTCGTCCCCAAAATTGTAGGAATATTGAGTCTGCAACTTGGACCACTCTCACCCATACAGATCAAAGGACGAGCCCTCATAGGCAGGAGTCCATAACTCACTCAGGATTGAGAATGAGTTGCCTGGTCATCTTATGAAATAGCAATCTATTAGTCAACGGTGTTACATCTAAATATTGGATATTTCACGGTCCGGTCTTATACAAACTCATTGTATAGGATACCCCAACTCGCATATGTCCACACGAACGACCTAGATTTGGTCATCTGTAACATTTATAAAGACTGGTTGTATCCATAGTGTTGCTAGGATAAGGTACCCAGCCTTATCCATATACTATAGACGCTTTAAGTTATTCTCGAGACATTATCCACATGTATATCGATGGTATATGAAATGTATACCCAATATATATATTCTCCCGATTACATGATAATAACCTTGGATGTTTAGTTTATTGGATTTGGACAATGCAATGTTGTAAATTCAACAACAAATTGATTGAACAAGAAAAACAAAACTTTATTGAATATAAATTTGTTTTTACATAAGTACAAACTATGAGTTTATGGTAAAACACCCAACATAGAGGACCGACCAACTAGTGAAGTTTGAAAAGTACACTCCAACACATATCCCGATTCATCAGATCCTGGGACAGACAGACGAAACTCCAACGGACAACTTATTACAATGGCCCGAGAAGATGAAACAAGCATCGCACAAACATTGCTGCAGCAAGTATTGACAGTTTCTTCGAGACCATGGACATGAAATGGAGAAGTACTATGACCTAAAAAACATGGTTGAGTTTCTTATCCAATGAGGCTATTTGAAGGAATTTGTGGGCAAAGGGATCACCCCAGCCCGAAGAACTAGAAGGTACAACAAAAGGAACGACCAAAATCAGAAATCCTCGAGGAAGGATGACTGTCCACCAGCTATCCTAACGATTTAGAGGGGATCGGTCGAAAGCCACTTCGAAAACAGAAGAACAGCACTAGCAAGGTAGGCCAGACATCGACCAACTAGCCCGGAAGTCTGTCTCACCCAAAACAAATGAACCAGGGCCCCAAATCACCTTTTCTAACGAGGAGACTGTTGGGTTGTGTGCCCTTATCTCATGTGTTTGTAATTAATAAACAATTTATTTCAATAAAGAGTTATTTCTTTGCATTACTCGTATTCCAATAAACTAAGATCCACGGTTATTTAATATAACTGGAATAGCATATAACTAAGATACAATATATATTTAATATATAGTGTATATATGTGATATACAATATATATTTGATATACAGGTGGATAATGTTTAAGTAATAACCTAAATAGTCTGTAGTACATGGATAATGTCGGGGTACCTTATCTTGGTAACACTATGGATACGGCTCGCTTTGTAATAGTTACAAACGACTCTATCCATGTCATTCATGTGAAGACATGCGAGTGGGGTATCCTATACAATGAGTTTGTATAAGACTGGACCGCGAAATAATTAATCATTAGCTCTAACACCGTTAGCCAATAGATTGGTATTTCGTAGAATGACCAGGTAACTCGATCTTAATCCTGAGCGAGTTATATGGACTCCTGTCTATAAGGGATTGTCCTTTGATTTGTATGCGTTAGAGTGGCCCGGGTCCTCGACTCAATAATCCTACCATTTTGGGGACGAGACCGAGTGGGGAGCTAGGAACATAACTACGCAAGATGAAATTCATTCCTTCCCGACTTTAGGGTAAGTAGATGAGTGTTCTCTTAAATGTTGATTTTGGGACTTGAACAAGGTGCCCTACCCTCTCACTGGGCCGGAGAGGGACTTCTGTTTAATGGTCAAACCGTAAATAGGTTGTTCATTAGAGGATCAGTGGTATTTAAGATAAAACAGGTAACTTAGGGGTAAAATGGTAATTTGACCCAGCTGTAGTTACGAACACTCGTGAAGGATTGACTTACAGTTAATGGTCAAAATCCGTGGACACAAAATATTCTACAGTGAGAACAGTACAACTATAGGTCTTTAGTGGAGTGATCGGTAATTAACGAATGTTGATTAATATGGTTAATAAGTTTAATCAATTAATCTCGTATCGTTGAAACTTCTAATCGATAGGTCCATTAGGTCTCCTGCTAGCTTGTAAAGTTAAGAACATTTAGTTTTGAAAAGAATTTGAATTGTTCAAATTTGTTAAAGGGAATTAAAGTTAATTGTATGAAATGCAATTAATGTATATTGATACATTATAATATAAATTAAATTTTGAATTAGATTCAAAATTATACTATATTATTATGAGAGAATTATTCGAATAAGATTCAAATAAAATTTAATATGAATTAAATTCATATTAAAACTTCTAATTCATATTAAAACTATAGGTTAAAATTAATATGCATGAGATACACATTAAAACTATATGGATGAGAAATATATTTGAATTTGGTTTAAATATATGTTACTAATTAATTATTGGTTTTTTAAATAATTAATTATATTAATTATTTAAGTAAACTAATTATTAATATTTATTAAATTATTTCTTTATTTATTTATTTATTTAATAACTTCTCATCGTCCCAAATTTTTGGAAGAGGGTGGGGAAGTGCATCCCACCTCATCGTTAAATGCACAATTGTTTTGCATTTTTTTTTGTTCCATTGTGTGTTGGCCAAAAACTGATAATCTCTCCCTCACAATCCTTTGTAGAAAGTTCTTGATTTTCAAACACGGTAACCACAAACTGGGTAACCACAAACTGAGTTCCTAACGTCCAGAGATTAGTAGGGAAGATTTGGTGGTGGTTCCAATAGGATTACAGTGAAGAACAGTTCTTCAAAGGTGAATTCATCTATTCCTCTGTATTGTTAGTTTTCTGTGTTTTTAATTTCAATGTAAAATAATAACACAAGCTATAACTTGCTTCCGTTTGGGATTCAATCCCTTCAAATGTCGTTTCGCAACACCAACCCCCGCAATGATGCTTTGGTAATTGTTATGGACATCAACCATGCATCGAGTCCTGGTCAATGTGGGAAGTTCAACCAATTTCTTATCCTTGGGTGTTGTGAAGGCAATCGGATGGGACTCAACAAAGTTGAAGAGATAACCCATGTCATTATGATCTTATCTCGCGAAAGAGTATACCAAGATGGTAGCATTGAGCTGCCGATAACTTTGGGACAGGGTGACAAGCAAGTCACGCATACGGAGGAGTTTGTAGTTTTTTACGGGTCTTTAGTGCACAAGACCATTCTAGGAAGATCCACTATCCACAACCTCCGTACGGTCCCCTCTACTTCTCATTAAGTCACGAAGTTCCCTACATCTGAGGGGACAAGGAAGGTGTACGACCAACAAAAGGCCTCAAGAGAATGCTACGCCACAACGATGAAAGAGCTCGAAATTTGTTGTGTCATTGAAGCTTAACGAGTAGAAACGCCTCCTCTTCTATAAGAAGTAACCGGTCAATCTTTCGTCCTACAACGAGAGGACGCGCTGGCTACCCTATAAGAAGTTGTGCCATGCACAGGTCGAGTGAGAGCTACAGACTTTTTGGAGCTCACTCCAGAAGTGCGACAAGATGAATTCAAGTAGACTTCCTCTCAGCAAGAGCCGTGAAAGTCTATCATGACACACCACGAGAGGACGAACAACGTGCCTCGTTAGCGAAAGAACTTAAGTCTTTCCAAGTGCTGGGCAGTAAAAAATCCACCAGCATTAGAACAAGACTGAAGGAGACACAGAGGGAAGAGCTGATAAAATTCCTTCGGTAAAACTTTGATATCTTCAGGTCACATGAGGACATGTAGAGGATAGACTCAAGTGTGGTGGTTTATCAACTAAACGTCGACCCAAAAATTAGGCTCGTCAGGCAGAAGAAAAGGGTCATGGATGCTGCGAGGAATGTAACGACAGCTCAAAAGGTAGGACAGTTGCTAAAAGCTAACTTGTTACGAGAACTGTAATATCCGAACTGGCTGTCCAATGTAGTCTTGGTAAGAAAACCAAATGGTAATGGAGGATGTGCATCGATTTCACCCGCTTGAATAAGACCTATCCAAATGATAGCTTCCTGCTACTCCTCATCGACTTACTGGTCGACGCCATAGTGAGGCACAACTTCTCATGTTCATAGATGCCTACTCAAGATACAACCAGATCAAGATGCACACTTCTTTTATAATAGAACAAGACCTCTTCTGCTATAAGGTAATGTTCTTTGGAAGAAACATGGAGGCGTATGTTGATGATATGCTCGTAAAGAGCAAAACGGCCAACCAACACAAACCATACCTTGTAGAAGTATTTCAGGTGATCGGAGTCTTTCGATGCCTTGATGAATCGAGCAAGGAAAAAATACGGTGTAGGCACAGTGAAGGTCCATTCCAACTTGCCAAATTATCTTTTTTCTCCATCACTATGTACCTATCTATGAGTGTAAGCTCTATCTAAAAGGCAAATGAGAATGACATTCCTCTAAAATTAGAAACGAATTGAAACAACCCAACAACCCACATCTAGAGAGTATTTCTCTAATATAAGTAAAGAGTTGGAATAATGAGAAATGACTCAAATTCTGAATTGTATAAATAGGTAAGGAAGTTGCAGGCCACCAAGTGTATCTGCTATTGTTCAACAAGGAAATTGATATGATATTAATAGATCTTCTAATTGGCTCAGAGTTTAACCATCTTAGGATTATATAAATATTTCTTTGCATAGTTTTCCATAAAATTTTGCTAAGCCCGTGTAAGTTTAATGCTAGTAGGAGGATATACTTTAAAGATGTCAACACAAATATAAGATCATCCTCTGTAACGTGGAAACATTGAGATTGCAAGACTTTCAAGATGTCAAAACAAATATGCCTAACAATCAAAACAATTATATTATATGTAAATCCTTCATCGTAATGAATCAAACAACATTAACAAAGGGTATATTAGAAAAAGAAATTTAACCTGTCCAAGGTAGGTTGATGAGATTAATCCAATATAGTAACCATCACCTAGCAAAAGAAGCGCAGAGACAACATATATATGAATTCAAAAATAACTCGAAATCGATGTCGTATGGCTTCGCCAGTTGGATCTCTATAACTTATGTTACGGAACTCGTCTCTGAATGGAAGGAATCCCCAACTATGCGTCCCGTAAGGGGTGACAAGTCCACTATTCCACCATCCGTAGGTGTTAAATCTCACTTCAATTTACCCAAACCAGTTTTACTTTTAGCTCTTTCATTTGATTGGATCTTATTTTCTGTTTATTTCTCTTAGCATCCAATAGCAAATTTATATAATATTTGATTCCACTGTCTTTTTTAGCCCTGTGGTCAACACAAATCCTAGCAGACAACTAAATAGTATTTTACTTGGGGCTCACTTGGTATAGTGGAAATTAGAAAACTCTTCATCGAAATGGTGTGTGTTATAGAAAACAAAAACGACCTGAAACGGGACAAGGAGTTGAAGCCTGAGATCATCGATTGGGGGAGACCAACCCGCGACGTAACCGGCCGGCCCAAAGAACGACGTAGCGCCAAGGCAGAGAACGAGGAAAGCGACCGGCAGAGAACTAATCGGGCCAAAGGGCTCGATTCTTACCCCTGCTCAGTCCCGACCCCTTCTCGGTCCCTACCCCTGCTCGATCCCGACCCCAGGCCCACGGCCCAGCCCATGAATCTCCCGCCTACGATCTACGATCCCTCGGACCCTGCAACACTGAATTAGGGTTTGGCTACGGAGGTTCTAGAATCATCTTCACGGCTATAAGTAGCAGTGAGATCCAACCCTGAAGGGGCAGGTGACTAATCCTTAGCTAACTATTTTCGCAACTCTCCCTCGTTAACTTAAGCATTGAAGCCTCTGTGACTGAGGTCACACCGGTTTAGATCGGTTTGATTTTGCAGGTATCTGTTCCCTTATCATCGAGTTTGGTGTGTGCGAGAAGAAGTGCCGGAGGGTCAAAATCCACGCATCAACAATTGGCGCCGTTTGTGGGGACGATACGCCGGTAGATACGCCGTTTGTGTAGTAGTCTCCAATCTACTACACAAGCAAAGCAATGGTAGATGCAGAGCTTAGATACCCACAAATGGAGAAGCTAGCATTAGCACTGGTCACTTCAGCTCGGAGACTACGCCCGTATTTCCAAGCTCACAGAATAATTGTCCTCACCAACTTTCCCTTACGGCAGATTTTGCAAAAGCTAGACACTTCTGGGCGACTGGTAAAGTGGGCTGTAGAGCTCAGCGAATACGACATTCACTATAAGCCAAGAACTGCCATGAATGGGCAGGCTATGGCAAACTTCATAGCGGAATTAACACCAACAGAACCTCAAGTATATAGTATCGACCCACAAGTGGTTGAAGAAGAGCAACTCTGGACACTCTACGTAGATGGGTCCTCAAATTTCCGAGGATGCGGGGCAGGACTCCTACTAATCTCTCTAGATAAAGAAAGATTCGAATATGCACTACGATTCAGCTTTCATGCATCCAACAACGAAGCCGAGTATGAAACTCTACTAGTAGGACTAAAAGTGGCGAGGTATGTTGGGGTTAGGAACATACTGATACTCAATGATTCACAGCTGATTGTAGGTCAGGTGAAAGAGGAGTTCCAGGCTAGAGAACCGCGAATGACAAAATACCTTTCACAGTTAAGAAACCAGCTCGACCAGTTCTCAAAATATGAGATTCGACAGATTCCACGTGCTCAAAACGTTAACGTCGATGCGTTAGCTCGAATAGCTGCAGCTTATGAAACCGACTTAGGCAGAACTGTACCGGTCGAGATTCTACCTGAGCCAAGCATAGAAGCTTAGCAAGCAATGGATATCAACGATCAAGGGCAACCAGAAGAAAACTGAAAGAGCCTTTTGATCAAATATTTGAGAGATGGGATCCTGCCTACTGGAAAGATAGAGGCCCAGCAGCTACAACGAAGAGCAGCCAAATATGTGCTTACAGACGACAATCTGTACAAAAGAGGCTACTCGTTGCCGCTTTTAAAATGTCTAACGCCCGACGACGCTGACTACATCATGAGAGAGATACATGAGGGTGTTTGTGGGAGCCATTCTGGAGGATGATCCCTAAGTCACAAAATAGTTCGACAAGGGTACTATTGACCGACCATGCTAAATGACACGAAGCAATTCACCAAAAAATGCGACAAATGCCAACGGTTTGCAACAGTACCTAGACAACCGCCAGAGCCTCTAACAAGCATAATGAGTCCTTGGCCCTTTGCTCAGTGGTGAATAGACCTTATAGGGCCTCTCCCACTAGGAAAAGGCCAGACCAAATTTGCAGTAATGGCAGTCGACTATTTTACTAAATGGGCTGAAGCCAAAGCCCTAGCTACAATTACTAAGAAAAAGGTCACCGACTTCATCTGGAAGAACATAATTTGCCGCTTCGGAATACCCTACACCAATATCAGTGATAATAGAAAGCAGTTCGACAATGCTGTTTTTCGAGAATTTTGCAGGGAGTTGGGCATTAAGCACATCTGTTCCTCGCCAGCACATCCGTAGGCTAATGGGTAGGTTGAAACAGTCAACAAAATCATCAAAAGAACTCTGAAGATCAGATTAAAAAAGCTCAAAGGGTTGTGGGCAGAGGAACTTCCCAATGCATTATGGGCCTACAGAACAACACCTTGTACATCAACAGGAGAAACGCCATTTTCATTATCATTTGGCTCTGAAGCGATAGTGCCAATCGAAATTGGACTCCCATCTCCAAGGGTAGAGCAGTTCAGTCTACTTGACAACAACGAATTCGTAAAGCTCAACCTCGACCTATTAGAAGAACATCGAGAAACAGCACGACTACGAACGGCTGAATACAAAAATCGAATAGCTCGATACTACAACTCGAAGGTTAAGAAACGTGACTTTAAAGAAGGTGATCTATCTGGTGTTAAGAAAGATTATGCCCAATACTAAATATTCAACTAGCGGTGCATTCGGGCCAACATGGGAGGGCCATACAAAGTCACTAAAGTGGTGCGAATATGCATTTATGCTTTAGAAGACCAATGAGGGAAGGTCTTACTACACCCATGGCACGCTCAACACCTCAAAAGATACTACCACTAGTTCGACATATTTCTGGACATTTTTATGTTTTTCCATTATTTGGACCAACTAAGGTTATTGTAACTAAATCTTCGACAGGACGATCTTCCTACTAATAAAGTATTCTACATTCGACGTGATACTTGAGTTTTTATGTTCATTCTGAAATAAATTTCTCAAGCAGGGGGCATCATATATCTATATATCTACAACCTGAATATTTACATATCTACGATCAATCAAGAAACTCAAAATTGGGACGGACCTAGAAGCAAGCCGATAAGCTAAAAGCCAATTAGTGAAACCAGGGAAAAGAATCCCGAGGTGCTTAAAAAGGCATGCGTACAGGCCCAGCAAGGTTAAAACAGAAAATAGGCAAGCCTAACCGATCAATGAAACCCACGGGTAGAAATCATTTGGCAAAAAACAAAATAGGTTAAAAACTCGAGGGTTTGATTTAACTTGGGGTAAAAAACCAGCAGAAGCCAAATATGTTCGAAACCTAAGGGTGCCAACTAAACTCATGGTATAAAAGCCATTGGCAAAATCCAAGTGGGTTAGAAACCCGAGAGTAAACCCTGAGGTATAAATCATGGGCAAAAACCAAATAGGTTAGAAACTCAAAGGTATCGACATTAGTTCTGTTAAAGTTAGATCCCAAGGCCAAAACTAAATGATTTAAACTCAGATGAGAATAAAACCAGGCTCAGGAGACTTGATTGTGGTCAACGAAAATTGGAAAAAACTTCCAATTCATGAATAGTATCGACAAGCTCAATGCGCAAAACCAGTGGTAGGAACCAAGCACTAAAATCCAAAATTGGATCAAAAGCTTTTGGTAGAAGCTCTGTGCGTTAGAAACCTTCACATTTTAGCCACTAATATACAATGATCTCGTGGTAACGACAAGCGACAAGTACTCTCAAAACAAAGATCTTGACACAATTATTCTCTTCTGTTTTGAGAGTGGGGGCCATTGTTATAGAGAACAAAAACGACCCGAAACGGGACAAAGAGTTGAAGCCTAAGATCATTGATTGGGAGAGACCGGCCCGCGACGTAATAGGTCGGCCTAAAGAACGACCTAGAACCGAGGCAGAGAACTAGGAAAGCGACCGACGGAGAACTAACCGGACCGAGAGGGCTCGGTTCCGACCTCTACTCGGTCTCGACCCCTGCTCAATCCCGACCCCTTCTCGGTCCCGACCTCTGCTCGGTCCCGACCACTTCTCGGTCCCTACCCCTGCTCGGCCCATGGCCCAGCCCATGAATCTCCCACCTACGATCTACGATCCCTCGGGCCCTGCAACGCTGAATTAGGGTTTGGCTACGGCGGTTGTAGAATCATCTTCACGGCTATAAGTAGCAGTGAGATCCAACCCTGAAGGAGCAGGTGACTCTCAATTCTCCCTCGCTAACTTAAGCATCGGAGCCCGTGTGACTGAGGTCACACCGGTTTAGATCGGTTTGATTTTGCAGGTATCTGTTCCCTTATCATCAAGTTTGGTGTGTGCGAGAAAAAGAGCCGGAGGGTCAAAATCCACGCATCAACAGTGTGAAACTTAAATATTTTCAAACTTGATCGATCACGTTAAATCTTAAAACAAGTGATTTAATGAAAAACGGATTGTATTATTTGTTTTAGTATTTTTCAGATATTTGTTTGGTAGCAAATTTGGTAATTAAAATTGATGCACGTAGGTTTATTAATATATTTGTAAACTACTAGTAGTTAGCAACTAAATATTAATATTATTTTATATTAAACTAAATATTTAGTTTAATCTAAAATAATATTAATTTATTTATTTATTAAAATGTTAATTTTGTAGAATTATCAATTTACGACGTTATATAATTTATAATATTATTATATTTTACAAGTTTAATTTTAACAAAAATAAAATGAGTTTATAACCTGAAATAATATATTTATGAGTAAATTCTACGTTTTCTTTTGATAAATTGTGGCTAATTACTTTCTAAGTACCAAGTGGTATTTCAAATCATCGATCTACATACATTTTGGTACTTTTTTTCCCTTTCTTAAAAATTAAAATCATCAATTTTTTAGAAAAAACATGTACTTATAATATATATAGTATAATATTAATTATAAATGTGATTTAGAATATAAAAAATTAGGCTTTCTAGAATTGGGGCCTTAGACCAGCAGCAGGTGGTGGAGTGAATGTGTGGTCGGATGGAGATACCCCTCTCCAGTTCAAGTCGTGCGGGACGCGTAGTCGAGGCTTTCCCCTCCACTATTCGAAGACGAATCCGCAATGTTTGTTACAGTATTGAGGGCTGTCCCTCGGTTATTGGATCCAACTGACAGAGCCACTCGACATCGATTTTAAGTTATAAAAAAAAAAAAAAGAGAGAAGAAGTGAAATTATAAATTATTTTGTACTAAGAAATAAATCAGGGGTGGAGACATAATTTCATACGACGGATGACTGTATTTAGCATGTTTTTTTTTTTTTTAAAAAAAGCAGGCATATCTCATATAAAAATTTAGTTCGACTGTTGGTTTCGGTTCAGTTCGACTCGATTTCTATCTAATTTGCAGTTTGGTTCGGTTTCATATCTCTCATTTTTCAAAAATATGATTTAAAAAATAGTGTTATGACCAAATAATCGGTTTTGTCTAGTATTCTAAATTTTAAACAATAGGCATATCATGAGTGCTATGGATTTCCTTTAATAATATAAAAAAATTAAATATGGCAATGGTATATTTGTATTCATATCCAAGTATTTATGCCATAGAAGAAAGACAATTCATCTAAAATTCATAAATAGTACAATATAATTTAATAAGAGAAACTAAACACAATAAAGAGGGATAAAAAGAGTAAAATGTCAGGTATATCATTATCCTACAAAGTATACGATGTATATTTTTTGTATTTCAGCACCCTTAATTAGCTGTATTCGTGGTATATTAAATCTAATATTTCAAGTCGGCTCCATATTCATTAACCCCTAAACATCCGAATGGGAGGGATTTCAAAATCATTTTACGTGTTTGGATAAATAAATAAAAAAGAATTTGAACTCCGAGATGATTTGAAATTGATTTGTGAGGATTTTAAGTTTAAACTATACTAGAAAAAGAATAAGCATCACTCCAACCTCTTTTGCACATCAACTAAATTAGTTTCAAATTTTGATTTGTACTTTTTTTTTAATTCTAATAACTATGAACCCACTCTCCCTATACAATTTTTTTTTGGTGTATTTAATTTTCCTTATATTTCAATATTGTTTAGATCTTTATGTTTATATTTTTTTGTATATTTTTTCTTCGTTTTTATTCTGTTTTAATATTTGAATCCAAAGTCGTTGTTCAAAAGGAAAAAAAAAACTAAATCAATAGATTTGCAAGTTTTTTTAGTATAGTTTTTAAAATAAAGATCACATTGACAAGTTTTAACTTTTGTTGGCTTGATTTAATTAAATTATTTACGTTTTCTACGGTTGAAATTACTAGTTTATATTAAAATATTATATTATTAACAATATAATATTCTGCAAAATATTAAGGGCATAATAGTAAAATGTTATACTTTCTTTTTTGTTTCTCGTGAACATCCAAACAATAAATTTTAATTTTAATGATTTAGAATCATTTTGGTTCCAAAATGTAATTAGGAATTCAAAATCATTTCCATCATTTAAAATTCTTGAATTTGAAATCATTTCCTATCAATTCTAGAGACCAAACGAAGCATATAGGTACATTGAACTTTTGCTTTTGTTTTATGCAAGGGTTTGCACAATGGTTCGTCACGAATCAAGCTCGAACCCGGTTTCCGCTTCCGACCTGAGTACTAGGATGGACCTGCACAAGAGGGTAAGCACTCCGACGCTCAAGTCAGTATAGATTGGACTCCGTATTTAGTTCGAGGTGAGATTCGATACCTGAGCGTGAAATGAAGCCCTCTATTTATAGGTGATGGATCCGACAGTACACACGACCGGCGGTTATATGTCTTTTCTCATATCGGACTTGTCGGGTTCCGAGCAGGTCGGACCCCAGTCAGGTCAAACCTTGGTGCCCATACTTAGTCTTTTATAACGGGCGAACCCGGTCTCCTCGACAGGGCCGAGATGGACCTAGGCAATCCCTTATTCAGTTTCTTCAAACGCTAATAAGGGTCCTCCACGTGTCTTGGGTATGTTTACCCCCACACATTGGCCCCCTCTCTGTCAGGTTCGATCTCAACCTGACAATGAAGTTCATTCGAATCCATTCTGGACACGTGGTGACTTTTCATTTGTAGAGGGATATGACCGTTGCGGAAGATGTTTTGATCTGCCAGGTTGTCGGAGCACTCAAGTATTCCGCCGTTGCGTATCTCGAGAAGATCCTAGCTGCTCGTTGATTACACGTGTACGGCGCAGAGGTTTTTCCGATTAGCTATAAATAGTCCCGAAACTTCAGGTCAAACCTTACGCTTCCTGAATTTCTGGAGTTCGATCTGAAACCAGCTCGAACCCTTTCTGTAGGTCAGTCACTTTTCCTTGTTCTTATTCCTCTTTCAAATATGGTAGTTTTCTTGTCTTCCCCTTCAAGTAGTGATAGCCTAGGTAGTGCAGGTCGGACTATAAGTAGTTCACCCCCCAAACCAAGTGACTCTGGGGAGGTCCTAGCTCTTAGGTTAGAGTCCGAGCTGGAAGAAATAGAGAACTTTAGGTTCTCAGATGATGGTGAGGATAGTGATACCTCCACCTCGGGCCAGGGTTTGGAGTACCCTTCAAAGATGCCCGAGTACTATCTCGGACCCCTTCGTAAGGGGTTTAAAATTCCGAATGATATCCTTCTTAAGATTCCGGAGGAAGGGGAAAGAGCTGACAATCCTCCAGAGGGATGGGTCACTATTTATTTGAAGATGTTTGAGTACGGCCTCAGACTTCCCCTTCATCCCTTTGCTCAGGAGTTCTTAAACCAAACTGGACTGGCTCCTGCTCAAGTGGCCCACAATGGGTGGGGTGTCATTTTTGCTTTAGCCATTCTTTTTTGGTTGCGAGCTCGGGACGAGGATGAGGCCGAGCTACTAAGCGTTGAGCAACTTCTTGGGTGTTTTGAGGCCAAGAGGATAGCTAAAAAACCAGGTCGGTACTATATGTGCGCGAGGAAGGGCGCAGGTGGTATAGTCAAGGGGCCGACCTCCATCAAGGGATGGGTAGGTAAATGGTTCTTTGCCTCATGTGAATGGCTGGCAAAGGATGAGTCAGGTCGTCCCTTCTTTGATGTGCCTGTTAGATTTGGGAACCTAGGTATGAGGCCATTGCGTTTACCTCTTTAAAATTTCCCATTCTTCCCTTTTCATGTCTAACTTGAATCTTTTTTGTCTTGTGCAGTGTCGATCAAACCAATCCCTGAGCTTACACAAGCCTCTTTCGACACCCTCCAATTTTACAAAGATCACTTCCCCAGAGGTCGGAAGATTGGAACTTTGGTGACCGACAAGCTGCTTCTGGAATCCGGGTTGCTAGACTGCAACCCCTTAGTGCGCCCGGTTGAAGCTTCAAGGCCAAATTTCGAGCTCGGTAAGTCGTTCTCGACCTCGACTTCAAACTCATTAATTAAAAAAAAAATTTATTTCTGACTTTCCGTTTTATTCATATTGTAACCATGGTGTGTGGATTCACGAGCAGCGTGAAACGTAAGTCTAAGGGTCGTGCTCACGCCCTTAAGACAGTTCAAAGCTCCGACCCAGTGACTTCTGTTGTGGACCAACCTGCAGATCAAGACCAGGCTGGGCCATCAACTGAAGTTCCAACTCCGGTGGTCGAGTTGGACTCTTCTGGGGAGCGTTCCAGGGAGAAGCGCTCGAGGAGCGAATCCGGAGCGCTAGACGTGTCACCCCTTTGCGAGGTGAGGGAGGACTCTCCTCTGAATAGGAGAAAGAAAAAGAAGAAAGCCAGCTCCTCCTCGGAGGTTGAAGCTCGTGGCCCTCTGCCCTCAAGCCACGCCGACCTGGTAGACGACCCTGAAGCTCGGATGGGGGGAACATCCGACGTGAAAATGCGGTTCAGAGTGAAACCGTCGAGCTCCGGGGTGAAGGACCAAGTGTCACCCATCTCGGCCGCGTGCTTGGATCACTGTCTTAGGAGAGCGTCCAAGTTTGTAAGTGACTCGGGGTCCGTGCTGCAACGGACCATCGACCACGTTGTTGAGGTAAGATCTACCTCTATACTTTTATTTTCTCGTCTTATAGCTTGATCTGACCTGAATTTACCTTTTGTGTCTTGCAGGCATTCACTGCCTCCATCCACTCAGCAATCATGATCAAGGCCGAGCTGGATGGAAGAGAGGCCTTGGCAGCGAAAGAAAGAGAAAACTCTTCTGCTGCGCTGGAGGCTGCCACCACACTCAAGGGCGAGCTGCTGAAGGCTCGGGGTGAGGTGGACATCCTGAGGGCTGAGGTAGAAGCCAAGGCCGAGCTGCTGAAGAGGGAGGATGAGAGGCATAAGGCCCACCTCCGAGCTGCCCATGCCATTACTAAAGGGCTGGAAAAGGAAAAGTTCCAACTCTTTAAGGAGAAAGACGACATGCTCTAGGCCTTCGAAAGGAAGGACGCTATAATCGGGCGTCTCACTGCCAAGCTGAAGGCAGAGAAGGAGCGCTTTTCCAATGGAGCTCTTCTTGAAGCAGCCTTCAGGTAACACCCAGATTTTGATGGGTTTGCCAAGGACTTCAGCGATGCAGGCTTCAAGTTTCTGATGAAGGGCATTGCTGCTGATATGCCGCACCTCCAGCTCGACCTTGGCGATCTGAAGAAGAGGTATGCTGAGAAATGGGCTTCCGGGCCCAACGGCACTCCAGGTCCTACCTCCCTGGTGGACAAGTATGTTAGAGATCTGGACTCTGACTACTCCGACCTGGATGAAGACGAGGCCCTAAGCCAGGAGCCTACTGAGGTCGACACTACCCAAGAGGGAGCTCCTTCTCAGCAGAACAGATCTCAAGAGGTCAACCTTCTGGGTTCTCAAGGCGAGCTATCTTCTCTCACCTCGGGAGCAGCTGAGCTTCCTGTTGTCTTTTATTTTTATTATCTTTTGTAAGTCTTTGGGTGGAGTTGCAAGGTCTATAAGCCTTGGCTCTGTCCTCCAATTAATGAATTCTTCTTTCCTTACATTTGATTGCAATTCTGCATCTAGCTCTGAGATACTTTTGAAGGATTGAGCTTGAGATACTTTTTCACATTGCACCCTTAAGGTTTGAATCTGAGTTTCTCTAATTGGTCTTTAATATTTCTCCTCGAACTCGGAAGTCCAAAACATAATATCAAGCAATTTGAACTTTCTACATCGCACCTTTAACTTGAACGTTCCAAGGTTTGAATTTTGAGTCCATAATTAATATTCACATCGCACCTCGAACACGTGGGTTTAGAGGATTGAATTTCCTGAACCTTCAACATCGCACCTTTAACTTAAGCGTTCCAAGGATTGAATTTTGGCTCGTAATTGATTTTGACATCGCACCTCGAACCCGTGGGTTTTGAGGATTGAACTTGATCAATTTTTGCCCTTACCTTGCCGATTTTAAGTCTTATGGGAGTCTGTGGCCCCCATTTAATTTCTAATCGAACTCGGAGTTATGAAAATAAATCACTCCATTTATTAAAAGTTCCGCCCCTTGAAAATTTTTACAAGCCCCTCTTAGGACTATATTTGACATTTCATGGGTAATAGCGCTTCAAGTGCTCCACGTTCCATGGATGCGCAAGCACTCTTCCTTCCAGGTCGGCCAGCACATAAGTTCCAGGTCGGACTATGCCTTTGACTTCGAACGGTCCCTCCCAACTTGGGTCAAGGGTGCCAACATGGCTCTGAATTTTTCTTAAGACCAAATGTCCAACTTGGAAGCTTCGAGGTCGAACTCGGGCACTGTAATGTCTGGCCATTCTGTTCTGATACTCTGCTAAGCGCAGCTGAGCCATTTCCCTTTTCCCTTCCAATAAGTCCAGGTTAAGGAGTAGCTCTTCCTCGTTCCTCGCTGGCTCGTACTGCTCTACCCTGTTTGTTGGTATGCCGATCTCGACTGGTACAACAGCTTCGGAGCCAAAGGCTAGCGAGAACGGAGTTTCACCAGTTGATTCCCTTGGGGTGGTCCGATATGACCATAATACTTCGGGTAGCTCCTCGGCCCACCTTCCCTTTCTGGCATCCAGTCTTAGCTTGAGGCCTCGTTTTATGATTTTGTTAATCGCTTCAACCTGCCCATTTGCTTTTGGATGCGCAGGGGACGAAGTTGTCTGTCACAATGGCGTTCGGTATACCGAAACGGCACACGATGTTTGACCATATAAAAGACTTGACTCTGGACTCCGTGATGTGGGATAATGCCTCGACCTCGGTCCACTTGGTGAAGTAGTCCACAGCGACAACGGCAAACTTGGTTTGCCCTTTTCCCATAGGAAAAGGACCTATGATATCTACCCCCCATTGCACAAATGGCCATGGGGCCGAGATGGGGGTAAGCAGTTCGGGAGGTCGATGGATAATGTTTGCGAAGCGCTGGCAGTTGTCACAAGTTTTCACAAATTGCTTTGCGTCCTGCTCGACAGTGGGCCAATAGTACCCTTGTCGAACCACCTTGGCCGACAACGACTTGGCGCCAGAGTGGTTTCCACACACCCCTTCATGGACTTCTCTAAGAATGTAGAGGCATTCTTCGGGAGTCACACACTTGAGCAGAGGCAGGGGAGAAGCCACGTCGGTACAACACTCCTTCTCGGAGTGTGAATCGAGCTGCTCTCCCCACCATCTTCTTTTGCTCCTTCAGATTTTGCGGTAGATTTCCTTTGATGAACTCCACGATTGGGTCCATCCAAGAGGGTGATGGGGTGTCGACCTCCATAACATCTGTCTCCAAGATTGAAGGACTGTCCAAGATCTCGATCGGGACCGATCTAGCCAGGTCGGTCTCATATGTTGATGCCAATTTGGCTAAGGCATCCGCATTGGAGTTTTCAGATCTTGGAACTTGACTCACCTCGTAAGTCCCGAACTGGGCGAGGTGCGATCTAACCTTGCTTAGATATTTTTCCATTCGGGGATCCTTCGTTTGGTACTCCTCCTTAATATTATTTACAATTAAGTGGGAGTCACTAAAAACCTTAATGTGGTTGGCCCCCAGTCCTTTGGCAACACGCAGGCCTGCCAAGAGTGCTTTGTACTCGGCCTCATTGTTCGAAGTCCGAAAGTTGAATCGTAGAGCATACTCGAATCGCTCACCACCTGGTGCGAACAAGAGGATTCCTGCCCCGCACCCCCTCTCGTTAGAGGATCTATCAACGTAGATCGTCTACGGGAGGTCGGAGATGGCCAACTGAGGTGGTGGAGTGAGCTCTGTGATAAAGTCGGCCACTGCTTGCCCTTTCAACGCAGTTCTTGGCTCGAACTGGATGTCGTACTCGCTCAATTCTAATGCACACTTCATCAGACGCCCTGATGTTTCAGGCTTACTGAAGATATTCTTCAGGGGCAAGTTTGTAAGTACTATGACAGTGTGTGCCTGAAAGTACGGCCTAAGTCTCCGGGCCGAGGTGACTAAGGAGAGGGCCAGCTTTTCCATTTGAGGATATCTGGTCTCGGCCTCCGTCATTGCCTTACTAGTGTAATAAACTGGACTCTGGCGCGCTCCCTCCTGCCTGATTAGGGCCGAGCTGATAGCGCTGTCAGACACTGCCAGGTATAAGTGGAGCTTCTCCCCTGACAGTGGTTTTGCGAGCAGTGGTGCCGAGCAGAGATAGTTTTTTAATTGTTCCAATGTCTGCTCGCACTCTGCCGTCCACTGAAATGGTTCTTTCTTTCTTAGAACCTTGAAGAAAGGAAGGCACTTGTCCGTTGATCTTGACACGAACCTATTCAAGGCTGCAATCCTGCCATTAAGGCACTGAAGTTGCTTTAGAGTCTTGAGTGCCTCCATCTCAAGCACGGCCTTTATTTTCTCTGGGTTAGCCTCAATCCCACGGTTGTTTACCATAAAACCAAGGAATTTTCCCGAAGAGACTCCAAAGGCACACTTGGTCGGATTGAGCTTCATTTGGTACTTGCGCAGTACTCCAAAGGCTTCGGTCAGATCGGACAGATACGACTTTGACTGCTTGCTCTTGACAAGCATGTCGTCCATATACACTTCCATATTCCGACCGATCTGCTTGGCGAACATTTTGTTCACCATCCTTTGGTAGGTCGCACCCGCATTCTTTAGGCCAAAAGGCATTACCTTGTAGCAGTACAGACCTTGGTCTATTATAAACGCGGTATGATCTTGGTCTGGCAAGTGCATTTTAATTTGGTTATATCTGGGGTAGGCATCCATGAAGGTGAGTGGCTCGTGCCCGGCTGTTGCATCCACGAGCTGGTCGATCATCGGCAGGGGGAAGCAGTCTTTTGGGCATGCTTTATTTAAATTTGTGAAGTCCACACACATTCTCCACTTCCCGTTGGATTTTTTAACTAATACCATATTAGAGAGCCACTCGGGATACAAAATTTCTCGTATATATTCAGCTTTTAAAAGTTCGTTAACCTCCTCAACAATTACATCACTTCTCTCTTTATTTACAGGTCGTCTCTTTTGCTTTACAGGTTGGAATGATGGGTCTATGTTGAGGCGATGCACCATGATCTTCGGGTCGATACCAGGCATGTCCTCGTGAGACCATGCGAAAACGTTCGAGTTAGACCTGAGGAAGTTGATCAGTTCTTCCCTGTCAGTGGCCCCCAGCTTGGTTCCTATGCTTACTTGCTTTTCGGGGCTAAGTAAGGGAACAAGCTCGAGCTCCTCTGCTGGTGGAGAGAACTGCCTTTTGACTTCCCTAGGCAGGTCGCCTGGACTGGTCTGTTCCTCTAAGACACATACTGATGACCCTTTAAGCGCGGATGCATAACACTCCCTCAAAGTCTTTTGCTCACCTTGGACCGTGCCCACTCCATTAGAGGTTAAGTACTTCAGGGCTTGATGCAGTGTGGAGGGGACGGCCCGAAATGAGTGAATGACGGGCCTCTCGAAGATGGCGTTGTAGGCCGATCTGCCGTCGATCACTACGAACTCGGCCATCTGTGTTACTTGGGTAGCATCTTGCCCGATCGTGATCGGTAGGTCAATGCACCCTTCTGGGGAGACCGATTCTCCAGAGAATCCAACCAAGGGCGTTGGACTCTTTTTCAACTGTGACCTGGTCCATCCCAAGGCAAGATATGTTGGGAGGGACAAGATGTTGGCAGATGCGCCTCCATCAACCAGTACTCTTCGGACCAGGACGTGGTCGATGAGAGGAGCGATCACGAACGCGTCATTATGGGGCAAATGGAACCCCTCCAAATCGGTATCGCCGAAAGTGATGGAGCAAGTGGGTTTCTGCTCCCTGATGATGCATAC
The DNA here is from genome assembly GCF_013281855.1 of Momordica charantia. Lineage (NCBI taxonomy): Eukaryota > Viridiplantae > Streptophyta > Magnoliopsida > Cucurbitales > Cucurbitaceae > Momordica > Momordica charantia. The sequence continues at coordinate 8,271,051 of NW_028275157.1, read as the reverse complement.
CTCGCGCCTGGCCTCGCAAGCTAGCTCTTTCCTTTTGTTTCCGAACTGGCCCCCACTCGGACCTCCAAAAATAATGTTGATGACCGCAGGTCGGTCCTCTCGTTGAGGCGGTGTTCTTGAACGCTTCCTCTCTTCTTTCTTTTCGACCGAGTTAGACCTCGGTTTGCCCATGAACTTTTTGAAGTAGCCATCTTGAATGAGGTCTTCAATCTGACGCTTCAGCTCCCAGCAACTTGTCGTGTTATGGCCGTGATCGCGATGAAAACCGCAGTATTTATCTTTGTTGCGCTTCTCTAGGTCTCCTCGGAGCTTTTCAGATTGCTTGAGGAGCTTTTCCATCTCACTTTCCTCGATGTTCGTGAGTATCTTGGAGATGGGGATGGTGGTTGGGCGGCTCCGGCTGGGGCCGCTCTCCGACCTACGGTACTCTGTTCTGTTGGCGGAAGAGGACGATCCCTTATCTCTAGACTTGGAATCAGCCTTCCTCTTCTCTTGGTTCAATTTCTTCTGGTCAATCTGCTTCTCAGGTCGGCCAGTTTTGGTTCGGAGGAGCTCTTGCCCATCAATGACCTTCTTCGCCTTTTGTAGAACCTCGGCGAAGGTTGCTAGAGCCTCCTCTCCGAGCTTAACGGTGAAGGTCTCAACGGCCAAGTCGGTGAGGAAATAGCATATGGCCGAGTCGTCGGAGCAGTGCACGACCTTCAGCTGCTCCTCCTGGAACCTCGTGACATACTCTCTCAGCGTATCACCTTCCTTCTGTCTGATGGTGATGAGGTGAGTTGCCGTCTTTCTATCGTAATGTCGAGAAGAAAATTGACTAATGAATTCCTTTCTCAACTGAGAGTAGGTCGAGATCGACCTAGCCGGCAGTCTCCGGTACCACAGGCGCGCGCTGCCGGTAACCGCGATCTGGAAGGCCGGCATTTAATTGCATCTGTTGCCGCTTGAAAGTCCATGAGGCCCTCGAAGACCTCAACATAATCCTTTGGATCCTTAGACCCATCATAAGGCTTCATCGTGAGAGTTTTGAACTTTGGAGGGATTGGAGCCTCCAAGATGTCCGAGGTGAATGGCGATTCTCCCAAGTAAAATCTATGGCCAAAGCAAAGCACACCTGTAGATTGTGGGACTTTCTAAGGAAAGTTATCTTCTCAAAGTAAAATCTCCGTTACTGACTTAAACATTAAGTTTACCTTTAAGTGCTTCCACTATGGTGTAAGTCCACAACAACAACAAAAAAACATAAAACAAAAATTCCACAATCTAAAATCTTTAACTATTCAAGACTCGTTTGATAACCATTTCGTTTTTAGTTTTTGGTTTTTGGTTTTTAGTTTTTAAAAATAAGATTGTTTGACAAGGGATCGTCTTCTCAGCCCTCCCAGGACCGATCAGACTATAGGAGATCCGACTCGGACTCCAACCGAAGGGGCCTTATGGGAGGTACACCCCAACCAGCATTCTGATCTTCGATATTCTCACTAATATTTGAGGAGAACGGATTGGAAAAGCTCCTCAAGCGACCTAATAAGCTTAGAGGAGACCTAGAGAAACGCAGCAAGGACAGGTATTGCCAATTTCACTGCGACCACAGCCATGATACCTCGAGCTGCTGGGAGTTGAAGTGTCAGATTGAAGGCCTAATTTAAGATGGCTACTTCAAAAAGTATGTTGGCAAGCCGGGCTAGAGCTCGACAGAAAAGAAGGAAGAGAGGAAACGTTCAAGGACGCCACCTCGGAGGGATGACCGACCTGCTATCATCAATACCATCTTCGGCAGCCCTAGTGGGGTCCAGTCCGGAAACAAAAGGAAGGAACTAGCCAGGGAAGCTCGCCGTGAAGTCTGCACCATCTAAGAGTACAGGTCGACCTGCCCTAGCTCATTTTCCGACTCTGACCTGGAGGGGGTACACTTGCCCCACAATGATGCCTTGGTGATCTCGCCGCTGATTGACCATGTCTATGTCAGAAGGGTGCTGGTGGATGGGGGTGCTTCGGCTAACATCCTGTCTCTCACCACTTACTTAGCGCTGGGATGGACCAGGGCACAACTGAAGAACAGTCCAACGCCCTTAGTTGGATTCGCGGGAGAATCTGTTACTCCCGAGGGTTGCGTTGATCTTCCCATTTCCATCGGCCAAGGTGACACCCAAGTCACTTAGATGGCCGAGTTCGTGGTGATAGATGGTAGGTCGGCCTACAATGCCATCTTCAGATGGCCTATTATCCACTCACTTCGAGCCATTCCGTCAACTCTGCACCAAGTTGTGAAGTACTTAACAATCAACGAAGTTAGCATGATCCGTGGAGAGCAGAAAACATGCCGAGAGTGCTATACCTCCGAACTCAAGGGATTGACAGTTTGCACCTTGGAAGAACAGTCAAATCTTCCAAGACCAGCTACTCAACCTTCTGAGGACGAGCTGCCTTAAATTAACCAGCGAGAAGTAGCTACGCCCACGGAGGAGTTGGAGCTTGTCCCCTTGCTCAGCACAGAGAAGGAAGTGAGCATAGGCACCCACCGTGGGCAAACTCGGACGTGTTCGCATGGTCTCATGAGGACATGCCGGGCATTGATCCAAAGATAATAGTTCATCGCCTCAATATCGACCCATCATTCCGACATGTCAAGCAAAAAATAAGATCTGTAAATAAGGAGAGGAGTGATGTAATTGTTGAGAAAGTGAACAAATTGCTAAAAGCTGAATATGTAAAAGAGATTATGTATCCCTAGTGGCTCTCTAATGTTGTCTTAGTTAAGAAATCCAATGGAAAGTGGAGAATGTGCGTAGATTTCACCAATCTTAACAAGACTTGCCCAAAAGATTGTTTCCCACTGCCGAGGATCGACCAGCTCGTAGACGCTGCGGTCGGGCACGAGCTGCTCACCTTCATAGATGCCTACTCTAGATACAACCAAATAAAAATGCACGAACCAGACCAAGTTCACACCTCCTTCATAACCGATCAAGGCCTGTACTGCTATAAGGCCATGTCTTTCGGTCTAAAGAATGCAGGAGTAACTTGTCAGAGGATGGTGAACAAAATGTTCGCCAACCAGATCGGATGCAATATGGAGGTCTACGTGGACAATATGCTTGTCAAGAGCCAGCAGTCTAGGTTGCACCTGGCCGACCTGACCGAAACTTTCAGGTTTCTTCGCAAGTGCCAGATAAAGTTGAATCCTGCCAAGTGTGCCTTTAGAGTTTCATCTGGCAAGTTCCTTGGGTTTATGGTGAATAACCGAGGAATAGAGACCAACCCGGAGAAGATAAGGGTCATGCTCGAGATGCAAGCCCCAAAAACCCTTAAGCAGCTACAAAGCCTTAATGGAAGAATTGCTGCCCTCAATAGGTTTGTTTCCAGGTCCACAAATAAATGCATCCCTTTCTTCAAAGTGCTTAGGAAGAAGGGACCTTTTGAGTGGACAGCCGAGTGTGAGATGGCCTTTGAAGAACTCAAAAGTTATCTCTGCTCGGCACCGTTACTTTCGAAGCTCATGCCAGAAGACAAGCTACATTTGTACATAGCCGTGTTCGACAACGCAATCAGCTCGAATCTAATCAAGCAAGATGGAGTGCGACAAAGTCATGTTTACTACACAAGTAAAACCATGACCGAGGCTGAGACCAGGTATCCTCAAATGGAGAAACTGGCCCTCGCTTTAGTCACCTCAATACGCAGGTTGAGGTCGTACTTCCAAGCCCATACCGTGACCGTGCTCACAAACTTGCCCTTGAAGCAAGTTTTCCATAAGCCAGAGACATCTGGCTGTTTAATGGAATGAGTTGTGGAGCTGAACGAGTATGATATCCAGTTCGAGCCTCGAATAGCTATGAAGGGGCAATTTGTTGCGGACTTCATAGCCGAGCCCACTCCTCTACCGGCTCAAACCTCCGCATCCGACCAGCCATGGACGATGTATGTGGACGGATCTTCAAATGAAAGAGGGTGCGGCCCAGGTGTGCTCCTCCTCGCCCCAGATGGCATATGTTTTGAGTATGCCCTTCAGTTAAATTTTCACACCTCAAACGATGAGGCCGAGTACGAAGCTCGGCTGGCCGGTCTGTGCAAGGTCAAGAGACTCGGAGCCAGCCACCTTCAGATTTTCAGCGATTCTCAGCTGATAGTGAAGAGTATCAGACAAAAGACCCTCAGATGGAGAAGTGTCTAGGAAAGGTCAGGTCGCACCTCGCCCACTTCCAGGCTTACAAGATCAGCCAGATCTCGAGGTCAGAAAAATCCAATGCGGATGCCTTAGCCAAATTAGCATCTGCCTACGAGACCGACCTGGCGAGATGCGTCCTAGTGGAAATCTTGAATAACCCTTCATCTTGGAGCCTGATATGATGGAAATTGATTCTCGGCCTCCATTATGGATGGATCCGATCAGCGACATCCTACAAGGCAATATCCCAGCAGACCCGAAGGAAGCAAAGAAGATAACGCGGAGAGCAGCTTGGTACTTGCTCCGAGATGGAACAATTACTGGCGCAGGTTTTCCTTACCCCTCCTGAAGTGCATCTCCAAAGAAGATGGGAATTACGTACTCAGGGAGGTTCATGAAGGGGTTTGTGGCAACTATTCAGGGGCCAGATTGTTATCGACGAAGGTCATTCGTCAGGGTTAATACTGGCACACGGTTGATCAAGACGCGAAGGAGTTCGTGAAAGCGTGTGACAACTGCCAACGCTTTGCGAACATCATCCATCAACCTCCGGAGCTGCTGACCCCGATCTCAGCTCCATGGCCCTTTACACAATGGGGAGTTGATCTAATTGGACCTTTCCCATTGGGCAAGGGACAGACCAAGTACGCCGTTGTAGCTGTGGATTACTTTACCAAATGGGCCAAGGCCGAGGCACTTTCTACAATCACAGAACCCAAGGTCACGACCTTTATTTGGACAAACATTGTCTGTCGCTTCGGCATACCTAATGCCATTATGACAGACAATGGCAAGCAGTTTGACAACACGAAGTTCAAAGATTTCTACCGAAAGCTCGAAATCAGTCACCTCTGTTCATCTCTAGCGTACCCCAAAGCCAACAGGCAAGTAGAGGCGATCAACAAAATCATCAAGCGCGGCCTTAAGCTACGGCTGGACACAAGGAAAGGAAGGTGGGTCAAGAAGCTACCTGAAGTAATCTGGTCCTACCGAACTACACCTCGGGAGTCCACAGGCGAGACTCCCTTCGCTATGGCCTTTGGCTCCGATGCCGTGGTGCCTGTAGAAATTGGGATGCCAATTGAGAGGATAGACTACTACGAGCAGACAAGGAACGAGGAAGAGTTACTCCTCAATCTCGACCTCCTTGACGAAAAAAGGGAAGAAGCCCAACTATGTTTGGTGGAGTACCAAAATCGAATGGCAAGGCACTACAACTCGAGAGTCCAACCTTGGAGCTTACAGGTTGGACACTTAGTCCTTCGTAAAGTGCAGAAGCATGTTGACACGTTAGAATCGAGTTGGGAGGGGCCATTTGAAGTCAAAGGCATAGTCCGACCTAGGACGTATATGTTGGACGATCTCGAAGGAAAGTTACTTCTACATCCGTGGAACGTAGAGCACCTAAAGAGATATTACCCTTGAAATGTTGAAACGGTCCAAAAAACTAATCAGACTTGTGAAAATTTTCAAGGGCTAATCCCAGTAAAGGACTTCGCGTTATTTAATATCATGTCTCCTAAGGGTGCGAGTTCAATATGAAATTAAATGAGGGCCACATTAGGATTAAGACTTAGAAAAATTCAAGCCTCTAGGACTTACGAGTTCGAGGTGAGATGTGGTGCAAAACTTAGGAAAATTCTAACTCCTAGAACTTGCGAGATCGAGATACGGTATGGCAAACTTAGAAGTTTGGGCCGAGGTGTATAGACCTCGAGACCCAGTACATTAAAAGTAAGGAGAAAAGGAAAGCGTTGGAGTACATTAGCTACTTCCGAGGTGTGACCCGAGCTCACCCTGGGACCCAAGGATGTCAAGTTCCTGAGAGTCCACCATCCCAACCTCTTGGGAGGAGTTCACTCCAGCTGAAGGGAGGAAAGCCTCATTGACTTCTTGGAAAGAGGGGCCGCCACCTTCCTATTCGATGAGCTTGGCGTCAGACTCAAGCTCCTTCAGGTACTGGTCCACAAAGTCTAGGGTGTCAAGAGTTCCATTGGGACCCGAAGCCCACTTCTGGGTATACTTGAGCTTGATGGGCTCGAGGTCGAGCTCGGGAGCCACCCTTTTTGATCCCCTTCATCAGGAACCTGAAGCAAGTGTCACTAAAGTCTTTGGCAAACCCATCGAAGTTAGGATGCCGGCAAAAAGCTTCCTCCAAAAACACCCCGTTGCTGAGCTTTGACCTCTCGAGCTCCAGCTCAGCTTTTAACTTCTCCACCTCGGAGTCCCGAGTTTGCAGCTTCCCTTCAAGGTCCGTCTGGAGACACTCGAGCTCGTCGTTCTTCTTCAACAACGCAAACTTCTCCTTCTCCAGGCCCTTGGCCACAGCGTGCGCACCTCTCAGATGCTCCATGTGCCTGGCAGCCTCCGCCTTCACGCTTGGGCTTTGAGGTAGACTTCCACGCTTGGGCTTCAGCTTGGGTCTCCTTGAGTTCCCCTTCTAAGACCGCGGCAGTCTCTAGAGCGATCGAGGAGGCTTCCCGTTCTTTCAAAGTCAAAAGGTCGCGCCTGTCCAGCTCGGCCTTCACCATGATGGCAGTCTGGCAAGCCGCAGCGTAAGCCTATGGGCACAAGCAAGAGAACCAAAGTGTTAGTATAAAGATAATTCTACAAAAGCAAAGGAATGTCAGCCAGGTCTCACCTCGGCAGTATAGTCCAACAGTCGTTGGATAGCCGACCTAGGAACGCTAACGAACTTAGAAGCCCTCCTCCAGCAATGGTCGAAGCAGGAGTTCGACATCTCCATGGCCCTTTTCCTTCACTCCAGCGCTCGACGGCTCGACCTTAAACCTCATCTCGATGTCTGAGATGTCGCCTATTCTTGCAGTCGGGTCGTCGGTCAGATCTCCAAAAGGGCTAGCCCGCGAACCAGCTTGAACCTCTTCTACAACGTTCGTCGGAGAATTAGCTTTGCGCTGCTTCTTCTTGGACTTCTTGGGAAAGGCCTTCCTCCGAACCTCCCTAAGGAGAGAGGCATCAAGGATCTCCCGATCTTGAGAGGCGCTAACCACCTGCGCACCCTGCGGAGTGGAGGCCTCACGTTCCACGTTAACTACCTCAACCTCGAAAGGTGGGTCGGGCAGAGCTGAGCTCAGTGCCTCCTTCGATTTAGAAAACTGCCCCTAACAAGGACGTTTCCGCCTTACGTCTTGAGAAAATCCATAAGCCATTGTTGAAGCAAGAAACAAACCAAAATTAGTTGGCTAAAAGACCTAAGCAAATTGTGAACTAAGGTTCGAGCACGACTTACCGAGCTCTGAGTTGGGTCTGTGGGCTTCAGGAAGAACGAGCAGCGGGTTGTAGTCGAGCAGACCTGAAGCCGCAAGAAGCTTGTCGGTCAAGAAGTTGCTAATTTTCCTACCGCTCTTGAATTGGTTCTTGTAAAATTTCAGGATATTGAAAGTGGACGAGGAGGGCTGAGGAATAGGCCGTACAGCAACTGTGAAAGACAGATAAGTCAACAATCAGAACACGAAAAAGGACGATGAAAGCAAAGCAAAGACTCTATTCCTTACCTAAGTTCTCAAACCTACAGAGGACGTTGTAAAAAGACTGGTCGGACTCGTCCCTAGCCAACCACACTCTAGAGGCAAAGAACCATTTTCCGACCCATTTCTTTATGGAGGTCGGCCCTTTGAGGATCCCTCCTGTGCCTTTCCTAGGACAAGTAGTATCGACCTGGTTTTTTAGAAATTCGCTTGACCTCGAAGCATGCTAGAAGTTGGGCGACCCTAAGGAGATCTAACTCTTCTACCTCCCGACATCTAAGCCAAAATAGTATAGCTAGGCTAAAGACTACACCCCACCCATTTGGGGGCCACTTGAGCAAGAGCAAGCCCGATTCAGACAAGGAGCTCTTGCGCCAAAGGAGGAACGGGCAGGCGGAAGCCATATTCGAACATCTTCAAGTACAAGGTCACGCATCCTTCTGGAGGGTTGTCAGCTCGTTCCCCTTCCTTAGGAAGCCTAAGAATGATATTTTCTGGAATACTATATCTCTTACGGAGGGAACCAAGATAGCTTTCAGGCAGCTGAAAGGGAAACTCTAAACCCTGGCCCGAGGTAGAGGTGTCATTATCATCCCCATCCTCATCAGGGAACCTAAAGTTATCTATTTCCTCTTCCAACTCAGAATCTAACCTACTGGCAAATTCCTCAACAGAGTCGGCCTTTTTAGGAGAAAGGCTCCGACTCCGACCTATACTATCAGAACAACTCGAACTAGAAGAACTAGAAGAATTGGAAAAGCTAGACATGACTGGAAAAAAAAATTATGAAGCAAAAACAAATAGTGCGAGACTGACCTAGAGTAAGTTCTGAACTGCTCAGGTCAGACTCCAAGATTTCAGAAAGTGTAAAAAGTGGGAGTGAAACCTTGGGGGTATTTATAGTATCCCGCAAATCAATCTCAATCGTACGCGTGTCCAGAAAAGGATGATCCAGATTGGAAGAATTTCGAGCGTTAGAGGTACTCGAGTGTGCGCCGAACGTCGGTTCCGTTTTCAAGACTCCCAACAATAATAATTATTATGACGGTATCAGAAGTCTCCACGTGGACTAATTTCCCAAGAAGATAACTTCTCCGCCAAATCGAGATCGAACCTGACAGAGAGGGGGCCAATGTTTGTGGGGAAAAAACCTTACCGCCACGTGGAGGACAATGATTCGCCATTGAGAAAGAGCAAGTCATAGAGGTCCACCTTGGAACCCTCCGAGGTGGAAGACTTCACTATTTCCTTTAGAAGTTAATTTACCATTTCGGGAAAAGTGTCCGAGTTTGATCTGCTCGAACCCGACATGTCTGACCTTAAAACTGACCAAGGTAACTGCATGTCGTGACCCCTGCCGGAGCCTAAACCTATAAATAGAGGGTCTCATTTCACCATCAGGTATCGAATTTCTCCTCGAACTTAATATTGAGTCCGAGTTGTCTACTGACTTGAGCGTCGGATATTTTGTCCTCTTGTGCAGGTCTTCCCTTAGCTTTCAGGTCGAAGCAAGGACCGGTTTCGAGCTAGATTGATGTTGTGTAAATTCTTGCATAAACACAGTTAGCTCAAAACGTGTTCATTAGTGGCCAAAGCAAAACACACATGTAGATTTGTGGGAGTTTCTAAGGAAAGTTATCTTCTCAAAGTAAAATCTTCATTACTAACTAGAAAAACATCAAATTTACCTTTATGCTTCCACTATGGTGTAAGTCCACAAACAAACAAAAAAAAAAGAAAAAAATAAAACATAAAACAAAAATTCCACAATCCAAAATCTTTAACTATTCAAGACTCGTTTGATAACCATTTTGTTTTTAATTTTTGGTTTTTGGTTTTTAGTTTTTAAAAATAGGATTCTTTGATAACCAATTTTTTCTATTTTTCAAAAATCATTTTGAAATTCTATATAAATTTCAAAAAAAAAAAATTAGGACTCGTTTGATAACCATTTCTGTTTTTTGTTTTTATTGTTTTTGATTTATTGTTTTTAAAAAACAATAATATGTTTGAGAACCATTTTTATTTTTAAAAAAAACAAAAATATGTTTCATAACCATTTTTATTTTTTAAAAAACAAAAATATGTTTCATAACCATTTTTGTTTTTTGTTTTTAAAAAAATAAAACCAAACATATTTGATAACCATTTTTTAGTTTTATGTTTTTAAAAAGTTAGAAAATTGAAAATACATATTAGAGAGAGAAAATTGTATGTAAAATAGAGATGCAATGGTGTTGGTGAGAGTGAGGATGTTCTCTCATTCTCGTGCTCGTGAAAATTTTTAATCCATATCTCCACCTCATTCTTCGGTTCAAGAGATGTTCTCGAGAAAAATTATCAGTTTTATAATTGTTTTTTATTAAATTTTAAGTATAAAAAAGTGTAATAAATATATATTAATTATTTAAAAAATGGAATCGGCGATAGGGTCAGGATATGCATTTCCTATATTTTAGAGAGATAAATAAAAAGATTTAGAAACAAAATTAGTGAAATAAAAGTTAAAGTCAAAAAGAGAAAAATTTTAGAGAACAAAAAGTAAAGTCAGGAGGAAAAGTTATGCTAAAGAAAAAAAAGGAAATTAGTAAGTACGAGAAAAATTATAATGGAAACAAATTTAAAGATAAAAACAAGATTCAAAATATAATTTTTAGAAAAAATAAATAAATACATAGATAAATAAAAGTTACAGTGAAAGAAAATTGAACATTGAACGAGAAAATAAGATATAATTTTAAGAGGAAAAAAGAGATTATAAAAAGAGAGAAAAGTTATAAAAGAAATTTTAGAGAGAAAAAAGTTAGAAAAAATATTAAATTTTTTGGAGGAGAAATGAATAAGAAAACAATAAAAAAAATACAGAAAAATTTGGAGTGAGAGAGAATAATAATAAATATTCAAAATATGAAAATTTTGGAGAGAGAAAATTAAATTTTGTAGAGAAAAATTTAGAAATAAACAAATTTTAGAACGAGAAATAATTTTTTTAGAGATGAATACGATAAAGAAAAAAAATTAAGTATTAGAAGAAAAAAATCATATTTTGAAGAACAAAAATACGTTTTTGATAACTTTTTTTTTTAATTTACATAGAATTTCAAAATAGTTTTTAAAAAACAAAAAACGAAAAATTAAATTTGTAGACACCGTATTTGGTCTGGCTTATTTTATTTTTTTGTTATTATTATTATTTAAAAAAGTTTGATTTTAATTAAAAATAACATCATTTTACTTTATTATTAGTTTTAACATAAAGTTTAAATTAACTTAAACTAAAAAAAATGTTAAATTTTGATTTTATTAATAAGAAAATAAAAAACGGTTTTGTTTAGATTTTGTTTTAATAGATTTTGTTTATTATTAAAATAAAAATTGATTTGTTTTTAAGTAGATAATTCTATTTCAAAAACATTTTGTTTTAATTAAAAGGGATTTTGTTTTCACTAAAACTGATTTGTTAAAATTAGTTTTTATTTCCTCCTTTCCCTCGTCAAACCCAAGGTACATGTCCTCGCCCCTTCTTCTTCTCCCTCATTTTTTCTCTCTTTGTTTTGACTCTTCTTCTTTTACCGTTATTTTTTTATGTATTTAAGGGACAGTGCATAGGGGAGAGTTGGGGACTGATCACCGTATCTTCTTCTCTCCATTTCTCTTATCCCACCATCACCACTTTTCTCCTTCATACCCACGACCTCCGACGACGCAAGGGAATGGCACGAACGACAGCATCAACAACCTTCTTCCAAGCTCGCTAGCACTCCGACGATCTCCTTCCCGGTGGTGCGTTTTACGTAAGTATCAAATACGTTGGAAAGTTTTTTTTTTTTTAATAAGGGAAAATTGGCTTTGAAAATCATGCTTTTGATTTGAAACAGATTCTTTTGTTTCTATCCAAAGATTTTTTTAAAAAATGTTTTTCTTTTAAGAAAAAGTTTTTTTTTTTACTTTTTTAAAAGAAAATGCTTTTAGTAAGAAATTTTTTTTAAAGATAAAAAAAATCTTCTAAATTAATTTTAAATGAGTTTTTGAAAATAAAATAAGGATTTTGATATTTTAAAATTTGTTTTAAAATAAAAGGTTTTCTTTTTCTAATAAAGGAAGAGTTTTTTTTAAATGAAATAAATAATCACTTTATTTTATTTTAATAAAATATTTTACTTGAAAATTTTGGTTAAAATACGTGAGTTTTATAAAATAAATCTTGTTTAAAAAAATTTGGATTCATTTTATTTAAAATGATATTTTTTTTACACGGTTTATATTTTTTGTGTTACCTTTGTTTTATTTTTTAGATTTTAAATGAGGAGATAAAAACAGAGTATTTTTAGAATAAAATCTCGTTTAAAATTCTTTTAATGGTTTGGTGGTTATGGTTTTGAAAAAATCTTAACAAAAAAACAGTTTTTTTAGCAAATAAGTTTTGTTAAACTAAATTTGACTTTGTTTTTAAATAAATTTTTTTTTCTTTTAAATAATTTTGTTAATTTCGAAATAAATAAAAAAAAGATATCTTTTTTTGTTGTTTTAATTTAACAAAATTCGTATTTTTTTAGTTTAAAAAAATAAAATAAAAATTTTGTTTGTGTAAAAGAATCTAATGTTTACATCTTAAGATGTTGGCATAGTGGTAAGATGTTTGTTTTTTAATGTTCATGACCCAAGTTCGAATCTTTGAATGCTTCATTTTATCGTTATTTTTACTAAATAATTATTTTAAATAAAAGATTTCATTTAGAGTTTTTTTTTCTTTTTTTTTAAACAAAATTCAAAAATACAAAATATGTATTTTAAAAAAGAGCATAGGTCAAGTGGTTGCACATTGGTGTGATGTTTCAGTGTCAACACACATGTCGCAAGTTCAAGTCTTAATTTTCCCTAAAATTAAAATTATGTTTTTATTTGTCAAAATTTTTCTAATGGTCTTCGTGCCACTCATACCTATTAATTCATATCTTATAACAAAATGTAAATTAATATAATATGGGACATTTAAAATAAAATAAAAACATTTCTTTTTTTTGGACTAAATAACATAATAGGATAATTTTTGACAAAATGTGGTACCGTTTTCGACGTCAGCCGCTCCGCGTCGCGATGACGTTGCGACCGAATTGGTAATCAAACAACTCTATTTAAAAAAAAAAAAAAACTAAAAACCAAAAACCAAAGGGTTATCAAACGGCCCGTAGTTTTCAAATAGAGATCTCTGTTTTTTAAAATCTGATTTTTTCTTCTGGTACTCAAGTTTTTTTTTTCATTCTCATATTTATATCTAAAAAATTTCTTTGTCACTCTAAATTTTTTTTCTCTCTCTACAAAATTTATTTCTCTCTCTAAATTTTCATATTTTGAATATTTATTATTATTTATCTCTCTATATCCAAAAATCTCTTTGTACTTTTCTTTATTATTTTTTTTATGATAGATCAATTTCATTTCTCTCTCTAAAAGTTCAATATTTTTCCAAACTTTTTTTTCTCTAAAATTTCGTCTTTTATAACTTTTCTTTGTCTTCCTAATTTATTTTTTCTTTTGAAAATTATATCTTCTTTTCTCGTTCAATTTCTCTCACTGTAACTTTCTTTTCTCTAAAAAATATATTTCGAATCTTGTTTTTATGTTTAAATTTTTTTCCACTTTAATTTTTCTCTTTCTTTCTAATTTCTTTTGTTTTTCTTTAACATATCTTTTCCTCTAGACTTTATTTTTTTTTCCTCCAAAATTTCTGTTTTTGTCTTTTAACTTTTCTTTCACTGATTTTTTTTCTAAATCTTTTTATTTATCTCTCTAAAATTGTTCCCAAAAGTTTATTTACATATTTCTAAACTTGTATTTTCATGTCTTACATTAAATCGAAAATATGTCCCTGATTCCATTTTTTAAATAATTAATATATATTTATTGCACTTTTTATTTTTAAATTCTAAAAATAATTAAAAACAATAATAAGTTGATAATTTTTCTCGAGAACATCTCTCGGATGGAAGAACGAGGTAGAGACGAGGATTAAAAATTTTCACGATGAAAGCATTCTCATTTGCACCCACACTATCTTCATCTCTACTCTACATAGAATCTTCTCCCTCTAATATGTATTTTCAATTTTCAAAATAATTATCAAAGAGACCATTAGTCATCGAAGATTTTCCATCCAGTCATCATAACGTCCAAAAATAATTCATTAATCAATTTCGGTCCATATCAAGTGAAGATTGTCCAAAAACCAAGGATTGAAATATCCATGTCTATAATGATGTGGAGATCTTAATTTTAAGGACAAATCCCTACAAATAAATAAAAAATGATAAAAATTATTCAAGTTCTTTTCCGTCTTTAAATAAGTTACAGATCTTATTCTGAACATTTATATTATAACCGGTGACTGATATATTTTTAATGTCATGAATATTTATATAATATCGATACTGAACTCTCCAATTTATGGATATATTAACAGATATAACAACATATCGACCAATGTTTTGATCTTTATCGACAACGTCGTACTTTCACTGCTTCCATATACTCGGAACTTGGAACAAATGCATTGAAGACAGTACAAGAAAAAGAAAAAAAATTGCATTGAAATTTCTCATCTTATATAAATGGCAAAGAACTTAATGTGTGGTTATGAATACAACTTCTTCTACATATTCACCCAAATTGTACATATCACAAGCAAGAATTGGTGAAGAAACGAATATAGATAAAGAAAAAAAAGCACACAGCTTCATCATATTTCTGCTTATATCTAACTCTTCCCCATCACTTGGGGACTTGGAGCAAAACACCAACGGGGAGGAACATCATCAATTTTACAGGATAAACAAAAACAAAAAGGATCAGCAAAGAAAAAAGAATAAGAAACAATTAGATCATATTACCATTCCGAATTCATCTTGTCGTCCAAACTCGGGAAGCCACGGCTTATCGGTTGCATATGCCAAGATGAAATCAGAAGAGCTCCACCGTGATGCAAAGCTTTCCTCTGAACTGAACTAGATATTCATTCTCCCCTTCCCTCTCAGAAAAAAATCATCAAGTGAATTTAGAAAAGTTCCTCTGAATTAAACTTGTTCCAAGCTTCCTGTTAATCGAGCGCATTGTGATAAGAAAACCCGAAAAGGTAACTGAGAAGAATGAACATTAACCTAAGAAGCTATGAGAAAGCAGCTAATTGTTTTTCGTCTAAAACATCGAAAACTCGATTGCAACAATATTTTTATAATTTTTCTGTTTTTATGTGTTTACTTAAAATTTTCTGCACCAGCATCTGGCTGTGGCTGTGAAAAAAAGATGGTAAGAAAATTCAGGCTTATGAAATCCATCATGAAATAGTAATATTTTTAAATCATAAAACTCACAAACCAAACCAAATCAAGGTTGCACAAATTTAAATTTCTATACCTCAATTCTTTTTTTTTTGTTCTTTTTTCTAACAAAGATACAACTTATCATTGAAATAACGAAAAGATAATACAAACGTTCAAGGAAACAAACTCTCAAGAGGATGAAGAAAAAAAAAAAAAAACTCATACTTTATATATTCTGAATACAAATTACACAAACTCATACTTGACAAACTTTTAAGTTTATTGAAAAGCGTACTTCGTTTTGATTCTAATTCAAATTTTTCAAAAGAAAATAACTTAGTAAGAATCTTTTATTATCACAGCATTTTATGTTACATAGGATGCAAAGAAAAGAAGATGATAAGAGATTTTTTTAACTTAGTAAGAATCTTTTATTATCACAGCATTTTATGTTACATAGGATGCAAAGAAAAGAAGATGATAAGAGATTTTTTTAACTTAGTAAGAATCTTTTATTATCACAGCATTTTATGTTACATAGGATGCAAAGAAAAGAAGATGATAAGAGATTTTTTTTCGAGAACCACTTTCAAAACAAATCGAAAAAGCATTTATTGACTTGAAACCCCCAGCAGTATGTCTACTACTAGACTACTACTAGTCCAAATATTTATAGGGCAGCAATACAATTCAAAACTTCCATTATCCGCAATGCAATAGTTATAGTATAGAAAAGGACTTCTAAAATTGTCACATTTATAAACAAAAAGGAGAATATGTACCGAGGTAGAAATATAACTAAGTACTAAAATATTTTTATTTAAAATGTGAAAACAAGGAAAGGAATTTCAAGACCCCCTAAATCATTTAAGTGGTACCTCTAGAATAACCTAGTACTATAAAATCGACTTCTATTGAAGTGCTCGTGTAACATCCATAACTAACCCGAAACATTATGAAATAACAACTATTGCAGCAGTATTTCAAAATTTGACCAGAGTATAGCTTTTCTTATCACTACCAAAATATATATTGCGTGGAAGTACCTTTAGAATGTCAAACACCTTCTCAGCAACATACTTTTGCTGAAGAGTGGCACCTTTTTGCTGCACCTTATCAGGGTGAATGCACAGTGTTGCTTTTCTATATATTTTCTTGACTGCATTTGGAACAACCATCTCAGTCAAAGAAACTGGCTGCCATCCACATTCGGGCCAGAGCACCTAATCATCATTCAACAGTAAACGAAAAAGGTAAACCACACTAGTCAACGAGTACAGTATTCTTAGGCAATGCCAACAAAGAACTCTTAAAACTGAGACCTAGCTTCTTATGATGCAATTTCAACTGTTATTCTGAATGAAATGCTTGCAAGATTCTTCAACTAATAAATCCACAAGTTTCACTAAATTTTTTAATATGGGTTATTTAAAAAATTGAGCAACTCAATGGTTTGGGTTGGATTATAAGGTATTAATAGGATAAAGTAGATTCAAATTAGTTCAACCTGTTTGAATGAACTCGGTTCAAATTATCTTTAAATTATTATAGCTGAATTGAAAAATGATTAAGTTAACATATCGTTTGCATGATATAAAGAAAGTGAAGGCTATATGCTCTCAGGAACTATATTGATTTCAGATAATGCAATAAAGCATAACTAACATGCAGCCGAAGAACGTACATATTGTAATGTTGATAAAAGAGCACGTAAATTGCCCTCCTTTCCTGCAGCCCAACGCTTGATCTCAACATCCAGTGTTTCAGCAATTCGCTGCAAGCATATTATTAGTATTTAGGAGGAGTCTAAAGAATTAAAGAAATACTTGTATCTTATTTTTAAAGGAGCATTCACATGTCTCTCAGCTTGTTCCCTCTGCATTTGAAGATCTCGCTCATTTTTCTCAGCCAGAGCTTTAGCCTGAAACAAAACGCACAAATTTGATAAGATTCATTAAAGTAGAGCACATTCTATGTATGTCCAAATAGATTATAATCCAGCATAAGTCCACGCAGACTGTAAAACATAGTATAACAGATTAAAGTTTTTTCTCTTTTATCCATGCCAATATGTTTGTCAATGCATATTTAAATAGAGAACACACAAGCATACCGCTCGTGTTTGGACCCTCTGGTGGCGTTCCAACCTGGCTCGTCGTCTTTCCTCAGTTTCCCCATCAACTTCCTGAAATTCTCCAGAAGATGGAGGACCTTTGCCAAAACAAAGAGTTAAAATCAACAACTGTGACAGAAGGGTCAACTTCTATTGAGATATACGTAGTACTGAGACTTTGTTGAATGTTCACATGGCAAAAGTACCTCCAAAAATAGATGAAAGATCATCAACAATATTAGTGGTTGAAGATGCTTTCCTCATACTTGACGAAGTTGCAGAAGATGGCCTGGTTGTCTCAGGCTCTGGTCTCTTGGGTGATTGGGCATCAAAGAAGTTCTCCTGAAAAAAGCACTCAGTAAGAAACCAGATATTAAAAAGGAAGCAAAGGGACCAACTTAGAAGATTTACAAACTCAAGTCCTCACCATAGGGTTGGCCCTAGGCCTAGGTGCACTACTGGCTCTACCCATGCTGAAAAATGATTCAAGGTCATTTTCGTTCTTCTGTAGGTTTGCCCTGGCTGCAGCAGCAGCCCTCTCTCGAGCCTCTGCAGCAGCCCTTTCTCGAGCCTCTGCAGCAGCTCTTTCAACGGCAGCTCGTTCTGCCCTACTTCGGGCTTCAGCTTCTGCCCTTGCAGCAGAAGCTCTCTCTCGTGCTTCTCTCTCTTTTGCTTCTGCAGCTGCCTTTTCCGCTTTTTCTCGTGCCTCTGCTGCAGCCCTTTCCGCTCTTTCCCGGGCCTCTACTGCAGCCCTTTCACGGGCTTCAGCTTGAGCTCTCTGAACTGCAGCCCTTTCAGCACGTTCTCGAGCCTCTGCATTTACCTTTTCAACAGCGACCCTTTCAGCCTTTAAGCGAGCTTCATTTGCTGCCCTCTCACGTGCTTCCCTCGTGGCCCTTTCAACAGCCTGTCTGACTTTTATCCTTTCCATCTCGATCTCCCTGGCTCTCTCCCTTTCCTTCTCTAATCTCCTTTGTTCTTTCTCTTTCTCCTCTCTTTCCTTCTCAAGCTCCCTTGCTCTTTCCCTCTCTTTCTCGACTCTCCTTTTTTCCTTCTCCCTCTCCTTCTCTTCCCTTTCCCTTTGGAACCGTTCACGATCCATGCTCTCCTCATCTTCAACTCTCTCATTTCGCATGGCTTTCTCATCTCTATCCCAATATACAGCTTCTTTACTTCTAGAAGTTTTTGTACTCTCCCTCTCCCTCACTTCCTTGGCATGCTTAAACTTCGCCTCAGCTCTATCCATTGCCTCTTTCATGGCTGCCGCAGCAGAGTTCATCTCCAATTCTTCGTTAGAATGACCGTTTACTTGTTCATCGGCATTATTACTTTGGTTCCTTCCCATGGCAAATTCCTCGAGTTCATCCACTGAAGATACTACTTGATCTCTCATTGGAGCAGAGGCAGATTTAGGAACCTGAGAATGATGTGTAGAATTGGGAAATGAAGAGAAGTCATTGGCATTCATCTTTGAACTTCGAGAGCCATATGGACCCATTCCTTCCTTTGGAACCTGCTGTGGTATAGGAGGTGGCGGTCTTGAAGGGGGTGGAGCAACAGTGGGTTGTGTAAAAAGAGGAATCTCTGATACAGTGAGCCATACTTCATCAGATTCAAGATCATCTTCAAATCTAGGAGTATCCCCCATCACATTTGCATCATTCGAAGTAGGAGGAGATGTTGATTGAGGAACAAATTTATTAGAATTAGATGAAACTGTAGGCATGTCAAACACGGGCTGATCAAATTGTCTATCATTCTTACCAGACACATCCTTCTTCAAAGGCTGTCCAGAAATTCTTCCTGATGATTTCTCAATAGTTTCTTTACTGTTAGAATTCTGAGACCGAGCAGCACTTCCGTCTACCCTAGGAGGACTTCTAGCCTTGCCTCTGTTATTCCCTTCTGATGAAAATGCAGGGATGGATTTGCCAAGGCTAGCAAATGGGTCCATATCATCAAAAGCTCTATTATTTGCATCGGAAGGGTAACCATCAAATTTTGGGCTTTTTGAATTACCAATGTCGCTAACTTCTTCACGTGGGTCGGTGTGCTGCCTTGACACCCCAAATGGGTTTTCCATTGGCGTGGAGGATGACTTAACTGAAGTTGGCTCTGATGACCAGCTGGCTCCTGAGGTTGACCTGAAAGTAACATTATAGGAAGCATAAGCATCATTCCATTTTCCATTATCAGACAGAACAGCATCCATAAAAAGAAAGCAAAATCACCCAATCCAAAATTTATTAACTGATTGTTCCTATGAAACATTAAGAATCTACTACTAAATTGTTGGCAGACTCTTCTTATGTCTTATAGTAAAGAAAAGCAAAGTTAGGAAGGGATTGGTGGAGCTAATTTGAGGTGAAATATGCCATTAATAAAACACAATAACGAAACAAACTGGGAAAAATTGCCATGAGACTGTGGAGACAACGTATTTGAAAAATGTATGGAACAATAAAGACTTAGATTCTAGCAAACTCCCATTTGAATTTGATGTCAAATACTTAAATATTTTACCAAAAAAAAAGGAAAAACAGATTCAAAATTTTTAGGCCAACAAAATACCAGAATTATATGAAGTACAAGACTTGACTATTTTGAGCACATAGAAATGAATTTGTTTGTTAATTATAGTGTACTCCAAAATACTTTTTCCATAGTAAGATATGAGAATAAACAGAAACTATTTTAACATAGGTAAAATTGATATAAAACTTCCAAGTAACTGACTAGCACAGCTAGATATCAAGATTTCAGGTCTTGGCATCTTGAAAAAGGTGTTTTCTCTTAAACAGGCGAAGATGCTTTTAAGGACACAAGAGTCTTTTATATACAACTTAAGGCAAAAGGGTGATGAAAAATCAACCCGAACTCAAGGGGGTTAAATAAAGGTTCTTTCAATTGCCTTTTAAGGGGAGGAAAAAAAAAAGAGCCAGTTACAAAAATATTTATGCAAAAAGCTCCAAGACGACCTCAAAAATTATGATATCCCAAACTTCCTCGTTTTTTGGGTTTACCATGGAAAGTTCTATGGTTTCCTTCTCACGATTCCAAAGCACCTCTTCTTCGAGCTTGAAAGAGTTGCCAACCCAACCAAAGATTGCACCACGCAAAATTACAATAAAAAGCAAACCAAGAAATATTGTGCCAAACAAGAGCCAATATGATTATACAGGTCAAGTGGCAATGGACAAACTAGCAATTTTGAGTTTCTTCCTCTCAACAGCAAAGTAGGACTCTCCTTTAAAGTTCTTATCGATGTTAATACCTTCCAGAGGCTAAGCTCCACAAGAAAAATATCTCCTTTTGGTATTCCCTTACCCCAAATGACTTTAGACAAAATTTTATGGAGAAGGGCCATACCCATGGTGAAGTGGCGAAATACAGAAGCAACCACTACTACCTAACTTCTAAGTAATCATATCATCCTACCCAATATCGTTTTGGCAATTTAGAATTCAAAGAAAGTTGGAAACCTCAACAATTTCTCTGTCATACAGAGGTCAGATGAAAAGGATCCTCCATAAATAAGTGCCCGCAATCCAACAATCATTTACCAAAGCCTGTTTCTTATTGGAGTAGCAAATTTCCAGGGAACAAAATTTTAAGAGAATTGTCACATGCCAAGTTGTGGTTCCAAAAACATTCTTTCTGCATTGCAATTGACAGAGTCCTCACATCTTTTCCTGCATTTGATCGCAAAACTCCATGGACAGGATGCCGTAATATTGCAATAACGATTACTGAACCATCATCCATTGGTATACTCTCCATAAATAGTAATAGCTGAGTGCCCTAAAGAATTTCTTCACAGTTCTCTTTTGAAATCCTCCACCCCAAGGCTACCATCTTCTTAACGATTAGTAACTTTAATTTTCTTCTCTTCTTGGATAATTCTCTTGTTATTCTCCGAACAACAATTACAAGAAGGCGTTCACCTACAGAACCTTCTCATTATTTTTAAACCTATGTCCAGTCAAGCCTTGAATTACCAAGTCTTCAGGGTGTGAAGGAAAACCCCACTACAAGTTCAAAAAATCCCATAACTTGGACTGTAGACCCACCACCATCTTTAGAGTTTCCCTAAGTGTTCTAACAAAGGCAACACTAATTTGGATTGAGAGAGCTAGAGGGATCCTGCTTTGAATTTTATGATGATCATAGGAAAACTTCACATTTCTTAGGGACCTTATGACTCTAAAGGTAATTACAAAAAAAAGGCTGGAAGAACAAGATCTCCTTGGATCAGACAAGAGAAGAAGGATGTCAGCTCAGTGTAACAACCATTATTATCCGACGTCAAGGCACTATGGACCATGGTCTCTCCCAAGGTAAAGTTTCCTGCTGTCAAAGTTTCTCACAGGACTTTCCCACTCCATCGGCTACCAAAAAAAAAAGGTCTCCTTTAAAAGAAGGTCCACTTCAGCCAAGCAACTAGGAACTTCTTTCTTTCCTCAGATCTGCCTATACTTCCCCTGATCTTGCGACAACTAATCTTCCAGTTGACCAAGTGGCAGCCACCATCCATGGAAATTCCTCCCATACTGATCCCAGCGAGAGTAAATTTTTCACATTGATCCTCAACTTGAAGCCCATTCAAATCCTCAAGATTTACAAAATGTTGTCAGTATAGTTCTTTTTATAAGCCCCAACGATAAGAGTGTCATCTAAAAATGGTAAATGATTCGATATGATTTTCCTACCATGAACTTCAAGGCCAAGGACATTAGACCAAGACCACAACTCAGAAATCTGCTTAAGATATCGATAACAAAAGGAAGAGGGGGTCCCTATTCCTCAAGCTCCAAAAAGACAAAATTTACCCCTAGGTTTTCCTTTACAACATTGAAAAGATTGTATTATAGATATAAGCATGGATCCATTGTATCCATTTATCATTAAACCTCTTTTTTCCATGATTGGAAGAAGAAAATTGTAATAGCAAGGTCGCAGCCTTTTCCCAAATCTATCTTCGACGTCCAAGCTATTTTCTTGGAATGGATAAATCCAGTCACAACTCTGATAGCAATAAGGGCTAAATTTATAATTTGCATGTTGTTGATAAAACCAAATTGGTGACCTATAATTATATGAGGGAGAACTTCGTAATTCTATCGGCCAAAAATTTGCTCAAAATTTTGGAAATACCATTCACTAAATTAATAGGCTGATTCTCCCATAATGGTTGCTTCAATCTTCCTGTAGATATGGCAAATAAAATTCTACGAGGCAAGCATTATTCGTTCCATCTTCAAAAAAAAAAAAGACCCTAGAACACTTGTATAAATTCTAATTGGGCAATCTTCAAACACTTCTTAAATTTGTCATCAAGCCAAGGCCAGGAGCTTTGTCACTTCTGAAACTTTTAATTCTGTTCTTAATCTCCAAGTTGTCGAAAGGCCTAATAAGTCATCTGCTATCTATTTCACCTATTGGGTCCCAATGGATGCCATTAAAGATGAAACAACATTCCTCTCATCGAGTATAGAGAGCTTCAAAAAGGTTCACTGTCTCTCTTAATTGGGCTCTCAGTATAACAAGCTCACACCCAATCATTGACCAACTCATCAATGAATGCTACTATTGGCAATTTTATGAAAGACATAGGAGCTTTCTCAACCCTCTTTAAGCCAACAAATTTTACATTTCGAAGATCATTGGCTATCTTCTAAGGGTATAATTGATTGCATATGGGATCTACCACTTTTCTGTAGTCAAGATCTTTAATGGGGTTTGAAATTGAAGCTTTTTATAATAAAATCTTAATTTCCAAATGTCTCCATATTCTGTCTCGTCAAATCTTGCTTCAAAATTTTGAGTTTGAAAAGCAAACATCCTTCAAAACTGGTCATTCCCTAAAATTGCCCCAATAGCAACAACATTTGAAGGCAAACATCCTCCAAAGAGAGATTCCCAATGAGCTTTTTGAAATGTCTCATGTTACGAGTGACATTTCCTCTAGAAGAGTTTTCAGAAGCCCGCCTAACAACAATGAATATCCAAATCAATATGTCTAATAGAACCCCACATCAAATTTCTCTTTTTTCTATCCCCAAGGCTTATAACATTTCAAAAAAGAATCTTCACAAGGGAAAATCTCAATTTTAAATGATGACCCAATATCTTGATCATAGTTGATAGAGGTAATAAGATATTTTAATTCTCTGCATCGTATACCAAATTCTTTTTCTATCCACTAATTTTCTTAGTTGATCTCGTCATAGGAATGGACATAATACACAACCCCAAGTACCTTAATTGATTTGAGAGCATCTCCCAATATTGAATTTGATTATCTGAAAGAGAGGGTCGCTAATTCATGGGTAGAAGGGTGACTACATCAGCCAACACTGCATTTGTTCCCATCAAAAGAAAGGAGAGCAAACTTCCTCCTCATTTTAGACATTTATGTCTGGTACCACCCCTGTTTTGCTATTATAAATGCTGCCACACTTATTAGTTACCAGATTTTTTTGGTAGAGAAAGAAGAGTGAAAGTGGAACCAATCAATCTTATTTTCCTTTCAAGGAGGTTAGAAACCTGGCTTGGAAGTTTGAACAAGAACAAATATTAGATAGGAAAACTTGACGGATCAAAACTTCACGAGGGTAAATATTCCTCCCTTGGGAAAGATAGCATCTTTTCATTTGTCTAACCTTTTAGAGACCCTATCAATTATAAGGGACTTCTTGGGATTACTTTCCAACAGCAAACCTGTAAAGTGGATAATAGCCTAGAGGCCAAGGACCAACCAAACGACCAAGTGTCTCAACTTGCCTAGAGACTTCTTGGTTGTGTATATTAATGTCGACAAGAAGGTTCTTTTGTATATTAATTTCATTCCCACCACAAGCTCAAAAGACTTTAGACCCCATAATATAATCCAGTTCCATGTCGGCAAAGACCCCAAAAATAATGGTCTCAACCATACATTGCAAATGATTCAATTTCATAATGTTGCTGCAAATTTCTAAGATTCGAGAAAGTCAGAGTGAAGTCCGTTGTCCTTTGACAATGAGGAAAAGGGATATGGAATCTCCTTACCTAAGATCTTCGGAAGAAAGGATTCTACCTCAAGGTTTACCATTAATAAAGACCAAGAGTTTTGTGATATTAATCCTCTAAGAAATTCATTCCAACTATTTACCGTGAAAAAGTCCCATTCAATCAAGTGAAAGTCTTTCTCAAAATCAAATTTCAAAACCCAAGCCTAAACAATGGAATACTTTATTTCATTGAATACTTCATTGGCCACAGCGACCAAAGCTGAGTTGAAATGTGCTATTTTCTAACAAAGGCAAACTGAAATTTAGTGATAGTACTCAGTAGGATTGACTGAGAAGCATTTGGCATACTCTTCCAAAGAACTCCATGTATTCATGACAAAGCAACCCCATAAAGCCATGCTAACCTAGAGTCAGCTAACAAAAGAAATCAGGAAGAGACAAACGTTTGAATTAAAATGTCAGCTTCCTAAAACAAACAGAAGTAAAACTAAGCTTCAACCAGGCTTAACCAACGTAAAAAAAAAAAAATAGTGGAGACCTTAAGCACTCATTCATTTTAAAGTGCTATGACTACAACTCAAAACATAAGTGCCCAATACGATGATTTACTGTAATGAGACATTAGTGTAATTAGTGCTGGGAGTGAAGGACAAAAAAAAAGTTCGACCGATTTTCCAACCGAATTGTTCATAAAACATAACAAATTACAATTTTTAACATGAAAAAGTTAAATGGTAATGATGAAAGTAAATTTTCCACATCCAAATTTATTCAAACGCAATTATGAAGCTTAATTAGACTACAGAATCCCGTTTACAAATTGCACACCATCACCATGTTATACCTGTCACCAGGGGGGCTTCTGCCTCTAAACCCAGGTATCAAATCATCAAAAGCAGAAATGTCTTTATCTTTACTCTGCGTTCCTCTCCCACCCGTACTCTTCGTGGCATCCGATTTACTGAAGCTCCCAAGAAGATCATCGAATGCTGAATCTGCTTTTGGCGGCGAAGACATCGATGAAAACACATCGTCATACTGAACTTTAGACGAGCTTTTCAAACCCGGAATGCCATCAAAGATATCATCATCATACACAGGTTTATCGTAAACCGGCAAGCTCGAGGCCGGTTGACCCGAATTACCAGACCCTTGAAACAGAGAGTCAAAATTGACATCTGAATCGCCTCCACGAGTCTCCCCCGATTTTCTGGAGAATCTAGCCGACCCACCGAGGAGATCATCGAAACCACCAAATTCGCGGTTGTCATGAGCACTCGTGGATCGATTAAGCGAATCGTGGTCATCGGCGAGAGACCCAGTATAGGAATTGGAGGGCTTAGTCGATCGGAAGGAACTCCGAGATCCAAGATCGAAGTTTGGGGAGCTGGTGGGGTTGAGATTGGAACTGCCCTTGGATGCAGCCATGGGGGCGGCTTTACCTTGGGGCTTTAATCCATAATTGTTAGCTAGAAGACCCTCGAAATCGTTCATGGCGATGCGATTAACACAATTATCTGAGTGAAATCGATGAAGAACAGCGATTCAGGGGAGGAGAAAACTGAAAATTGGGAGGGAAGCAGCGATCGCTGAAGCAGAGAGAGAACGGGGGTGAAGAGATCTGAATTCAGAGGGGAGAGAGAGACCTCCTGCGATGAAGCGCAGGGGACATACGGTGGGGATATAGAGAAAATGGACGGTAGAATCACAGAAATTTGTATTAAGCCCATTTCTATTATAATCTTTTTTGGGAATAATCATAATCAAAATCGCCCCAGCTCAATTAATTTTGGAAAAAACTTGCCAATGACCACCGTCCTCCCGATTATGGCCTGGTCCAATGAGAAATTAACATTTTGCTTTCATATTTTTCTATTATTTTATTAAAATTCAAATCTCATACATATTTTCTCAATATCTATTAAGTATCTGTTTTACTTTTTCTTTTTTCAAAACGAAAAAAAGAAAAAAGTAAAAAGAGATATCGAAGACATATGCATCAGATTTGAATTTTAATAAAATAATAGAAAAATATGAAAGCAACAAATTTAATTTCTTATTGGACTATGTCATAATCAGGAGGATGGTGGTTCTGACGTTCAGGAGGCAAGTTTTTTTCATTAATTAAGAAATGTATTATTTATCAAAAGGTCGTATGTTCGAATCTCACCGCAACATATTGTACTAAGAAAAACATGAATATAGTTCAATGATTAATATATCTTGCTCTTTTTCCTTTAGATGGAGACTATTACTGACGTGTTACTCGCAACGGTTGAACTCTAATAGATAAAATACTGAATTATCTTCTTTAAAGTTGAAAGTTGAATTCTTTACCTAATGGAAAAAATTTCAAAAAAGTTACAATTGAACTTAAAAGAACGGAGACAACGAAGGGTTACAATCATATTTATATGTACTTTCAAAAAAAAAATTTTTTTAATTATCAATTTTTACTGTTGGAGGAGTGTATAATTTTGATCCTGACTTTTAATTTCATCAGATTGTACTTTATACTTGGATAAGTTTTACAACTTTTGAGTATGAAGCAATTTTTACCATTTGAAAATTCATTAATGAAAATATTCTCATGTGCATTTATCAAATATAAACATATTTTTTTATACGAAATTAATAATGCTTCGGAGAAAAACGACATTAGAGCTATTTATGTTGAACTTTGTGAGTTTTAGAATTTTTTTATTCCATTGTCAATTTTGTGCATTAATTAGACATAATTTTACGTGATTTTTGTTGAAATGGGTGAGTTTTAATAGATTTTTACTTTGATTTTTGTTAAAACTAACAGGTGAGTTTAGCAGAAATTTTAGGGTAAAATTGCAATATTTGTTTGAGTTTGTAAGTTTTAATGTGATGAAATTAAAAATTTAGGGTAAAAATTGTACAACATGCAAAGTTGAGTAAAAATCAAAAGTTTTTCAATGTTTTAATATGTAGTTAAATGTCGTTTGATAACCATTTCGTTTTCTGTTTTTTGTTTTTGATTTTTGAAAAACAGACTTAATTGTTAATCAATTCATATGTCTCTCTAACAAATTTGTTTGTCACTCTAAAATTTTTTCCTATTTCTTTAAAAAAATCTTGTATTTATAAAATTGTCATCTCGAAATATTTACTATTTCTATCGATCTCCAAAATTTTCATCTCTATATAATTTTATTTTATTTTATTTTTGTCTAACATATCACTCTCATTTTTCTCTCTCTGAAAATTTAATATTTCCAATTTTTCTCTCCTCTCAAATTTTTCATTTCATAATTTTTCTTTCTATTTCTAATCTATTTTTGGAAATATATCTTTTAACTTTTGTCTATCTAAATCTTTTCATTCAATTTTATTTCACTCTCACTTTTATTTCTTTTTTAATTAATTTATTTTTTCTAACAAACATATTTTCAACTTTTTTTTTCTAAATTTTTTCTTATTAAAATTTTTCTAGCTTTCTAATTTTCTTTCTTTCACTTTTGCTCTCAACTCTACTATCCCTATAATTTTCTATTTTTGTCTTTAATTTTTCTCTCACCAGCTTTTTTCCTAACTTTTCTTTCTCCGAAATTTTTTCTTTATCTCTCTAAAAAAAATTCGAAAGGATATCTCTTTAAAATTTACGATTTCTGGTAACGGTTGTCGAGGGTACCTTCTAGAATTTTGAGCTTCTAATTTACTAACTCATGTAGACAATTGAGTAATTTGCTTTTCCAAATTCTGCATGTCATCCCTTGTTTCTGGTTGAAATTTGATAGTACCCTTGGCAATATTCATAAAGATATCCTCCAGAGACATAAGTTGTTTGGCTGCTTCTGGTATCTTGTCTACCAAAGCTCATCCACTAGTTGCATCGATTATACTCCTATTTACTAATAATAATTCTTCATAAAAATAGTGGATGAGGTGTTGATAGGGATTTGATGCTGGGACAAACTATCACATAATCTCTTAAATTGTTCTCAATACTCGTACAATGTCTCCCTTTGTGTGATTACATAAATTTTCTTTCTAATATTTGCAGCTCGTGATACATGCAAGAATTTATCAAGAAATAATCTTTTTCATCTTGTTGTGATTGATCCAAAAGGTAGGTAATAAAGCAAATATTTTGCTTGATCCTCTAAAGAAAAGGGAAAAACTCTAATTCCATATTTTAATTCAAAATCATTTTCTATATTTGGAAAAGTAATGCATAAAGGTTATTGATTCAAATCTGGTGCCGCAAATTGTTTTACTGTTATGTTCATCATCTCTTCGCTTAATTCCAAACGTCGTCTTCTCTCCTTTCTTAATTGGCGTGATTTCTTTTCAATTCCAAGATCAAATTGTAGTTCTATATTATGAGAAGAACGAGTCATAAATGGTTAAATTGAACAATGGGAAAATAATAATGGTTCCCCGACAATGACACCAATTTTGGTAAGGGTTGTCAAGGTCATCCAAAATAATTATTGATTTTACTAAATCTAATTTGTAAAAGTTGTGAGACTAGGTTGAAACGCAAGGAAACCTTCTCAAAGTTTTAAAAGAAAGTGCGGTTTTGAATTTGAATCTGAAATTTACAAGAGATAAACTAAAAGGAAAACGAAAGTCAATCCTACCAAACTTCCAATCCAAACGTGTGATTTTCATCCAATTATAATCTTGATCATAGGCTTTACACAAAATTAATTTCTTAATTCAAGAACTTAGTTTACTTACTTAGAACAGCCGTGGTAAGCTTTAATTCTCCTAATTTAATTAATTTGGACCAAACATCAAAATCAAATCTTATAATTAATCAATTGGGCACCATAACGTTCCATATCAATCAAAGAATAACATTAAAGATAATGAGAATGACTAAACCGAAATCAATTAATTTGAGATAGCTGCATATTAATTAATTTTGTCCCTTTGTTTCCTCAAAGTCTATTATGCAAGCTATCTAACATGAAAAAGCTATAAATACACACACATAAAGCTAGCTCCTTGCTACTTATAATTTCAATCACACATGACAATTATGGATCACAAACTCATGGATAACGGTAGAACAAATAATATGAATTAAGACGTCAATTTAATTAATATAAACTATTCATAAACAATAAGAACAAGAAACAAATCAGAAGAAATCTTTATCTAGCTTGAGCCTCCCGAACTTAAAATCGGACTTGAATCACCGTTGAATTGGAAGAATTAAAACCGAACATGTTTTCTTTACTTTTATTTATCTTTCATCTCCCCCATTCTCTCATTTTGTCTCTCCCTTCTCCCATCCATTCTATTTTTATCATCTCTGATCACTCACTCATGGCGTCACTCTTTTCTTCTTCCCACCGGTGCAACGGATCCCACGACATCTTCTTCTTCGCACACTAACTATATTATTTAAGAAATACGTGGCAAGTTGATTTTAAATATATTCAAGTATTTAGTGATCGTTTGATAACCGTTGTATATTCTATTTTTGGTTTTTGATTTTTAGTTTTTGAAAAATAGTGGTATAACCAATTAAAATTTTCTCTTTTTTTTTTTCAAAAACGATTTTGAAATTCTATATAAATTTAAAAAACAGATTTGTATTTTTCAAGATTCTATTTTTCTTTCTAATACTCAATTTTTTTCTTTCTTGTAGACCTCGTTATTGGTCCGGCTAAATTTTTTTTATTGTTATTATTTTTAAATATCTTCATTAAAAAAGATTACTTTATTATTGTTTATAAGCTAAAGTTTTAATTTAAATTAAAAAAAAAGCTTTCTTTTAAAGATTTTGATTTTATTAATAAAATTACAAATTTAAAAATAAATATTTTATTTTAAACATTTGATATTAACAGTTTTTTACCGGTGTCATTCCCTACATTTTCCCTTCTTTTTTTTCTCTCTGGTTTTAGTTGAAAAAATGTGAACGGTGATTGGATTGATGATAAAATAGAATCTTGGGTCTCGAACAGTGATTCCATTGATGATAAAGAAAGAGAATTCTTGGTTCAGTTCTCCACCTTAATGACAGAAAAAAGGATGGATCAAATTCTATTGAGTCTGACTCAACTCAAGCATGTTACCGTTACTTTATTTGTGTATTTAAAAGACACATAAAGACACACAGAAAAGCATACAGGGCAGAGAGTTAGGAAGTCATGCCTTCGCATTTTCTTCTTCTCTACCTCTGTAACACTCTAACCACCACTCCATCTCTTCTCCTTTCTTATTTCTTATCCCACCACCTTTTCTCCTTGATACACATGACCTCGACGACACAAGCGAATGACAGGACCTCCAATCACGAACTTCAACGACCTCCGATGCATGCGCTCCGGTGACCTCCCTCCCGCTAATACGCTTTAAATAAGTTTGAAAGAATCTTTATTTTTAATAAGAACCCATTTTTTTTTAAAATAAAAGAAATTTTAAATAAGTTTTGAAAAGAAAATAAAGATTTTGATATTTTAAAAATAAAAAGGTTTTTCTTTCTCTAATTTTGTTTAAATAAGAGATTTTATTTTAAAATTTTTGGTTAAAATAAGTTGAAAAAAAAGCAGTTTTTTTTTATTAAATAAATTTTGTTTAAAAAAATAAATTGGATTCTTTTAATTCAAAATTTAAAAGTTAGTTTTTATTTAAAAGGAAAACCTTGTAATGAGGTTTAATTTTTTTTTTGTCAGATTTGTTTTATTTATTTTTTATTTTAAAAAATAAGAGTCTTCTCCTGCAGTATTTTTTTTTTAAATTTTTTTTCCTCTTAAAATTTTGTTTTTTTAAAGAGTCTTTTAAATTTTTTTAAGTGAGTTTTGTTTTTTTTCCCTTTATTTTTTGTAGTTTTTCTATATGGAAGATTTTTTTTGGTTAGATCTGCAGGTTTTTTTTTTAAATTGATTTAAAAAAAAAGAGTATTTAAAGAAAATCTTTTGAATGGTTGTTTTCAAATATTTTTTTTTTCCTTTTAAACCGTTATTCTTGGAAGAGAATCTTAACAAAAAAAAAAAATTAGTTTTTAGCAAATAAATTTTGTTTAAAGTAAATTTGACTTTATTTTTAAATAAAAGTTTTTTTCTTTTAAATAATCTCGTTAATGTCGAAATAAATAAAAAAGTTATTTTTTTTGTTTTAATTTAACAAAATTCGTAGTTTTTTTTAGGTTTAAAAAAATAAATTAAAACTTTTGTCTGTGTAAAAGAATATAATGTTTATATCTTAAGATGTGGGCATAGTGGTATGATGTTTGATTTTTAAACCTAAATATAATGTTTGAGAATGTAATGTTTGATTTTTAAAATAAAATAAAAACATTTTTCTTTGGACCAAATAAAATAATGGGATAATTTTTGACAAAATATGACACGGGTGTCATAGGGTGCTAATACCTTCCCTATGCTCAGTCGACTCTCGAACCAACAATCTGTTTTTGCAGACATTGTTTTTATTTTTAGGTGACCAATCACACCTCTTAGATGATTGGTGGCGACTCCAAACCCTTATCTCGAAAGAGACCCTTTAGGGGATGACGTCGGCCGCTCCGCATCACGATGACGTTGCGACAACTTGGCGACTCCTCTGGGGACTTTAGAGAGTCAGATTATTATTTTTGTCATTTACTATCCGTTATAAAATATTTTGGTTCATTCCTTTTTATTGCACATTTTGTATTTTAATTATTTGTTTTTGTAAGTTTGCATTATTCATGCATATCACACAAATTCACAAGCCTCCTACCCGGGCTTTACCTTTAGGATTAGATCGAAGACTGAGTAGTGCGACCTTCGTGGAATTTCGGTTCCCGTGCAGGCACATAAAATTCTCCACTCAAGTCGACCATATTGCCAAAGCATATGGAAGATTTGAGGGCCGTTATCCTATAGGATACATTAGTACATAGCTTCACACCATATTCATATTGCATTTTATGTAGGTTGTTATGTCGTTCATGACATTTTGTTTTTTAGGGTTGATTTGGAGTTTTAACCATAAGGTTTTAAATGAACCACTTTTTTTTTTAAATAAAAAAAAGGAAAAAATCATTTACCTTATTTCTTCCCAGCTATTTATTTAAGTTTGGATAAAAGTATTGCATTTCAAAGGGGTTATAAATGTCTCTGTTGTAGGCACGCCAAAAACTTTCAAGCTTATTCACTTCTATCAAAAACTCAGGAGTTCGGCTCTATAACCCTAGAGTTTAATTTTATGCATATATTCATGTTTATCTCTCTTAGGGTGAATTAGAGTCTACCATTACATTTGCATGCATTTGGAATGTATTTATTATATTCTTGGAGCTGTTTGTAACATATTTAGATATATTTTTTCTCCTCCAAAGAAAATAAAACTTATCCTGCTCATGCATCATTCTGCATGTCCATATCATAAATTAAAAAATATATCTATCTATCTTTTGTATGCATCATTTTACATGTCTCATGCATATCAATTTCTATCTTCAAAAATCAAAATCTATGCATTCTTCATTACATCATAATTAACACAAACTGTTAGAAAAATAGCTCAAGAACCACATATTTACTATTCTTTATATACAAGGTACATAAAGCAGTATAACATGGAAGAATTTAATGCTGAGCTAAAGAATATTAGAGACAAAATCCACGAGTGAGTCATGGAAGAATTTAATGCTGAGCTAAAGAAAATAAGATACGAGATTCAAGAACAGGTCATGGAGGTGCAAAATTTAGAGCTAAAGCAGATGAGACAAGACATCGATAAGATTCAGGAGCAAATCACGGAAATTTTCAATGTCTTAAATAATATTGTTACAGATGGGGACATTTCTCAACCTAACAATTTAGTCGAACCTCGTAATAATTCATCACCTAGGGTAGACACACCTCTTTGTCAATCAACGATTCCCCTAACACAGTTCGTCACATGATGTTCAGCTTTCCAAGAAAGGCCAACAAGCTCCTATAATCTGTCAGGTTGAGTTCACATTCCAAGATGGTCAAACATCAAAGGCCAATTTAAAAGGTAAAGAAAAAGAAAATGTTACCAACAGAAATGCTGGAGAAACTACAGGGAAAGAATATGCTCAAAGATGGGGAAAGACAATATAACAACTACCAGTGCCTTTAATTAATAAAGAGCCACATTCTGAAATGAATAGAAGCTCTGTTAAAAGGAAAAATAAAGTCGAGGCAGTAATCTCGAAGCGCAAGTGGATGCACCGACAAGGACCTACAATATACAATAATCCATCTATAGTACCCATAAACTCATTGGCTCTGCAGTATGACCCACAACTAAGGTTGCCAATATTACGAGGAGCTTTCATCCGATCCCAATATCCTACACTGAGTTGTTATCCCAATTATTTCAAGGTAATCTATTAGCTCCCGTACCCATAGAGCCATTGCAACCACCTTATCCAAAGTTGTACGACCCGCAAGTCCACTGTGATTACCATGCAGAAGCTGTAGGTCATTCAACTGAGAACTGTACTTCACTAAAGCATAAAATGCAAGTTCTAATGAATGCAAGATGGCTAAAGTTTTCAAAGGAAGATGGTCAACACATGAAGCACTAGAATCATGAGTGTACAAGATTATCAAAATCAATGTTGACCTATTGCTTTGCATTATCAATAAAGTTTATTTCTTCTTTGAAGTCATCTTTGAGATTGCTTGCTAGTGTTAAAATGACAATGAAACTTTAGTCACCCATGATTTAGCTAAGTACTTGTCAAAAAGAATGTGAGTGTGTGGAAATTGAGCTATTTTTCTTAAAAAAAAAAAAAAAAAATCAAAGTCATACATTCATTCATGCATCACTCATATCATATCATTCGTTGAAAAAAAAATGTTTTCTTTGAAAGGCTCTCGATAAAAACGAAATTACATGTTTTGAAATTTCTCAATAATATTTTTAATATGGTCTACTCTTATCATTCTTGTTAGTTGAGACTTTAGCAAGAATCAAACAATCATTGTAAGTCACTTGGAGGAAACGAAAAAAAGTGAAAAAATAATAAAAAAAACGGTTGCAAAAAATAAATGAAAAATGAAAAAATTGAAAAATTATGAATGCCTTCAAGGTCCTCATTTTACCAAGATTTGTTCTTAGGCTAAACCCTAACTCAAAGCAGTTTTATGTTAGCCTCCCTATTTCTTCCCATGTGCGAATCAGTAAACCACTAAATATCCATGCTGGGGCAAAATGCCTTTTTGAGGTGAGAGTCCAAAATTACTCACACCCTATAAAATCTTGAGTCTAGCTCGCTTTGAGACTAATCTACCTTGAGCCTAGCCTACCGATATATGGTAAATATGGTCAACATTGAGAGTTGACCATTTACTGCAAAATAATAATAATAATAATAATAATTGGCTCAGCCCGTCACATACAATTTTTTGTGATGAATATCAATATTTGCCTATTTACCATAAAAAGCCGTTTGCTAAGCCTGCCACATCTAATTGTGTGGTAAACGTCCAAAATTATCCACCTAGTGTTACCCTGAGAACTTTAAAGGTAATAAAATAATATTAGGCTCTTATGATTTACTGCTTCATGAATTGGTACTTGTAGTTGCCAAAAAATTTCCCTACTAAGACTTACTTCTTTCACTTTCTATTTCATCTTGTTCTCCTATCTCAATTATTGGCCTCTTATTATTATTTTTCTTTAGTAAAAGTGATTTCAAGACTGAGGATAGTAGTTTTGAGAATTGGGAAATTAGTGACTTGACAAATAGTCTCAAGATCTCAATCTCCTTTTATGAGTTTTGTTTGAGAACATTTTTTACTGGAACAGCAGCAAAGACATAATTTGGAACAGTAGTAGAGGCGACTACGCATGACCAACTTTTTGATATGTGATTGCACCCTATTTTGCTTGTAAAAATAGTATGTCTAGCAAAAAAAAAAAAGCGATAATAAGGAAAAAATGAAATGTTTAAGACCATTCTCAAAACTTCGAAACAAGGATCGTCTTCAAATTGAGAAGGTCTCATTTCTCTCACGGGAAATCTTTCGTCACAAAGTGGGCTGTCAGACAACATTTCCATAAAAAAAACTAGACTTTAAAGTTGAAAGGTGAAAGGAAAGGTCATTTACATTCAAGAAGCAGATTGCAACAATATACTTGTGAAAACGGCACTTCGGAGCTAAGGCTAAAAAGACAGTCTTTACATTCAAAGTGGACCACAACAACATTTTCTTAAAGAAAAACGTGTGGCTAGAAAGATGATTTCATCAAGTCTCTCTAGCTAAGCTCAAAGAAGGAGTGCGGTACATGAGATGAACTCTTGGGGAGTTACGCAACCAATTCTCAAGGTTATTTATCCAAAGAAATTGAATCACTTTTACTCTTCTATCATAGTCTCTAACCCAAAGCTTCAATAAATAAAAAAAAAAACAAAATCAATCACTTATTGTTCAAGATATTTGACAAAATATCTTTGAACTTTTGGTTTCCTTTTCTTTAAAAAGGAAGCTCGCTGACTTTTCTCATCGTGAGGCTTGATGGAAAATCATGATTTCCATCCTCATTTGTTCATAAAGTCAAATTCATGTTCTCGTATCCAATCTTCTTGTCAATTACAAGGCTAGTGTTATGAAGTAGTTTAATCAAGCAAGATGTATAATGCTATGAATTACCTTGGATAGTTTTCTAAACTAGCACATGAGATACATATACAAAATCATCCGCACCAAACCTGATATGGTTGAGAAATTACCTTGATATATATATCTCCTATCGAGTGAAGGCCTTAAAAAAAGTTTTCATATCATGGGTAAATTATGGAAATTTAAGTATCATGCATTGTGCATTCATAATCACATTCCATTGTCAAAACAAAATTAGTATCATGCATACATGTTGCATTCTAGCTTTCAGTAGGCAAATACATTATGACATCATGCATTGAAGATCAAATTCATTAGTTAAGCTAAATAAAAAACAGATCATATGCTGTCACACACTTTCAAGTGATAAAAATAAATGTAAAATAAAATGGAGCATCATTCATGACATTGGGGCAATACACATTTGTAGATACACACATCCATCATAAGATAGTTGCACTAGAGGTCGCGCAGCAACTTCCCGTGGAGCCTCTTGCAGATCCCTTTAGCTTTTTCTTGACATTCAGAGTTAGAGCTAGTTAATAAACCACACTCAATTGTTAGCGACAGGGTACCCAATCTTCATTAGCTATTTCTGGCAGGAGCTCTTTCATTTACAAGGGACGCAATTACAGCTTTCCACCGCATCCATTCCTATCCCATACTTTATGATCTTTGGGCATTCTAGTCGTTGACCCCTCACGTCGCTACGGGCGTTTCTAGGACCGACCAGCGCCTCACCTACACAGGTACCTATGTAGTGTAGCATTGGTTTGTTAGGATGAATTGGATTGGTCTAACCTCTCGCTCGAATGTCAGAATTTTCACTACGATAAGTACTCCATATTGCCATTGGAAGTTCGCATTAGCATGAACATGTGGTGTTAGTCTTATCGTCATGCGTCAAGTGCATATCTCATGCACTTAGCAAGTTTAAAAGAAACTCTAAACCCTACACTTAGGTGGCATATCCTTATTAGAAGAGAAAAATTTTATCACATCGGTAGTTCCACTGTCTACCGAGCCAACGCCCATTATGGCCGAGCCAACCAAGATCTCCTTTTGTCTCGTTCCCATTCTTTGTTTGAACTGACCTAGATGTGTCTTGCTTAGCCACATATTTCAACAAACTCGATGACAGCAAGCCGTAATTCATGCTTACCTTAAAGAGTCGTTGATGCTTGGTCGAAAGTCCTGTCTGTGCCTATATATAGAAATCATTTGCTTCTATCCAAGGTACGCGAACACTGTATTTTCCCTCGAATACAACTCAGATTCTTCCTAACTTGGGCGTCTGAGTGTTTTCTTTTGCTGGTCTCCTACTCAGCAAAATCCAGCTCATCTTTAAGGTCATAATTTCGTCCGAGCCGAGCTCGTAAGCTTGGTAATTTTTGGGATCAAACATTTGTCTTCAGTTAAATCGAACCTGATCCAAGTCGAGGTCGAAGCCTGTGTTATAGCCAGGTCCATTACATTATCATTCGGTTAAATCGAACCAAATCCAAGTCGACGTCGAAGCCTGTGTTATAGCCAGGTCCGTTGCATTATATTTCGGTTAAATCGAACCTGATCAAAGTTGAGGTCGAAGCCTGTTGTTAAAGCCAGGTCCGTTGCATTTTATCTTCGGTTAAATCGAACCCGATCTAAGTCGAGGTCGAAGCCTGTTGTTAAAGCCAGGTCCATTGCATTATATTTCGATTAAATCGAACCCGATCAAAGTCGAGGTTGAAGCCTGTTGTTAAAGCTAGGTTCATTGCATTTTATCTTCGGTTAAATTGAACCCGATCAAAGTCAAGGTCGAAGCCTGTGTTATAGCTAGGTCCGTTGCATTTTATCATTCGGTTAAATCGAACCCGATCCAAGTCGAGGTCGAAGCCTGTTGTTAAAGCCAGGTCCATTGCATTTTATCATTCGGTTAAATCGAACCCGATCCAAGTCGAGGTCGAAACCTGTTGTTAAAGCCAGGTCCATTGCATTATCATCCGGTTAAATCGAACCCGATCCAAGTCGAGGTCGAAGCTTGTTGTTAAAGCCAGGTCCATTGTATTTTATCATTCGGTTAAATTGAACCTGATCCATGTCAAGGTCGAAGCCTGTGTTAAAGTCAGGTCCATTGCATCTTATCTTCGATTAAATCGAATCTGATCCAAGATCGAGGTCGAAGCCTGTGTCAAGTAAAGGTCTTTCATGTCTAGATCCCACCTAGTGTCAAGCTGAGTCCATCTATATCATACCTTCTCTGAACAAAAAATTCGCCTTCCCAATACTTTGTCTTTTGCCTTTGTCTACCCTTTTAGTTCTACAAAGATACACAAAGGGGGCAAGCTGTAGACACCGTTATTGGTCCGACTGATTTTTTTTATTTATTATTATTATTTTTAAATATCTTCATTAAAAAAGATTACTTTATTATTGTTTATAAGCTAAAGTTTTAATTTAAATTAAAAAAAAGTTTTCTTTTAAAGATTTTGATTTTATTAATAAAATTACAAATTTAAAAATAAAGATTTTATTTTAAACGTTTGATATTAACAGTTTTTTTCCCTCCCTTTGATTTTTTCTTGGTCAAGGTTCTACACGTGTCATTCCCTACCTTTTCATTTCCTTTTTTTTCTCTTTGGTTTTACTTGACTCACGCATGTTACTGTTATTTTATTTGTGTATTTAAAAGACACATAGAGACACAAATAAAAGCATACAGGGCAGAGAGTTACGAATTCACACCCTCACATTTTCTTCTTCTCTCCCTCTATAACACTCGTAACCACCACTCCATCTCTTCTACTTTCTTATTTCTTATCCCACCACCTTTTCTCCTTGATACCCACGACCTCGACGACACAAGGGAATGACAGGACCTCCAATCACGAACTCCAACGACCTTCGGTGATGCATGCACTCCGGTGACCTCCCTCCCGTTAATACGCTTTAAGTGAGTAAATAAGTTGGAAATAACCTTTATTTTTAATAAGAAACCATTTTTTTTAAGATAAAAGAAATTTTAAATAAGTTTTGAAAAGAAAATAAAGATTTTGATATTTTAAAAATAAAAAGGTTTTTCTTTCTCTAATTTTGTTTAAATAAGAGATTTTATTTTAAAATTTTGGTTAAAATAAGTTGAAAAAAAGCAGTTTTTTTATGAAATAAATCTTGTTTTAAAAAAGAAATTGGATTCTTTTAATTCAAAATTTAAAAGTTAGTTTTTATTTAAAAGGAAAACCTTTTAATGAGGTTTATTTTTTTCTTGTCAGATTTGTTTTATTTATTTTTATTTTTAAAAATAAGAGTCTTCTCCTGCAGTATTTTATTTAATTTTGTTTTTTTTTTTCTTAAAATTTTGTTTTTTAAAGAGTCTTTTAAATTTTTTTTAAGTGAGTTTTGTTTTTTTTTCCTTTATTTTTTGTAGTTTTTCTATATGGAAGATATTTTTTTTTAGATCTGCAGGTTTCTTTTTAAGAGATTTTTTAAAAAAGAGTATTTAAAGAAAATCTTTTGAAAGGTTGTTTTCGAATATATATATATTTTTCCTTTTAAATAGTTATTCTTTGGAAGAGAATCTTAACAAAAAAAATTAGTTTTTAGCAAATAAATTTTGTTTAAAGTAAATTTGACTTTATTTTTAAATAAAAATTTTTTTCTTTTAGATAATCTCGTTAATGTCGAAATAAATAAAAAAAGTTATTTATTTATTTGTGTTTTAATTTAACAAAATTCGTAGTTCTTTTAGGTTTAAAAAATAAATTAAAACTTTTGTTTGTGTAAAAGAATATAATGTTATGTGGGCATAGTGGTATGATGTTTAATTTTTAATGTACATGATCGAAGTTCGAGTCTTTGAATGCCTCCTCATTTTATTATTGTTTTTACTAAATAATTATTTAAAATAAAAGATTTCGTTTAAAGTTTTTTTTTTTACAAAATTCAAAAATACAATATTTGTATTTTAAAAAGGAATATAACTTATATCCCAAGGTAGTGGCGCGTTGGTGAGATGTTGGAGTGTCATTACGCATGTTGCAAGTTCAAGTTTTAATGTTTCATGAAATTAAAATTATTTTTTTATTTATTATTTATTTGCTAAATAATTATTTCAAAAACTCCAATGACGGGAATTAGAACCTTCAAATATCAAAATTTTTATAATGGCCTTCGTGCCACTCATACCTATTAATTCATATCTTATTACAAAATGTGAATTAATATAATATGGGACATTTAAAATAAAATAAAAACATTTTTCTGTGGACCAAATAAAATAATGGGATAATTTTTGACAAAATGTGGTACTGTTTTCGAATGGGTGTCGTAGGGTGCTAACACCTTCCCTACGCTCAGTCGACACCCGAACCAACAATCTATTTTCACAGACCTTGTTTTTATTTTTAGGTGACCAATCACACCGTTTTCGAATGGGGATGACGTCGGCCGCTCCGCGTCGCGATGACGTTGCGACATTTCCCACTCTAAAACTTTAATATTTTAAATATTTATTATTATTTATCTCTCCTCAAATTTGTCATCTCTATGATTTTTTTCTTTTTGTTTAATAGATCACTTCCATTTCTCACTCTAAAAATTTAATATTTTTCCTAACTTTTCTCTCTCTAAAATTTTGTCTTTTATAACTTTTCTTTCTATTCCTGATCTATTTTTCTTCTTAAAATTATATCTTCTTTTCTAGTTCAATTTTCTTTAACTATAACTTTGATTTCTCTCTGTATTTATTTATTTACTCTAACAAGTATATTTTGAATTTTGTTTGATCTCTAAACTTTTTCTTACTATATTTTTATTTTCTTTCAATTTCTTTTTGTTTTTGTTTAACGTGTATTTTTCTTTCAACATTACTTTTTTTCTCTAAAATTCTTCTTTTTTTTCTTTAGTTTTTCTTACCCTTTATTTTTTCTAAATCTTTTCTTTTATCTCTAAAAAATCTCTTTCAAAAGTTTATTTCTATATTTTTAAACTTGTATTTTTATCTCTTTACATTATGGAGGACAAAAATTCAAGGAGGATCAGGTCCCTGCTCCAAGAAAAGGGAATGCATGTCCCGACCTAGTCACTGATTCCATTTTTAAAATGAAATATTAAATATTTTTTAAAACTAATTATTTATACTAGCAAATAATAATTTTAAAAACTAAGTAATATATATTTATCACATTTTTTTATTTTTAATTCTAAAAATAATTAAAATTAAATATAAAACCGGTAATTTTACCAATAATATCCTCGTCCCCAAATATAAGGATTCTTTAACCTTAATCTCGATTCCTGGACTAAAGAACGATGTGGAGATGAGAGACTAAAAATTTTCACAAGCACGATAATGGGAGAGGACATCCTCACTCCCGCTCTACACCATTATATCTCTACTCTACATATAATTTTTTCTCTCTAATATATATTCTAAATTTTCTAACTTTTTTAAAAACAGAAAACTAAAAATGATTACCAAACGTTGTTTGGTTTTTTTAACAAAAAAAAAAAACAGTTATCAAACATATATAGTATTTGTTTTTTAAAAACAAAAAACCAAAAACCAAAAATAGAAAAAAGAAAACCAAAAATCGAAAACAAAAATCGTTATCAAATGTGTCCTAAGTTGATATAGTTAATAGTAAGAAGCTAATGAATACACAATACCAATCATTTATGGCTAGTTAGAATCTTTTTTAAATATAGGGACTAAAAACACGATAGTTTAAAAGACCGTCAAAAACTTAAAATATAAGAATTCAATAGATATAAATATTTAGGGTCCTTTTGATAACCATTTTAGTTTTTGGTTTTTGGTTTTTGGTTTTTTGTTTTCTGTTTTTAAAAAACAAAAACCATATATGTTTGATAACCATTTTTTTTGTCTTTTAAAAACAGAAAACCAAAACGTATTTAGAAACAATTTTTAGTTTTTAGTTTTTAAAAAGTTAGAAAATTGAAAATAAATGTTAGAGAGAGAAAATTTTATGTAGAGTGGAGATGACAAAGATGTGGGTGCGAGTGAGGATGCTTTCCCTCATTCTCGTGCTCGTGAAAATTTTTAGTCTCCGTCTCCATCTCGTTCTTGGGTCCAAGAGATGTTCTCGAGAAAAATTATCGGTTTTATAATTGTTTTTAATTATTTTTAGAATTTAAGTATAAAAAAGTGTATAAATATATTTTAATTATTTAAAAAATGGAATCGGGGTCGGGAACGGGACGGGGTCGGGACATGCATTTCCTATTTTTGGGACCTGACCATGCATAAATTTTTGTCTTCCCAATGATGTAGAGACATGAAAATACAAGTTTAGAGAGATGTAAATAAACTTTTGGAAGATAAATTTTAGAGAGATAAATAAAAAGATTCAGAAAAAAGAAAAGTTAAAGACAAAAAGAGAAAAATTGTAGAGAAAAGTTAAAGACAAAAAGAGAAAAATTGTAGAGAAAAAAAAATCGAGAGGAAAATATATATTAAAGGAAAAAAAAAGAAATTATAAAGAAAGGGAAAATTTATAGTGGAAACAAGTTTAGATATAATAACAAGATTCAAATTATAATTTTTAGAGAAAATAAATAAATACAAAGATAAATAAAGTTACATAGTGAAAGAAAATTGAACGAGAAAATAAAATATAATTTTTAGAGGAAAAAGTAGATTACGTAGAGAAAGAAAATTATAAAAGATGAAATTTTAGACAGAAAAAAGTTAGGAAAAATATTAAATTGTTAGATGGAGAAATGAAACTAGTATGTTAAAAAAAACAAAAATACAGAAAAATGTGGAGATTGACAAATAATAATAAATATTCAAAATATGAAAATTTTAGAAAGAAAAAAATAAAGTTTGTAAAGAGAAATTTAGAAATAAAAAATTTTTAGAGTGAGTGAGACGTAAATTTTTTAGAGATAAAATCAGATAAAAAAGAGTTGGGTATGAGAAGAAAAAAATCAGATTTTGAAAAACAAAACTTATTTTTGAAAACTATTTTTTTTTTGGGTTTTGAAAAACAAAAAACATACAATTGAATTGGTTATCAAACTGTCCTATATTTGAAAAACTAAAAATCCAAAATCCAAAAACCAAAAATGAGAAATGATAAATGGCTTGAATCTCAATAGTCCTAGGTAGAGTCGTTAAGTTGTCGCAAGGTCATCGCGATGTGGAGAGGCCAACGTCATCCCCTTAAGGGTCTCTTTCGAGATAAGGGTTTGGAGTTACCACCAATAATCATCTACGAAGTGTGATTGATCACCTAATTAAAAAAACTTGGTCTATAAAAACATAATTTTTTGTTTCGGGGGTCGACTGAGTGTAGGGAAGGTGTTAGCACCCTCTGACACCCGTTCGAAAACGGTACTACATTTTGTAAAAAACTATC
This sequence comes from Momordica charantia, assembly GCF_013281855.1. Lineage (NCBI taxonomy): Eukaryota > Viridiplantae > Streptophyta > Magnoliopsida > Cucurbitales > Cucurbitaceae > Momordica > Momordica charantia. Next base: position 8,228,022 of record NW_028275157.1, on the reverse strand, counting down.
CAATTATTTTATTTGGTCCAAAAAAATTTGTGTTTTGATTTAAATGTGTCACGTTATATTAATTCAGATTTTGAAAAACAAAAACCTATTTTCGAAAACTACTTTTTTTATTTTTGAAATTTACATAGAATTTCAAAATGGGTTTTGAAAAACAGAAAACATAAAATTGAATTGGTTATCAAAACATCATGTTTTTGAAAAACTAAAAACCAAAATCCAAAAACCAAAAACGAGAAATGATAAATGGCTTGACTCTCAATAGTCCCAAGTAGAGTCGCCAAGCTGTCGCAATGTCATCGCAACACGGAGAGGCCCGACGTCATCCCTTTAAGGGTCTCTTTTGAGATAAGGGTTTGGAGTTGCCACCAATCATTTACGAAGTATGATTGGTCACCTAATTAAAAAAACTTGGTCTACGAAAACATAATTTTTGGTTCGGGGATCGACTGAGTGTAGGGAAGGTATTAGCACCCTATGACACCCATTCGAAAACGGTACCACATTTTGTATAAGAAAGGGACATAGAAGGGCTTAATCTTAGATTGTGGATCTCATCAATTAAGCATATTGCCACTATGCCAACACCTAAAGATATAAAATAAATTTCCTTTTATAATACAAAGCTTTTTATTTTTAAACTTTGTTTTAAAAAAAAGGAAAAAAAATTATAAACGAAAATTAAAAAAAAATTACTTTATTCATGATTTGAAAATGGTTTAAAACTGTTTTATTTATTAAAAAAAAACTTATATAATGACCCAACGTATTTCTAAAATATCTTTAATTACGATTTTCAAAAACTTAAATAACAAATCTTTTAAAAACAAACTTTTACTTTTTGACACTTGAGATTCATTTATTTTAAAACAAAAGTTTTCTTTTGAATCTTTTATTTATTTTCCTAAAAAATTGAATTTTATAACTTTTCAAAAATACTTTTTTTCTTTTAAACTGAGTTTTTACTAATTCAAAGAAATTTATTTTAACTCCATTTACAAAATCTTTACTTTTTTTTTCAAAAGAAATTTATTTTAAAAAAAAGTTATTTTAAAACAAATTCTTTTTTTAAAAAAAACCTTTTATTTATTTTGTATTTAAAAAACATGGTTTAAAACAAAATATTTCCTATTTTAAAATCAACTTTTATTTACCAAAAAGAAAAAAAAACTCTTTTTATAAAAAAGAAAATCATTTATCAAAATCATTTACTATTTTTCAAAAACATATTGAAAACATATTTTAAAAGGTTTTGTTTTATTTTGAAAAGTTTTGTTTACTTAAAACAAATCTGTTTATTTTTTTAAAAAATAACAATTTTGTTAAAAAAAAAAGAAGTATCTTGCGTAAGATACTTTAAACCTTTTCTTTTTTTTAAGAAAGCATTAAAGGATTTATACCTAGTATCAAACTGTACCATCTACTAGCAGAACGTGAAGTTAGCGTCGATCTGTGAATCTTGCTTCGTCGAAGTTTTGCTTGGTTGTGGAGGTCACCAAGGCTTCGTGTGGGTTGGTTGTGTGTGCTCGCCGGTCTTGCAAAGTTGCCGCCGAGATAGGTCACTGGAGTTTATTGTAGAGAGAGAAAGAGGAAGTGGTGACAGGTAGAAGACGAAGAAAGAGAAAGAGTGAGTGGTGAGAGGTAGAAAATGAAGAAGAATATGACCCTTTTTAAGACAGAGGAATAAACCCAACCCTGTGTGTCCCCTCCCTTCAACAGCAAAAAAGAAAATAACTGTAAAAAAGGAAGAGTAAAAAAGAAGAGAGAAAAAGGAGGGAGGAGAAGAAGGGAAGGACGACACGCGTTGGTATATGAGTTTTGATGAGGGAAAAGAGGAAACAAAATCTATTTTAATTTTTAAAAACAAATTCTTTTGTTTAAAATAAAATAAAATCATATTCTTTTAAAACAAAATCTGTTTTTTTATTTAATTAAAATTTTAACTTAAAATTAATAATAAAGCAAATTATGTTATTTTAAACCAAAATAATTTAAATAAAATTTAATAATAAAAAAATAATAATTAAAATTAAAAATAAGTCGGACCAAATACGGTTTTTACAGATCCGGTTCTAAATTGATAATGGATAAATCTTCTATCATCTTATTCACTTTAGCCATTTGAGCTATTGTCCTAATCAATTGTGCTGCCCTTTTATCATCATTGCCACATTTTCTGTAACAAATACAAGAAAAATAAATCAAAAAGTGATTTTGACAAAAAAAAATAGATTGAGACAAATTAGCAAAGAAATAAAATAGAATAAAAACAAGATCAATCTTCAAGTATTTAAAGGAGAACACAAGAATATTAATAAGAGGAAATGGAAGGGTGGTCAGGAGCTATCAGAGGGTGAGGAATCAAATGCTACAAAGAGCAAAATAAATCCCTTAAATATTGTCGATTTAAAACTTATACGTAAGTAACTATCTAAGTACCTTAACAATTATTTGGATTCTGTACAAATGAAACCTATGGTTCTATTTATAAGAGGTCAAATATCTCAATCCTTGTAGGATTTGGTAGTAGTGTTTGAAAATCCTTTTCTGAAATATCGATCTTGCCTCCCACTGCAACAACAGTCTCTGAGAAATCATCAGTCTCATCTGTCTTTGCCCTGAGGTCGGACAATCTACGTGGTCTTGTCTCCCAGACGCAAGAGACACAGCCACGTGCTCCCACTCAAACTAAGTGGCGATATTTGAAGCTTCCTTCTTCGTTCTCAAACACTGATTCTTGAAGAAAGAACTTCCCACTGATGACTTGACAAATGTATTCAAGCCTGCTGCCAGAATTGAAACTTCATTCTTTACTTCAGCACCTACTGAGTTCATCTTCTCTGATGCAACTGTTCGCTGACGCGACTTCATCAATTCTCTCATTCGTCTGACAACTGAGGATAATCCCTGATAACCTAAAGAACATGTTCTCGTTCTTTGACTTCCCAATTGTTCTTCCTGAATTGATGGCAGATCCTCCTGATCTGTTCTGGTTGTCTTTGTTGCTGGCTCAGTCCTACCTCTTTGGACACCATCTGCAACTTGCATTTATTGTTTCAATGATCCTCTGGCAACACTCAATTGCGACGTGTAAACTGTAGATCTTCTATGGCCAACTGCCACCAACTTGGATCATTTGGTGAGCTTCCACTGGTTCCCACCGAACTCACTCTGATAACCATCATCGTCCAACTTACCTGTAGAGATAAGATTCATTCTGATACTGGGTACATACCTGACATCTCGCAGTAATAACTCACTCCCACTATTGGTCTTCAATCGTATATTTCCAATCCCTTTAGTCTTGGAAAGTCTTCCATTCCCCATCTTCACGTGGCCGCGATTGCCTCTTCTGAAAGATGTGAATAATCTTCTATTTGAAGATCTGTGTATTGAAGCTGCGCTGTCCATTACCCACTCCGATGACTGGTTTCCTATTTTTGTGTTGCTTTCAACACAGACGAGGGCATCATCTACAATTGCATTTGACTCCGCCATATACCTTTTCAGATCCTCTTTTAATATTCTACAGTTTTTCTTGATGTGACCTTTTTTGTGGCAGTGAAAACATTCAACATCTCTCTTCCAATCCCTCCTACTATGCTTCTGCTGCCTGTCATCAGACACAACCTTCTCTTTACCTTTTTCGACAGCCAATGCTGAGCTTTGTACGAAAGTAGATTCTTTTCCACTCCCCTTTCTGCGAATTTCTTCAGCAAATGCCGCATCACAAATTTCTGAAAATTTCAAAGATTTGTCTCCTAACGAATTTGACACTGTTGTCTTCATCGTTTCCCAACTTTAAGGTAAACATGTTAACAACTAAATAGCATTCACTTCGTCACTAAAAGTAATCTTAACTGATGCCAATTGATTGATTAATTTTGTGACCTCATTTATGTGGGAATTGACAGAAGTATTCTATTCCATTTGAATGTTAAAGAATCTCCTTACGAGATATACCTTATTATTAGCTGAGAGTTTCTCGTACCTATTCTCCAGTGCTTTCATCAGATCTATTATTGTCATTTCGTTTGCTACGAGACTTGCCACATTCATCGACAAACACAATCTGATAGAGGCAACTGCCTGTTCATTCGTCTCCACCCAATCTTCATCTTTCATCCCTACTGGTCGTTCCTTCAAAGCTTTATTCAACTTCTTGCAGGTCAAGTAATCCTTAATCTGCATCTTCCAATATTCAAAATTGGCCCCATCGAACTTCATGATGCCTTCAAAACCTGACTTCTCAAATAAATATAAATATAAATATATATAATTAATAATTAATAATTATATTTATATGTACTTGCATGCATTGAGCATGGTAAGAGTCGTGTGACTCTGAATTAAGTCGGTGTGGCAGCCGGCAGATGTGGGACAACCAAAGTTCTTTCTCTTCCTTTTTTTTTTTTTATTTACTTATATAAACTTAAGTACCTTTGGTATTTTCAGGTTTTAACTTTTTAGTTTTCATTTTTGAAAATTTTCAAAATTCAAATTGAATGGTCAACTTTTATTTATTTATTTAAATTGATTTAAACTAAAATGGGTTTCACTTCGACTCAGTGTTTTATTTTTAGTCTTATTTCTGCATAATGTGTTAATTGCCTGAACTCTACTCCTTCTTTACTTATTTTTCTGATTTTCTTTCTCTTTCTTCTTCCTCTCCCTTTGCCCTACACACTCTGCCGGTTATCACCAACAATTCTTTTTTCGCATCTACCCTTATGGTAACCCTACCCAGATCAACCAATCTGTTTTGCCTGTTATCTCATCAAACTGTAAAATCGAATTCCACCGAATATCAATTCACTGTTTCGATTTGCTTTCATAGTGATTTGATTTAGTTTGTTATTTTTTTTACTTTTTATTATTCAATTTGGTTTCGGTTTGGCTCTAAAATCGAACCGAACCATGAACACGCCTAATTAGAGGGAATAAAGACCTTTTAGTCCCAAATAAGAAATAAGTCAAGAGCTAAGAATATTTTCATTAACACGACCCTATGAAGTTTGTCTCAAAAGGAAAAGAAAAGAAGGTGGAAAGACGACAAGATGGAAACGGTAAACGATGTTCATCTTTAAAAGAAAGACAGGAAAAAGTTTACGATTTTCTAGACTCTTACATTCCAGGTATGTTAGAGCAACTATTGGAAAACAACTCATTGAATTTCTTGAATGTAAATGACCTGAAGAAATCAGAAGAACAAATGATCCGAACTATTGCAAATATCATTGGGTGGTTAGTAACTCATTGGAGAGGTGCTTTGTCTTAAAAGAACGAATCTTGAAGCTTGTTTGAGAGAAGATTGTTTGAGAGAAGAAGATTGAACTTGATCTTGATAAAGTAGCTAAAATAAACCACATTGCAATAAGAGCTAGATTTAATGGTCTGCAATCTCATTTCACGATTAGGTAGTGTTTTTTATCCAGTTCAGGACTCTTGAGCCCAGATTCATCTGATACCAACAGGAGGCTCCAATGAAGAACTCCCAAAGAAAAGATGAGCCTATGAAGGACGATTAGGGACAATGTACTCTAGTGACTCGTCGAAAAATGTGAAAGCAAAACTTTGCTCATAAATAGTTTCGTCTATTTCGAGACCATAGAAGGAAAAATAAGCTTTAGAAGAAGAACGGAAAGAAAGTCTGAGGAGCCCTTGTCATGGAAAAGAACGAAGATATTCCTCGACCCTAACACCTAATAACTCTAAAGGAATTCTTCCCGTGAGCCTAGTTAATGGAAGTCAGAAGAAGTGTCTGGAACAGTCACTTGTCATACTGTCATTGTGACAGAAGACGATAGAGCTTTTACAAGTTTATCAGATAATAAAACTGGAAGATCTGCGATCTTTCAATGTAAACAACTTGTTATTAGTCCCTTAAGATACTGAAAATGCTCTTAACAAAATGCCTTCTCAATTACATACATATGTTGTATGTCTATAGACTTCACGAATGAAGACTTGCTGCTAGGGTCAAAACTTCATAACAGATCCTTGTTTGTCTCAAGGTATATTCGAGAATAAAAGATTCTTCGAATTCTTATTGATGATTGGTCAACTACTATCAACATAATGTCTAAATCAATCATGAATCAATTAAGAGAAGGTGATGAAGTTTTGAATAAAAATCATTTCCCAAAGTTTTGTCTTGTTTTTCAAGTAAGTTAAATTTTACGTTCTTCCTTTACAAATTATTTTAATACTAAGGAATCTTATTATTGCTTCCATGTTTCTCTGCCAATTACCACCATGCATCTTATCAAATGCCAAAGCCACCATGCATTTTCATCACAAACTTTCATGGTCTCAATCTTGCATTCTTTATTTAGTTGTTTACACTCAATATTCTAGTATTCCACCGAACGCAATAATTCTCTTCCATAACTTTATTGATTTTGTTACTTTGTAGCTTCCTTCGAATGGTGGCTTGCTCCAAATTGGCATAAGAGACTATTCAAATCAGGTAAAGAGTATTATATCAAAATTGTGAAGAATTGCCGTCCTCGTAATGACATAAATCACAACCAATAATGAATAAACTAGTAGAAGACGAAGAATCACACAAGAATTTAAGTGGTTCGGATACCAGTTTGGTATTCCTACATCCACTGTACAACAGCAACCATAAGAACTTTTAAGAACTTTTATTATCAAGAGAAGAACATACACAGATCAAATGGAAAAATACAGGACAAAAGAAAATCACCCAAGAGAGCTTCAATCTACTCCCCACTCCCCCTCTCTTATATTACAAGGAGTTCATACCTCTCTCCCACCCTATTGTAGAATCTTATTCTATTTTATAATCTCTCTCCCTTAATCGATTTGTCACGTGCTATTAGATGCGGAAAGAATATTTTTCGTCATCTTCAATTTTTTCCTATTTCCTCATATTCCAGCTTATGTGTTTATAAAAAATCCACGTATTTATGAGTTAGCTAAAGAATGGGCCACATCACAAATCTCCACCTTTGATCATTCTTGTTCAAATAGTGGTCTGTTTTTTTTTTCTCTAATTCTTGTTTCCTCATGCTGGATCAAAGTCAAGGACTTTGATGATCTGTGAGCTTTGATGAAGTTAGAGACTTGGTAAAAATGTCTGCTGGGTTGTCATCAGTATGGATCTTTTGCACTTCTACTAATCCCCATGACACTACATCTCTTATAAAATGTTGTTTAGTATCTATATGCTTTGTTCGTTCATGGTACATGGGATTCTCAGTGAGGAGTATTGCACTGTGATTATCACAGTACACTCTTATTGTTTTCTTCTCAATTCCCAACTCATTAACCATCCCTTGTATCCATATAGCTTCTCTAATAGCATCTGTGGTTGTAATATACTTAACTTCGGTTAACGAAAGAGCTACAACATGTTGAAGAGAAGACTTCTAACTTACTATATTTCCAAATATTTTGAAAATATATCCCGTCAGTGATCGTCTCTTATCCAAATCACCAGCAAAGTTGGAATCTACAAACCCAAGTATTGGGTCATCTTTTGATTTACCCTGTGTAAACAACAATACAAACTGAGTCTTATTTTTCAGATACCTCATAATCCACCTCACTACTTGCCAATGCTCTTTTCCAGGTGAAGCCATATATCTGCTGACCACACTAACGAAATGGGACAGATCTAGTCTTGTACACGTCATGCAATACATAAGACTGCCTACTGCACTCGAGTATGATCTTCTCCATCTGTTTACATTCTTCTTCACTGTTAGGTGAGTGATCCAAGGTTAGCTTGAAATGAGTTCCTAAAGGTGTAGTTATCCCTTTTGCTTCTTGAATTCCATACTTTTTCAAGACTCTCTATATATCCCTTTTGATTCAAAAAAAGTTTCCCACCTCTTCTATCTCTCAAAATTTCCATACCTAGAATTTTCTTTGCATTTCCTAGGTACTTCATCTCAAATTCCTCATTAAGACTCAGTTTTAAACTTTGAATTTCTTCTTTATTATTTAAAGCCACTAGCATATCATCAACGTATAGCAACAAATAAGTTCCTAGTTGATTTTGACTCCGTTTGTAATAGATGACACAAGAGTCGAAAGTACTTCTTTCAAAGTTTTTCTTAAGCATAAATTCATCAAATTGACAATACCATTGTCGTGGGGACTGTTTCAAGCCGTATAGGGATTTTTTTAAAAGACATACTTTCCCTTCACTTCATTTTTCTTCAAATCCTTCAGGTTGATCTATTAGGATTTTATCCTCTAAATTCCCATGCAAGAATGCTGTTGTGACATCTAACTATTCTAATTCCATGTCATAGTGAACAACTAAGGATAATAGAATTCTTATAGATTCATGTCTAACTACAGGAGAATAAAATTTCATTGAAGTCTATGGCTTCTCTTTGTGTATAACCTTTTGCACCAAGTCTTGCTTTAAACTTCCAACCTTCACAATTTTCTGGAAGTTCCTTCTTCTTAAATATCCACTTATTTCCCACTAGTTTATGACCTATTGGTTTTTCTACTAGTGTCCAAGTTTCAATTTTCCTCAGAGAATTCAACTCACTTTCTATTGCTTCTAACCATCTATCTTTATCCTTGCTTTCAAGAGCTTCAGTTAATGTTTTTGGTTTATCTAGGTTTATCTCTTCAGCTATAGATAAAGCATAGAAAGTTAAGCAGCATGGCCATACCTTATTGGAGGTCTGATATTTGTCCTTGTCCTATACCTTGCAAGTTGGTATGTATCAACAATATCAGAAGATTCTTCTATGGGTTAGATATTTACCATCTGTTCAGTTTCATCAATCTGTACAGTTTCTCTGGTTTTAGTGAGTTCTGATTGCTCCACCTCAATTTCAATGTCTCTGAGTTGTTCTTCATTGCTATTATGTTGCACTAACTTGCTATGTTTCACTCTTCTTCATATACATTTCATCCTCTCTGAACTTTACATCTCGACTTAGAACACATCTAGATGAATTCCCTTCTGTGATCATCAGCCTATACCCTTTTACACCTTGAGGATAACCCAAGAACATTCCTTTCACTGCTCTTGGTTCTAATTTTCCTTCTTTCACATGAGCATAGACTACACAGCCAAAAACTCTTAAGAATTCTAATTTTGGTGGAGTACCTGACCATAGTTCTTGTGGAGTTTTGAAGTCTATGGCTGCAGATGGAGACCTATTTATCAAATAGGCCGCTGTTGTGACAGCTTCTACCCAAAATCTTCTTTCAAGATTAGCACTGAGAAGTATACATCTCACACGTTCCAAAAGAGTTCTATTCATTCGCTCTGCTAAACCGTTTTGTTGAGGTGTTCTCACAACTGACTTGTGCCTAACAATGTCTTCATTCACACAGTAACTATTAAACTGCTCATTCAGGTATTCTAGTCCATTATCGATTCTCAACTTCTTAATTTTCTTCCCAATTTGTGTCTCCACCATTTTTTTCCATTCAACAAATTTTCGAAAGCTTTGATCCTTGTTTTTTAGTGTATAAATCCACACTTTCCTTGAATAGTAAGCAATGGAAGGTAATGAAGTATCTTGCACCTCCTTTTGATTCTATTTTTACTGGACCCCAAAGATCTGAGTGAATATAGCTTAAGCTTTCCCTTTAACTTTGAGACTGACCTCTTAAACTTGAGTACTGACCTCTTAAACTTGAGTCTTGTTGCTTTTCCAAGCACACATGTTTTGCAGAAATCTAACTCTATTAATTTTTCTTTTCCCAGCAGGCCATGTTTGTGAAAAGCTTGAATTCCTCCTTCACTCACATGAGTAAGTCTCCTATGCCATAAGTAACTATCACACATATGAGATGTTGTTATTTGAGCTGCAGACCCTACAATGGTTGCTCCGATGAGAAAATAAAGGCCTTTTCTATAATACCTTTCATAATTAACAAAGATCCTTTTGATATTTTCAAGATTCCTCCTCCTGCTTTAAAAGAATACCCCTTTTGATCAAATGTTCCCAATGAGATTAAGTTTCTCTTAAGTTCAGGGATGTATCTCACATCATGTAGAATTTTTTCAACTTCATCATGAGTTTTAATTCTTACATTACCTATCACTGATATCTTGCAACTATTGTTATTACCCAAAAGTACTTGCCCATTGTTTAAGTCCTCTAAAGTTTCGAACCAGCCTCTATTTGGAGTCATGTGAAAAGTACAACCCGAATCTAATATCCATTACTTGTCTATAAGGTGATCTGTTACCACAAGAACATCAACACTATCATATTCTTCCTCAGCTACAGCAGCTTCTGCATCAGTTTTTTCTTTCTCCTTTTTTAAATGTTTTCTTGAAAGATATTGTCTCTTGAAGTGTCCTTCTTTATGACAATGAAAGCATTTCAATACCCTTCCATTGTTTCTAGATTTGGACCTTCCTTTTCCCTTGTATTGAAATCCTTTTTCTCTGATCTTCCCCTAATATTTAGGCTTTCACCAACTCCATTTGATTTCTTCTCACTTTTAATTTCAAGATCCCGAGTTCTCAATGCATCAGTGACTTCATCCATAGTAAGAGAAGTTATACCATATTTGATTGCTGATTTAACCTCCTATATGATTCTGGCAGTGAGTTTAGCAATATAATAACTTGGGTTTCATCACTAATTTTCTCTCCACTATTTGCTAAACTCAAAGTTATTTTCATGAAGTCATCTAGATTTTCCTCAAGGTTCTTATTGCTATCCATTTTAAATCCAAACAACCGTTCTTTCAAATAGATTTTGTCAGAGAGTGATTTCGACATATAAAGTTTCTCTTACTTAGTCTGCACCTTAGATGTTGTTTCCTCTCCATCTATTTGCCTAATAACATTATCAGAGAGATGTAAAATGATTGTACTGTAAGCTGTATCTAATTTCTCTGTAAGTACCTCATCTTTCCAGCTTTTTGGATAATTTTATGGATCACCTATTGCCACTGCTACTTTCTGTTGGACAAGAAGGGGTTTGATCTTCTTCTTCCACAATGAATAATCTCCTTTGCCGTTGAACTTCTCAACTTCGAATCGAGTGGACGCCATACCTCAAATTCAGGAAGTTTCTTTCCATAACGATGAACGGAATCAAATTTCCCTGTGCAACTCTGATACCAATTTGTGAAGAATCTTAGTCCTCGTAATCACATAAATCACAACCAATAGTGAATAAGCTAGTATAAGACGAAGAATCACACAAGAATTTAAGTGGTTTGGATACCAGTTTGGTATTCTTACATCCACTGTACAATAGCCACCATAAGAACTTTTATTATCAAGAAGAAGAACATACACAGATCAAATGGAAAAATACAGGGCAAAAGAGAATCACCCAAGAGAGCTTCAATCCACTCCCCACTCACAGGTACTCTCCCTCTCTCATATTACAAGGAGTTCATACCTCTCTGTCACCCTCATTCCAGAATCTTCCTCTGTTTATAATCTCTCTTAATCGATTTGTCACGTGATACCAGCTTAGGTGTTTATAAAAAATCCATGCATTAATGAGTTAGCTAAAGAATGAGCCACGTCACAAATTTGTTAACCCTCCGTATCCCGAGTATCTCCACAATGGTATGATATTGTTCGCTTTGGGCATAACCCTCACAGCTTTGCTTTTGGTTTCACCCAAAAAGCCTCACACCAATGGAGATAATTGTCCTATCTTATATACCTATGATCAGTCCCTTCCCTAGCCAATGAGACTTTGTTTGCAATCACCTTAGAAACACAACAATCCTCCCCTCGAACAAAATACTATCGAGCCTCCCCTCAAGTAGTCACTGATCCGTGTACTCTCGGAGACCAGAAACGAGAGCTTGCTCTTATCCAAGGCTCAGGCACACCTTGATACAACACACCCACGGATTACACCATGACCACACATTTCGAGGCTCACCACTTCTTTGTTCGGCACTCGAGGATTCACCGACATAGCTAGGTTTATACCATAGCTCTGATACCACTTGTTAAGGACAACGGTACCCCTTAATTACTTTACATAGCAAGGAGTTTTAATTTTATAGCTAAACCCTTGTTATAATTCTAGCATTATTAAAATTTCTTGAAATTCAAGCATTGCTACCCTCTTCTATTGAATAGCGCACGAGTAAACCTTTTATTCCCAGCTGTAGAATCGTAAATCCATTGGTAAGCTTGGTGTTCCCATGTTGTAGAAGCCAGTAATTAGAATTACGAGCCTATTAGAATAATAGAAGAATAATAAGAATTTAGTCTATACCTCTAAAATTCCTTAATGTCTAAGCTACTTGTTAAATTACTTTCTAAGTCTCATAATAAAAAAAAGTTGTAGTAGTAAGAAAATAATTCAAGAAAATTATGTAGATAATTCCTAATGTTATGGATTAAAAAATCTCAATTCCCCTTATTCAAGGGATTCAAAACAAAAGATATTTTGATGGCCTTCAGATTTAGGAGAAGATATCCTATATTCAAATGGAGAAGATCTCCTAGATTCAGATAACCAGATTTCCTAGATGTATAATTCCACAATTCCTAGAGGGATCAGGATTCAACTTCTATAAATAGGGAAGTAAGTCAAACCCTAAAGGTATGTTACAAATCCCTACTATTTGAGATGCTCACAACACTCTACATTTTATACTCAACTACTCCGATTCTGACTTAAGCATCGGAGCCTGTGTGGCAAGAATCACACCGGTCTTTAATTTTCTACTACTAACATTTATAGACAAACATCAATAGCATATATGCACAGTTCTTATGACCAAGGTAGGTGATGCTTATCCCTAAGTCACCACACGCTAAACTCAAGTAGACTCTAGCTCAAGATGAAGGGTTTCGCTTCTTAATACATTTTCCCAAACGTTATCAAAGAGGTATTTCAAAATGGTGATCAAGCATGTTGAAAATATATTGATAAAGCAACTTCAACTCAAAGCAAACTTTCATTAACGCAAACAGCAAGGTTACAGCCCAGAAAATTAGTCTAGAACATCTCCCCCTAACACAAGTTCGTTAGCTATGCAAAGCCATAAGGAGAGTCAAACAAAATGTAGGAATGAAAATAATACAAAGATGAGAAAATGAAGAAAATGAGCTGAAGATCAGCTCCCGAATGCCACTAAAGAGTCTTCTTTTTCTCTTAACTTTCTCCAATGGTTTTTTTAGAGAGGGTTTCTTGGAGTGAGGGTGGATTCCTTCAAGAATGAACAAGGGGAATGTTTCTTGATGTGTGTGTCCTTGGAGACTTCTCCTCTTGTTTGTATTTATACCCCCTTCAGATATTAGGGCAACAACACGGACCTTGAGGGACACAGCTCTCACTTTTGGGTAAAACCTCCAATTACTGTGGTAAATCCCGTTGGGCAGTCATTTCACTGTCAGCTTGTCGTTTTCTGCTGTTTTCTGAATATGGATCTGATGCTGTAGCATCGTCAAAGCTGTAGCAAAATGCACTAAAATTAGTTCAATTGCAATTAACAATACTACAATGTAGAAAGCTAGTGTTTATGATCTTTTTAGCACAAAATCAGTGAATAAGAGTGCAATTGATGCTATCTTTAGCTAATTTATACCAACATTATACCCAAATAACTCTCTATTTGGAGAGTTATCACACAATGATAAACCAACCTAGCTGACTGGAGATCCCAAGATCTAGGTTCAAAAGGGAAAACAAATTTATGTATACAACTCAAAGGAGCACTAAGAAGGAATTATCAATTCCTAACCATTCCTATTATAAAAATTAGTGCTTACCTGGAAACAGATGAGGTTAAGGTATGCTTTTAATGACTCTTTAGCTCTTTTATAAGAGCAGGGTATTGTCAGGATACTCTTTAGCCACCTATGTAGGTGTAGAGGGGTCGCTTTTATGAGAATTTTCAAGGCTGAATTCTCTAAAAAAACTCATGAAACCAGGTGGTATTTAGGGCCAAAATGAATACAAACATAAGAACCTTTAGTATTTCGAAGAATGTCTATGTAAATACTATGGATTTGATTTACTCATAAAAAGTTGACAGTTCAAAGTTTTTAACTACTAATCGGTTATGTAAACTCCATAGCTTTACTAAGGAAAGTTCAAAGTCTTAGACTACTTATCCTGATGATGTTATTCTTCATGAGTAATCGTACACGTTTTTCAAAATAAATTTTATTCATGTGGAGGATTGTTGGAATTTTTGAATAAAATAATTTTTTATTAAAAATGAAGAATCACAACTTTTCATGAAATGGTGTGTAAGTTATGTCTTTTTTACATGGAAAAATATGATTATTTGAATGACCACAAATAGTCTATAAATATGTGGCTCTGTTTAGTTTTGTAACAAAAAAAATCATACCTCAAAATTCTCTCTTTTTCCCTCTATACGAGTAGTTAAATACTAAGGGTTCGTTGAGTGAAGTACTGCATTCACAGGTTGGTAAATTCGTTCTATCTTAAGAGACAATTGTTCGTGAGACCTTGAGTGCCGTAGAGAGAACAAAATCGTCTTAAGGAAACAACGCTACGTTGGATTCGGATTGTTTATTTTGTGTTTCCTTATGACTCTACATAATATCTCCAACAATATCCCATTTGAAACCTTCACATATGGCAAATTAATTAATTTCATTAATAATGAAGGACTTGTTATATGCACAAACCTTAAACTTAAAGTCACAAAGGCAAGCATTAGGAATGTGGTTATGAGAAAGTTCAAGTTCCTTCTAGACAAAAGAAATATAAAAACTATAAAAATTATAGGCAAACCTCTTAAAAAAATCTTAAACAAAATGCAGATATTTACCAATATAATCAAAACAAACAAAACTATAAATCCCCCGAAAAAAAAAATGGAAATATAAATCTTAAAAAAAACCAAAGAGAAACCATTTGTTATAAATGCAAACAAAATGGACATATTGCCCTAATTATCCCATGAAAGGAAAAATTAACAACTTAAAAATTAACGATAAATTAAAAAAATCAATTATTAAATATGCTAATATCATCATATTCTTGTTCATAATATGTTTCATATAACCGAAATTTTTAAATCCAAAAAAACAGTGATGAAACTTCCTCTGAAGAATCGTTATCTTGCTCAAATGATAAAATCAATCCCTGTAGCCATAAGCAAACAATTAATGTTATAACAAATGACAAAAAATCCCTTCTAAACATTGTTGAACAATTTGATGATCTAGAGATCAAAACAGAGTATCTCCTACAACTAAAAGATTTAATAGCCAATGAAAATGCAAAAAAATATAGAACATTATAACCTTAAATTCCATCGAGTTTCCCTTACTTGATGGAACAACCCAAACTTAAGTTATTTCAACTACATGAAATGATCTTTCAAATTGGTCAATAAACTATAACAAATAAAACAATAAATAAAAGACCCACTCATTATTAGTTAATAATCCGAGTGATTGGATTTAGTTTTTGATCCCTCGAAGTGTTCTTGATCCAATGTGGAGACAACTAAGTAAGGAAATTTCTCATTGAGTTACATAAATAAATTGCGAATATGGTCCAAGTAATAAATGCCCAAAGTTTCTTTTGGGTTCTTGCAAACCCTTCTAATAGCATTTGAGAATACAAATTTTTGTTGTACCCCAAGTGCATTTTTGTTATAATTAGTGGAAAAAAATGATTCCGCTATTTATAAATTAATAATTTAATTGAAAAAAATTATCTTTTGCGAGAACCCTTCATGTTTTCATTCATTTCGAATCTGGACTCTTCTATGTCATTTTTATTTACTTACTTTTCCCTCTCTCTTCCGGATGGGAGGAAAAGAAAAGAAGGGGGCAGGATAGAACCAGTATACTATTACGATCAACTATACTTAATCATTTATCCTATTAAATGAAAAACATTAACCCATTATCCTGATCCTGGGCGGAGTCAGACCGATTCAGATTATTCCAATGTTTGATTATTTATTTGATTTGTCCCAAAAAAAACTTTGTGAATTACCCGTTGAAAGAGATTTTTGTCGCCATCGGAGCCACAAAGGACTATCTAAATTTATTCTTTTCTGACGATAAGCTCCAACCAAACGTGAAACTTTGGTTTCATTCGGCTCCTTGGCCAGGAGGGTTTCTTAACGTCTTCTTTTTTCCTCTCATCGGAGTTATTTCACACAGATTTGCCATGGTAAAGAAGAATTAGGCCAAAAATTAGGATACATTCTAGGAAAATAAAACTTCCATTGAAGAGAAGCAAATGAAAGGCTTTCATAAAAATTCTGGTAGATTTGAGAAAGTTTTCAAAGCTTTTTCTATTTTTTTATTAACTGATTTATGTATAGGATTCCATTTGCCCCATGGGTAATAAACGAACTTAATAAAAACGAACTTAATAAAAAGAAGTCTTATTTTACTGGATCAACTTGTAGGTTGTCTTTTAATTTTTTTCTATTCGTTATTATCTTTATTATTACCAAATCAACGCGGATAGTTAACACGATGACTCCAGTTTTATGAATCATCAAAGTCAAGGAAAACCTCTGAAATTATTTCAATATTGGACCTTGGACATATAATAGTTTCGCTTTAGAAAGAAGATCTTTTGTTTGTCTCATGGTAGCCTACTCCAGTTGCCAAAAATCTTCAGCAAATCCCAAGAAGGTTTTCATCACAAAATATTTCTAGATTGGATCCATAGATCTCGATCGAAAAAGAATCAAAGAAAAAAGAAAGAATTGGAATTGATCGATATATTTCTCGAAACGACCTTTGGATCATAATTCAATCAAAAAACTTCTAGAATTACCCAACGTCATCTATTAAAATAAGGATAATGTGTCAGAAATGGATTACTGTTCAGATGATAAGTAATAGGTAGGGATGACAGGATTTGAACTCGTGACATTTTGTACCCAAAACAAACGCGCTTACCAAGCTGCGCTACATCCCTTCAATTGGTCTACAGTCAACTAGATGGATTGAATCGAATTGCTATAAGACAACCTTGTGGATGTTTCGAAGAATGATTCTAGAATTCGATGGAATCCAAGATATGATCCGATTGATTGCGTAAAGCCTACGGTAGCAACGGAACCGGATCCTCCTTTTCTTCCGAAAAAAGGGAAGGAGAAGTATCTTCTTCGGTGGATCCCTCTTGTTCCTATTTAGTCCCCTTTGTTTCGGAAGTGGTTTCTATTTCTACATCTGTTTCTTCCTCGCTTTCCCCCTTTCCTCCGCCAGATCTAGAATTATCCTCAACGGTTTGTGTAGCCATAAATAATCCTATATATATTTTTAATTCAGTGAGATCTGTGACTTTGTATCATTTCTTATTTAAACGAAAAAGACCGATTTGTAATTTATTAGTTCTTAATTTGAATGATTACCTGATCTAATTAGATGTTAAAACTATATTATTGCTTGATGCGGGAGGACTTTCTCATGAGTGAGTTATCAATTTTTTTATGTCCCTATCCAAATTTTTCTTTCGCTAGGCCCAATTTTGATTTGAGGGAACGAAAGTGTGGAGCTGAAATAACTCACTCAAAACACCTTTTAAAGCGTTTCATTTTATTAGATTTCTAAATTTTGGTGGATCAAATATAATAATAGATAAAAAAAAGGCAAAACAAAATAAAGATTTATTATAACCTTATAATAAAAGAAAAAAATAACAAAACGAGATTGTTATCTGTAATTCATCTACAAAGATAAGACATTAATGATGAACCAAATGAAGTGGCCAGTTATAATTACTAGTGAGCAATAATGGAATAATTCTTTTATATTCATAGAGATAGGGGACATAATTCAGCAAAGAACTATTACAAATAATGAAGAAACTAATAGATTTAGCCCTTATTATTTATTATCATGTGGGAGTTAGAATTAATTCCCGTTTATCTACTTTTATCGATGTGGGGAGGAAAGAAACGGTTGTATTCAGCTACAAAGTTTATTTTGTACACTGCAGGAGGTTCCATTTTTTTGTTAATTATGTTAGATATCAAGGAAAATCTATTCTGGTTTCAAAAGATACGCATGAATAATGATTTAATAACTATCTTTGTAGCTCCATAATGTTTAAGTTTATGCTCCTACCTATTATCTGGATATACTAAGAAAGATGTACGGTCTTTGATCAGAGAACGGCCGTTTTGGTTTTGTACGGTCGATGCACGAAAACAGGTCGGAGTAAAGGATCGTCAATCCGACTCTAACCAAACTTTTCTGGTTTACCCCAGCATTCCCCACTTGTCCGACTGTTGCACCGTCTGATTTGATTCGTTCTCAATAGCCATTGAAATTTTTTATTGATTTATTTTTAATACCATTAGGAAATTTTTTATTGATTAGAAAAAGAGAATCTATATCCAAGAAAGGTCTAACAGTTCCATTAATAACTGGTCGTTTTGATTCTTTGGAACAACTCGATGAATTTAGTAGATCTTTTTAGGAGGACCAACACGACCAATTAATGTTTGGATAAAAATTCTTTCCGGAACCATCCTATTTCCAGGACTCACTAAAATCCCTCAGATGATTCCACAATCGGTTCTACGTTCTCCCCGAAATGTGTTGAGGCGCAGCAGTTGACTGGACATCTAGGGGTAAAGTACTGATATTTGGGCATTATAACTACAAAGAAGACTTTTCGGATTTTGATTCTTTCGTATCTTCAGAGAATTTTTTTTATTCTTTTCATTGATTAAAAAATCGAGTCAGACTTTATATATTATTTTGATATGATAAATTAGTTCAATATTATAATTAATATGGGTTGCTCGGGACTCGAACCAGAACATTTCAAAATCACGCAAAGAAAAAATTTTTATTTTTTTTTATTCTTCACGTCCCGGGTCATTATATAGGAATCCGAACGATCAACTTGCTTTTCCATCAAACATTTATTTTGGATTTCAATAATTTTTTAAACAAAAAAATTTCGGGTATAAAATTGTACTCTATAAAAATTGAGGTTTCAACTAAGTATCGTAAGTAAATTACTCCCAGTTGTTCAGTCATTTAATAACCCCTTGGTAACTTCTAGTTTGATGAGGGAAACCACGAAAATGAATCTTCTAATGAAGGTTATAGATTCGGGCAAGAGGAAGAAATTTATAATATTGTAGCTGCTCATGGTTTTTTTGGTCGATTGGTTGAAACTTTAGCATGGACTCACGAACGCACACCTTTGGCTAATTTGATTCGATGAAGAGATAAACCTGTGGCTCGTAAAACAAAAAAATATGCTGATTCGGGTTGGGTATACTATATTTAATTTATAACGGAACCCTCGCCCTTAACCCATTAACGAAAAAGAAAAAATGTCACCAGTAAGATACACGCGAAATACGTGCATGAATTTCTACTAGGATGGTTTTTGAGTCAAACCGATTCAGATTATTCCAATGTTTGATTATTTATTTGATTTGTCCCAAAAAAAGCTTTGTGAATTACCCGTTGAAAGAGATTTTGCTAGCGAAAAAGCTTTCAACCCTGGCCGACGCCCTTTGTTTTTCCAAAGATTTTTACGAATACGTTTTTTTTTATGTATAGAAGTGCGCTTTTTTGGGAATTGATTATCCATTTTTTTCTTGGTCAGATCAATAAGGTCATGAAAAACATTTGTGGTTAATAATTTTCGAATAATTGAAAAAATCGATAAGAAAGATTTTTTTTTATCTCACAATTAATCAAGATCAAGAAGCTTGATGTTAAGAAAAGATCTTTTACTGGAAGGTTAATCAGAATATTAATAAAACCGAAGGATCAATTCATGTCAGCCTCAATATTGATCCAGGCTCCAATATCGGTCGTGCTTGGATGGCGGCTCAAGATCAGCCTCATGAAAACCTTATATTCCCTAAGGAGGTTTTTCACCTCATACGGCTCCTTGAGGGCCATAAATAAATCTAAGGAGCGTGTTTCAGACTCGGCGCCGGGATCCAATTGAATTAATAAAAGAGTGAGAACGGAACGGAAATTAAAATGTGATGGCTAAGTCTAATTCCTATTACTTTGGTTGGATTATTTGTGACCGCATATAGCATGGGCATGTGGAATCCCGTGTGAATCAGCAAGGACCACTCATTCAGGAAAGAAAAGTTGGATTTATCTAGTGAGTATAGGGAAAATGGTGGGATGGAAAAGATAGAAAATCAATAGAACGAAGTAGAGTTCAATCATTTGATAACCAGAGTCATTCTTTGATAAATGATCACTACGAGTCAGACTCAATAGAATTTGATCAATCATTTTTTCTGTCGTTAAGGTGGAGAACTGAACCGTATCGGGGGAGTCGTGGCTGATCTACCTCATGGCTGGATAGATAAATGTTTGGATTTCGTAATTCTTTTTTTTTTAAAGAAAAACAATAATGCCTACAGTAAAAGGACTAATCAGTTAGTTATTTCTTTCATCATCCCAAACATGCCAATATTAGTACTGATATCCCCTAATAAAGATTTAATAAAAAAGAAAGAACAAAAAAATGATTTTTGTTTTTTAACAGTTTGGGGAATGGAAGCTAAACTTCCTTTTGGTTCTCCCCGACTCAATTCTGACATAAGGTACTTATTAAATTGCGAATCCCCACCCTTAACCCATTAACGAAAAAGAAAAAACAAAAAGATAAGGTCATTCCATTTCGAGTTGCCTTAATTCAATTATTTGAATTAATATCTGGGACATGAAAGTATCCTTAAAGACTCGTAAGATAGTCGAAAAATAATTAGCAAACACTTTGACAAGATGTTCGATTTTTGCATAAAGCAGATTCATTTTATACGGTTTCCTTGATCAAACTAAAAGTTACCAAGGTCAATTTTGGATCCAATTCGGAATTTTCCTTGGGAGGTATAAGGAAGAACAAAGAAATTATTTTTTATTAAAAGATGAGATCAATTCAGAAGTACCCTTTTTCTTTATTATTAGAACATACAAAATGTTCCTTTCTTGATCTGTTCTATAGAAATAGAACCCCTCCCCTTAATGCCTGAAAGTTGGGTAGGATGGCCGGACTCTCATGTTGATCCGAATGAATCATCCTTTCCATTGGAGATTTATAATTCTTCCATTTTACTGGACGGAATTTCAATGAATTAGATTTGATTCACAAGAACCCCGTTTTAGGGATTGGCGACTTACCCATTCAATGACTTTGGCACTGGACGTTCCAAAAATGGGGTACTATCGGGTCGAAAAGACTAGTTTTCTAGAAGCCTCTTGTTCATATCTCTTATCTCAGAGACAATGGTATCTAATAAGTTTTTCTACTCAACTTCGGGGGGATTTTCATATCTTGTCCATTCTTTCCAGTCTTTTCTTTTCCATAATTGGATAATCTTTGGAATTATCTCAATGAACAAAAAATAATAAATTTAAACCAAAAATTTATAAATAGAATTCAAGTTCTAGATAAGGGATGTACTAGATAAAAAGACTCTGATGATAAAAAATTATAATCTCACAAAAATATTTTTAAGATATACAAAAAAGAAATGTACGATTAATTCGTAAATCACATCATTTTATAAAAATTTTCGTTGAAAACATAGACATAGGGATTTTAAAAATTGGAATAAAGAAATGCATTGTAAAATGCAAACCCTTTGACAAGATGTTCGATTTTTCCATAGAAATATATTCGCTCAAAAAGACGCCTATACGAAGTTAATGGTATATGAGAAGATTAGTTCCATAGAAAAAGGAAAATGGATTCGGAGAAATATTTTCTTGTTTTTACCCTAAAAGCAAAGCAATAACACTTCAAGACCTTGGTAGAGAAGTTAATCTTTTAAAGGCAGAGGTCTCAAACATTATAAAAGAAAATTCTCAAATACGACTTTGAATTATTAACTTTACAAACTCAACAAATGACTGAACCTTCGATTCTAATTATGAAACACATGGAAATATTGGAATAATAAATAATAAAACAAATGAAACTCTTAATGAATCTTTTATCGATAATAAGATACACCTACAAAAATGGTATGTTGTTACCAACTTCGTAATTAGCAAAGGATATCATATAACCTCAAAGGTTCTAATCGATTCACGAGTTGCCCAAAGTTGTATGTGAGAAGCATTGATTTCCACAAAATATTTCGAAAAAACCTCTAATAGACTTCATGGAGCAAAGAGACAATGATTAATATAAAATACAAACTTATAATGCACACTTGTAATCAAGGATATTGTTTTAAGAATACAGTATTACTTGTTAAAAGACTTAGATAAAGAACAATTAAGCCATCGTTTAGTGACGTTCTTGTTTCCTGTTTCTTGTTTCTAATTTTTTTTTTTTTAAATTACAAATAGTAATATATTTGGTAACTATTTCTATTTGTTGTTTCTTTCAAAAAAGAAATATAACAAAAAGAAAATGTTTGATAACTGTTTCCTATTTCCAGTTTTATGGTTCCTTTATTTAGTTTGTTTAGTACAACGCAACTCCTGAGGTGGAGATTCGAATTCCAACGACTTCTTGACCAAGAATATATGTTTTAACTCAAATTGACTTATGTTTATTTTTAGTTAAAATAAAATTGAGTATATATGATATAAAAAGATACGATATACATCCAAAGAATATAATTCATTAAAGAAAATATAATTTATTTGATAAGAAGGTATATACATTATTACCTTTAAATAAAAAATTAAAGTTTCAAAATATTTTTAATTTAAAAAATATAAAACATATTTTTGTTTAAGAAAATATAATAGCTGAAATAAAGATTTTTTTTAATATTCTTAATTAAAAAATAAAAAATATATTTTTGTCTAAGAAAATATAATAGCTGAATAAATTTTCAAAATATATTTAATTTGATAAATAGAAAATATGTTTTTTTGTTTAAGAAAATAAAAAAAAAAATAAAAATGAGCTCTAGTGTACATTATATACAATTCATACAAAACACACCCTGGACATTAAAAAACAGAAACTAAAACAGTAAAAACGAAACTAGTTTTGTAGTTTCCAAAATTCGACATTTTTTTAAATGTTTATCAAAGTTTAGAAACGAGAAATATGATGGTTATCAATTAGGATCGGATCGGAGGGCATGTGCCCACCCTGGATTTTAAACCCTGTATCTAGGGATGATAACAGGGCAGGGTAGGACCGGGGCATCCCACCACCCCCCCCCCCCCCGAAATTTTGGGGGAGGGGACGAGGCGGGGATTCCCCGATCGGGGATGGGGAAGTCCCCGACAAATATTTTAATATAAAAATAAGTAAATGGGTCTTGGACATGGACTTTAAAAAAAATGTAAAAATATTTATTAAAATTAATATATATTAATATTATTATATATAAAAATAAAAAACTAATAAAATATTAAACAGGATGGGGCGGGGAGACCTTCCCCCGTCCCCGCTGGGACCCCGATTAGGATCATTGGTTTGACCCCATTCCGAATCAAACCGAGGATTCTCTGACCCGATCGGGTTGGGTATCCGCGAGGATCAGGTCCCGCGAGTTTTTTTACCATCCCTACTTTGTGTCCCCACGCTTGCGTCCGTAGTTCGAATTCTTTTTTTTTTTTCCTTTCTTTTTCGTGACAGTTCCAGTCAGCACCTCATTTTTCCTTTCAATTTCCTAACAATATATCTTAACCTTGTCTCAATCCTACAATCTGCATTTTTTTATTTGTTATTTTTTTTCTTTTTCTTTTGTTTTTTAACCAAACTATGTCCAATTCTTAAAAAAAAAGGTTTTTTTTTTTTACAAAATAATGTCTAACTTTTTTAAATAAGTGGTTTTCTACAAAAATATGCCCAATCCTTTTTATTCAATAAAGTAATTTTAATTTTTTTTTGACCAAATAGTTAAATTTATATGTTGAATGTATTTCTTTTATAAATTTAAGTTCATAACCCTAAAATTAGATAAACGTTATAATTTTTATCACTCTATAAAATTTATGTTTGTTCATCTATTAAGTTTAAAAATCTACAAAAACTTACTAATTTAACAAAAATCAAGTTTCTCAAATTAAGTTTGATTAATGTACAAAATCTAATGTCAAATAACTCAGCCAAATAGTAAATTTTGTAACATATTTTAAAGCTTTGGGTGAAAATTACAATATTATCCTGTTGTAAGATGAAAATTGATACATATTGTCAAGTTCTCGTATAAATTTGATTTTTCTTTAAAAAAAAAGTATAAATTTGATTTTTCCAATCTTTATATGCATTTGTGCCCCGACATAGAATCTTGGATCCGCCACTGTTACCAAATAAATCTATTTCTCAAAAATTAGAAACAAAAACAAGAAATAGGAGACGGAAATATCAAACGTACCCTAAATAATCCTAATGTCAATCCTAATGTCTAGAAGAAAATCACACGGTTAAAAGAACTAATCAAAAAGAAATATGCTCATTTTTACCTAATACCTTGTGGGAATGGAAAAGACGTATTGTAAGCCTGCCTACTTTCATGAATCCAAAATCCCCACAGATCTATACAAAAATTTTAGACAGATAAATAAACTTAGATTGAAACTAAAAAATTTAGAGAGACAACCAAAATTTTAGAGAAAAAATTAGTGAGAATAAACAAAATTAAAGATAAATAAATTTAGATAGGTGAAAAAAATTTTAAAAATGAAAAAATAAAAGTATCACATTTGAAGGTGGAAATAAGGTTAAATAGATAGACGATTTGAAAATTTAAAAAATAAAGGGTCAAATTGCAAAAACCACTCCTGAAGTATGGTGGTCGTTACAATTACACCCTTAAACTTTCAATTGTAAAAATTAAACCCTCGAACTTTTATAAATGAAAAAATTAAACCCTCAAACTTTCAATAATAAAAATTAAACCCCTAAACTTTCACATATGATAAAATTGCACTCTCTAATTCAAAATTGTAAAATCTAAACCCTAAAATTTTGAAAATTTGTATGTATTTGACAATTGTAAAATTCAAAAAAAATTTATGTTCGTGAATATTCAATTTTGCAGACAAACAGTAGTTCACAAATGGGATATATGCTCCATCATTCATTAACTTGTGAAGGATTTAACAGAACAGTGGACATTATTTTCCATTTCAATTTTCAACATCAGATTTTTAAAAGTATCAGATTTATTAATTACCTATGCGTACAAATCTATGCCCCAAAACTTGGCGGGGCGTTTGGTATTTCCTGTCAATTCTGCCGATAGAATTATTATTCATGTCTTCTTTTGTAAGCTTAAACTTAAAAACTTTGAGCAATCTCTCGGATTTCGACGTCCCTGAGAGCAATTTGAGCAATACTCTTTCCATATTTATCGGCAAGTCTCGAGGAAAAAGGCTTTATAAAAATTGTCTGCAAAATCGGATATTGAAGAGCAAAAAAAACTTCATTGAATTCAAAATTAATGAAGATGAGAATATTTTCGGTACATAATATGGAGGAATTGTAAAAAAATACCATTTTAAAAAAATTTAGGATTTAATTTGAATTTGGAGGGTACAATTTTATCATATGTGAAAGTTGAGGGATTTAATTCTTACTATTGAAAGTTTGAGGGTTTAATTTTTTCATTTATAAAAGTTCGAGGGTTTAATTTTAACAATTGAAAGTTTAAGGGTATAATTGTAACGACCACTATACTTCAGGGGTGGTTTTTACAATTTGCCCAAAAATAAATAATCATTTTAAAAACTAATTTCTTGTTAATTTGTTGACAAAAATAATTTGGGAATCATCGCCAAGTGATTGACCAGGAATTACTTAGAGTAATTAATTTTGGATTTTCTAAATCACTTGAAAATTATTGCATAACAAGTTTTTGTTTGTTTGTTTCCTTTTATTTTGCCTCTTTTAGTACAAGAAATGTTGCGGGAGATTCAATAACTTTTTCGTCAAATCTAGGTGTCAATTATTACTAAGCTTATTGTCAAACATATTATTTTAAAATGGTTGCAATTTTGACATAAGTGAAAGTGATTTAGCCAGGTAAAAATCAGTGCCAGACACAATCATCAAATTGACCTAGTCGGTTTCAGTCGGTCGGAAATTTTCTTTTTTTCCGTCTCTATACAAACCGACTTTTCAATCGGTTGGTTTGATCGATTTGTAAGAGGTACTAAATTCGAAACTAAAACGATTCTAAATGAGTGGTTCTGTGACTGAAATGAAATGCAGGGGAGATTGAATGAAGAAAGAAGAAAGAGAAAGAAAAGGGTGGAGAGGAAGAACATGGGTGAAGAACATGGGAGAAGAAAGGGTTCAGAGTAAGAACATGGGAGAAGAAGAGAAGAAAGATGGATAGAGAAGACGACAAAGAGAGGAAGGAATGGATCATGGACAAGAAAGAGAGAGATATTGAAAAATAGGATAAGAACGAATCTCTATTAAACAGCCACGTAGGTAGGTGGGGAAGTAAAATGTGGTAAAAAATAAAATATAATAATAATAAATATATATATATAATTCACGTGTATCACGTGAAACATAATTTGTCTTTTCAATTTAATTCTCCCTCTCTTTGTACAGACCGTTTCATCCTGTAGACCGACTGACGTGGTTTTACTATGCCTTTTAAGTGTGAAAGGTGAATAGATCCAAAAATTTAAGTGGATGGATTTGGTAAATTTAATCTATTTACTAACATCTCAATATAAACCTAAACCAATTGAATTATGTTCATGTCGCAGATAAAATGTATTTCAAACCCAATTTCAGACGTGCATCCCACGGTACAGTGTACAGTTATTAAAAGGCAACACATTCTGATGATAAGCTTATTGATTATTGGGCGATGTTTAGTTTTCTATAAATAACAAAGCAGCCTACTCAACCATCAATGTAGTAAGAGATTTTCCATTAAATTATTGAAGCACAAAGTTTGCATTCATTTGGAGATGGAAGTGGAAATCATTTCAAGAGAAATCATAAGGTCAGGAGCCTTCCAGAGGGACCAACACCAAAAATCTTTCCATCTTTCACTTCTCGACATTTATATTCATGGAATCGAAGTTTACACTCCCATCATCCTCTTCTACAGCACCAACAAGAATCAAAGTAATAATAATGAAAATACAATTTCTAGTTTAAAGCTGTCTCTGTCTGAAACATTGGCTCGCTTCCCCATGCTTGCTGGAAGAATCAAAGGCAATTTTGTGCATTATTGTTCCTCCAATAATGGCGCTCTCTTTGTTGAGGCCTCAGTCAAAGCTTCCATGGCTGATTTTCTCAGAAATCCAAGCCCTGAGTTTCTTGCGAAGCTCCTTCCTTTCCCTGATTTGTATTCCACGGAGCCGTTGGAGACGGCTGTCCAGGTTTGTGTTGATAGGTTGCGGTAAATTTTCGAAAACGCTCCTCACTTGTTGGGTCTTCACCAGGTCCTTTTTAGGTATACTATCGAAGATAACTGCTGGGAAATTTGTGGAGATGTCCCTGTTTACCTTCTCACTTTTTTCTTTCTAATATATATTTGAATATCGCTAAATGACCATATTGGAAATATCCGACATCTTAAGTCGTTTATCCAAATATACTATTAAATATGAACTCATGAATATTGATATTGTATTACATCTAACAAGCCCATGTGAGGTTTATAATACGTTGCTAATTGGATTTTGAGATGAAATTACATATATCTTGATGTTACTAAATCAAAAAAATGTGATACCATGTTAGACTTTCCTCGAAGCCAAAAGTTTAAGTAGAAAGGTTATAAAAAATTTAATCTTTCCTTCATGTTCTGTTAGGTTGCGGTTCAAGTTAACTTTTTCTCGTGCGGTACTGGAATTGCAATGGGCTTTTCTTTCTTACACAAAATTATAGATGGAACCACCATGAGTGCCTTCATAAAATCTTGGGCTGCATTAGAGAAATTAGCATGTGGGAGTTATGAGGCCTCTTCTTCACTTTTCCCAGCAAAAGAAATATCAGCGAATAACAATGATTTGGTGTTCCCAAAAAGTCCATTTTTAGAGGCACAACCAAAACATTGCTCTATAAAAAGGTTTGTTTTTGATGCTATGGCAGTCTCAAATCTCAAAGTTAGAGCCAAATCTCAAATTGTTTCCAATCCAACGAGCGTTGAAGCTGTAACTTGCTTTATTTGGAAGCATGCAATGAAAGCTGCATCAACATTTAAATCATTAGGTAAGAATATAATTGATTGTGTGTTTATATTATGAAGACGAAAAAAGAAAAACATTAAATGTCATCAAACACAACTCGTATATTTCTATAAAAAATAAAAGAATTTTAAAAATATTTACAAACATATACGAATCATTATAAGCTAATTTCTTCTCTCTTAACAGATAAGAAAGAAGTTATTGGAAATGGTGAGAAGGGAAGTTGTGTTGATACAAAATCGGGGTCGCTTTTAGTTCATACCCTTAACATGCGTAGAAGAATACAACCACCATTGTCAGAATATGATGTTGGCAACATTTTTTGGACAAGTCGTGCTTATTATGAAGCATCAAACACAAACATAAATTTGGGTGATCTCGAAACTATATTGAGACAATCGTTCCTCGAAATAACCAATGATTTTATACCTAAAGCAACGGGAGACGATGGATTTGAAACTATTTTGAGTTCATTACACCAATTACATGAGTCTTATGCAAAGGCTTCCGAGTCATATGCATTCTCGAGCTGGTGTAACATGGGTTTAAATAGAGTGAATTTTGGATGGGATAAGCCTATATGGATTGCAATTGGAACAAAAGCTAATGAGTCGCCGGTGAATATGATTCTGTTGATGGACAGAGCATCGGGTGAAGGAATAGAAGCATGGATTACTTTGGATGACAAAACAATGAACTTGTTAGAAAATGACTATGAGTTTCTTGAGTTTGCTTCCCCCAACCCAAGCATCACACTCGATTAAAATCTCATAATGGTACTATTACTTATGTTTTAATTGAGTCGTTGAGCAATAATTAAGCGTGTTTTGTTATTGGAAGTCTAAAAGATATGAGATTTCGATTGTATTAATTATCAATATGAGTATAGTTAAAAACACTACTCCCAAATTCTCTATTTTTGTACTGAGTTTTTTTTTCCTCTCAATCTTTTTTATGCTATTAGAGGTATAGACACCTTACGACCTTTTCAAACAACGTACAAGAATCTTGCAATCAAATTGTACGTACATCTTTTTCGTTTCCTAGTTCAGAGTCCACCTGTACATAAAAATCTAACACCTGTGTGGTGCTCTGTCGAATGCATTTGCATGCTTAAGTCAGAATACAAGGTGGGAGCAAACGAGTATGGAGCAAGTAGAATAAAGACAGTAATCTAGTGAGAGTCTACTTGAGAGTGTAGAATTTGTTAGGAATGTCAAAAGAGAAATATGTTTTTCAAAACAAAAATTTAATCTTTTTAGTTTTTTGTGTGGTCCAATTTAAGAGATGAAAAGAGAGGGGGCCTACAAATGTTGAATATTATTTAAAGGGATAACAGTAGATAGAGTCATTAGGCAATTTCAAAATATATGGTCAAACAACTTTCACTTTTCAATATCGCCAAATAAAAATAGGAAGATTTGTACTAATGTTTTAGGGATGAAATTACTCTCTTCTAAAATAATTTTAAA
Source organism: Momordica charantia (assembly GCF_013281855.1). Lineage (NCBI taxonomy): Eukaryota > Viridiplantae > Streptophyta > Magnoliopsida > Cucurbitales > Cucurbitaceae > Momordica > Momordica charantia. Next base: position 8,198,526 of record NW_028275157.1, on the reverse strand, counting down.
ATGAATTTGTTATTTTTTCCTTTTTCACAGGAGAATCCCACCTAACCATCTTTATTGGATAATTCAAATATTTTAAGAATCCTACCTATATTTTTCAATTCAAATAGTTTTCTAACCAATTTACTAACAAATCTAAAGAAAACAAATAATTAGAAATATAAATAACACTCAAACTAGAACAAATTGATCAACAAACACAACAAATAAAAAATACGGTGAACAAAGAAACAAAAATACAATAAACAACAAATACGGACAACAAGTATGGTGAACAGAGAAACAAAAGTATAAAAAATACGGTGAACACAAAAATACAACAAATACGGCGAACAGAAAAACAAATATGGTGAATAGAGGAACAAATACGATGAAAAGAGGTGTATTTTTTGAACAATTAATAGAAAAATATAAAAATAAGGAGATAGTAACAAATACAGTGAACGAAGAAATAAGGTATATTTTTTTGAACAATTAGTGCAAAAATACAAAAATAAGGAGAGAGTAACAAATACAGTGAACAATATCAACTAAAGAAGTACAAATAGTGTGAAGAAATAAGGTATATATTTTGTGAACAATTAATACAAAAATATAAAGCACCCTACCTCAAATCAAAAAGGTACACGAACTACGGAAACTCGACATACAAGCATCCCTCTCCTTTACCCCGCCCCACTTGTAACCCACTGCGTTGCCCACCATTGTTCCCTCGCTCCTCTCTAGTCAACTCGACTCTGATAGATTCCATCTCTAATCGTCTCCCTCAATGTGATGTCTCCTTATAATTGGCGAATTCTATCTCTATATATATCTAAATTTATAATAATAGTGATAAAATATAGGAGAGATCATGGAAGTTGGGATATTTTGATTTAAAAACTAATAACTAGATAGAATGGTAAAAGTATCAAATATGAAACTTGAAAAACACTCGGAAGAATATAAATGGACATTTTTTATTATCAAAGATGATTTGACAATTTTTCCAAATAGGGACACCTACGGTAAATTCTCTTATTTAAACCCATTCACTCGGCTACTGGGATTACGATAGGGTAGGCCCAAATCTGTTATATTGAATGTTGGGGCTAAGACATTATGACTTGAAATATTTTAAAGCCATAATTTTTATTAAATGTTTTTTGAACGTTTTTTCATAAATGTTTGATAAACGTTTTTCATAATAAAATGTTTCATAAATGTAAAACGGTATGAACGTTTTACATTTATTTCAAACTGGCTTTTATATTTAATTTTTTGGAAAATCGTTTCTCTCTACCTCCTATATAAACCACACATTCCATTTGCAAAATAGACATCTTCTACAACATTCTTCTCTCCTTCTAATTCTCTCTCGATTTCTTTTCCATTTTCTATTTTCAAGTTTGTTCTGAGTTGATTCTAATCCTAAGTGTACGCCTGAATTCAGGTATTGTGTTAACCTTGGGAAGTAACTGGCAATTAACTATTTAGCACCGTGGTCGTGCCAAATTTTGCTTTCAAGACAGTGGGTTCCACGGCACAACGTCTTTTCCTCATTTGCTCTTACAATTTGATAGCAAAATTTATGGCTTCAGTAAGATCCGGTAAAGTGCTTCCAGATCTATCCAAACTCGAATTATTGGATGGATCCAATTACCGACGCTGGGCTCAGAAGCTACTCATCTTTTTCGAGCAATTGGAGGTAGACTACGTCCTGACCACCACCTCTGTCGATGTAGCCGCCGTCGCCGTTGGAGTTATCGCTGGAGTCGTCGCTAGAGTTGCTATTGGAGATGCCGCCGGAGTTCCTACCGGAGCCATCGCTGGAGCCACCAACGTTGCTACCGCTGCCGCTGATAAAGTTCGAAAAGGATAACAAGACTGTTCGCGAGCATCTCCTTAATCATATGAATGACCCACTATTTGATCTTTTTGTTGTCCAAAAATCTGTGAAGGTTATTTGGGACACTTTGGAGTCAAGATATGGTGGAGATGATGCCGGGAGGAAAAAACATGTGGTTGGCAAATGGTTGCAGTTTCAAATGGTAGATGACAAACCAATCATGAATCAAGTTCACGAATACAAGAACTTGGTGGTTAATGTTCTATCTGAGGACATCAAGATGTGCGAAATCCTCCAGAAAAATATACTGCTCGAGAAATTTCTCCCTTCCTGGAGTGATTATCGCAATCATCTGAAACACAAGAAGAAAGATCTAACGTTACACGAATTGATCAGTCATATGCGCACAGAAAAAGCCAATAGGCAAAAGGATAAACTCTCTCCTCAGTTTGTCAATTCAGTTAATGCTAACTCAATTGAATCTTCTGTTGCAAATAAAGACAGGTTCAAAGGCAAAGGAAAACAGGTTGTCAAGGAAAGAGTCCAAAAAAAGAAGGGATTTTAATTCAAGAGTTTCAGAACTCTCTCTAGGGTCCTACATGCTTCTAAGTCATGACCCATGCAATATTCATTCACAATGAGGTCAACATGCAACATACGAATCAATGTTCAGTTCATAATAGTCCAGCATGATTCCACAACATAAACAACATGCTAACAACGAAAACAATATATCAACATGCTTTCAAAATATAACCATTCACACAAAACTTAGTATGCTTTTGTGAACACAACACTACACTAATATAATTATCAATAATCCAGAGACACATCCAACATTCCAACAAATTTTCATAATAGTCAGAACACGTCAAACTCACAATATAACAATATCAATATGTATAAAGTAGTACCAACCGCAAGCAATCATGCAAGAATAATCATAGGCACACAAGCAAACAATTTGTTCATAGCAACACACGACAAACAAATCCCCTTAGGTAAGAAACTACTTACAAACAAAAGGGTCCTAACACGCTACTAAGCTCGCCGAAGGATTGCCTAAGTCAAAAGCAACCAAATTTGGGTTAGAGTCCATCCAAAAACACTCAATTTGTATTGAAACAAAGCTTAGGTGAGTTGTTACCTACTAACTCACACTAAAACCTCTTAGGTTAGGAGTTGGTCGACACCGAGGAGGTCAGGCTTCCAAATCCAAGTTTGAAGGGCTTTGCGCTTGCTGGTCCGATGCCAAAAATCGATGGGTAACTCAAATCAAACTTTGTTTGAGCGTGGGTAGGTGCCGAATAGATGCCAAAAGGGGATGGGTATTGTAAATCGGCTTCGTACGAGAGGTGGGTCATCGCCAAACATCATCGAAAAGATGAAAAACATCATGAACTCACCGGCTTCATGAATCCGAGATCCTGCTGTTGCTTGCTGTCTGAATCCAATGGGAACGTCACATGAGTCGTCGATTGTCGCCGATCAATCGTGGAGGGTCACCGGAGAGTCGCCGCACCAATCTTAAACCGCAAAGGCACCACTGCTAATGGACTGACGTTGCTGTTGCCGACCGTCGGGATGGTGCTGCCGTGGGGAGTGCTGAAACGCTGGAGTCATGTCGAATTGTGTCAGCAGCCGCTTAAAGTGTCGGGTTCTGAGGGAAAGTACGTCGCTACCGCCGATTTGGAGCTTGGACTACCGTGGAGTGCTGCAGGTGTTACTGCAACGCTCGTTCCAATCAGAAGCTATCGTCGGTCGTCAAACTCTAACAGATTCAGTCGATAACGACTAAAGACGCGTCGGTTTCGTTGCACTGCCGTAGAGGAGGACGACAGAGGCTACTGCTACCGCTGTGCGCTGCCATCTAAAGTCGTCGGAGAGATGCCGGAAGGGTGATGGCTGAAGAAGAAACCAAGGATGGGGAGGGGGGGCTGGACAAGAAGAGGGAATAGGAAGATGATAAAACCTAGGGTTTTGTTTTATTTTTTTCTCGTTCTTTTATTTTATTTCCGTTTTCCCTAATTTGATTTAAAACCAAAAAGTCCACATTCCTAAGGGATTAGTACATTGATGGTCTATTTAAAGATCCTAATTACATAAAAGGATGAAATGTATATAATTTACACATTTGTCATGTATCAACCTTATTTAAGAGGGTACCCATCACATAAATTACTTAAATACCCTCTTGTATCTACAAATTCATTTTAAGATGCAAAATTGATTAATTGGAAGGTTATAATTTGGATCCCATAATTTTAGGTTAATGATCTTTCCAAAACAAATTAAAACACCAAAACATTAAAAAGAAAACCCTAAAGTCTCCAAAATTGAAAACCTCCCAAAATATCCCCAAATCCTGTCTAAAAATCTCCAAGAAGAAAGAAACAAAAAAAATAATAAAAAATGAAACATCCATTTGACAGAGGCTTTTGTATTAAAGAAATTGACAAAGATTTGAAACAATATCCCCAAATTCCCCAAAATTTGAAAACCTTAATAAATCCCCAAAATCCAAAAATAACAATCGTCCAGACCATGAGACGTTTAGAACTTCAATTTTGGATGACTCTATCTACAGAACTATAAGATATGTGTATATATCTTATATATAACTATAAGATATATACACATATAAGATATACACACATATATAGTAATATATTCATAAATACTAAGACTATGAGACATTCAAAACTTCAATTTTCTATACACATACACAAAATATATCCCCATATATACCAATCTTAACGGAAGACTAATAATTACCAATGGTATGGAGGACCCTTTCTACAGAACTATAAGATATATGTGTATATATCTTATATATATAAGATATATTCACATATACAATATATATCCATATCTACGAATATAATCAGGAATACTAAGACTGTGAGACGTTTAGAACTTCAATTTTCTATACACATACATAAAATATATCCCCATATATATCAATCTTAACAGAAGACTAATAATTACCAATGTTATAAACAGAAGGGGACAGGAGACGAGGAAGGCGTTGCACGACGTCGAAAATGTGCAAAGACATCGACGGAGAGTTTATTCGGCGACGGAAATTAAAAGTTTGGATATCTCTGGAGAAGAAGGAATAAATACCTCGTTGACGGAAGCACGCTGCACGGCATCAGAAACGTGCAAAGACGACGACAAAAAGTTTATTCGGCGGCGGAAAGAAGAAGATCTGGACGTCTCTGGGAAGAAGGAATAAATAACCTCGTTGATGGAAGCCCTGAAGAAGGAAATTGAAGGTCTGGACGTCAAACGGTGGTTGGAGACGGCAGCAGATGGCAGCAAACGACCTAAATTATTCAAAACATGATTTAACAAGATAGGAAGTTGTTAATTGGTGAGAGGAAAGAATCTTTTTTGAAGGAGAGATTTGAGGAATTAAGGTTGAAAAATTGGATGGGGCCCGCAATAATTAAATGAATATAATTACAAATTAAGGATTCAAATCTTTTAAATTTAAAAATTATAATAAAATAAAAAACAATAAATAAGGGTAGAAACGATATTAACATAAAATCCTACATGAAAATATCTAAAAGTGTAAATTTTGAAAACTAAAGACATTTATGAAATTAAGATTTAAAAATAGACCTCCCAAGATATTATCTCAATTCCCTAATCTTATAAGAAGGCCCCTCTTAAATTGTTTTAATACTAAGGTTCAATCCCCAATTTTAATAGAAAGCCCAAAACAAAATTCCAAGGAAAACGCTTCAGTAATTAAAATAAAATTCATAACAACCCAAAATAAAATAATTAACTTAAACTCTAAAACCCAAGAATAAAATTCCAAAAAGATATTAAATTTTCAAAACATTGAATTAAGACTTAATTTTAAAAAAATCTATTTCAGGAGTTCGTAAATTTAATTTATCTTAAACCAGCGAAATTAAACTCAAATTCCATTTTAAATCCTAATTTATGCAAAATTAGGACTCTGAGATAAGAAGATTCAAGAATTTCAATATTAGTTTAAGGGAAAAATCTAAAGGCACAATTTCAATCCTAAAATAAACTAGCTAGAGAACGCGGGGTGTTACACTTTTGTTCAAACTGAGACCTCTTCCACGAGTTTCAAGACTCAACTGATGTTGAATGCATATTTATGGGTAACTCAGCCATGGCTGGAGTCCTTGGAAAAGGGAAGATTCTTCTAAAACTTACTTTTGGAAAAACTTTATCTTTAAATGATGTTCTCTATGTTCCTTCTCTATGTAGGAAATTGATATCTGGAAGTCTATTGAACAGGGTGAGACTTAGGATTGTTTTTTAGGCCGACAAGGTTAACATAAAAAAGAATGATGATTTTATTGGTAAGGGATATCTAGCTGATGGATTATTTGTCCTTAACACTATGACTGCTTCTGGTACAATGAATGAAAGTAATTCTCGTTCTACTTATATCGTTGAATCCATTGCATCGATTAAAAGACTTAAAAGTTTAAATTTAATCAATGCTTCTGAACAACATGAAACTGGAAAATGTCCTATATGTATTAAGGCAAAATTTGCTAAAAATCCGTTCAAACCTGTCACTACTGGGAGTACTGAACTGTTAGAATAATCCATTCAGATTTAGCTGACTTCAAAAGCACCACTAGTAGAGCAGTAAAAAATACTGCATTTCATTTGTTGATGATTTCTCTAGATACACTAAAATTTATCTTCTAAAATCAAAGATGAAGCAAGCAGCATATTTTTTAAATTCAAAGCTGAGGTAGAAAACCACAGAAAGATAAAAAAGTTAAGATCTGATAGGGGTGGTGAATATAGTGACAACTCTCTTAAATAATTTTGTGAATTGCATGGTATTGTACATGAAGTTACTGCTTTTTATTCACCTCAACAGAATGGAATAGCTGAACGTAAGAATAGAACTCTAAAAGAAATGATGAATGCTATACTTTTGAGTGGTTTATCCGATAATATGTGGGAGGAAGCTGCCCTTTTTGCTTGTTTCATTCTTAACAACGTTCCTCACAAAAGGTTAGATAAGACACCATATGAGATTTGGAAAGGATATCCACCTAACTTGAGCTACTTGAGACTATGGGGGTGCTTGGCGAAAGTAGCATATCCAGAGTTCAAAAAACCCACGGTAGGATCTAAAACCTTTGATTGTGTGTTTATTGGCTGCCCAAAGTAGTTCTGCTTACAGGTTCATGAATATAAATGACTATTCAATTTGTGAATATAGATATGCTGTGTTCTTGAAAATATATTTTCCATGATAAAATTTGTTACTGAATCTAGTGTAGATTTAGAACAAGTGCCTTCTACGTGTGATTCTATGATAGAACCTAGGACTAATGTTGAGAATCTTGAACCTAGGAAAAGTAAAAGACAGAGAACTAGCAAAGGTTTTGGACCTGACTTTTTAACGAAAATTGTGATAAGATAGATGATCATTTTGCTTGCATGTATCTAATAGATGAAAATCCTAGAACCTACTAAGAAGCAATAAATTCAATAGATTATAGCTTATGAAAAGGTGCAATTAAAAGTGAGTTAGACTCCATAGTTTTGAATCAAACTTGAGACTTGGTAGATCTACCAGTAGGAAATAAACCTATTAGGAGCAAATGGATCTTGAAAAAGAAAATGAGACCAAATGGTTCAATAGACAAATACAAGGTTAGATTAGTGGTTGTAGGTTACACACAGAAATTTGGTATTGATTATTTTGATACATATTCTCATGTAACCAAAATAGCCACTATTTGATCTCTAATTGCTCTAGCTGCTATTCGTGGCATGTTAATGCATCAGATTGATGTAAAAACATCATTTCTTAATGGAGATTTAGAAGAAGAGATCTATATAAGTCAACCTGAAGGTCTTGTAGTAGTTGGTCAAGAAAATAAAGTATGCAAGCTTAAAAAATCACTTTATGGTCTAAAACAAGCTCCCATGAAAAATTTAATGGTACTTTAGTAAACAATGACTATTAAGTAAATTGTTGTGATACATGTGTTTCTTCAAAGAGTTTTGAAGCTGAATGTGTGATTATATGCTTATATGTTGATGACATGCTTATTTTTGGTACAAACTTAGATGTAATTAATAATAGCAAGTTATTGTTGTCTTCACATTTTGAAATGAAAGACTTAGGAGAGCCCGATATAATACTTGGTGTTAAAATAAAGAAAAATGATAAAGGTTTCTCCTTATGTCAATCACATTATATTGAGAAAATGCTGAAGAAATTTGTCTGCTTAGATAAAACACATGTTAGAGCACCCTATGATGCGAGCATAAGTCTTAAGAAAGATAGAGGTGAAAGTGTATCTCAATCTGAATACGCAAAGATCATAGGTAGTGTTATGTTTTTAATGAACTACACTAGACCTAATATTGCATATGCTGTCAATAGATTGAGTATATATACACATAATTCTAGTAAGGAATATTAGAATGTTATTCATCGTTTATTAAGGTATTTAAGAGGGACAATGGATTATAGTTTGCATTTTAACAAATTTCCTACTGTGTTGAAGGATATTGTGATGCAAACTGGATTATAGATAATGATGAGGTAAGCTCCACTAGTGGATATGTATTTATTTTGGGTGGAGGTGCTATATCGGGGAAGTCAGCAAAACAGACCTGCATAGCACGTTCCATTATGGAGCCTAAGTTCATTGCACTCGAACTAGTAGGGCAAGAAGCAGAATGGCTTAGAAGTCTTCTTGGAGACGTGACATTGTGGGGGCATCTGTGCCAGTGTCCCTACATTGTGACTCACAAGCTGTCATAGGGATTGTCAAAAACAGTGTGTACAATGGCAAGAAGAGGCATATACGCCTGAGATATGGAGTTGTGAAACAGTTGCTAAAAGGCAGTAATCCCCTTGGAGTATGTGAGGTCGGACAGGAACTTGGCAGATTCTCTCACGAAATGCCTAACAAGGAGAGTAATCTTGAGTCCTCGACATGTATGGGACTACAACCCTGATTCATCAATTGTTAATCCGTAGCCCTTGTTGGGTGGTCAATGTGTAGACTTGATGGATCATTAATGAGTAATGTAAATCCATAACCCAGTCTTTAGGTGGTCTATTCATAGACTTGATGGATTAGTTACAAAGTCTTCATAGCTCAGTTTTTAGTGGTTCATCTTTGATAAACTTGATGGAGCATTGTCGTGATTGTGAAGGTGATGCCGCATTCTATGAAAGAGTTTTGGGTCGCTATCTAGAGCTTTAACGTGACCCAAGGTTCTATGTGCATGGCCATTAAAAGCACCTATTGTATATCGCAAAATCAAAATGAACGATTAAAATGTATTGTGGGAGTCTCAACCAAAACGACTAAAAGTTCAAGAGGTAACTCACTTCCACTACTTAGGTTGTAGCCTCACTTCACTATGCATTAATTCAAATCGTAGGATATTAATGCTTAAGTTTTATTTCTTTATTTGCTCAGAATCTTGTTTTATTTATTTTTTCCCTCTTTTTGTCATCCATGGGGACTGTTAGGAATCTCAAAAGAGAAATATGTTTTTCAAAACAAAAATTTAACCTTTGGTTTAAAAAATAGTCTTTTGTGTTGTCCAATTTAAGAGTTGAAAAGAGAGGGGCCTTTTATTAGGCCTACAAATGTTGAATATTATTCGGCTAACTAGAGGGATGGCTATAAAAAATAATACGTTTTGAAAAATAGCCAAAAGTATCAAATATTGTGATAGTGGCTAATTTACTGTCATGATCCAAATCCTAATTTTATTTATGATAGATATGCTCTTGAAAATGGCAAAAACTATAGTACGAATTTAGATTTTATTTGAGAGAGATATACCCTCAAACAAAAAGGTCATACATTAGATTGATTTTACGAAATTTCTAAAATCGTGGGGATACATTATGTTATCCTGACGTTTTTGCAAAAACATTGCGAGAAATATTTTAAAACGTTAATGAATGTGGCAGCCATTTTCAAGGTTTTATTTTTTTTAAATATTACTATTTTCAAAACTAATTTTTAAAATATTATAACTTTCAATTTTATTTTAAATAATAACCCAACATTTTTGTAAAACGTTGGGATAAAGTTACTTCTCTCAACGTTTTAAATAAAACGTTGGGATACATTATGTTATCCCAACTATTTTACAAAAATGTTGGAAGAAATCTTTTAAAACTTTGATGAATATGGCATCCATTTTCAAGGTTTTATTTTTTTTAAATATTACTATTTTCAAAACTAATTTTTAAAATATTCCAACTTTTAAATTTATTTTAAAATAATACCCCCAACATTTTTATAAAACGTTGGGATACATTATGTTAGGATGAGTGATCTTCTCCCAACATTTTTGTAAAAACATCGGGAGAAGGGATCTTTACCCCACGTTTTTTTATTAAAACGTCGGAATATTTATTGTGTAACTTTGGTGTGTTTGAATTTATTCATTTATATTCGTAACGTTTTATGTAAAACGTCAGAAGAAATCAAATATTTCCTGACATTATGTTGGAAACGCCAGTAAACATAGAATTTTCCCCAATGTTTTTGTAGAAACGTCGACAAAACTTATAATTGTTCCTACGATTTTATTTTCGTCGCTAGAAAATGACCCACATTTTTAATAAAATGTGGGGATGAGTGATCTTCACCCAACATTTTTGTAAAAACGCAAGAAGAAGGGATCTTTGCCTGACGTTTTTAGGAATATTTATTGTGTAACTTTGGTGTGTTTGAATTTTTCTGCCCATATTCAAATGTTCTTTGAAAACGTCTGAAGAAATTGAATATTTGCTAACGTTCTATAGAAAATGTCGGCAAAACTTATAATTGTCCCTACGATTTTATTTTCATCGAAAGAAAATGACCCACATTTTTAATAAAACGTGGGGATGAGTGATCTTCTTCCGACGTTTTTCTAAAGCAGTCAGGAGAAGGTATCTTTGCCTCCACGTTTTTATTAAAACATCGGAATATTTAGTACGTAACTTTGGTGTGTTTGAATTTATCCGCCCATATTCCCTACATTTTTTGTAAAACATCACAAGAAATTGAATATTTGCCAACATTCTATAGAAAATGTTGGCAAATATAGACTTTTTCCCAACGTTGTTGTAGTAACATCAGCAAAACTTATAATTGTTCTTATGATTTTATTTTCATCGCGAGAAAATAACCCACATTTTTAATAAAACGTGGGGATGAGTTATCTTCACCCAACGTTTTTGTAAAAATGTCGGGAGAAGGGATATCTGCCACACGTTTTTATTAAAACGTTGGAATATTTATTTCGTAACTTTGGTGTGTTTGAATTTATCCGCTCATAGTCCCAACGTTTTTTGTAAAATGTCAGAAGAAATTGAATATTTGCTGACATTCTGTAGAAAACGTTGGCAAAACTTACAATTGTCCCTACGATTTTGATTTCGTCAGGAGAAAATGATCCACGTTTTTAATAAAGCGTGGGGAATGAGTGATCTTCTCCCAACATTTTTGTAAAAAAGGTCGGAATATTTAGTATGTAACTTTGGTGTGTTTGAATTTATCCACCCATATTCCCAACGTTTTTTGTAAAAAGTCACAAGGAATCAAAAATTTGCCAACATTCTGTAGAAAACGTTGGCAAATATAGACATTTTCCCAAAGTTTTTGTAGAAACGTCGACAAAACTTATAATTATCCCTACGATTTTATTTTCGTCTAGAGAAAATGACTTCTCTGGACGATATTTTTAACGTTGGGAATAATTTCGTTGGGAAAACAATAAATTCTTGTAGTGATATCTCACTGGAAAGCTACAAAATGAATCATGCGGTATTTGCAGAAAATAAAAGACTACGTGCTTACTTATCATCATCAATAAAACATGGGGATGAATGATCTTCTCCCGACGTTTTTGTAAAGCAGTCGGGAGAAGGAATCTTTGCCTCCACGTTTTTATTAAAACATCGGAATATTTAGTACGTAACTTTGGTGTGTTTGAATTTATCCGCCCATATTCCCTACATTTTTTTGTAAAACGTCACAAGAAATTGAATATTTGTCAACGTTCTATAGAAAATGTTGGCAAATATACACTTTTTCCCAACGTTGTTGTAATAACATCAGCAAAACTTATAATTGTCCTTACGATTTTATTTTCGTCGCGAGAAAATAACCCTCATTTTTAATAAAACGTGGGGATGAGTTATCTTCACCCAACGTTTTTGTAAAAATGTCGGGAGAAGGGATATCTGCCACACGTTTTTATTAAAACGTTGGAATATTTATTTCGTAACTTTGGTGTGTTTGAATTTATCCGCTCATAGTCCCAACGTTTTTTGTAAAACGTCAGAAGAAATTGAATATTTGCTAACATTCTGTAGGAAACGTCGGCAAAACTTATAATTGTCCCTACGATTTTATTTTTGTCAGGAGAAAATGATCCACGTTTTTAATAAAGCGTGGGGAATGAGTGATCTTCTCCCAACATTTTTGTAAAAAAGGTCGAAATATTTATTACGTAACTTTGGTGCGTTTGAATTTATCCACCCATATTCCCAACGTTTTTTGTAAAACGTCACAAGGAATAAAAAATTTGCCAACATTTTGTAGAAAACGTTGGCAAATATAGACCTTTTCCCAACGTTTTTGTAGTAACGTCGACAAAACTTATAATTGTCCCTACGATTTTATTTTCGTCTAGAGAAAATGACTTCTCTGGACGATATCTTTAACGTTGGGAATAATTTCATTGGGAAAACAATAAATTCTTGTAGTGATATCTCACTGGAAAGCTACAAAATGAATCATGCGGTATTTGCAGAAAATAAAAGACTACGTGCTTACTTATCATCATCAATAAATTGTTCTGTGAAAAGTATGTTATGCAAAGCATGTTGAAAAGTTATTTGTTGAAGCTTCTGTATACTCTATGTTGTGAGCTGGTTAGTTGTTGTTAAATTATATGTTGTTGAGATCCGTGATGCATTAAAATCATACTAGATGATTTGTTGTGGATAGACGTGGTGATTAGTTTGATTAGAGAGTTGGTACTAGAATCTTGGTTAGAGGCTAGAAATGATATGTGAAGTTTGGATGTTATGGAAGAAGAATAGGTGAGTGTCAGGGCCCCAGGTACAAAGGTCGGGGGTCGATATGCCAATTTTGATAACATGAGTGCAGGGCTCCGGTACAAAGGTCGGGGGCTGGCACGGTGAAACTAATTCTTGGGTAAGTAAACTTTACTTGAGGGGATGTATGAAGTATGGTTTGTGAATAGTTTGTCGTGTGCTTCTATGCCGATGGTTGTTACCTGCTTGTATGCTTTTAGTTTGTTGATAAAATACTTCTTATTATATCATCATTATTAATCAACTGTTAGAACCATAAGCTTGTTGTGTTATGAATTAGTACGCATGATTGGCTACGTCGAGTTTGATGTCATAATCTGCCTGGGATGTGATTATAGAAAACAATGGATAGTTGTTCTGGTGCCATGATTGGTTGTGTGTAAAAAGCATGTTTATTATGTTGCTTATGTTTAGCTGAGTTTGTTGTGGAACTTATATGTTTCATGTATATCACATGCTGGATTGTTGTGAGATGAATATTGATTTGTATGTTGTATTCTAGATTGATGGAAGTTGAATGTTGCATGAGCAATGAATTAGAAGTATATAGGACTCTGGTGAGGGTTCCGTTCTGTTATGAAGTGAATGAGTGAGTACCAGGGCCAAAGGGTTGATACGTCACTATTTGGGTATCGAGGCTCCGAGTACGAAGGTCGGGGATCGATATGCCAACTTTGGACAAAGACGAGTGTCGAGGCTTCGGGTGCAAAGGTCGAGGGTCGATGCGACGAGTCTTAGAGGAAGGCAAGTATTGGGGCCTTGAGAGGAATGGACAAGGGTCAATATGTTGCAAGGTCATCGATGCCTTAACTATGCGTGGTTAGGGGTCGGTGTAATAGTTCTAGTTAGGGGCCGGTGCAATAGTTCGAGATTCAGACAAAATCGATGAATCGGAAGAGATCCGAGTGAATGGAAAGGAAAAAACAAAGGATGAATTCCACTTTAAAAAGACACGCTGTCAAAATATAAAAAGACATGTTTATGAAACTTCTTACCCTCCGGATGGAAATAAGGAAAATTTGAAATTTGAAATAGATAAAAAAGAAAAATCTCTCTTATGGTTTGAAAGACCTATTACGCTTCTTGGAGGTGCAATTAAAAAAATATTCCTTTTGTCGTGTATCCGCGATTAATGTAACCTCAGATGCTTTAATTGTTGATTCTAGTATTGAGCGAAAGGTGTAACCTATGGATTAAGTAAACTCTACTCCACTAGTAAAAATAGGTAGCAGAGGGGCCTTGGGTACAAAGGTCAAGGAATCGAATGCCAAGTGCTATAGAGAAGTGTTGGGGCCCTGGGTATAAAGGTTAGGGGTCGATACGACTCGAAGGAATAAGTCTTTGAGGAATAGGAAAGAGAACTAATGAGTTTAGAGAAGTACCGATGTTAGGGGTCAGCGCAACAGTTTGAGGCCTTGGGTACAAAGGTCAAGGGTCGAACGAAGGTGTAATAGAGAAGTGTCGAGGCCCTAGGTACAAAGATCAGGGGTCGATACGATTCGAAGGAATAAGTCATTGAGAAACTGGAAAACAAACTAGTGAATTGAGGTGCGAGGATGAGTTTGACATGTAGGTTGCATGTTTAGATATATTTATATTTTTATTATGTAAAGCATGATGATTCATTATGCATGTTGTTTGAACTTTCTTTGATAAACATGTTGTTTGTGTGTGACCCTTCAGGTATGTACTGCTTACTGGGTACCATGGTTGTACTCACCCCTTATTTTTCTCACCAGATTTTGTAGGTAACAGGGTTACTGTTTGGAATGGTGGTGGCAAGAAGGAGGCTTGACCAGAAAGACCATTAGCTGTGCTGTGTGCATTTAATTTCTTTTAGTTAGATAGTTGCAGTTATTTGATATTTTAGTTGAGTTATTAACGATTGGTTCTGTTTAGTCTTATGGTTTAAAGGATGTTTTAAGTTGTAAGTTCACTACTCTTTAGGATTATTAGTTTCGTTTAGCTTTTCAAACTGTGGGTTGTAATCTATTAAGAATAATTATTAATAAATTTTGTCATATTGATATTCAATTAGCTTTTGCTTTGTTGTCTTTCGAGATGTTACTTTTCGTTTAGTGGACAATTTATGGATAGTAAAGGTTTCTTTGAGAAGTTTGGATAAGGTGAAGTTTCTATTAAATGGATTATCTATAAAAGATTTGAGTTTTGGTTAAATCTTTAGTGTTGTTGTTTCGTTGTTCAATATCTCGTGAGTGTTGAAATCAGAGTAGCGTAGAGGAAGCGTGGTGGTTTTATTGTTTAGTCTTGTTGAAGTTAATTCTCTTGCTTAAGTGGAAATTTTTTAGGTAGTTTTAGTAATGGTCCCGCTTGGAAATGTTTGAAAATCTTGGGGCGTTACATTATATCTTTTACATTAGGGCTAAGTTCTTATTTAACTAACTCATTTAACCTTTGTTCACTCATGTGACCTAGATGCTTATGCCAAAGGAAAATTTGAGTGTTATCACGCTCTTTAGCTAAATCACTTGACCTTACAACTGTAGAACCCTCTAAGGAATATCTTTTTAAGGTGCCCCTTTAGTGTTACCATAATACCATTCATGACTTTCAATACACCATTGTCTAACTTAATGGTGTATCCTGACTTGTCTATAATGCTAAGGGAGATTAGGTTCCTCCTAACTTTGGATACGTACCTAACTTCAGTTAACAACCTAACTTTTCCATCATGAAGTTTGAGCCTAATTTTACCTTGACCTTCTACGTTACAAACTGGCGATTTCCTAACATGACTTTACCTTTATAATATGCTTGGAAATTCTCTAGTCAATTTCTAATAGGTGTCATATGGAAAGAGCAACCTGAATCTAAAATCCAAGTTTCATCCCCACTCGATGCACTAACTATACAGATTTGGTCAAAACTCTTCAATAAGGTTGACCTCACTTGCCTCCCTTTTCTCCTTACCCTTTTGTTTTTTCTTAAGGTCAGGATCAACCCTCATAATGTGACCTTCCTTATTACCTATCCTCTTGATTTGAATCTACTCTTACCTCTCCTATAATGATTCTTATTATTAGACCTCGATCTCACAAATAATGACCATCTATCCTTTTTACTCTCTTTTAATTCTAATTCATTCATTTTAATAGCATTAATCACCACAGCAACAGTCAAATCATCTCTACAATATTTCATAGCATATTTAACATCATTATATGCATTAGGCAAAGAATTTCAAAGAATAATAACTTGATTTTCATCGGAAAAAGTTTCATTAATATTTTCTAATTCTGATATAATTTTGTTAAATTCATCAAGATTTTCTTTCATGCTTTTATTCGAATACATCTTAAGGCTAAAGAAGTTAGATTAAAGATACAATTTATTTGACATGGATGTTATTTGATAAGTAGACTGCAACTTACCCCAAAGCTTACCTGCAGTATCCTCACCTCTCATTTGCCAAAGAACATTATTCGATTGGTGAAGAATCAACAAGTTATGAGGAAATTTTCTCCATCTCTTTCAGTTCCTCCTCTAAGTTACGCTAGCATGGATATCCTTGTTGTCCATGAGAGCCTAGTTCGCCCTCTGCTGTCTCAAGATCGTCATAACCTTCATTTTCTAGAGACTAAAGTCTCCATTACCATCAAACTGTTCCACCTCAAAGCGCATACTCATGTTGCAATAAAATGAACAGAAAGAGCAGCAGCCGAAACAAAAATAGAAAAAAAAATACAGAACTAAAAAGTTTCCAAAAGTAGGCAAAAACAAATTGAAAAATAAAGAAACAGGATTAGAAAAATTATCAAAACTCTAATACCAATTGTTGTAATTTTATGGATCAATTTTAATGATCTTTATGCGATTTTTCAATTTATAGAGTAATTTTTCAATAATAAATCACATAATCAAAATAAATGACTAGTAATGAAATTAACTCTAACAGTATACGTATGACTCCCAAAAGTATTAAAATTAGAAATATTGATAGTTTCTTCTACCCCATTTGGTGTGTCTTTAAGAGAACCACTAGATGATAGTTTAAACTGTTTGCCGGACAGGGAACTTACATTTTACATTTCTACTATCATGCATCCCTAATCTTTTAGCTAGCTTTCAACATACTCAATTCGGGACAAAAAGAACTTCTTTTCTTTTCGATCTCTTCTAATATTTATCCCTAGTATTCTTTTTGCTTGTCCTAAGTCTCATTTCAAAGCCCTTTTAGTTTATAATCCAATGAACGTACTCTCAAATGAGAGTTAGTTTAGGTGAATTTTATCTTTGGTAGGGAAGTTATTGTTAACTCTGATTTAGAAGTGTTCAAGGTTTAAATATGATATAATTTGAGTTTGGCATATTCCATGGTTTATCAAATAAATTATGATAAAATTTACCCATTTAAAAATTCTGTCTTATGTAGGAAATCCTAGAGTATCAAAGCTTCTTACATAAATCTAAGCTGGGAAGCGATAGAAAAATTACCCGAGAAAAGTAGCAATAAATAGAAAAAATGCTCGATTTTACTGTGTTCCGAACATAGCACAGTTATTGTCATAAAATTAAGAAGAGGTATAAATACTATAAAACAAGGTCTGCCTCAATGGCATCATTTCCAAGGAGAAAGTCTAAAAAATATGAAAACGAGAGGAAAAATATTACTCTAAAGAGAAAGAGCAGACGTGAGGAGGACGATAGCATTTGGCATTTGGGATTGGATCAGTTTACCAAATAGGCTGTGTATCTTTCTTTCATTGTTCTATGTCGCGTATGAGCTAAATCTATCGCAGGGGTTATGGATTTCAACTTGTAAATGCTGATTTTCTAGTATTTAAAGTAGTTTTTGTTTAATTAAAACTTATGCTTCATTTTAATGTTTGAGATGACATCAATCCCATGCTTAAACTGCTAGTCCTATTAGTGCACGGAAGAATTTGGTAGGATATGAAAAGCTTTAATCTATACTAGATCTATCTTTTAGTACAGAGTGTTGGTACTTAGGGTAATACTCATAGTATAACTATAAACTGTGATTATGATTCATTAATTCAAATAGGAGTTTGATGAATGAAAAATCTGGAAGTTTGTTTGGCTAGCAGTTCCAACAATTTCATTGCCAGAGCATCGGTTGGTACTAATATAGCAAAAGAACAGAACCCTTATTGTTTCTCCTTAAGTGATCCTAACTTGTTTTATTTCATTTTGTCTATTGTGTTTATGTTAATTTTGTTTATTTGATAATTTAGTTTCTTTATAATATAATTATTTGGTTATCCACTTTTTGAATGAAGTTTAGAACATTTTGGTTAGATAATCTTTGTGGAGATGATCTTTTGATCACTTGCTGTAACTTCTCTAGGTATACTTGCACGTAGGTGTTCAACCAAAACATGTCATCAACATACAAAAGTAAATAAACAAATTCAGAATTTGAAATTTGTTTAAAATATACATAATTGTCATATTTACCCCTATTAAACTCAATAGACAACATATAAGAATCAAACCTTTTGTACCATCGGTATGAAGATTGCTTCAAACCATATTGTAGAACTAAGATTTAGAAACCATATGATAATTGTCTCTTGACTTGATAATACCAAAGATAACAAGGTATATTATAGGAATTCTTGGGATACAAAGAAGGCAACAACACAATCATAGTGCACTAATTAAGTCCAATGATTGTGGTCTATTACAAGCTGTACATAATATATTACATGCCATAAGTGGGAGGTAAATTAAATTACATTAATGTAAAATATTCATGTCTTAGTGTCTATCTTAACATGTAGGGATCTTTTAAGAAGACAAACATTTGTTCCTTGTTTGGGAGCTTCAAAACAGAGAGGTTGATCCACGTAAATGGTATCCTGAAGCTCACCAAACAAGAAACCGATTCTAACATCCATCTATTCTAGTTCAAGATCTAGATGGGCAACAAAAACAAGCAAGATACACATGGATGTATGTCTCACATTGGGAGAGAATACTTCATCATAGTTTATACCCTAGCTTTGAGCTGTAAACCTCTTACCACTGACCTAGCCTTAAACCTATGTTTGCTTTCATCCAGGGGTTCTTTTTATCTTGTAGATCCATTTACCACCTACCATTTTAGTCTCTAGTGTTTTGTTAACAAGTACTCAAGTATGATTCTTTACCAAGGAATCTAACTAATCTTTCATAGTGGTCCATCATTTCTCTTTGTTCTTATCATTTGTCGCTTCTTTGAAAGTCTATGGTTCTTGGTTTACAAACTCATTAGCAATTACATGGGGACAGGATATAAGGTCACAAAATCCACATCTAGTGGGAGCTCTAGGGGTCCTTCTTACCCTATTCCTAGATAGTCGGTAATAAGCCAAAGCTTGGTCATCGCATCTACCTCTTTCTCAACTTCTACTTCTGTATAGGTATCTATTCTATAATAGAGGGTGTGGTATCTTGTTCTGTATGTTGCTCATCTTGTTCTAGGCTATTATATATTTTTCATATTGTAGATTCTATTACTATATTATTAATCAAATTGAGGTATGCATTATATAACCTAATTGATACGTCGGAAAAGGAAAAATTATTCATTGGAAAAGAAGTACTACCTATACGACTTGTCAAGAGGTATATATTATATAACCATATAACCTGGCAAAAAAATTAATGAGTCACCATAAAGTGATAAAATATTAAAGCTATTGGGAGATGGGTCGTCGGAATGAAAACCTTCACCAGAAAGATGAAGTTTGAGGGAACTTGTAAGCCATAAGAAAGAGGAGGTTTTCTTGCCATTTAGCTGCTTGAAAGGCGTTAGAATGACATAAAAATTTGATTCTTCCATGAAAATAATACATACGAAATATTATGGAAATATCGGTGTAGTTAAAATGGAATAAAAAAATCATTATGACAAGATTTATAATATAATAAAAACATAATGCCATAATTGCAATATATGACGTTAAATGTAATGCCCCAAATTTTCAGGTTATTTTTATTTTAAGATTTAAATCGAGCCTTTGGATTTTTGCCTTAAGTTATTAATTTAAATTCTTGGATTTTTCTAATTTGAAGTTGTAATTTTTGGTAAATTAGCGTATAAGTTTAATTTTGTTGGATTAAGATAAATTAAGTTTTCGAATTTTGAAAAGAGATTTTATTTAAATCTTATTCTAAAGTTTTGAAAATTAATTTTTCCCTTTTAGATTTTGTTATTGGATTTTATTTATTAGTTAAACTCTTAAATTATTTTCCCAAGTCCATTTAAGAGTAGTAGTTGTTTTAAACAAAAAATGGATTAGGATTTATTCTCTTATTTAAAAGTCATTAGTTTTTGGTTAAATATCATTATTTCTTTTTGTTAAAAAGAAAAGAAAAAAAAAAGCAAAGCAAAACAAAAAGAATAGGTTACCTTCTTCTTCTCCTGGTCCCTTATTGCCCTAGCCACCACACCCCTTCCCCTTCACTTTTCCGGCGACGGTCTCTCTAAGGCGGCGACTGCACGATCCACGGCACGACGACTTCCGGTGCAGCGGCAGGCCTTTGCGAGCAGCAGCGGCGTCTCCTCGAACCAGCAGCGGCGACAGCAGACTCGCGCGACCCCTATGGCGATCCAGCCCACCGTGGCGGCGTTCTCCTTTCAGCGGCGGCGCACGCTTCCGACAGCTCAGGTTTGATGACTCTGGTGCAGTGGCGCGGATTGGTTCGAACGACAGCATCGTTAAGTGATTTTTTTCGGGCGACGCGACTCTTCGGAGACCCGATGCCCAGATCTTCAACGTTGACAGCAAGATCGTGCACAACCTGTGGTTTTCTGTTCAGCGATTCACGAACAGCGGGGTTTTGGTGACTTCGTGTGACTTTCGACGTTGACCTACATCCAAACGAAGTGTGATTTGGGTTTCCCAACCCTATTTGGACCCAAATTGACGTTACCCATCGTTTTTTTGTACCAGAACAGCAAGCCTAATGCCATTCGAACTCGAATTTGGGAGCCTGAACCTCCTCGGCATCTACCCACTCCCAACCCAAGTTGTTTTAGTGTGAGTTAATAGGTAACGACTCACCTAAACTCGGTTTCAATTATATTTAAGTGTTTCTAATTGGTTACTAACCTCGAGATCGTACTCTTTTCATTTTAGGAAGTCTTCAACAAGCTTAGGAGCTTTAGGACATTTGTTGTAAGTAGTTCTTACTTGTGGGGAGTTTGTTGTTTGAATATGCATCAATGGTTTGGCGTGTTGAAACGCGACAACCCAAGTATATTGAGCTAGAGCTACTCGAGCCACAAGCTACTTGAATCCAATCGTAGAGTTGGTCCAACCCGAAAGACTAAGGGTTAGAGGGATTACCTTTGCAATCGTTACCTCCAGCAAACCGGAAACACTCCACGAATTTGATGACTAGTCAAACAAGCATGCTTCGAGGGGGTCAAATACGAAAGCCTAAGTTCAACCACACAAAGGGATTCGATATTTGGGAAGGGTTTTTGCACACGACAAAGGGATAAAAAACACTCGGTTTTATTCAATTCGAAAGCTCTAAGATGTCTCAACAATGAGGAAGTACACGCCTATATATAGGCTAAGGCCCTTGGCCTTTTAAGGAAAATAACAAAAATAAAAGAAAATTAAAAATGATAAATTCCTAAAATGTCTAAAACTTGCCTAAAGATGAATTTTAAAAATGATAAATAAAACAATTAAATGAAAGATAAAATTCAAAACAAATCCACTAAAAATAATCTCAAATCAAAAGGAAATCTATTCCTTATATGGGAGGAGTGGGCTGCAAGGCAAGGGCGCGCGCGTATAGGCGGCGGTCAGGAGCACTAGATGCTGGGGGGGGGGGGGCGCTGGGTGTGCAGACAGGGCGCTGGGTGCTGGGAAGGAAAGCGCTCGGTGTGCGGACAGGGGCATTGGATGCTGGACGCGAGCTGGGTGCTAGCGATGGGCGGCAGGGCGCTGACGGGTGTGCGGTGCGTGCAGATGTGGGCGCTAGAGGCAGTAGGGCGCTGATTGCGGTAGGGGCGCGCGGACGCTTGAGCGTACAAGGGTGCTGGCGTACGGGTGCGGGTGGCAAGCCATGGTGTGCAGGCGTGGGTTGGCTGGCAGCGTGTGCAGGAGACAAGGGCTGTGAGGTTAGCGGGGCATTGGTGCACGCGGCATTGGTTTGTGCGACTTGGCTTCTCTTTTTCTCCATACTTCCTTTTGATCCTAGTGGGTTCCTCATTGGCCTTCAAAATGGTCAAAATTTGTCCAATGAATTCTCCTTCGTTTGGAGAGTCTTTCCTCAAGCTCCTCTTCATTGTTGGTGTAGGTGTCATCTTGGAGTGTTGGGTCAAATATGATCACATCATCTCCTCCTTCTTGAATTGGATTCGTCCTCGAATCAAGTTGTTTACCTACATCCAAATGAAGCAGGTTAGTCCAATGATAAGAATCTATAGTAGGACTATTACCTTGATGAAGTTGAAAAACTTCATTTTCTTCCTTCTTCTAAAACATCTCCACTTGATTGTCATTTTGGCTCTCCTCATGTGGCTCGACCTTTTGAGGTGTTTGGAGTCCTTGAGTGGGCGGCTCGAAAGAGCTTCCTTGTTGCTCTCCTTCTTATTCTTCCATTCTTCTCTCCAAGTATGGCATGACTTTGGGCATTGTCTCCTCGATATCCTGTAAAAACTCAACACAAGTACTATGCAAAGTATTTCTTCTTTCTTGAGTTAGGAGACCATTACCTTCATGTAGATATAAAAGAAGCAATTGCGTAGCACATAGAGCTCGCTCTATTTCATGTATTTTAGCCATGAGAGTCATGACTTTCTCATTCTTTTTAGGGGTATTTTCTTTCTTTTTAGATTGAAGCCCAACAATTTCCTTTTTCTTGGTCTCCAAACCTTATTTCTTCCAATTTTTACTCATCAATGTGTACTTCTTTTGGAGAAAGAGGTACAAGATTGATTTTCCTTCCTTGATACTCAAAAGAATATTTATTAAGAAAACCATCAAAGCTCACCTTCTTATCAAATTGCCACAGTCTCCCTAGCAAGAAATCACTAGAATGCATAGGTACAACATCACAAGTGACCTCGTCCTTGTACCTTCCTATATTGAATGGAACTTGAACTTGCTTTTGGACCTTCACATCCCCACTATTATTCAACCATTATAGGATATAAGGTCGTGGTTGGGGTGTAGTGGCTAAATTCAACCTTTCCACTATATCCTTACTAGCAACATTAGTGCAACTCCCACTATAAATGATAACACTACATGGGATGGAGTTTACTATGCACCTAGTATGGAATAGGTTCTCTCTTTGTCCTCTAAAGCGTTCTTCCCTAAATTGCACATTGAGGTTCCTCTTAGCCACTAAGGCTATATCCTTGGAATCCTCCTCTATTTCCTCCTCTTGACTACTTTCTTCTTTCCTCTCCTCAACCTCTACTTTCTCCTCCTCCTCATCATCCGTGACTAGCTCTCCCTCTTTAAGTATCAAGGCTCTTTGATTAGGGCAATTTCGGCTTATGTGGCCTACTCCGTAACACTTAAAACATTTAATATCACTAGTCCTAGTCTTGGGAATTTCGGATTGGGTTTTGGACTTGGATGACTCTCCCTTTTCATAATTAACCTTCGGTTGACTCTGGGGATTTGTTCTCCATCTTGCTACTAGTGGTCTTGGGGGTAGATTTGAAATACCTTTTAGCCCTTCTTTGGTTTTGCTCGTCTATTTTAACGGCGAGGTGTAGAAGTTCCTCTATGTCTTCATAGTGTTGCAAGTCAATTTTGTTGTCTATGTCCGAATTAAGACCATCCAAGAATCAGGCCATGGTAGTCTCCTCATCTTCCTCTAGTTGCAAACGGCTCATTAACATGTCTATTTCTTTGTAATAGTCTTCAACTCCCTTGGTGCCTTGATAGAGCTTATTAAGTTTCCTTGAATTTGCTCTATGGTAGTGTGGTGGCACAAATCTCCTCTTCATGAGTTCCTCAAATTCTATCCAAGAATCTATGGGTCTTTCATGGTTCCTCCTTCTATGAGACATCACTTTATCCCACCAAGTTAGTGCATAATCTTTAAAATGAGTAATTGCGAGAATTACCTTCTTGCCATCATCATAGTCGTGGCAAGCAAACACCAACTCAATTTCTTTCTCTCATGATTCGAAAAATTTGGGTGTAGACCTTCCATGAAAAGTTGGGATTTTCAACTTGATACTCCCAAGGTAGTTTTTCCTTCTTGGCTTCTCTTGGTGTTGTTGGAATCTTCCTCTTCCTTGGTCATTGTATGCTCTTCTTAGAGAACCTACATCAAAAGGTTCTTCATGAGTAAAATATTCATTAAAGTACCTACCTCTTCCTCTTGGGAACCGTCGGATATCCCTCTTGGACTCATGGGTCTCTTTCGGTGTGACATTCTTTGTGGCCTTTCCAATCCTTGAACACGCGTGTTCATCATTTGTAAGGATTCGGTAAGATCTTCTAGTCGTTGTGTGAACCTTGCAAAAGTTTGGATTTGAGCTTCTTTAAGTCTTTCATCGCTCACATAAGCCTTGTCTTTTTTTTCTTGCGAGTCATGAGACGACTTTCCTCTTGTTGTCATCACTACACAAGTAAAGGTTAGTATACACAAGAAAAATTTACTCTCACTCTGTTACTTATCCTCTCAGCTTCCTCTCCTTTGGTAGGGTGGGTGTTGATGTGGATACCCTTTGGAGATGCTCACTTGAATGCTCGTGGCGAATCGGTCTTAGAACAAGTGAGTATAGGCCTACAAGCAACTTTGCAAAAATATCCTCTCTTTTTTACTAAGGGTCAATGGTATAGATGATACCAAAGACAAGAATCAAATGGCAACGAACAAGACCAAATGATATTAAGAAACAAAAGATATCAAATGATAATTAAGAAGTATAAGACAAGATATAAACAAGACAAGATAGAAGATACCTTAAGTCTAATGCTCTTGGTTCTATGGACTCAACAACAATATACAAATTGATGTAAAAGATAAACAAAGAAAAACTATGCAAATAAAATCAATGAAATAAAAAATAAACTAAAAAGATGTACAAAATTCCAATTTGTAGTACAACACACACAAAAAGTTCCCTTACCAACAAAACAGTAACCTTTGCGGCAAGTAAACGTTAGGTGAAGGGTGCGTGATGTATACAACTCGGGTAGGGCTCCAACCAGTAGCAAATGATAGCACAACAAGTGTACTTGATGTATATGGGCTGCCAAAATGTTTGGAATTTGTTGGAGGGGGCTGCTCTCTCAAAGAAAATTCTGGGGCAGCACAAATGGTCTCTTTTGGGTGGCCCAGTGGGTTATGCAGTTGTCCTCCTTCTTTTAGGCTATCTAATTAGGTCAAAATGATTCAAAAATATTTTTAAATCAAAATATAAACAATGTTAGGATTACTTGCCAAAAAGATATCGATTTGGACTATATTTGATGGCCCAAAGATTTTTTTCAAAATCGTCCAACTTCAAATATGGGAAGTTTTCTGCTTGGACACCTTCTCTTCTTTCGCCGATAACTTCTACTACAGACCTTGGATGACAACGATCTATGTCTCTGGAAAGCTCTTTCAAAGACCTTTAATTTGATACCTGATTTGACTATATTCAGCAAAAAGGTCAGCAAGATATGAATCGTCGAAGTTGGGACTCAGTACTTTTGGCGGCTGCAAGATTTCCAGAAAAATAGTGCGAACAAAAAACTCGTTAACTTCCAAACAACAGATAAAACATTATTGATTATGGGCTCCCTAAAAATCGTAGAGTTGGTTCAACCCGAAAGGCTAAGGGTTAGAGGTATTACCTTTACAGTCGTTACCTTGAGCAGACAGAATACTCATTATGCTTGAGGCCGGAAACACTCCACAGTTTGATGACTAGTCAAACAAGCATGCTCCGAGGGGGTCAAATACGAAAACGTAAGTTCAACCATACAAAGGGATTCGATATTTGGGAAGGGTTTTTGCACATGGCTAAGGGACAAGAACACACTCGGTTTTATTTAATTCGAAAGCTCTAAGATGTCTTAACAATGGGGGGTACACGTTGTTGCGTTCATACAACTGTGTTGACAACACGTGCAAGTATACACGAATCGCCGGTTGTAGTACATAACGAGGTCGTATCCGTAGTGATTTTTTGTTTGTATTTTAACGATAAAAGTAGATACCAATAAATAAACATGTACAGAGTTTGAGTATGTATATTATCTAGGAGAAATAAAATAAAGTAATAACAAGATGATAGAAACTTGCAAGGGACGATGGTATTGAAGCTGTCAACACAAGAAAGCAGTAGCACAGAAAGCGGAAATGGGGGAATAGCAGATATTGAAAAGGCGGGGGAGATTTAGCATACTGTCACAAGTTATCAACCTACCATCTAGCGTAGCTAACATTTATTAGTGTCCATCTCGACTCGGTTCCCTTCCGAGACACCCCAAACATGAGTAAGTACAACTTCCTTTGCTAAATACCCAAGCAATAAACCCAAGAGCTATAGGCATTATTAGGGGTCCCCATTCCTGATTATCCCTTTGTTATAGAAAAGCGCTAATCACAAGCAAAACAGATTAGCACCCACAAGCCTTTCTGGGTCAATACAAAAGCTAGCATACACGAAACAATGGCCAACAGTAATGCGAAGATTAAGAAATGAAATCAGATTTGCTTAAAAATAAATGTAGCAGTTAGAGGTTTGGTCTCAAGTCAGTTACAGCATGTAAATCTCCCCCAAAATGGGGTTTAGCTCATAATGGGTAAAGAAAACAAAATGGAAGAAGAAGAAATACAACCCATAGTAGAAAAATAGCTAAATGACAGAGAAGAAGAAGCAGTCAGGTCGTTCTAGCAGGCAAACTTCCCTTTTCTGGCGTCAGCTCTCCCCCCAAAAATGGGTATATTTCGTTCCCTTGTCTTTTCAGCTCTCAATTTTGTCTCTGTTAGGATCTGCATGTCTGTCGGCTAGGGCAACATACCCTTTAAATATCGGGTCCCGTTTTTAGGGCACCGACTAGGGATTGTATGGAAGTAAGTGAATCCCGTGTTTTTGAATTAACTATACGGACACCCATGCTCTGGCATCGCTATGCTCCAGCTTTTATATGCCCTGTCTTGAAAATGCTTTAGCTTCTCTGGTCTGGTTCAACACTTCCTTCTCTTTTATCTCTTCTTTAAAAACCTGTGCAAATGAACCACAAATACGAGAGTTTATGCTATTTTTGTCCAAAGTTCTCAAGACTAAGGATATTTAGCTAAGAATTTGGAATTGAACACTATTCATGCTAATTATAACCTAAAACCAACATACTTTGACATTTTAATGCATATTTTCACCTAAATAATCACCAGAATAACTCTCTTTTTTAGAGTTATCATACGCCTATATATAGGCTAAGGTCCTTGGCCTTTTAAGGAAAATAACAAAAATAAAAAAATTTTAAAAATGATAAATTTCTAAAATGTCTAAAACTTGCCTAAAGATGAATTTTAAAAATGATAAATAAAACAATTAAATCAAAGATAAAATCCAAAACAAATCCACTAAAAATAATCCCAAATCAAAAGGAAATCTATTCCTTAAATGGGAGGAGTGGGCGGCAAGGTAAGACTGACACACACGGGAGAGCGGGGCTGGCATGAGGTGCATGCGTGTGGGCGGCGGTCAAGAGCGTTGAGCGCTGGGGGGGGGGGGGGGGGAGAGTGCGTTGGGTGTGCGGACAGGGCACTGGGTGCTGGGAAGAAAAGTGCTGCGTGTACGGACAGAGGCGCTGGATGCTGAGCGCGCGCTGGGGCATGCAGACACTTGACGCTGGGCGCTGGAGATGGGCGGTAGGTCGCTGACAGATGTGCGGTGCGCACGGATGTGGCCGCTACGAGCGGTAGGGCGTTGATGGGCATTTGACGCGCGTGGGCGTGGGCGTTGGTGGCGATAGGGGCGCGGGGGTGCTTGAGCATGTAGGGGTGCTGGCGTGCAGGTGCGGGTGGCAGACCATGGTGTGCAGGCGTGGGCAGCTGGCAGCGCGAGCAGAAGACAGGTGCTGTGAGGTTAGCGTGGTGTTGTAGCACGTGACATTGGTGTGGGCGGCATGGGCGCGTGCGTGCACTTGCCGATGCATGCGTGCGGGTGGCCTCTCGATAGGCCTGTCCTTTAGGTGGGGCCATTTGCTTGGCTTCTCTTCTTCTCAATACTTCCTCGTGACCCTAGTGGGTTCCTCATTGACCTTCAAAATGGTCAAAATTTGTTGATGTGTCCAATGAAGTCTCCTTCGTTTGGAGGGGCTTTCCTCAAACTCCTCTCCATTGTTGGTGTAGGTGTCATCTTGGAGTGTTGGGCCAAATATGACATCACCTGTTCTGTGTTTTTTATTATCCAATAATACGTATGTTGATTATGTCTTTGTGATTGGTAGTGATTATGAGTATTTTTGGATAAAATCATACTTGTTGTTAATTATTCTAACAAATTGATCTTGTTGTTGGATGTATTGTGAATGATATATTCGATATAGTAACTTTAAATATATTTATGTCTTGTTGATGGAAAATGTGTTAATTGTTTCGTTAGTGAGAGTGGATATGTTCATGGTATGATGTCATTATTGTGGATTGGTGTTTGAACTGAACTCTTGAGAAGTATATTGCTGGATATATTACTGAATTGTGGATAATTATGTCAACTGTGTGTTTATACTGAATTATTGTGAGATTTATTATATAGTGAAAGCGTAATGACATATTGGTTCATGATTAGTATGTTTGTTTATGGTTATGATAGCATGCTGAAATGTGTTTGAGAACTGAATGAAGCATGAGTCATGGTTTAAGAAAGTATATAGTAGGGCTCTGGTGAGAGTTTGGTTCTGTTATGAAGAGAATGAGTGAGTATCAGGGTCAGAGGGCTGATACATCACTAGTTGGGTCGAGGCTTTAGGTAAATGGTCTGGGATCGATACGTCAACTTTGGACAAAGATAGTGTCGAGGTTTCGAGTAAATGGTCGAGGGTCGATGCGATGAGTCTTAGAGGTTAGGCAAGTATTAGGGCCTTGAGAGAAAAGAATAAGGACCAATATGCTGCAAAGCCATCGAGGCCTTGAATAGATGGTCAAAGGTCGGTACAATAGTTCGGGGCCTTGGGTAAATGGTCAAGGGTCGAACGCCAAGCACCGTAGAGAAGTGTCGAGGCTCTGGGTAGATAGTCAGGGATCGATACGACTCGAACGAGTAAGATTTGGAGGAGAACTAGTGAATCGTGTCGTGAGGATTGGGTTTTGGCATGTAGTTTGCATATTTGTTGAGTTTATATTATATAAAGCATGTCGTTTGAAATTTTTATAAAGCACGTTGATTGTGCGTGACCCTTGAGGTAAGGGCTGCTTACTGAGTACTAGTTTTTGTACTCACCCCCTCCCTTCTCCCCCCTAGATTTTGCAGGTAACGAGGTCACCACAGGAATGGTGATAGCGAGGAGGAGACTTGACTAGAAGGACCATATAAAGTTGTGTTGTTTTATTTTATTTTTTAAATAGGATAGTTGGAGTTGTTTCTTTTTAGTTGATTTGTTATTTGATCAGCAAGTTGATTGGTTAAGTTTTATGTTTAAAGGATGTTTTAAGATATCGGTTTATTATTCTTTTGAGAACTCTAGATATGCTCAGTTATTTTCGTTATGGTATTGGAACTTTTAGTGTTAATAAAGTTTCTTTTATGAAAATGCTGAGTAAAATGTAGTTATTTTATTTTGTTGGTGTTGAGCTGAATAGAAGGTTTTAATAAGGTGCCCAATTAAGTTGTTTGAAATTTGGGGCGTTACATTAACGGAAAAATCTCTATTTATTATTTTTTCTTTTTTCAGAAAAGGAAAATCTCTACTTATTTTGAAATAAATAGTTGGCATATTTATATAATAAATATTAAAACATGGCATTAAACAAGGACAATATTGAGATAAAAATTAAATTTAGATTTATAAAATTTAGAAAAAATAGACATGTCTGAAATATCATAACTAATTTGACTCATTCGAGATAATTTCCAATAACAACAAAGGCGTAGAACAAATAGATAAGTTGGGCCTGAATGCAAGTGGCCCGAAATTTCAACACAACTCACAGACAAGGGAGACACAATCAAAGTCAAAATCGAGAGAGGAGACTAAAATCAAGGTGACAGCAAGTGGCGGAGGGAGATGCCACTAAGAGACTGTAGGCGGGCGACGGTGAAATTGGCGAAAGGATGTCGTCATTCTAAAGATAAATGTAGGAGGAGACAGAGACATACGAGAAGGAGGGAGATTGATGCAAGTAAAATTGGTTCAATTTGCCTTTTTTTTAATGTATTATTAATTTGGTTTTGCCTATTTTTCTTAATGTATTCTTAATTTGTTTTAAAAATTAGCGTTCTATCTTGTCTGTTTTTTCTCTCAAAAAAAATTTCATCTTTCTAAAATACAAATTTATTTTCTATTTCCTCTCAAAATAAATTTCGAACACAACTACAAAGAATAATGCCAGATAAATTTATGTTGTGGTGTTAAGCTGAAGAGGCGTATATGCTTTGAATTTCTTCTTCTGATTGATAATTCAGAGGGACATACAAAAACACATCGTATTTGTTTATTTTGTATCAACACAAAAATACATCGTATTTATTCATCGTCAAATTTCAAAAATTATTTTATTGCTTAAATTTTATTTTAGATTTTAAATTAATGAATATCGTTTGTCTATATCTTTTGAAGTATAAATCTCCTAAAAAATAGGTTGGAAAATATTATAATTAGGGTGGAGAAGAATATAGTTGAGATTCTCCTGTATAAAAAAAAGTAAAGAAAGAAAGATAAAATAATATAGAAAAATAAAAAAAATACGTGGTTAGGAAAGAGTAATTTGGTACTTAAAAAGTGAGGAGATGTCTTCCTATTTCTTAATGGGCTATTCTCCAAAATTCAGGGTTAGTTTTGTCATTTTTTGAAATTACCTATTTAAAATAGTCATATTTGTTGTTACTCCATTGTTTCTTTGGATGGGATGTTTTCGAAACTTATTTTCACAAATATCTAAAGTTTTCCAATTTTACACTTTTAGATTTCTTGATTTAGGAATTTTTATTAATGTCGATTTTACCTTATTTGTGTCATTTATATTTATTATTGTTAGTTATTTTATTTAAATATAAAAGATTTAAATCCTTGATTTTCAAAACCTTTAATTATTATGGCCCAAATCATTTATTTCATAATCTACTAATTTACTCATTGATATATTATACTAAATTGTTAACATATATTATACTAATCTTTTTGTAATTAATTTTAGGGGATTAAGGGATTATGGAAATAATCTATTTAAATAATAATACTTTACGATTATGTGTACGTTAGCACTTATAAGTCAGTTATAAACTATATACTTCGTCTATATTCCAATAGACGATACAAACATATATAAACTATATCAGGTTATTGAGTTCTTAGAACTGAAGCATAATCATCTACAACTTGGTACTTACTCGTAAATATAAACTATATCCAGCTATGAACAATAAGGGTTGATTTCATGATAAAGAATCGATCAACCGAAATCAATCTCACTATATGAACTATAAACTATATATTGTTATATCAAACCAACAAAAATTTTCGACAACTTTGAAGTCGGAGTGCTCTATATCATGGAATCTATGAATAGTACCCTATACAAGAAAAATATTATTACGTTATTCAAATGTTACCATCAGTTTTTTTACCTCTTTTTTTTGTCTTATTTTCACGTTTTTTTTTTTTTTTTTTTTTTTGCAATAGTATGATAAACATGGTTATATAATATATACTTGTTATTTTAATTATCTTCTTCCCTTCATTATTTTTTTTTCCGGTGCGTAGGATAAACATATACTCTTCCAAAAGGTTATATAATATATATATATATATATATATATATATATATATATATATTGGTGCTATATGCTAAACTGTTGATTATATAATATACTCCTACGACCATTATAATATATTTTTCATTTTAATCTTCTAATATAAACATATACTCTTATAAAAGGTTTACTCTTATAAAATGTTATATAATATATACTTTTTTATCTAATAATAATATACCCTAATAGATTATATAGTATATACTGGTATATACTATTTTTTCTAGGGTGACATCGCCTATTTTCTCCTTTGAAAAAAAAAAACCATAGATTTTTTATTTTTTTCTCCTTTTCGAAAGTAGCTGCCCCTAGCCCCCTTTTTTTCGACGACACCCAAGCAACGACAAACTCGTCACGACGCAACCCACCATAAACGATGATCTGCAGTAGCTGGCGACGCGTTCCCATATTCGAACAGTAGTGGTGGCGACGTCCCTCCACGGCGGTGTGACTCCCTTGCGTTAACGGCATCCTCCACAACATCGGTTCTGCAGCGGTGACAACACCGCCCATGGTGCAGCAACCTCGATTGACTGAAACTCATTTGCATTTGGTCTTCTAGTAGATGTTTGCTTTAATCAAAACTTCCAGCCCAAAAAAAGGTTCCTTATTGTGGCCGTAAAATACTAGAATCGCAACAAACTTCCACCGGTTGGATGAAACGTTGGAAAAAAAGTTGAAGAAGGCAACCCCTTTTAAGTTTTTTCCGCAATCAAAGTGGATACTTGTTCTTGATGGTTAGGTTACCTTGTTGAGCGCCCGATAATCAATGCACAAGGCTACCGCTTTTTCTGGAATAAATCAAACAAACAGGGACTCCCCAACAAGGGGGTTTGACTCCAGGCTTCCACTCGATCTTGTGGTAGACTGCCCTTCTAGGCTAGGGGGCACTTGGCAACTCACTCGTGGGGCATGATACCCAAAGGAAGTTATGGGATACTATAATTATCGGATTTCAAATTTTAAGATGATTTAGAGACGTGAATCCCTCACAAATTTGATTTTTATTGCTCTAAAAAATCAGTTTTCCCAAATTTTAAATTTTAGTTTAATTGTTTATTAAATATGTATTCAAGGGCAACTTGGTAAAAAATCAAAGGGATACCATCCTATTTGGACCCATTTTATGACAAAAGTGTAAAATATTAATAGTCAATTTATGTAATTTGATTACCCAAATTGTCTATCAAGTGTACTTATCCCAACCCATAACAAAATCAAGCCCAAATGAAATAATATATCACACAATAAGAAATGTCCCACTAATTAAAGATGGATTTAAACATGATTATAGTGATTAAAACAACTATAACACTAAAAATGACAATTCATACCATGTGCTATAACTAAAACTAACACATAGCTCAACGTGTTAAGACATGCATGTATCCGACCATTATGTTGAGAGTACCTAATCTGATATATATGTAAGACCTGCCATAATTAAACACACTTATCCTTAACAATTCAACTAAAACATAACTAACAATACATTAGAAATCTCTTTGGATTTCAACCCAGTATAATGCTAGGGTTGGGGGAAGCAAACTCAAGAAATTCATAGTCATTTTCTAACAAATTCATTGTTTCTTCATCCAAAATAATCCATGCTTCTATTCCTTAACCTGATGCTCTGTCCATCAGGAAAATCACATTCCTCACCATCGACTCATAAGCTTTTCCTCCACCTGTAATCCATATAGGCTTATCCCCTCCAAAATTCACTCTATTTAAACCCATGTTACACCAGCTCGAGAATATAAATGACTCTGGACCTTTTGCATAAAATTCATGCAATTGTTGTAATGAACTCACCAGAGTTTCATATCCATCATCTCCAGTTGCTTTTTGCATAAAATTATTGTTGATTTCGAGTAACGATCGCCTCAATATAGTTTCGAGATCAGCCAACTTCGTTTCTTTGTCTGATACTTCATAATACGCACGACTCCTCCAAAAAATGTTGCCAACATCATGTTCTGACAATGGTGGTTGTATTCTTCTACGCATGTTAACGATATGAACTAAGACCGACCCCCATTTTGTATCAACACAACTTGCCTCCTTACCATTTGCAACAGTTTCTTTCTTATCTGTCAAGGTTACATCTTAATTGTTAATAAAGAAGAAAAAAAAATTGGGTTTCATTGTAAAAATAACATGGCCAACATGAACTGAACTCAACGATAATTGACATCTATCTCTACTTGTTGTACTTAAAGTGTAAATATAGCATGATAAAACTTTAATATTGTAAAAATAGCAATATGATTCAAAACAGTAACTCTTTATATGGTGCTTGATAACATTTATTGTTTTTTCCCCTAGAAAAGTATTCATAATATAAATAGAAATTTATCATCCTTACCTAATGATTTACATGTTGATGCAGCTTTCATGGCATGCTTCCAAATAAAGCAAGTTACAGCTTCAACA
The DNA here is from genome assembly GCF_013281855.1 of Momordica charantia. NCBI lineage: Eukaryota > Viridiplantae > Streptophyta > Magnoliopsida > Cucurbitales > Cucurbitaceae > Momordica > Momordica charantia. Next base: position 8,164,227 of record NW_028275157.1, on the reverse strand, counting down.
CTGGTTGGATTGGAAACACTTTGAGATTTTGCTCTAACTTTGAGATTTGAGACTGCAATAGCATCAAAAACAAACCTTCTGCTAGAGCTTTGTTTTCCTTGTGCCAATAAAAATGGAGTTTCTGGGGATATCACACTGTAACCACTTGATATTTCTCTTGGTGGGAAAAGGGAAGAAGAAGCCTTATAAAGCCACTCATGGTGGTTCCATCTATAATTTTGTGTAAGAAAGAAAGGCCAATCGCAATTCCACCGCACAAGAAAATATTAACTTGAGCCGCAACCTGTATGAATAAATAATTAAATTTATCATCACACACATATATATATGCTTAATTAAGCTTTTGGATCCAATTACTGGTTAAACATTATAACCTCGAACCAAAAGGTCAGAGGTTTAAATCCCTACCCCAACCACCCTACATATTATTGAACTCCAATAAATGATTAAGGATGTGTTTAGGAGTGATGGTAGAAGGAATGATTTTGAAAATAGAAATATAAGATTAATTGATTTTTGAAAATCACCACCTAAGTGATACCTTAAAAATTAATTCGGAGTGATTTTATGTTTTCCTAAAATCAAATTTTTAACTTTCCAAACATGATCAATAGAAATTGAAGTGATTTTGGAAATAGAAATGGAAGTGATTTTGCCATGTCAAAATCACTCCCAAATATACCCTAAGTCGACTATAAATTATGAACACGAACCTGGACAGCGGTCTCCAACGGCTGATTCAAAAGCATATCAGGGAAAGGAAGGAAATTTGCAAGAAACTGAAGGTTTGGAGTTTTGAGAAAATCAGCCATGGAAGCTTTGACTGTGGCCTCCACAAAGAGAGCACCATTATCAGCCTCATTGGGGGAAGAATAATGCACAAAATTGCCTTTGATTCTTCCAGCAAGCATGGGAAAGCGAGCCAATGTTGTAGACAGAGAGAGTTTCAAACTAGAAATTGTATCCTCCTTGTTGAAATGGGCTTTATTATTACTTTGATCTTTCTTGGTGTTATTGTAGAAGAAGATGATGGGAGTGTAACTTTCAGCCGAGAGAATGTCAAGAAGTGAAATTTGGAAACTTTTCTGATCTCGACCCATTTCTTTGAAGTCTTTTGGCTTTATGATTTCTCTTGACACGATTTCCACTTCCATCTCTTTGAATACTTTTTCTTCAACTAATCAAAACTTTGCCACTTTCAATGCAAATTGGGGAATGAAAAATCTCCAAGTCTAGACATTGATTGTTGATGAGGTTTCTCGGTTATTTATAGCCAACTTTAAAACGAATTAACAATACGTGAATGGAGAGTTCACGGAAACGTTTTTATAGTTGTTTGAAAACTTTACAAAATTCAATGTTTAATAGGGTAGGTAATGTCATAATTAAGAATTTTTCATAATTGTTTGTCGGAAAGCTAAAAAAGATATTCCCATAGTCTAAAGTGAACGCTATAATTGTTTCATAATTGATGTTGTTTAGATTGATTTTGATCCATTTATTCATATCTGTTGATGCTGAAACCAGAAAGTCTACGTGTCCTTCAATCGAGGACGTCAGACAAGTTTAAGGTACAACAACGAATCGTGAAACCAGTGCGATGCCCTGCCCAATTTCGACGTCAAGTTAGTAATTGCAAGAGAGTACAGAAACAGAAAACACCTTAGTATTTAGTGACAGATTTTTCACTTATCCTGTGGCCGTGGTGACCCGTCTCTATATAGGGTTGTTGGAGCCAACCAAGGAGGACACCTAGCATGCGGCATGGTGGGGTCCACTTCCATACGAGCTTTGACGGACTGTTAGGCGACATTCCTAGTGCGTGGTAGCACCTCCGCCGCCTGCCACCCTGACCCGCTCAAGAGGTCTTGCAGTGGGGTCTGTCGCATATCTTCCTATACGTGATCTCTACGAGAGAGAGCATTGCTCCCTCTATCGGTCTTATGTCCATAGGAAGTTTGGTCCCCACTGTCAGATGTCACCACTCAAGCTTCACATGTTCCCTGATTGGTTTTCACCCTCAATAGTTAGCCCTGATGTTGGGTGGGGTTGATTTTCAAAAACGAGGAAAAACCTGATCTAGAAGCATTAACGTGAGTAGGCGCATGCATGAGATTGCTCGAGCGCGTCTTGGGTCGCCCTTTAAAGTTTTAGTGTGGACACGCGTTGGATAGGCCAATGGTTTGACTACACCACCATATTAATGGTGGGATGCATGTGACTCACCGTCTCGTAAGCCGTTGTGTCTTCTCACATGGAACAACACAGAAATGTATGATAGTTGTGATCCATCGTAGCGGTTGGGATTTAAAGTTGCTCGTTAGGGAAGGAAGGTTTTAAAACCAGCCCAGGCATTTTCGATTGCCCTTCTTCATTCCCACACTTTTCTTTCTTGTGCTCCCTATTGAAGGACCCTGATCTTTTCACTTCTCAAGTTTGCATTCCTCGAGCTAATCTTCCTTTCCCAATGGCTGGTTCGAAGAAGAACTTTATTTCTATCGTGGACAAACCTTCAGCCATCCACATATCATCGATTGTTACCGAAGAAGAACTGGAGGTGATCCATTCAACCTTTCGCATCCCATAGTATGTCCTGATTCATTTGCTTATTGAGGGCGAGAGGATCGACCATAATCCACCAATTTGGGTAGGTGTCTACTCCAAAATGTTTGAGAATGGGGTTACGCTTCCAAATTCTCTTTATGCCCAAACGTTCCTCTTCGCCACCGGCTTTGCTCTCACGCACCTTTTCCAAAATGCCTGGGGAATGATGATGACTATTGGGAGTCTTTGGCAAGAGTATCGTAATGGGGAGAAGATGACGACAGCTCTCCTCAACACCCTCTTCATCATGAGGGGGTTTTGGGTTTTCTAGAGCTCTAACGTCTGAATTCTAGTCATGGAGAGGTGCTGAAACCCCTACTTCCAAGAAGCAATGGAAGGATGGGTCGTTTTCAGTTGACGAGTCCCTTCTCGCCATAAGTATTCCCATATGTGTCCCAGTTCCCTACGAGTTTGGGGAAAACGGTAAGTCTCCCTCCCTTTTCTTAAATGTACTCCCTATGTTAACAGCCTTGCATTTGTTTATACTAACTTTCGATTTTCTCATTGTTGGGTGTGTTGTCCTAAACTTGTTGTTTGCGTTTATGTAAAAACAAACTTATACTCAATAAAGTTATGTTTTCTTATCCAATCAAATTATTGTTGAATTTATAACATTGCATTGTCAAAATCCAATAAACTAAACATCCAAAGTTATTATCATGTAATCGGGAAAGTATATATACTGGTTATATATTTGATCTACTCTCGATATATAAGTGAATAATGTCTCGGGAATAACATAAAGAGTTGATAGTATATGGATAAGACTATGTACCTCCTGAAGCTCGGAATCCATGTAGGTCGGAGCACACGGGATGATCTTCCTAGTGCTCCGAAGAACCTACAAAACACTTAACTTTGAAGTTCTTTTGATTGAACCACCGAAAAGGAAAGTACACCTTGTTGGTATAGGTAGTGACTATCAATTCTCTTAAGCCTTTCTTGACCATTCTTCCATGATTTCAGTATCCCTCTCATTCGGATGTGGTATCGGTTCATTCATGTACCCCTCTTCTCTAGTCGGGCGTCACATGCCCACCAGCTTCCACCTTGGTTCGTCCCGGAACCACATCTTACTGGAAGAGGTTCCGCTCAGATACCATTTGTAACGCCCCAGGCCCAGAATTCGAAATCCGATTTTGGCACTTCTCTACCCCGGCATTTCCCTGCGACCTAGCTACGCCGCTGTCAAACTTTGAGCCACTTAGAAAAGCATAGACTGCCCCTACAGACCAACACGAGTCCTTCCAGCGCATGGTCAACAAAATATTTGCCGACCAGATATGTCGAAATATGGAGGTATATGTAAATGATATGCTCGTAAAGAGTAAGAAGACAGACCTCCCATGTCGTCAACCTGACTGAGACGTTTGAAGTCCTCCGAAGGTACCAGATGAAGCTCAATCTGAAAAAATGTGCATTTCGGGTCTCATCTGGCAAATTCTTAGGGTTCATGGTTAACCAACGTGGGATAGAAGCAAACCCCAAGAAATACGAGCTGTGTTAGAAATGCAGCCGCCTCAAAACCTAAAGCGGCTTCAATGCGTCAACGGAAAGATAGTCACGCCGAATCAATTTATGTCGTGATCTACAGACAAGTGCTTACCGTGCTTTAGGGTGCTGCGAAAGAAAGACCGCTTCAAATGGACCTCTGAATGCTAAGTGGCCTTCGACGAGCTCAAGAGCTACCTAAGCTCGGCACCACTGTTGTCAAAACTGCTACCTGGCGAAGAGCTCATGTTGTACCTACCGGTTTCTACAAGCGCGGTGAGGTCATCGCTAGTAAGGCAGGACGGAGGTCGGCATAACCCAGTTTACTACACAAGCAAGTCCATGACGGACACTGAGACCCAATATCCAAAAGTGGACAAGTTGGTATTGGCGCTAACTATCGCAGCGCGGCATCTCCGACCCTATTTCCAGGCTCACAGGGTGAGGGTCCTCACTACCTTTCCCTCTGAAACAAGTCTTCCAGAAATCCAGGACCTCGGGGAGACATAAAATGGGCTCTCGAGCTGAATGAATACGATATAAGCTTCGAGCCAAGAGTTGCGATGAAGGGTCAAGCCGTGGCTGAGTTCATAGCTGAGCTCACTTTGCTGCCTTTCTCAGCTGGTGAGAGTCCCAACAAGTGGGTCCTCAATGTCGATGGTTCCTCTAATGAAAATGGCAGTGGGGCCGGAGTCCTCATTCAGGCGCCCAGCGGAGATCGGTTTGAATATGCTGTGAGATTCAACTTACCAACCTTAAACAATGAGGCCGAGTACGAAGAGTTGGTGGTAGGTCTACGTATGGCTAAGGCCATGGGATCTAGGCACTTGTACATAAGCGACTCGCAGCTCGTAGTCAACCAGATTACCGAGGAATACCAAGCCATGGACAACAGGATGGAGAGGTACTTACACAAAGTGCACGAGCTTTTGTCTCGGTTCCATGGGTACAGCATAGAGCGAGTACCGTGTGCAGAGAATGCCAATGCAGATGCCCTGGTGAAGCTGGCTTCCTCTTACCCGACCGATTTCCCTAGGTCGATCCTAGTCTAGATCTTAGAGGCTCCCTCCTTTCTAGAGTCGGAAGCAATGAACATTGAAACTACGATACCGACCTAGACGAACCACATAAAATCCTTCTTCTGCGAAGAAGAACTATCGGAACATGCCGACTTCAGGAAGATGCGGCGCAAAGCAGTGGAGTACGTCCTTCGAAGTGATGTGTTGTACAAAAAGGGATTCTCCCTTCCGCTGCTAAGGTGCCGAGACCTAGAAGAGGCGAACTACACCTTGAGAGAAATACATGAACGGGTGTGCGGCAACCATGCAAGGGGCCGATCTTTTGTCGCCAAGCTGGTCAGGCAGGGTTACTACTGGCCCACCATGGGACGAGATGCCATGGAGTTTGCGCGACGATGTGATCGGTGCCAGCGATTTGTTACGGCTATCCATCAACCGCCCGAGCTCCTCACGCCTATCTTAGTCCTCTGTCCATTTGCTCAATGGGGGATCGATCTCATTGGGCCCCTCCCACCAAGGAAAGGCCAAACAAAATTTGTGGTAGTGGCCGTCGATTACTTTACCAAGTGGGTGGAGGTCGAGCCATTAGCCACCATAATAGAGGCCAAAATCATGAACTTCGTATGGATCAATCTCGTTTGCAAGTTTGGCATAGCCCAAGCCATCATAACTAACAATAGGAAGCAGTTCGTCAACCCCAAGTTCAACAGGTATTGCGAACAGCTCGGGATGAAGCATCTCAACTCCTCGCCAGCTCACACACATACCAATGGCCAGGTTGAAGCCATTAACAAGATCATCAAGCACAGCCTAAAACTAAGACTAGAGGATCGCAAAGGCCGGTAGGCAGTGGAGCTACCTGACGTGTTATGGTCATACAAGACGACCACACGAATGCGACCGAAAAGACTCCGTCGCCCTAGCCTTCGGCTCGGAAGTCGTGGTACCTATCGAAATCGGTCTACCAATAGCTCGAATTGAAGCCTTTGATGCGTCTGAGAACAACGAGGATCTTCCCTGAACCTCGACCTGCTTGAGGAGAGAAGGGAGACCTCTCAACTCGAGCTCGCCGAATACCAGAGGCAGGTGAAGGGACATAATGATGCAAGAGTCAAACCGTAACGTTTCCAATATGGAGGCCTCATCCTGTGGAAGATTATGCAAAAGGGCGGAGCCTTAGAGCCCACTTGGAACTGTCCATTTCAGGTGAAGCACGAAAAGCGACCCGGAACCTGTCTTAACCGATCTGGAAGGGAAACACTTACCTCACCTATGGAACGCTCAGCACTTACGCGTATATTACCGTTAAGTATAGGTGATCGAGCTGTTTTGATGTAATGATTGCTTAATAGAAAATTTAAATGTCTCTTTCGTTAACAAATTAAGCTAAATTTAAATTGGGGGCCAAAGAGGTACAAATATGGAAAGCGCGAACTACCGAGACAACAGGTTACTAAAATAAAAAATATGTGAATATATATATGAATGTCGCACTTAAAGAAAAGAATGAAGACAAAAAGTCGAGGTTTCATTCATAACACCGAGGAGACTGCCTCGGACCTGAATACATTGATAGTAATAAAAGATAGCGGAAGCGCAAAAATAAAGGAAGACAGTATGGTCACTTGTCTAAGAGATTGGACTGCGCGACTTTAGCCAAAGGGTCATCGTCTATAGGGGCCACAAGGACGAGCTCATCTAGCTTCTTCACCCCAGCTTGAATGACTTCTTCGGAGGCCATGGTGCCATCAGGAGAGATCGTCCAGGACTTGAGTAAGCACGTTTCATAGGGGTCAGGTCGACGCGCTTATAATGGTGCTTCAAGAAGGCAAGCGCAAACTTGAAGTCGTCGTCAGCAACGCCCTTGCTGTAGTCCACGTAGCTTGGCAGCTCTTGAAAGCGCGCGTCTAAGAAGGCCTCGCTCTTAAGGTTGGTCGCCGTAACGGCCTCAGCCAGCCGCAGTTCCTCCATCTCAGCCTGAAGCTCCTTCCTGAGCTTCCCTGCCTCTCAGAGCTCGTGCCCTCCAGTTCGGTTTGGAGGGAACTCACCTCCCTCTTTAGCTCCTCACCACCCGCCTCAGCTCGACCTTTACCAAGTTGGCCTCCTAGTGGTCTTGGGGTGAGCAGCAGTCTCTTTGTCCACCTACTACTCATGTCCAAGGAGCTCAGCAGCCATGAAGGTCACTGACCTACACATGAGGGCGTGCGCCTAAAAGGAAAACACAGAAACAAAAAAGGGCCAATAGGGGATTGAAATGCCAAATAAAAAAGGAAAAGCTCCAGGAGAATACTTCGGCGGCATGGTCAATGGCCAGCTGAATGGTTTCCCCAGCTGTCCCAGTGGGCGAGCTGACACGCCCTAGAGCACGGCTTGAGCTCGCCAAGTTGATCCTTTGCGATAAGGCGTCGATGCTGCTAGTGGTGGGATAGCTCCTGAAACGGAGATCGGAGTCCCTCACTCCGTCGATCCTCCTCGCCATCTGCAACCCATCAGAGTCTCCTACCGTGGAAGGCCTGACCTTCTTAGCTCCCTCGATAGCCCGGGAGCTCGGGCTAGCCCCCTTGTGGGTTTTCTTCTTCTTCTTCTTCTTAGGAGGCGTCGTGTGAACAGTCTGGAGTGGGGGCACCTCGATTGGGTCAGAGCGAGGAGTGGCATTGATGGACCATACGAGGACCTCGATGGGTGATGAGCAGTTGCCAAGCTCTACAGCCCTCCGCTTCCGACCAAAGAGGGAAGCAGGGCAGCATCTCTGTAGAACAACCGCACGATCAAACATCGGTGAAAATGAAAATCAACAAGGAGGAGACGACATACCTTCAGATATAGGAAACATGAGGGGAGAGAAAGATCGAGAGGGGCTCGGCGTGCACGGGTTAGTTGCAGCCTCGTCTGGTGCAATTTCCTCAGGCACTTCTTCTGGCACGACTTCTATAGTTGCCCCTTCAAAGACGACCTCCTTTGGTGCAGCCCCCTCGAAAATGTGCAGGCCGCAGTTAGTTTGTTGACGAAGAGATCAAGGTAGTGTCGATCTGCTTGGTAGATTTAAGGTATCCTCACCAAGTATTCGCGAGTGAGCTCGTCAGGTCGAGGCACGGGCTTAGGAAGAACTGCAAAAAAAAGGGTAAGAAGGTTGGCAAGGCTTGGAGACATAATGCAACTAAGAAAGGGGCGTTACCTAAATTGCTAAGTGGCAAGGAACCCGCCAGCTCAGCCCGCCCTCACGACCTTAGCCCACCAGTCGCAATACACATAAAACCAGTCCTCTTTCAATGCTTAATAGACGACAGTCCATAGACTAATTTCCCGACGCCATGTCGAGCTATGAGGTAGAACCGACCCGGTTTCCTTGGGAGGTTCTTGATAGTGTATAATGAAATGAATTTGGTCGAGGTAAGATAATCAACATCTAAGGTGTCAATCCCGAGCCCCCACTATAACATCCAATAGCCTAGAAGGATGCCCCAGCCATTGGGCACGAGCTGCGCAGGGGCTATATTAACCATCTCAAGGAATTCCTGTGCGAAGGGATGGAGAGGGAGCCTGAGCCCAAACTCGAACATCTTCTCATAGAAGTAGACGTGCCCTTCAGGGGGGTTCTCTACAATCTCGCCTCACCTGGGAAACCTCATCCCTATCGACGACAGGATGTCGTACATATCCCTAAAGTAAGCTAGGCAGCCGTCACCTAGGTCGGATGGGCTGCCGACGGATTTTTCCGAAATCTTAGGTGGGGGAATGTACAGCTAAATGGCTAAGCAATGAGGTACTTCATCCCCACCTGTAGGGGAGGAAGACTTGTTACTGGAGGATTCGGCGGGAGACGACCTGACGGAGGCCGACCTGTCGCTCGAGGACGCAAAAGGTGGGGACCCCTCTAAGGGTTGCTTGAAGCTCTCCTCCGAGCTCTCAGACCTCGACCTGAAACTACTGCCCCTATCAGACATTGCCTATGACCTACTTGCGAAAGGAAAAGAAAGAAAACGAGCTACTGACCTCGGCACAAGAGCAAGCGGAAGTCTTGAAAGCGTAAAGTTAGGAGGAAGCCCTCAACTATATATATACAACGTAGGGAGTGATCTCCACTGTACACGTGTCCCCTCGCCAGCGGCTTAGATCGCCTCCCCAGCGGCTCAGCGGTTAAGTGCTCAAGAGCACCTCGAAGGCCGCATCTGACGTGAAGGCCAGGGGCGGCCATTGAATGCTCCTGTTGGGAAGATGGATTGGTCCACGTCACCACTGATAGCTCGACAACAAGACCCAGGATAGGTCGCCCGCCACCCTTCGACGTCTCTCAAGTGAGCGACTCATCGCCCGACCTAAGAGGCGGCCAATGTTGGATGGTCAAACTCTCGCCAACCAACCTGTCCTCAATTTCCATAACTGCCAACCTATTAGGTCGGCCCCAAAGCTACCTAGTGACGCAGAGAATGGACCGGTCCCCTGTCAGGACCGAAGGTCGCTTGGAAGAGCTGAGCCCGAGCAGGGCTGATTCATTAAATTAACACCAACCAAAAAGGATCAGACAATTATGCTAACATATATAACTTTAATTATTATTAATTTTATCTTTATGAAAGTAAAACTACCAAAATTATTTTCAAAATTAATAATAATATATTTATATACATAATTTAATAATGGGAGAAGTTCTCTAAACAATTTATTAAATCCAGAAATAAAAAATAAAAATTAGATTTTCCCAAAAAGAATATTATTAATATTATAACTCATCAACAATTCAACATAGGCTACGGAGCACTAATTGCAAGGCACAATAATCTAATATAAATAATTAATTTCATAATTGTAAGTGTATTTGTTATTTGGTCAAATTGTGACCTTCGTTTGGGCCGATCACAATTGACATAAACAACAATAGTCAAATCTCACAAAATTATTAATCAATTATTATTAATTGTTTCCATATGAAAATAAAATACCTAAGTTATTTTCAACAATTAACAATAATATTTCTAAATCAAAACATTCATAGAAATTTAAAAATTGTGCCAAATATTGATTAAATTGTGAATTTATTCACCATAATCAACAATCTTTAATTAGCACAACATGAAAGGAAAATTAAATTGGCCTCCATATTTAAATTCGCCTAGAATATTCAAAACAGAATATAAATTGATAACTAAATAAATAATTATTAAAAGTTAAATAAATAAGCCAAAAAAAAAAATACATCTGTAAGTTTGCGGACTGCAACATTTCAAAAATAGTTGGTGCTAGAGCACTATCTCCACGCACCAGCCGTTATCTTCAAACGACACCTTATTGGAGTGCCGCAATTTCTTTAATTTTTCTTTTAATGAAAACTAAAGATACCATCACAACTAATTTGTTAGTTAAAAAAAATTAAACTTTATCAAATTAGTCAGGCATAAATTCGAACAATTTTCAACCAATTAAGAATTTTAATCATGTGAAAATTGTTCAAACATCTTATCAATCCAAATAATTTTAATAACTTTTTGTTTGAATAAATAAATTATTAAAAGAACAATGCTTCAACTTAACTCTTAAAAATCCAGTAATCATCCATGCAAAACTTGGTCTGATACCCCTTGATGGAAATTTTAAACAAATCCTAATTCATGATTATTCTAAAATAACAGCTATAAAATTCCAGAACAATCAAGACCAAAGATACAAGCATAGAAGAAAACCAAAATCTATAAAGAGATTAGAATTACCTTGAACAATTAGATAGATTCACCATATCTACAAGAAGTTGTGTAGTTTGTGGTCTTCCAAAACTATGCAACTCATACCAAATATGGACAATACTCTCTGTTTGATGGGGAACAGGAGGCTCAAGAAACATAGTGTATTGAAGACCATAACCATATATTTATAGGTTAATCCTAGGATTTCCCATAATCCCCTAGGATTAATGGGCTGGTTTCTACTCAGCAACCCACACCACTAAATGGAAAGTCGTGAGCCCATAATCAAGATCACTCATATGCCCATTAAATAGCCCAAATATAATTGCTCTTTAATTTGTTACCCACATATGAATTAATTATTAAATTAATTCCAACAAAAAATTCAAGGGCGATCATGTGGTGTTTCTTCAATTTTTGAAGCAAGCTCTGTAAAAGTAAAAATAATAAGCAATAGAGAATATAGATTCAAAATGATACTAACATAATTTAATAAAAAATTGGTAGAAAATATATCCAACATTATAAAATAAAAATAGACTACATAATAAGCTCACTACCTACTTATAGAATGTGGTCCACTCTCAAGAAACTAACTTGAATTCATGGAATCGTAAAGAGTTCTCATATAGATGCTTTAACTGTGCTCCAAATATTGCTTCATTTTTTTTTTCTTCTTTTGAGAAGAATCCAAACTATCATTGAGAAACATGAAAGAATATAGAAAATGAATACAAAAATCAATCTCAACAAAATGGTAACGACCCTACAAGAAAGGATTCCAATCCAAAAGAATAACACTCAACTCGTAGTTATTAAAGAATAACACGTAAGATCTTTTTCTTTCCCTCGAATCATTCACACAAAACCTTTCTTTCACAAAAACAAAGAAGCAAAAAGACAATACTAAATGGTTTTTTAGATTCTCCAAATACTAAAGACTTTACCCAAATAAAACAGATTTATGAACAACACAGATGTTGAACAATAACAAGCAAAAACAATCTACTTATCCAAATCTTGATTGGCTACCTTTGCTGCAGGATAGCCACACAATTCTCCAACTAGTCATTGAACTATATGCATGACACATGTAAAAACTAAGTCTTAATTGACTATCTTTGCTGCAAGATAGCCACACAATTATCCAACTAGATTTTAAACTATATGCATGGCACAAATATAAACACTAAGTCTTAATTGACTATCTTTGCTGCAAGATAGCCACACAATTATCCAACTAGACTTTAAACTATATGCATGACACAAATATAAACACTACATAAAACCAATCACAACAATCACGAAGATCCAAAACACCAACCCCAAATGCCAATTTCTGGAATTAACAAAAGTAGATTCGAACATTGAAACGGAAAAAAAAAAAAAAAGAGGGACAACGTGTCCCTGGTCCTACAGTAGCAAACGAATTCTCAAAAGTAGATCCCAAACAGAAGTCACTCAAGCATATGATGGCAATATCCTAAGTAGTTGCCACATTCTTCGAGGTCTCTCACAAGAATATGAAAGGAAAAATCAAAGCATGATTAAGAAAACCTAGAGGGGAACAGACTTACATCATTAACTATAACATACATGTGGCAGCTATAAAAAAGACATCGAAAAAATGCATTACAAATTAGAACTGAATAGAACCACTCCAATTTCATGCCCAACTAAGAACCGACAAGTGTATTTAATAAAAGGGCCGACAATGTTGATTATAAAGACAAAATAGTCACTTATCTCAAAGACTCAAATTGACAATTCAAACCTTGTCATCCAATAAAGCTTTAATTTTTTTATTCAGTAACGTCATCCTCATCTTCAAAAAGTGATCACCTACGAGGAAACGAGAAATTTTAGTCCTCATCAAAACTCAAGAACAGCTTTAATTACTAAAAAACCTAATGTAACATAAATATAGAGACTTAAATACAAAATGCTATTGTTTACCTCTTCAAGACAAAAAGTTCATGACTAACCATGTAAGTGATTGATCTACAACAAATCTTTCAAAACAATGCAATTTAGAAATGCTACCACAATAACTAATTAAACATTCTCTACAAATTATAAGATAAAATCTATATTAGATTTTTTTCGCACTCAAATCCTAATAATAGACTAAATTATTGCAACACAGACAACACGAAGATATCAGAATTTAACTCAAATTTCGAGAATTGAAAGTATGCTACACAACCTAAATCTAGAGACTTAAATACAAAATCTAATCTAATAACATCACAATGTGAGCAAAATCTAACAGTAGCAATCGAGATTATATTGCACATCCTTGAAAGACCAAGCAAATAATGAGTTCTGACTCATTTATGAAAATATAAACACTAAGTCTTAATTGACTATCTTTACTACAGGATAGCTACACAATTATCCAACTAGACTTTAAACTATATTCATGACACGAATATAAACACTACATAAAACCAATCACAAAGATCCAAAGCACCAACAACCCTAGACGCCAACCCCAACGCAAATATTAGATTTACAATCAGTCAAGTTCGGAAATTAATAAGATTCAAAGCAATGGAAATCACCATATCAACTCTTTTGCTTCGTTCTCATTGGCAAAGCAAAGGTCTATATCCCCAGACTCCAATAGCCGGAGAAGAGATAATCTAAAATCCCGAACCATCTGACCAAATATAGAGATGTGAGATACTTTATTTACCTCTAAACACATCTTTTAAAATGATACAAAAGTCTCTTCTTCAAAACAAAAAGCACACAGAGGTTTGCTAAGTAATATACCACAAAAGCTTTCTCTTGTTTGGCCAACTTTACAGCCGCTTGAATAACTTCCAAGTTAAAAATACTATATCTCATTACAAGCCATTGCGATAAGGACATGTCGACAACTAAGTTATCAGTCAACTAAAAACATTTCCTAAGTAATAAAAAAAAAAGGCCCCAAAACAAAAACAGTGACAAAACCGACCTAAAGGGAAGTGGAGAAGGGTGGGGAGGCTAAAATCTATACCACATAAGTATAATTTCACAGTCCCCTAACCATTTTTTGCAACTACACATATCAGCACTCCATTCATCTTATTCAGGCCATTGTAGTTGAAGTCATATATCAGAAAAGTGATTGATAAAGACCAATGTGTAGGTATAAGTAAAAAAAGCATGTCATACCATTGGATGTCATGGAGTTGTATATTCCAACTCGTTTGATATTCTCCCCGTGGAGTTCATCAGTGTTATGGCTAAAATTTAACATAATCAGTATTGATAAATTGGTGCTCATGAAGAACCTTATCAAAGCAAAACATAGAGATATTAGATGGGATATATTGGAGGGAGAGTACACAAAATCAATGTTGTTAAAAATATATACGATTCAGAATGAAACAAAGGCAAAAAGATTCAAATCGCATTTTGAATCGCAAATTTCGTGGTTCGTACTTTTCAAATGATATAACCCTAAAAATGAAACGGAACGAAACGATGGATTAAAAAAGAAAAGAATAGGGCTTTTTTACTCATCTGGTAGTGCCATCAATAGCATGAGAAAGTAGTAGAAAAGACAAAGAAAAAAGAAAAAGAAACAGTAGGAGAAGAAGAAGAAAGAAGAAGCGGCCGAAGAAGAAGAAGATAGAGGACGGAGAAGAAGTGACGGAAGAAGAAGAAGAAAGAAGAAAGAAATTTGGGCGTGGGATGGGATTTACTGTGCCGGTTGGTGGCGGGTCGCCGGAGACAAAAGAAGGAGGGGGTAGGCGGCTACCAAAAGAGGAGGAAGAAGAAGAATAATATTGGAGAGACTAGGGTTTTGATTTAATTTTGTTTTCCCTTCTTTTTGTTTTTCTTTTATTTTATTTAACGAAAGAAACAAACTTAAACATAAATAAAAAAAATAGGCTAATGTTCTTAGATTTTTCATAATATTTCCCTAAAATTAAAAATGTGAAACATTCCGTCATTTCTCGTTAAAAACGCAGCTTACTCTTTTCTGACGTTTTTTAAACGTCAAGAAAAATACTTGTTTTGCCAAACTTTTTGTGACGCTTAAAAAACGTCACAAAAAGGTCAAAATTCCAGAAATCTCCGTTTTTTCCCAAAAACACGTTCGTTTTATTTGAACAATATTTTACTGTTCATGTGCGTCACGAAAACCCAAAATTCTAGTAGTGTTTCTATTTTAAAATCTGCATGCTTGTCTAAGTTCTTGAGAGGTTTAGTCAAAGAGACAAATAGGAAGTTAAAACAACAAATTGTGTGGGTATTGATATTTGAAGACTTTACAAATGTATAAATAATCTCTTTCTGCTATTTATTTTACTTTTATGCTTAGAGTTATGAGTTCGTTTTTTGTATAACCGGCCTGGTTAGAATTATATTCTTTCACGATGAATTATTATTTATTTACCTTTGGGATTTACATGTTTACTACCCTTTAGTTGATTCATGGAGTTCATAGTCACCATGTGTATAGTTGCTTGCAGAAAATTTTGGTTTTCCATGACGTTTCCCGCCAAAAACATGCCTCACCCTTTCGTGACGTTTTTTTAAACGTCACGAAAAATGTATTTTTTTCCAACTTTTCGTGATGGTTAAAAAATGTCACGAAAATGTAAAATCTGGAAAACTCCATTTTCCTCACTAAAAATGCGTTTGTTACCTTTTGTGACGTTTTGTTTAGTTTTCAACAGTTTTTACTACTTATTAGCGTCACGAAAATCCCTTGTAGTAGTGGAATGACTACAAAAATAACTTCGAAGCAACCATCATGCAAAAATGGTTGAAGGATTCAAAAATTCTTTTCGACTAATTAGTTAGTTTTTTTTAGCACATACCTATTACATGTTAGTTTCTTATATGACTAATTAGTTAACAAACACATGTACATATGGATGAAAAAATGAACGAAAGTAAATGCTAACATGTTTTAGTTTTATATATTTTTCCTTTTCCTAACATTGAAATGGTTCGATGTGTGTAGATATATGATAAATTTCATGCATCCAGTTACCTCATTGGCTGAAATTTCCTAAAGGCCTCTTGAGACATTGTCCAATGAGGTAACAATTTATTGTCACCTTTTAATTCACTTTCTAGATATTGAAGGTATCTAAATATCAACATCAAGTCCCTGTGTTTTGGTATCGTTGGAATTAGGTACCTACGTTGCCACTATTTTTATTGTATCACAAAAGTAATATTCTTGAGCTATGTTTGCTATAATATGTAATGACTCCAATTTTTTATATGTATTTAATAATATTAAATCGAGATAATTACTCATAAAACATAATTTCATTAAAATAAAATAAGATAAAAACTTGTTCTTTCATTTAAAAATAGAAACGATAACTTAATAAAACTAAACTTATAAATCTCTATGAGTAGAAATCATAAATTATAATCAAAGTAAAAATGTGGTCTAGTCATAATTAAAAGTATAAATTATAAATAAAATTAAAGTTTGTCTCATATCTCCTTCTCATCATATAAAAATAGCCAGTAAGTAGTTCCCATCATAAGGAACCTTTATGCACAAACACACGTTTTTAAATGCATGCATACATCCACCTAGCATATAAACCACCGAACATCCTAACTTAACATACTTGTGCTTGCTAGTAGAAACTTACTTATCTAAATCCTTAATTTGGCGCCATGTTATGTAGAAATATCCCATACCATGACCGTCAATTCCGCATGTAATATTTATAGGGTAATTATCTCTCATAAATACTATTTACTGAACTAATTCGTTTCCTAGGGCCCAACTTTTAGCAAAAACTATACATGTCATATGATACATCTAGCTGCATAATATAACTGCTGGTATTTCATGCATAACATTAATCTGACCTAAATTCATGACACATAAGACTACTAATTTAATTAGCAATATGTCACACATATGTCATACTTTACCTAAACATGCTTTGCTATTGAACTTATTTAAAATGAAATGATAAAACTATATAATCATAACATGATTTGCAATACATCAAATTTAATCACAACAACCATTCAATAACAGGTGCCGAATCTAAATTTTGAATCCTGAACCTGGGGCGTTACACAATCCCTCTTCCTCGTGCTCTATCTCTTCTTCTACTTTTCTTTCTTTACAATTGGTACGTATATCTCTTTGGTTTTTTGTCACTCACTGCTTCTAACTTCTAAATATGGGCCTAATGGCTCTTAGCTATGGTTTGTCTAGAAGACTTTGGTCTCACTAAAACAAATTATGGTAGCAATAACTTGACATTATAGACGAACCAATTGAGTCTTTCTTTTCTGACGATAATTCCATATGTATTTGCACCATGTATTGTGGTAACGTAACATTTTGAATAATTTTTCGAGATAGAAACTAAAACATCATACAATTTCTACTACAAAATGTGCTTAATTATAGAGTTTTATTGAGGCTTCGTTTGTTTATATAGGAATAGAATGTGACAGTAAAGGAAATTTTAGCGATTCATGTTTTAGCACATTATTTTGCTTGTCTCGTGTTTGGTAGCATTTTTCACCATTATTTTATTGTTATTTTGTTGTTTTTGCTTATATATTATCTATAATTTTGTTTAATCTGTAGCCCGTTTGCACGAGCCATTAACTCCTTGAAAACATCCAAATACACTACCGAGTATGATTTCACTCTATTTTTCTTCAATTTTGTGTCTACTGCTCTATTTGGTGCCATTTTGCACCCCTTTTTTGTTCTTATTTTTCTTGTTCTCGCTCTCATACTTTATACCTACATACTAAATACATTTGTGTTTGGATTTTAGCTCATTTTCAGGAGCCAAACAATACTTAATTATCCCAAAAATAGAGATTACCTGAGAACAACTTTTCCATTTTTCTTCTTTAGCAACTGTATCATTCTTTATATGTTTCTGATATCCACTTTGAGCTCGCTTCTATCACTCTTCTCTGATGGCTCTCTATTGTGTCTTCTTTGATGTCTTTTTTAAATGCCTACCGACTCTTATCCTGTTTTATTTCTCTCTTGTGATTGAAATTTAGCTAATTCTCCTTGCTTTCCTTTCTGGGTTGCCATAATGTGTGAATTGTATCTCCCTTTATCCCTTAAGAATTGAGTGATTTTGCCAATTTTTCCTTGGGAGAGAATTGTCCCTTCATTGTGAGTATTGAATTCATGAGGGTTGTGCTCCAAAAATTTACCTAAGTGAGAATGTGTTCTTTTGTTTCTCTTACTATTACTACTGAAATTTCATTATGAAAATTATATATTGGAGCAAGATATCCTTTCCGGTTGCTGACAGCTTCATTTATTCGCTTTGACAAGCTTTTTCAATAGTTGTTCTTCAATTATTTCCATGCATCTTTGAATAATTTTCATGGGAAACATTTGAATGATTTTTTTATCACCTTGCTCTATATGTCAAAAGGAGAGGTTTTTCTTTTCTTCCTTGCTCTTTCTTGTATATTTAATTTCAGTTTTTACTTGTAGATTTTGTGGGATTTTGGAGAAGACGATATGGTTTGTTATTGAACCATGAGGAATTTGGTTTGTTATTTCCTTCCTGCTTAACTATGAAAAATATTTCAAATTGTAGTTCACACGGCTATAAGAATTTGTGATCTGCTATAATGTAAATTATTGAAAATTGAATTGAAAAAAAAAACTATGAAAATTTTTCTAAAGCATATTTGCAAAGTTAATAAAAGTTTATCATAATATTTTATAGTTGCTATTAAAGCATAATAATAGCATGATCATGCACCTCATGCTGCGTGGCTCACCTGCCATACGCCCTCGCCTTTGCCCGCGCACGCCCCATGCTGCTTGTCCTCTCACACGCCTCCTACTAAACGGCTGTTTCATGCATGTCACATGCCATACACTCCCTTGCCCATGAAAATGAGGTAATTGAGTATTTTAATTGACAAATTAAGTGTATAATATTATACCCTAAATTGCAATGTTTAGTTTATTTTACCATGAATTTTCATTAGAATTACTAGTATAGTTATTAATTTATTTGATCTATAATTTTCTTTGGTTATTACTTGGATTAATATATATGTAGCTCATTGAAATTTGAGGGTAGTTTGAGATCTTGCTAGTCATGCATGTAAAATGCCTCGTTGAAAGTAATGATAGTTTAAGATCTTGTTGGATGTACATTTATTCAGCATGCTATGATCTTGAAAGAAAAAAAGTGCATTTATAATTATCACTAAATTTATCACATTTCCATGTTATATGCTATGAGTAATAAATATAAAAAGTAGGAATTAATATGATTTGTTATTTTCCATGAAGAAACATGTAGATGCCTATAGTGTTAATTAATGATATGGTATTGCTATTTAAAATAGTAAACTATGGGCAATCATTCAATTCATAATCGTTGGAATCATTAATTTGTGAGGTTTTTTCCTAACAGTTTTGATGATGACAATATCAAATTGTTTGAGTTTTCCTAACCTATGCCTGCAAAAATAATTTATAAATTAAAGTTTTTTATTTTTTTGAAAAATAGAAATTAAAGTATACGTGTTGGCTGCCCAAAAAAAGTATATTTTAAAGTTAGAAAACCTAAGTATAGCTCAACGAACTTAGATAAGGTATCTATTTCCGACCAAAAGATGGTGGGTTCGAATCTTCACCCCACATGTTGTACTAAAAAAAAGAGTTGTTCGACCAGAAATTCAGATGAACGAAACTCGACTTTAATGAACTTGATTTATATTTATGTATAAGTGTTACAACTCTACTGTATGATCCTCTGATTAATTCTCTCTGACGTAAGCTCGCTTCGAGGGTTAATGAACTTGTTCTCGAATCAAGGAGGTTCTCACTTTCAGTCTAGAGCGTATTGAAGAATCTTTACAATCTTCGACTGTGAAACTGGATGTTTGATGAAATCTTCGGCTTGCGAATTCTTCAGCTTGCGGCTTGTGAAGTCTTCTGCTTGTAGCTTGTGAAGAGTTCCTTTGCTTGAAGTGCAGCTCGTGAGATCTTCAAGTCTTGAGAAGAATTCTTCAATCGGTTGCTTGGCGGAGTGACAATTCAATCTTCAAGTCTTCAAGTTAGGCTCTAGATTCTTCGCTTGACACCTGATGCTGAAAACTCTGAGTCTGCAATTCTTCTCAATCCTCTGAATGCTTCCACTCTGGATCCCCTGAATGAGATGTGACTCCCTCTATTTATAGAGACTTGGTGGGTCACATATGAGCCATGGGCTTGAGTCCAATCTCCTTATGGGTTTGGTCCAATTAATTGATTTCATCGGACGGCATAGGAGAGACACGTGACATTATTTCATCCATTGATTTAGGACACAATTTAAATTAATTAGGACATGTGTAATTTTATAATTGGTCTTAAATATAATTTAAAATTGTGGCATGACATTTAATCATTGGTCAAATTTTATCATTCAACAAATGCCCCTTTTTTTCGAGATTTATACATGCATATGGATGCGTGGATCTCGGAAAAAAGTAATATGTGACATTTGACCAAAATATAAAGTATGTTTCATAATTTTGATTTAATGTACATATCAATTTTCAGTAAAAAAATTTATGATTTATTCTACCCATAATTTGAGTTTGGGATAGAAAATGACATTAAAAAATATCATTTTATTTGATTGGCAAAATGATTTGTTGCCAAAATCAAGAGTTGACATTTTCTTGATGACATACAAATTTACGGATGTCATACTGATTTGGTTGGGAAGAATATATTTCCCTAACGAAATTTCCCTAGTACGCTTCGCTCCATATCAATTTTCTCTTGATTTTAGAGAATAAAAATATTTTTGTAGCATTAAAACTTGGGAGATACCATACTTATTTGATTGAGAATAATATTTTCTCTCCTATCAAAATTTTTCATGTATGCTTTAGAGCCTTGTTTAAAAGTGGGAGGTTTTGTGTTAGAGAGAACACAAAGTTTTTTTTTTCCTTCTTGGAACATTGAGGTATATGAGATTCTTTTTTTTTTTCCTTCTTCTTCTTACATTGTGGCAATATTTGGATTCTTGTATTCATGTTATTGTCTTCTTTGCGCAGTGCATTGTGTTGTCGTTGACGCCATAATCCTCCTTCGCTCGTCTCCACTTACGTTGCCGGTGAAAATCCATTAAACTTCTCTTCCTTTTTTGTAGAAACATTTAGGCTTATTGTACTCATGTGTTTTCTTTTTTGTGTAGCCTCGCATCGGGTTCTGCCCCTTTATTTGATTTGCACCGTTGGAAGCGAGGTAACCTAGACAAACCTTCTATTTTTTTTTTCAATTTGCCTACTGAATCACCTTTTTTTTTATTTTTTTTATTTTTATATATATACCCATGGAATTTTGCCGGCGGCTGCATGCAAACGTAGGTTTACAGCATTTTTTTTTTAATATACAATATACACACAGCGCCTCTTTTTTTTTCAAAATTGTTTTTTTTTCTTTCTTAAAAAAAATGTATCGGGCGGCTGCACAAACGCAGAGGCAGCCGCCTGTAATCAATTTCTTTTTTCTTGCATTGTCGCGGCTGCATGTTAAAGCAGCCGCCCATTAGGGCGCCGCTCCCAATGCGGCCTTTTTTTATTTTTATTTTTCGAATTTTTTTTACTATATATAAATATTTAAGGTTTTTTTTTTAAAAAAATATGTATATATTTCAGTTTTTTTTTGTTTTTTTTTGAAAACTGTAAGATATTTTTTAACCATACAATTTTTTTCTATTCTATTTTGGTTTTGTTTATTACTTTTTTTATCAAAATTTTTCTCCATTATTTTTCTTTTGTCATAATATTTTTTTTTTGTTTGTCTTTTTTTTGTTTTTTTTAATCTATATATTTGAGTACTCTTTTTCTTTTAGTATTCTTACTTACTGATTTGAGTATTGTATATATATATATATATATTTTTATTTTTTTAAAACTAAAATAATTTTTTTTTTGCTTTTTTTGCTTTTTTTTTAATTTAGAAGTTTATTAAAACAATTGTTCTACAATTGCTTTACATATGTATCATCCAACTCTTTTAAGCATGACTAATTTTATGTATTTAGTCTCTTTTGTACGCATGCACATATACTCCTTGATCTGTAGGTATGCCCCCAACAGTCACTTTTCTCCTTACAGTGATTTCATTGCTGAGTAGGTTAACACTTCTTCCGCTGGTTGAGGTGTCCCTAGGTCAGCGGTGGTCACCTTTGGCAACCCTGCAGTGATTTCATTGTTGAGTAGGTTAATGTCTCTTTCGCTGGTTGGGGTGTTCCTAGGTCTGCAGTGGTCACCTTTGGCAATCCTGCAGTGATTTCATTACTGAGTAGGTTAACGCCTCTTCCGCTGGTTGGGGTGTTCCTAGGTCAACAGTGGTCACCTTTGGCAACCCTGCTGTGATTTCATTGCTGAGTAGGTTAACGCCTCTTCCACTGGTTGGGGTGTTCCTAGGTCATAGTGGTCACCTTTGGCAACCCTGCAGTGATTTCATTGCTATTGCTCCCTATCGCCTCTGTCCCTGGTTGGGGGTTCCTGTTCCTAAGTAGCAGTGGTCACCTTTGGCAATCCTGCAGTGATTTCATTGCTGATAGGTTACGCCTCTTCCGCTGGTTGGGGTGTCCTATGTCAGCAGTAGTCACCTTTTGCAACCGCGTGATTGTTAGTACTCCTTCTCCGCTTTGGGGTGTTCTCTCTTCCCATAGCAGTCAGTTGGCTCTCCTGCAGTGTTGATTTCCCAGTAGAATTTTCACTTCTCCCTTTTGGTGTTCCTATTCAGTCTACCCTGTTCATTTATTTCAGTATACTTCTTCTTTGTTTTTCTATAGCATTCATATCATTTTATTCTAAAACATTTGATCATTAAATTTTCATAATTTGCTGACCGTTTTTTTTTGCTCTTCTGACCTCTCTTTTTTTTGTAGGATATTTTATTGCATCATGGTATATTTTGCAGAACACCCTGATCTAAAGAAGCGGTGTTTAGTTATTTTGAAGGATAAAGATCAGCCATTAAAAAGTGGACTTATCCTTCAAGTTGAGGAGCCTTTGCATAATCTGAAGGATTGGCCTCGTTTAGATCATTTTAGTTATTTATCTAAATGGTCCAGAGAGAAGTCATTGGCTCGTGATTCTTCTTCGACGACATGGTTTTTAGATTCTCCTCTACATAAAAGGAGGTAGGTTCAAATCCGGAGTCAACTCTAGGTCGTCGCATTATTAAAGGCTCGGCTCGATGGTGTCCTACCTTAAAGCTTCACGGGGAGTTTTGTTATACCCCTTATTATTGGGAATGGTTAGAAGCAACAGTTGCTCGGTCTGGGAATATTTTACAACGTATAAACTTGTTAGATGCAGTTTTGGCTTCTTCATACACCAACGATCGTAATAGTGACATATTTCGAGTGTTTTATGAAGCTTGGTGTCCTTCAACCAATACTTTCCATACTTCATTTGGAGAGTTATCAATATCTTTGTGGGATATGTGGCAATTAGGGGGAATTCCTATTAGAGGTAGCTTTTATGATGAAGTCATTCCGAGTCGCGCAGAACTATTAGCATCGCCTACTGAGAGAGAGGATTATCTCCTAAAGAGCTATGAGTATCTTTTTGCCGCTTTCTACCATGTTGTGTCTCAAGAAGGTGTTGGCTTTAGAGTTCCTGTCAAGCTGTGGATATCTTTTTGGTTTAAAGGAGATCTGAAGTATGTGAAGCCGCTTCCTCGAAGGGCACAAAAGAATTCTCCACCTCGCTCGACTTACAATCCGGATGGAACTTATTCTGCACGTCCCAATTGGTCTGTGGAGGAAATTAAGTTATTTGCTGAGTTGGGCGTAGAAGCTGAATGGAGAGAAAGGACGCACTTGGCAGCTTTCCTTTTGTGCTGGCTATGCGTGTTTGTCTTCCCTGGTAAGAATTTGTTTCTTCATCCAGATGTCTTTAAAACTGCTAGCTACATGGCTGAGGGTATCCCGTTTAGTCTTGCTGTTCCTGTTTTGGCCAATATCTATCGTGGGCTCAGCCAAATTCATGATGCGTCGCCCTCAGCTGGGAACTCTGGTGCTTGTTTTCTCGTACATTATGTTCATGGTAGGATTGCCCATTATTTCAACACACATTTCAAAACTCCTAAGCCAGTCAGCAGTCCCATGATGGTTGATTATTCTGGGGAAGGTGGAGCTAAGTACTTCAGTGATTTTGACGCTCGCGATCTCAACCACAGAGGTAGGTACATATCGTGGCATGCGACTCTTTCGCCTAGGAATAAGAGTGGCGACTTGAAAGGTAGTGAACAACTTTCATTTTTTAACTTTTTCACACTTCACAAGCCTACGCTCATGTTTCATATCATCACGATGTTCAAGTTCGATGGTTGTTGAGGTTTATAATCCTTACCGGTTCGGTCGGCAATTCGGATTTTATCAAGATATACCGAAGGATTTGAGCGAAGGGATTCCGCCAGCTAGTTTGGATAACGTGTTACGTCACTGGAGGATTTGTATTTTAACTCGGCCATCATATCAGGTACATCTTCCTGCACGTTCCTTAAATCCGCATAACAAGATCACTCCCCGTTATACAAAATGGTGGCTTGCAAAACATGGAGATTATCTTGAGAAAGACGTACAAGAGTTGACGAACAGTGCTCTTCCGCCCCCTTCAAAACCCAAACTTCCAAAGAAAGTTGGCGATAGTAATGGAGGGAAAAGAATTCGTCTTCCAGACGTTGAGCAGTTTGTTGCTGAGGATGATGACGAGAGTCAAAACAGTAACAGTGACCATCATTGGAAGAGATCTAAGAAATCCAAGCCACTACCAGTTTGTGACGACGGATTCTTTGATGGTATTACAAGTGCTTCATAATTTCCTACTCCTTATACTACACTTATGGTTAGTAATTCTATCACTTTCCCGTATACCATTCTTCTTTTGTTTTATGTATATACATACATACATATATATATATATATATATTTTACAGTTATTTTATTTTATTTAACTTTCAGTTGTCTCTGGAGAATCTTATTCACGAGAGTATGGCACCAAACAGTCCATTATCTTTGACGAGTTTTGATATCCTTAATCCCTCCACTACTCCTGTTGGAGGTTTCAATACGCCAAATGACAAGGTTGTAGCTCCCCCAATTTTGTTGAAGTATGCTATTCCTGCTCAAAAGATGATATGTGTTGATGCTCCTGAAGTCTCCAACTTTTGTGCCGACACTGTGATTTTTGATGTTCAACGGCAACTTGCTTTAGTCATGTGGGATCGCCTACATAAGAAGCTTATTTGTACTTCACTTGATAAGGCTTCTTATCTTGAGCCAGAGACACATAAAATTTTTCATGCCATTTCAGAGACTAAAGCGATAAACCTTGCGTCTCTCAAAGACTTTGTAGGTGATTTTTCAAAAGGTTGCAAATTATAATAACCTACAGTCTTCAGTTTCTTCTCAGCTGACTTTAGCAAGTAAGGACCGTCAACTGGAAGAGTGCAGCTTTAGCTTGGAGAAGATATTATGTGATGAGTAGAGCGCCCTTAAGGAGAAAGACAAGCTACAACAACAACACACGCGCATGCTACAAGAGGAAGAGTTGGAAGCCAAGCTTAAAGTTTGTCAGACTAAACGAAGTGAGATTTCTAAGTTTATTCTTGAACAGAATGAGCGTTTAGACCAGCAGAAACTTGAGGCTTCTAAGGTGCGAGAGAGGATGAGCAACCTCGAAAACACTCCAGTTGTTAATGATGCAGTAGTGAGATCACTCGAGGCATTTCGTGGACTTTTGGCAGATGCGCAACAAGAATTGAAAGACTTCAAGTGGGCGCCACGATTTTAGATGATGTCATGATTTCTTTTGCATTCTCGCTCTTTTATTATTATTTAATGTATGGACTGTTATTTTTTTTTACGAAGAAGAAATATTTTCATGACCAAGATGATAATAAATTGCATCATTTTTTTTCTTGGACTGACTTAAAGTTTCCTCTATGCTGCCTACGTACCTTTTTTTTTTATAAAAAGGATCAAGTCATAACGTAGTTCATTTACAAACAAATTTTTTTTATATATTTTTTTTAGGGCCGTTCACCTTTTAAACTCATGCGGGCCAGGAGCATCATATAGTTTAGGCTCTTAGGATAAGAAGCGGTTACAATTTAAGCATAGTATTTCTTTAGGAATTTTCCGTTGATTGGGCCAATTCTGAGGCCGTCTTGATCCACAATCTTGTATGCTCCATTCTTGTAGACTTCTTTTACAACGTAGGGTCCATCCCATTTTGGAGTGAACTTATTCCCTGTATGTCGAGTTGTAATGATTGGTCTTCGCACTGCAAGTACGAGCTCACCAACTTGAAATGATCAAGGTCGTACCTTTTTGTTGAAAGCCTTAGACATGGGGGCTTGATAACATTCTAGCGCTTGTTGGGCATCCAATCTTCTTTCATCCAATGCTTCCAACTCTTAAAGACGAAGCTGAGCATTATCCTCCACTGTTAGTCCTTCTTGTACCGCCATTCGTAGAGATGGAATTTGTTTTTTCTAGAGGGAGCACGACTTCTACTCCATATACAAGAGAATGAGGCGTAGCACCAATCGGAGTGTGATAGGTAGTTCGATACGCCCATAATGCTTCACCAATTCTTTCCTGCCAGTCTCGCTTGGACTTGGAGACCACTTTCTGAAGGGATGTGATTCCCGGAGCGGAAACGGATCTTCGTTGCTGATTTTCGGGATACAAAATCGAAGTTTAAAGAAGAAAAATACAGAGGAAATTCAATACCTTTGAAGAACGTTTCTTCAACAAATTTCCGACGAACACCACCACCGAGCCTTCCTTGCTATCCTCTGGGTACGAGATCGTTCTTGTGGGAGAATTTCTTTGGAACGAGAGGGAGAGATGGAGATAACCCTTGAGAGAATTGGTGGGAGTTTTTCCTTTTTTTTTTTGTTCTGTGTTGTTCTGTTTTCTTCAACTATTGAAGAAGAAGAACAATGACGTGGGGCAGCAACCCCCCACTCCTCTGCAAATTGCAGGGGAGTTAATATTAATAATAATATTAATATATATATATAATATAATTAAAAAATATATAATAATTAATATATATATATAATTAATTAATCAAATTAATTATATATATATTAATTATTAATCCAATTAATAATTAATAAATATATATATACATAAATAATTAACACTTAATTATTTATTATAAAATTAGAATCATATTCTAAAACATTTCTCTCGTATAAACTATAGTTTTAATGTACATCTTATGCACATTATTTTTAACCTATAGTTTTAATATGAATCTCATTCATATTAATTTTATTTGAATCTCATTCAAATAATATCTCTCATAATATATAGTTTTAATTTACAATTAACTATATATATTATAATGTATCAATATACATATAATCCCTTAAGTAATTTGAACAATTCAAATTCTTCCAAAAATTTGATCCTCGTTTTACCCGTTATGAGCTAGCAAGGGGACCTAATGGACCTACAGATCTGAAGCTCCAACGATGCAAGATTAATCGGTCAAACTCATTGACCGAGTTAATATAGATTCGTTAACTACGGGTCATTCCACTAAAGACCCGCAGTTGCACTCTTCTCACTGCAGAATGTTTTCATGTCCATGGATATACGACCATTAATGACGAGTCAATCCTTCACGAGTGTTCGTAACTCAAGTTGGGTCAAATTACCGTTTTCCCCTGAGTTACATCTTACTCCTTAAACACCACTGATCCTCTAATGAACAACCCGGTTATGGTCCAACCAATAACCGGAAGTCCCTCTCGGCCAATGAGAGGGTGGGGCCCTTTGTTCAAGTCCCGGAGTCAGCATTTAAGGGAACACTCACCTACTTCCCTAAAGTCGGGGAGGAGTGAATTCCATCTTGTGAAGTTATGTTCCCAGCTCCCCACTCGGTCTCGTCCCCAAAATGGTAGGAATGTTGAGTCGGCGACTCGGGCCACTCTCACCCATACAGATCAAAGGGCGAGCCCTCACGGGCAGGAGTCCATAATTCACTCAGGATTGAGAATGAGTTGCCTGGTTATCCTAAGAAATGACAATCTATTAGTTAGCGGTGTTACTGATTACGCTTGTTTACATGCGTAAAAAGAAGGTTTTAGATGCTGTTTTTACTATGTTTTAACTTTGTTTCGGACTTTTTCTCGGTCGTTTGAGTTCCAATTCATGCAAAATTCATATATGATGGTTTGTGGTTGGCTTATATTGTATTTATGACATTTTAGGACAATTTGGGAGTGCAAATTAATCAAAAGAAGCAAAAAGATGAAAAAACCAACATGGGAGGCGCCAAGCGCCTGCGTGGCTGCAGAATGAACTGGTTTTCTTCCAACTTTGCCCTTAATGAAACGCGTCTTCCAATGCGTTTTGGTGGTTCCAACCGATGCATACGTGTAGAAGAAGTGTTCCACTATTAGTTTGAGCACGATTTAGTCAGTCAAAGGAGTTGGAAATGGGTGATTCACCATCGTTTTAGGACCTACCTAACCAATTCTGCACAGCTATAAATTCCAGCAGCTTCTCCACCAAATTCATCAAGCCTTGCTTCCTTCTCTTGATCATTTTTAGTGTTTCTTTGTTGCTTTCTAAGTACTTTTGAGTTGCTTTCATTAGTTGCTTTTAGTTTTTAAATCCCGAGCACTTTACATTCCTTTATTGAGCTTTGTTTTGTTTTCGTTTGTACTTAGTTATTTCCTACTTATTCAAATATATAAAAATCCAGCACTTTGCTTATCTTCCCTTTGCCTTTACTTTATTTTTAGTTAAGAGAGTTGTGTTTTTGGAGGAAAGAGCACGTGACACTCCCCCTTGCTTGAAAGAGAAGGGCGAAGCTCTCAATCCCGAGAAAAACTCTCCGTTAGTTAACTTTTATTTTTCACACATGCATTCCAATTTCAAACATTTTACTTCCTGTATTTTCTTCAATATGTCTTTCTAAATTCCCGTCTCTAGCCCGGTTATGGATAGTTAGCCTTTTATTTCTAAAAAGGGTTGCTAAGAAGTAGTGTTTTTGCTTTTCATTCATTGCTCAACATGTTTTCCCAAGAAGTTAGGATTTAAAGAAGGCCACTGTAAGTCTTAACAAGTCAATACTGAAAAGGTTGCTTATTTGCATTGTTGAGTGGTTAAACCGAGGAGAGGAGCGCCTTAGACATAAGGGTTCCGCTTAAGTAGCCTAGACATAGGACCTTAACCCGAGGTTGCGACTATTTCCATCCTAAAACTAAGATATCTCTCGTAATAGACATATTAGGGAATGTCTTAGGACTTTGAACTTGCTTAGACATAAGTCAAGTGAAAAGCGTAGTCGTTGGTTCCTAAAGTAAAATGCATATCGTCCTTAGCATATCCTTGATTCTTTGTTGGCTAACTTGAAGTAATTCGGGCTAGGTTTTACCATTATAAGACCAAATCCCAAATCCAAAACCATTATTTGTGACCACTTCCCATTTTACAAGAATCACTCATTTCAACGTTCACTATTCATTAAAACTTTAGAGTTTGAAAATTATTTAGAAGTCCTTGAGGATCGATACTTGGATATTCCATCCATTTTATATTACTCTGACAGGTGTGCGCTTGCATCTATAACATTGTTACCACGCTTAGTGCGTGCAGCATAAACCACCAGTCAGTTACATCTAAAGATTGCCCATTTCGCAGTCCGGTCTTATACAAACTCATTGTATTGGATACCCCCACTCGCATGTCTCCACACGAACGACGTGGATCGAGTCGTCTGTAACCTTTACAGAGCGGGCCGTATCCATAGTGTTGCCAGGATAAGGTACCCAGCCTTATCCATATACTATAAACCCTTTAGGTTATTCACGAGACATTATCCATTCATATATCAGGCGTATATCAAATATATACCTCGTATATCAACTATATACCCAGTATATATACTGTGCCGATTACATAATAAATAACCTTGGATGTTTAGTTTATTGGATTTTGGACAATGCAAAGCTATGATTCAACAACAAATTTATTGAATAAAACTTTATTAAATAGACATTTGTTTTTACAAAATACAAACTACGAGTTTAGGGCAACACACCCAATACTTTCTTCAATAAATTACATAGCGTTTTGTTAAACGCTTCTGGCGACCCATCTGCCGCAGCATTGTATATGGATGAATTATACTGCTTGAAGCCAAATTTCTCACATAATTTGTCTATTAGGCTGTTGGAAAACTGTTTTCCATTATCTGTGACAATGCGATGCGGGATGCCATAACGGTAGATGAGATGGGTGCGAATAAAATCAGCTACATTTTCTTTCTTAGCTTCTTTTAGTACAACAGCCTCAGCCCATCTTGAGAAATAGTCTGTTCCTGCGAGAATGAAAGAATGTCCCGCTGATGATTTGGGAGTTATAGGACCAACAAGATCAACTCCCCAAGCTTCGAAGGGCCAACAAGCTATAGTTGGATGAAGTGGCTCCGGAGACTGATGTATAAAGTTGGCGTGAAATTGACAAGCCTCACGTTTCTTTGCATATTGCATCGAGTCTTGGACCATTGTAGGCCAATAGTAGCCCATCCTTTTCAATTTGAAATGAAGCTTTGGCCCAGATTGGTGAGCCCCGCATATGCCCAAGTGGGCTTCTTCTAAGGCTTTTATCGACTCTTCTTTTCCTAAACATCTAAGGAAAAGACCTTCATACGAACGGCGATAGAGAGTTTCTTTGTAATAGATGAAACGAGCTGCTCTCCTTCGTACTTTAGTTCTATGTCGGTTATCTGTAGGGAGTTTTCCATGTTGGAGATAGTCTATATAATTGACTGCCACCAATCTTCTTCTTCAATCACATAGACGGATATTGCATTCACTTCTTCACTCTCACTTTCAGTTGGTGGTATGATCCATCTTTGGCAAAGTGGGATATTTAAAACTTCATCCTCCAAAATTGTTAAAGTTGTAGCCAGATGTGCCAGAGCATCCGCCTTCTTGTTTTCGGCTCTTGGGACGTGCTCCATGGTCACAGTTTCAAAATTTCCCAACAACTGTCTGGCGTAATTGAAGTAAGGTATTAGGTCTTCATGTTTCACCTCATACTTAAGCAACAATTGATTAATTATCAGTTTCAAGTCTCCATAGATTTGCATATATGTCACGCCAATTTCTAAGGCTATCTGAAGACCGATAATGAGTGCTTGATATTCAGCGACATTATTTGAACACAACTCGCCAAAAGTGAAACTATATGGCAACATATGCTTCTTTGGCGAGATGAAGATTATACCTGCCCCCACACTGCTTCTTCAAGCTGCACCATCGAAATACATTGTCCAAGGCTTATTTATTTCAACATAGAAGATCTCCTCGTTAGGCAAGCTTTCAGATAATTTCCAATCTGTTGGAACTGGATGATCTGCTAAGAAATCTACAACGGCCTGTCTCTTTACTGCCTTTTGCAGAACATAAACAATGTCGTACTGTTGGAGTAAGAACGCCCATTTAGCCAGTCATCATGAGATAATTGGCCTAGATAAAACATAATTGATTGGGTCAGCTTTTGCCACCAATTGTATTGTGAAGGCTTGCATGTAATGCCTCAACTTATCGATGGCGAAGAAGAGTGACAGACACATCTTCTCGATGGGTGAATAACTTAGTTCTGCCCCAATCAGAGTTCTACTTAGGTAATAGAGAGCACATTCTTTACCTTTCTCTCTTTCTTGTGCGAGTAATGCTCCGAGTGACCTTTCTGCTGCAGTAATATACAACACTAAAGGTTTTCCAGCTGTAGGGGCCGCCAAGACAGGTGGGCTAAGCAAATATTTTTTTATGCTATCGAAAGCATTTTGACATGCCTGATCCCACTCAAAGGTCACATCTTTCTCATTAGTCGTTGAAAGGGGTTGACATCGACCAGCCAAATTTGAGATGAATCTTCTTATATAGGCCAAGCGTCCTTGAAGACTTCTCAACTCACGTAAGTTTCGTGGCTCTGGCATTTTTTGGATGGCATCAATCTTGGATTGGTCAATCTTAATTCCTCGATACCGTACTACAAAGCCAAGAAACTTCCCTGATGTCACACCAAAAGCGCATTTGAGAGGATTCATTTTCAACTGATATTTCCTTAGGCGCTCAAAGACTATTCTCAAGTTCTACAGATGATCTTCGCGTTTTTTTGACTTAACTACAAGATCATCAACATAACACTCGACATGTTTAGGGAGCATATCATCAAAAATCTTTTGCATAGCACGTTGGTAGGTTGCTCCGGCATTCTTTAATCGAAAAGGCATTACTTTATAACAGTATATCCCTTTTGAAGTTCGAAATGCAGTCATTTCTTCGTCCTCGAGAGCCATCCAAATTTGATTGTATCCCGACGATCCGTCCATGAAAGATAAAGCTTCATGTCCTGTAGTAGCATCAACCATAATCTCGGTGATGGGTAATGGAAAGTCATCTTTGGGACATGCATTGTTCAGATCACAAAAATCGACGCATACACGAAGTTGGCCGTTCTTCTTTTTCACTGGAACGATATTGGCTATCCATGTTGGATATTTCACTTCACGGATGAAATCTGCCTCTATTAATTTGTTGACTTCATTTTCGATTTGAGGTATAAGTTCTGACCGAAATCGTCGTTATGCTTGCTTTACTGGACGGTACCCTTGCTTGATTGCAAGGTGATGGACTGCTATCTTCGGGTCAAGTCCTGAGATTTCTTTGTAAGACCAAGCAAATATGTCTTTATATGTGGAGAGCAAACTCATATATTCAATTTCTTCCTCGCTGGAAAGTGAAGCACTCATGAACGTCGGACATGGCTCTTCTACTGTACCGAGGTTCACTTCTTTAAGTTCATCAACAGTTGATTGACTGCCGTCCTCTAGTGATGATGGTGCCTCTTCAACGTTCTCCTCTAATATTTCATCGTCTAACATTTCGTCAAAGGAGATGTGGCAACAACTAACATCGTTTTCTCCATGCTCTTGATCTTCCTCGGCTGGATTGGTTAAAACGATTAATTGTCGCTCCACTCTTAATGGAACTTCTGTGTTTATAAGAACAGAAAGCTTTCTTTTCATTCGTGAAGGGACAGAACTATGAAGTCCGTTATTATCCTTCATTCCATCGAGTTGGCTTGTTTCCAAGGACTCTGACTTAGGCTCACGTTGATTTTCTACTCTTTCGAGGCGGTCGAAAACAGATCTTGACGATTGATCTTTCATTTTTGATGTCGACACACTCAGTCTTTGAAAAGCCGAAGGTCGTGTAGGAATATGTCCCAGACGTTGGCTTTCTATTTTCGTTGACCCCATGTTTAACCTTTGGTACACCGAGATACAAACAGTTGGAACCTCAATGCGATTGAAGACTGAAATTCTTTGACTATTGGAATGTTTCTTTTCCTTGGAGTCATCGATCTCTTCAACCGTGATGTGATTGCTATTCTCCACTTTTTCTTTTCCTTTTTTTCACTATATACACTGTTTCTGACGGTGTGTAACCAGTTCCAGCCTTTGATGTAGTTATATTGTAGCCTGACTTCAAAAGCTTCTTCTGTGTTGTAGAAAGTTCCCGCTTGTCATCGAAAATTCTCAAGCTTTTGAACTCAGTGTGAGTTGTGAAGTCATAGCCTGCTTTTGCCAGAAGCTTGTATGCTTTGGATCGAAGCCATCCTTCGTTCGCTTCACGGGAAGAAACTGCTTCATATTGAGATCTTCGGACTTCTTAATCTCTTGACTTGATATCTTAGTAAGAGGCAGTGTGAAATTCTCCTTCAACATTTCTACGTCGTCAGACTTCATATTATTTGAGTATTCCATGAATGGCGATTCGCCCTTTTTTCGTCGAGATAGAGGGACATACTGCAAGATGGTAGAATTCTGTGAGGCTTCTTTCTTAAAAGCTTCCGTTTTTAGAGAACTAGTAGATGCTTCATTTGCGATGGCCTTGACAGCATGAACTTCTTTTGCCATCTCTCCTGTCTTGATCGTTGGCTGTCTCGAGCTAGAGTTGTCCTAGTTGTTCTCGGTTAAAGAAGCATCCATTGGCACGTTTTTTTCTATTTGATCATTACTCGTATAAAACTTTGCATCTGCGTAGTGTGATTCTGCTTCCGAGAATGGATTAGTGTCAGCCTCAACTTTTCTAACTCCATCTTGATAGAATTTGAAGCACTGATGCAACGTCGAAGTTATCACCCCATTCTCATGAATCCAAGGACGTCCTAACAATAATTTGTAAGTAGTTTTGGAGTCTATGATGTGGAAGATGGTAGTGGCTTTAAGGTCTGCAATGATCAACTCCAGCCTAATCATGCCAATCGCTCGTTGTCCACCTTGATTAAAACCTTGGATTACCAATCTGCTTTTCGTGAGCTATTCCATTGAAATGTCTAACTGCTTCATGGTTGATTTAGACATTATATTGACAGTCGAACCATCTTCGATAAGAATCCGGCTAACTTTCTGCTCACGAATGTAGCCCGAGACGAATAAAGGCCTATTATGGAGTTTAGACGCTAATAGAAAATCTTCATCTATAAAGGCGATAGAGATACAACATGGGGCATATGTGTTTATGGAGGATTTGGGAGTGCTAGCATCTTTCAGCACTTCAACGAGAGTATCTTTAGCCGCTTGTGGGAGTGCTAGCAAGTCATTCATGAGATGAATTGGGAGATCCTCTTGTTCTACTACTTCTTCTGGTGCCTCTAGCACGAAGTTATCACCTTCTATCACATCTGTAGCGTGACACGTGACAATTTCATAATTTTCTTCTTGTTCGTTATGAAGGAAGTTCTTTGGGAAGAATTCTTCCAATGTCACCTACTGGCGAGGTTGGAGAATATCCTTACTCTCCTCCATGACAGGCCGAAGTTTTCTCATATCTTTCTTTCCCTTATTCTTTTTTGGCATGTTTTTTCTTTTGTAGTTTCGAAACATGCGAGACTCTTTCTGAATGAATCGTTGTTTCTGCTTCCTTCGGCGAGTCACGAGAGTCCATCCTTCTTCTTCATTGACATTAAGCTTGGTCTCATCTTGAAGAGTGGTTCTTGGTATTGCGTGTTGCCACCAAATTGCTACAGGCTCTAGAGTCCCAAATTTGATCAACTTTATTTCTTGGTTGTGGACTGCATAACCATTAGAGTTTACTGCAACATGGTTTGTTTGAGCTACCTCGTCGAGGTTAAGCTCGATCTTCTTCTCTTGAGCTAACTTTAGGATCAACTCTTTCAAGATGAAACATTTTTCCACTGCATGACTAATGACCCGATGGTACTTGCAGTAATTGGGATCATTGGTCCTTCCCATCTCTTCCGGACGTTTGTATTCTGGAAGTTCAATTAGCCGTTTCTCCAGTAGCTGCTTCAACAGGTCTGAAATATCTGAATCGGGAAAATAATAGACTTTTTCCTGTCTCTCCATCAAAGTTGGACGCCGCTTCTCGTTTCCAGCCATTTGTTTTCCATCCTTTTTGTCGTTGAAGTTTCTTCCTTTCGTAGAAAACTTAAACGGAGTCGTGTTGACGACCATAGATTGTTTCTTAGAACTCTTAACAATTTTATCAGAGTTCTTTACTTCCTTCTTATTCTTCTTCAGGTTTGAGACCAGATGATCATTATTCCCTCGGCTAGCGATACTTAGTCCCATGTCGTGGGCACGGGTTGCTAGTTCTTCAAAACTTCAGGGTTTTATTCCCGGGAGAATGTAGAAGAGTCCCCAATGCATGCCCTGAGTGCACATTTCTACTGCAGACACTTCAGTCAATCGATCTTTGCAGTCGAGGCTCAGAGCTCTCCACCTATTGATGTAGTCGACAATAGATTCATCTTTCCATTGCTTAGTGCTGGTTAGCTCTTGGCCAGCCACGAACCGGAGGCAAAGAACCACTTCCCAACCCACTTCTTTATAGAGGTTGGCCCTTTCAAAATACCTCATGCGCCTTTCCTAGCGCACAAATAATACCTTCCTGGTTTTCTAGAAATTCGTTTGACTTCGAAGCAAGCCGAAAGTTGATCGACTCCGAGGAGATCCCGGTCGTCAACCTCTCTACACCTAAGCCAGAATATTACGTCGAGACCAAAGACGACTCCCCATCCGTTGGGGGCCGCTTGTGCAGGAGCTAGTCCAGTTCGGAACAGAAACTCCTGCACCAAGGGATAGACTGGAAGACGGAACCCGTACTCGAACATTTTCAAGTAAAGGGTTACGCACCCATCAGGAGGATTGTCGGCTCTTTCACCCTCCCTGAGGAGCCTTAGGACAATGTTATCCGGAATACTATATCTCCTACGAAGAGGGCCGAGGTAGTTCTCAGGCATCTGTGAAGGGTATTCTAAGCCCTGGCCCGAGGTGGAGGTGTCATTACCCTCACCTTCGTCATCAAATAACCTAAAATTTTCTATCTCCTCCTCCTTAAGTTCGAAGTCTAACCTACTGGCGAATTCCTCTACGGAATCGGCCTTTTCGGGCGAGGAATCCCGATTCCGAGCTATGTCACTAGATGGGCTACTAAGAGAGGAAAAACTAGGGAACTCCGACATGACTCGCAAAGTAAAAGGAGAAAATAAAAGACGAATTCAAAAGAACGAGACTGACCTAGAAGCAAGAATTCCGATCTGATCAGGTCGGACTCCAAGGTTTCATATACCGTAAAAAGCGGAAATAGAACCTTAGAGGTATTTATAGCAACTTGAAGAGTAATCTCAACCGCACACATGTCTGATAACGGAAGTCCCAGATCGGAAGAATTCCGAACGTCTCAAGTACTCGAGTGCGCGTCGATTGTCGGTTCCGTTTTCGAGATCCGCCAACGGCACAATTAATAAATTGAATGTTCAAGTCACCACGTGGATTGATTTCTTCAAAATAATAATGAAACTTCTCCGCCAGGTCGAGATCGAACCCGGCAGATAGCCAATGTTTGGGGATAGATTATCCAAATGCCACGTGGAGGACAAAGATGGGCAGTCAGAAGAGATTGTTTAGGAGAGTTGTTTTGCAAAGCTCCTCTTCGGAACCTTCCGAGGAGGGAAGTTCATTACTCCTAATTGTATCGCAATCTTGAAAGTATCCGAGTTCAATCTACTCGAACCCGACATATCCGACCTCAAAATCGACCAAGGTAACCACCTGTCGTGACCCCTATCGGGACCTAAATTTATAAGTAGAGGGCCTCATTTCACCATCAGGTATCGATTTTCTCCTCAAACTTACTATTGAGTCCGAGCTACTTACTGACTTGAGCGTCAGAGATTCTGCCCTCTTGTGTAGGTCTTCCCAGTCTTTTAGGTCGGAGCTAGGACCGAGTTTGAGGCAAAGAACCGTTGTGCAAATTCTTGCATAAACACTCTAGAACCATTTAAAGAGATTATTTTCACTAAAAATACAGCCCTGTTTACTTACGAGTGATGAGAATGGGAATAAATTGGAATGAAAATCAATCGGAATGAAAATTTTATTTACTTGATGCTGTTTACCAAAAACTTTTTGAAATCCGAATTAGAATTCATTTGATGTTATTTACTAAAACTGTTTGGAATCAGAATCGAAATCAGATATATGACACTTACTAATTACAAATACATTGTTTTGCTAACTTTTTTAAACACAATAATAATATAATTTATTTTATTACTATATTAATATTAATACATAATGAATAATTAAAATAAATTACCTCTACTAAAATATTTTTTTATTAGAATCATCATCATTTAATATAAAATATTATTAAATATTACTATTATAATATTTAGTAATAATGTTATTAAATTTTATTATTCTAATAATTAATTACATTTTAAAATCTATTGATATTAATTAATAATAAAAAAATTAAATTAATATTAAATATAAATTTATAATATTTTATAATAAAATCACATAAACTAATAAAATAGATATAAATTTTTATTAGAAGGAAAATTATTAGTAGTATCAATGAAAAACAAATAAAAAAATATAAAACAATCAAATGGGTATGATGAATACATGAGAGAGGATAAAAGTACAAAAATAATTGTATTAAATGTGTGGGACCCACGGAATAAGGAATGGAATGAGACGTTGATCATTTTTTTTTTCATTTTTGCACCAATTTGTATTTACAATGTTGATCATTAACCTTTTCTTTGCCATAGTAATTAACTACAGCAATCCTTATTGACAATAATAACTAATTAATATAGTAGGAATTATTGATTTACAAGTTAATAATAATAACTGCTTCACATTAATCATTGTAAATCACTTATTTACTCTCGAGGTAAATGTAACTTTGTAATTTAAGGAAGTAAAAAAAAATTGTAATTTAAAACTAACAAACTTGACTAGTCTAGAATTTTTGACATGTTTATAAATATATATTTTTTTGGATTTCAATATTTGCAATATCTTTACTTCTTTGGTTTTAGACAAACAACCAACTTTCAATATCAATTGTGGTAGGAAAAAAAAAATACAAAACATAACAAACATAAAACAAAACAAACTTATTATATCCGATTTAAGCATAACTCAACCACAAAAATATTTCTACTTCTTTTTTTTTTTCTTTTTTTTAATATATATACTATATATAAATGGAGCTATGGAGGAGAATCTTTGCTTTTCAATTTTGCCCCCCACTTTTTAATATATACCCATTTTACCCCTGAAACTCCTAGGGGACACGACTATTCGAAGATGTCTGTTGAGATAGATAAATCTAAAAGAGATACGACTGTTGAATAAAGCGACGATGCATCCATCCACGTATAGGTGTGATTGCAAACCACCTATAAAAGAAAAGAAACCCATGTATTTTTTTATTTTGCCCAAAACTCATGTTCGAGACACTGTAAAACTTCCTTGGTGAATTGTGTAGTTGGAAAAAAACAAGTGGTGCAAGTGATTAATAATGATGAAAGAAAATGAAACGAATGAGAGTTGTGAAAATTGAAGACCTCCATCAGAGACGATGAAGACGACGTTGAGGTCATATATCTGTGTTTGAAGGTTTGTTTTTTTTTTTTTTCCAATAAATGAGGCTATGAAGGAGAATCTTTACCTTCCATTTTTTCCCTCACTTTTTAATATATACCTATTTTACCCCTGAAACTCCTATGGGGCACGACTATTCGAAGATATCTGTTGAGATAAATTAATCTAAAAGAGATGTGGTTATTCAATAAAACAACGATGCATCCATCCACGTATAGGTGTGATTGTAAACCACCTATAAAAGAAAAGAAACCCATGTATTTTTTTTATTTTCCACAAAATTCATGTTCGAGACTCTGTAAAATGTCATTCTGAATTGTGTAGCTGGGCAAAAAATGTGGTGCAAGTGATTGATAATGGTGAAAGAAAATTAAAGTAATGAGAGTTTGAAAATTGGAGACCTCCATAGCGACGATGAAGACGACGTTGGCATCATATATCTGTGATTGGAGGTTTGTTTTTTTTAATTGTTGATCAATCATGTATATATGGACTTCAGCCTCTAATGTCCTATTTTAAATGGTTAAGGATGCTTCGGTTCAATTTCCTTTGATTCGCATTGGTCTACAAGATAAATTTTTTATTTTCATACTTAACAGTTATCAAGTAAGTTTTTAGATCATATCCATTTGTGAAAGATCTTTTCATTTATTAAAAAGCGCAAACATCACCAAAAACCTGATACCCTAATCAGCAAAAATCGAAGATCCTACTAATTTCAAGAAGGAGATTCAACAAGAACCTGATGAGATCATATAAAATGTAAGTCCTAAATCATTTGAATACTTTAATTTATTTTCTAAAACCCTTTACATTCATTATTCAAACAAAGTGTTTCATACTAATTATTTACTAATTTAAATTGAACATTTTTTTTACGATTCATGTTATATTTCTAAATTTTAATGGATTAACTTTGAATACAACCTTGTCACAATGTTATTAACTTCAAATATTTTCTTAAAACAATGTTCCTGATGATGATTTTTTTCTTTTCCAATATGTCGTCATACTAGAAACTTTGTATATTATGCATATGATTTATTTTTTCTAAAATTTGTTATGATACAATTTTATGGTATTATTAACTTTTTTTTTTCAAATTTGTTTAATGTCTTACTTTCCTGGATCGAATATTGAATAATATATTGTTAAAACTTTTGAAGTATTATACGAAACAATAATAAGAATCAAATTCATAGAAAATAAAAATAAGAGGTATTTTTTTTTTCATAAACTAAAAAATTGACAGAATTTTAAATTTTAGTTTTTAGAATCTATGGAAAGAAAAAATTTGTTTGGAAAGAAAAAATTTGTTTCGTGTCATACTTTATTGATAAAATATTATAAGTGAAATAGACATTAAAATTTTAAAATATAACTTAATATATGTTTTATAAAAATAAGAACAAATTCATAAAAGATTAATTAGTATTTTTTTTTTCAAAAACCAGAGAATGCAAGAAATCTATAGAATAAAAAAAAAAAAATAGAATTACCTCATTCAATCGTTTAATAACTACTCCATAACTACTTCATGATTCACATGATTTAAAAGTGAAAAACTACTTTTTTATGTGCGAAGAAAAAACTTTATTATATAATATCAACATATTTTTGAGTTGTCTATATATGTTTCACTCTTAATTAATTACAAATTTTGACATGTATACATTTTTGTATTAGAAAAAAAATCATACCTTTCAATTGGGAAGAAAATCAATAATTATGTTAAATAATTACATAATCTAAAATAACCGTGTTAAAAAAAATATTTCCTAATTTTTATTTATTTACTATGTAATGATAGTTAATTATTATGTAATTACTTAAATCAATTTTTTTTTTTAAGAATTCTTAGTTTTTTTATATATATATTTATTCAAAATGTAAAGTTTCACCACAAAAATATTATGTTCCAAAATTTCTAAACCATGTGCAATGCACCTGAATCTAACTAGTTGTTATAGAAAAAGAGAAAAAAGTTAACAAAATTCTATAGCAAAAATTGATATTTCAATAATGTTACGGGATCGGATTCAGCCAAAGAAATGGGTCTCTACAGACTAGAGAGGCCCAACCAAGTAACGACGAAGGGAATACCAAGCCGACCAGGGCTCGGTCCTGACCCCTACTCGGCCTGGACCGAGCCCATCTTCCCTCCTCTCTCGTTGGTCGAGGTACCCTGGTCCATGAGTCCATGTGATCCAACAATATTGTTATTGGATCGGAATTTCCCAAAGAAATGGGCCTCTACAGACCAGAGAGGCCCAATCAAGTAACGACGAAGGGAAGACCAAGCCAACCAGGTCTCGATCCCAACCCTTGCTCGGCCTGGGCCGAGCCCATCTTCCCTCCTCTCCCGTTGGTTGAGGTGCCCCGATCCATGAGTCCCTGTGATCCAACAACAACAACAACAACAACAACAACAAGGTTCTAGAAGACAGAATTCTTATAGATAGAACTACTGGCTAAACCCTAGAGGTAAGCAAAAATACCCTAATTACTTTACTGAGTAATTCTCCTATAGCTAACAAGCATCGGAACCTATGTGACTGAAGTCACACCAATTTAGTGCTGCTCGGTTTTTGCAGGTATTCTATCACGTGATCATAAAGTTTCCTGCAATTTTGGTGGGAACCAGGGAGGCCAAAATTCCAGCATCAACAAATAACAATAAGAAATTTATTTTAAATTTTTGAGAGGCCCAACCCGAGCGTAGTTTAATTCGCTAAGACATTGATAACCTACCATAACAATTATTTTTTTATTTTTTTATTTTGCTATATATAAAAATGAAAAATTAATACAATATCATCCAATAGAAGTTGTGAAATAATAAATTTTTTGGTAGAAATTTCAATACACTATAAATTGTATTCTATAGCCTTGTTGATAGCGTTATTAATAATCTTTAATTGTTACCTGTTAAGCTACGATATAGTAATCACTATCATAATTCAATGATATAAATGTATTGATCATATTGTACTAGTCCAATTAATTAAATATTTATCGTTTCTTATATTTTAATACAACAACTGTGGTGAGAGGATTTATACTATTGACCTATTTGTCATAAGTGTCAATTATCGTTGAGCTAAACTCATGTTTTAAATAATTCGTCGTTTAAAACATCATTTGGTTTCAAAGCCAACCTAAGATAATGAGTTCGACTTCTCACACCTACATGATGTATGAAAATAATAATAATAAATAATAAACTCTTTGGTTCAAAACCCTTTTATTTTCATTATTTTATGATTAAATATATA
Organism: Momordica charantia; assembly: GCF_013281855.1. Classification (NCBI taxonomy): domain Eukaryota; kingdom Viridiplantae; phylum Streptophyta; class Magnoliopsida; order Cucurbitales; family Cucurbitaceae; genus Momordica; species Momordica charantia. Next base: position 8,122,182 of record NW_028275157.1, on the reverse strand, counting down.
ATTGGTTTAAAATACATGTATATTTTCTTTTTAATTTGCTCTGTAACCTTTTAAAAGTTTCAATTAAGTTCAAGAGCCAACCTAAACATAATAAAGGTTAAGGCATTTATATCCTCGATCAAAAAGTTAAAGTTTGCGTCGTACCTGACATATTGTTGAACTTAAAAGAAATAATAATAATAATAAAACTATCTCATCGGGAGGAATATATCATTAATCATAAAATCATATGTTGAGGGTGAATTCCAAGAGGAGGCTACATGTCCCTCGGACGAGTAACTTCACCTAAGAACATGCCGGAAGACCTTCAACCAAAAACTCGACGCCAAATGCGGTGTCCCGCCTAAACCACTCCGACAGTCAAGTCAGTAATCGAAGTAGGAAATAGGAAAATGATACCTTAAGTATGAGTGGCAGGCTTTCACTTACTTGATGAAGGTGAGGGTCATTCCTTATATAGGCTCGGGTGGCCGACCAAGAAGGACAACGGGTAGAGGTGGCAGGGACGCGCCGTGCGGTATGGTAACTATCGTAGGTATACGTTCCCGACAACTAGCAGGTGAGCCTGCAACCTGCAGCTTCGTCTTGTCGCCTGCTGCTGGGAGGCCCCTCACCCGTACCGGAAATGTGCATTCCCTACTACCACTTGGTACGGAATATAACCGTATGTGGTCCCATGCTTCTTCTAGGGCGGTCACTCGTCCTGCTCAGCTGTATCTTCATATGATATGTAGTCGTATGTGATCATGCACCCCTCTCGAAGGTGGAACGCGTCTTGCTCGATTTTATCCTCAACAGCCAGCCCTCTTTCGGGGTTAGACTCCTCGGCCACTTGCGGGCTGGGCCTCAAAGCATTGAAGTGGGGCAGGCGCGTGTAATCCAGATGCTTATCTTTAGAGGTTTCGAATCGGAGAGTGGGGCCCAGGAAGCGCAGCTGTTATGACGACCTGCCATCAGTGTGTACGGCTGTATTTATGGGAGAGCACGTGCCCATCGCTGTTTCGTGGGCGGTCGAATCCTCCATGCAGTGCGTGAAGCGATAGAGTAAGCAATCGCGACTCCTAGTGCCGTTGGGATCCGAAGTGGTGTCTTGGTTACTTTTAAATTCGCCCAGAGGGGGGAGGAGCGTTGATTACCCTTCTCACTCTTAACATCACCAACATCCTATGTTGCCTATCACCTTATTGATTTCAATGGCTAACCATCTGGCGGTGCGTCATGTTCCATCGTAGGTGATGAAGCAAGACCTCTCGAAACTTCGTTCTAAGTACCAGGTTTCAGACTACGTCCTAATGCATCTTCCGACGAAGGATGAAAGGATCGACAACACCCGTCCAAGTTGGGTGAATTTTTACCTGCAAATGTTCTGGAATTGAGTTAGACTTCCTATCTCTCTTTTTACCCAGTCCTTCCTAACTTTTGTCGGTGTGGCTCCGGTGCAATTGGCCAATAATGCGTGGGGGACTTATATGGCGTTGGCCATCCTTTGGTCGGAGTTGAGCGGCAGCGAGAAGATCACCCTGACCCTGCTGTCTACTCTGACCCTAAGGGAGTCAATCTCGGGGTTCCCAAGATTCTACAGTTTGGGTTCTCGTCGTGGGATACTCTTCAATTCCCCAACTTTAAACAAACACTGGAAGGACCATTGGTTCTTCGTTGGCGGCCAATTGTTGGCCTGTGGCGATCTGCCTTTTTGGGCTGGTGACCAGTCGCTTTAGGGAGAACGGTAAGTGCTCCTGCGCCCCTTTATCACGCCTCGCACTTTTTTGCAGTTATGAGACCTTGGTTTCTCTTTTGTAGTGTTTCCGAGTGGGGTGTTACCCCCTTCATCTGAGTCGGAGAGCGTACTACAGAAAATTCTGGCTATCCCTTGGGTCGAAAGAATCCCTATTCTCATTGCTGTTGGGTGTGTTGCCCTAAACTACAAGTTTGTATGTTGTGTAAAAACAAATGTATATTCATTAAAGTTTTATTCAATAGATTTGTTGTTGAATTCACAGCATTGCATTGTCCAAAATTCAATAAACTAAACATCCGAGGTTATTTTAGTGTAACCGGGACAGTATATGTACTGGGTATATAATTGATATACCCCTGATATACGAGATATATGTTTGATATACCCTGATATACAACTGAATAATGTCCCGTGAATAACCTAAAGGGTCTATAGTATATGGATAAGGCTGTGTACCTTATCCTGGCAACACTATGGATACGACCCACTCTGTAAAGGTTACAGACGACTCGATCCAGGTCGTTCATGTGGAGACATGCGAGTGGGGGTATCCTATACAATGAGTTTGTATAAGACCGGACCACGAAATAGCCAATCTTTAGATGTAACAACGTTAACTAATGGATTGCTGTTTTTTAGGATGACCAGACAACTGATTCTCAATCCTGAGTGAGTTATGGACTCCTGCACGTGAGGGCTCGTCCTTTGATCTGTATGGGTGAGAGTGGCCCAAGTTGCGAACTCAACATTCCTACCATTTTGGGGACGAGACGGAGTGAGGAGCTTGGAACATAACTTCACAAGATGGAATTCACTCCTCTCCGACTTTAGGGGAGTAGATGAGTGTTCCCTTAAATGCTGACTCTGGGACTTGAACAAGGGGCTCCACCCTTTCATTGGCCCGAGAGGGACTTCCGGTTATTGGTCGGACCATAATCGGGTTGTTCATTAGAGGAGCAGTGGTATTTAAGGAGTAAGATGTAACTCAGGGGTAAAACAGTAATTTGACCCAACTTGAGTTACGAGCACTCGTGAAGGATTGACTCGTCATTAATGGTCGTATATCCATGGACACGAAAACATTCTGCAGTGAGAAGAGTGCAACTGCGGGCTTTAGTGGATTGACCTGTAGTTAACGAATCTTGATTAACTCGGTCAATGAGTTTGACCGATTAATCTTGCATCGTTGGAGCTTCTGATCTATAGGTCCATTAGGTCCCCTTGCTAGCTCATAACGGGTAAAACGAGGATCAAGTTTTTGGAAGAATTTGAACTGTTCGAATTTCATAAGGGATTATATGTATATTGATACATTATAATATATAGTTAATTCTAAATTAAAACTATATATTATGAGAGAAATTATTTGAATGAGATTAAAATAAAATTAATATGAATATGATTCATATTAAAACTATAGGTTAAAAATAATGTGCATAAGATGTACATTACAACTATAGGTTATGCGAGAGAAATGTTTTAGAATATGATTCTAATTTTATAATAAATAATTAAGTGTTAAATTATTTATTTGATTTATATATATTTTTTTAATTAATTATTAATTGGATTAATAATTAATTATGTTAATTAATTAATATGATTAATTAATAAATTATATATATATATATTAATTTTTTTATATATATTAATTATTATTATTAATTAATATATAAATTAATAATTAACTCCCCTGCAAAATTGCAGGGGAGTGGGCAAAGTGACGTGGGGTAACTCCCCACGTCACTACTTTTGTTTTCTTCTTTTTGCAGTTCTGCAAAAATACAGATGAACAGAAGAAAAGTTTAACTCTAAGAATCTCTCTCGATCAAGCTCTCTTAATCAAACTCTCCCTCTCGTTAAAAAAAAACGCTCCCACAAGCGTGTTCTCGAAACCCAAGAGGATAGCAAGGAAGATTTGGTGGTGGTGTTCGTCGGGAAATCGTTGAAGAAACGTTCTTCAAAGGTAAAGTTTTCCCTGTGTTTTTCTTCTTTGCATTTTGATTTTGTTTTCCCAAAAATCACGAACAACGGTCCGCTTCCGCTCTGGGATTCACATCCCTTCAATTGCCACAAACAAGAGGTTGGCGCGCCATCGTCTTGTTGGGGATCCCAACAGGTCGACTAGGGGTAGCGACAACCATCTGTACCCCGACGACGCCTTGCCAAGTAAGAATGTTTTTCCTTTGTTGGGTTCGAGTTTGTTGTTTGTCTCCTTACCTTTTAACATTCGTGCAGGCCTGGTGAAACCACCGCTGGTTTCCCCTTCAGGGCGGGGGCTTGTTCCTCGTCCCCTCTTACGGATCAGGCAGGCTTATCCCAATGGTTTTAACAGCAGTGGGAGCGCCGCATCGTCCAATGCAGAGGCTATCATTTCCCCCGTCCCGGTGGCGAAGCCCAATAAAGGGAGTCATTCATTGAGATATTGACTCAGTTGAAAGCAATGGTCCCTCCACTCAAGTGTTGCTGTTTGGTAAGGTGGGGTGTGGCTGACCCTTCGACTGATACACCCATCGAGGAGCCAGCCTTCCGGATCAATGAGATCGTCGAGCCTAGTCAGAGCGATGTTCGAATCCTTCTGCCAGCGATCGAGGAGTGGTGCTTGCCTTGGGCTCTGTGCCAAATTTGGGAGAAGGGGAAGACGAGGTCGCAGATGGAGCTTCTACTAGGGTTGCGATTTCTCAGGGTCGCGCCGTGGAGAATCCCCATTTCGACGCGTCCTCTATGCAACCAAAAGATGATATCATGCATTTCTGCTTCGATATTCCTCGTTAGCCCTCTCCTTTGAATCCTTATTGCCGTATGAGGGTGAAGGGATCGAATCCCGCAGCGGAATCGCGCGAACGCGTGTGCTTCGATCTTGTTATGGAATTACAACAAAGAAAATACATCGGTATGATTAATAGGAAGTAAGTGAAACATACCTTTGAAGACGCCTCTTTAATGTAGACACCAACCCCACCAAAAAGTCTTTCTCACTATCCTCTGGATGTTAAGAACTCGATTTGTGGGAACCATTTTAAAATTGAAAGGGAATCAAGAGATTAAGAGAGCGTTGTCTCGTTAGAGTTTCGGAAAACTCATTCAACTGACGTTCTGAAGACTAGGGAAGGGGAGAACCTCCCTTTTATAAGGGAGGAAGAGTGAGGGGGAAGTCACCACTTCCCCACTTCCCACAATTAATGGTGGGAAATGGGGGAGCTCCCACTTCCCCTTTTCTTTTCTTTTTTTATTTAATTTAATTAAAACTATTTTAATTAAATTAATAGTTAATTTAATTAATTAAAAAAGATTTATTAATTTAGTTAAGTTACATATAATTTAATTGAACCAAATTAACATATCCCATTAATTTAATTAAATCGTATTTAATTAAATTAAACTTAAATTAATCAACCATATTAGAATCAAATTCTAATATCCATCTCTCTCATAATTTTGAATCCAATTCAAAAATAACTTTATATTATAATGTATGAACATACATTATATTAATTGCATCTCAAACAATTAACTTTTAATTCCCTTTAACAAATTTGAACAATTCAAATTCTTTTCAAGACTGAATGTTCTTAACTTTCCTTTAAGAACTAGCAAAGGGACCTAATGGACCTACAGATCGGAAGTTTCAACGATACAAAATTAATTTATTAAACACATTAACCATATTAATGTGTTCGTAACCACAGCTGGGTCAAATTACCATTTTACCCTAGTGTTACATCTTGGACCTTAATTATCGCTGATCCTCTAATGAACAACCTAGTTATAGTCTGACCATTAACCGGAAGTCCCTATTAGGCCAGTTAGCCCCTTGTTCAAATCTCGGACTCAGCACTTAAGAGAACACACATCTACTACTTTAAAGTCGGGAATGAGTGAATTTCATCTTGTCTAGTTATGTTCCTAGCTCCCCATTCGATCTCGTCCCCAAAATGGTAGGAATATTGTATCGGCGACTCAGGTCACTATCACCCATACAAATCAAAGGACGAACCCTAACAGGCAGGAGTCCATAACTCACTCAAGATTGAGTTACCTGGTCATCCTATCGAAATATTAATCTATTAGCTAACGGTGCTACAGCAAAAGATTAATTATTTCGCAGTCCGGTCTTATACAAACTAATTATATATGATACCCCCACTCGCATGTCTCCACACGAACGACCTGGATCAAGTCATTTGTAACTATAATAAAGTGGGTCATATCCATATTGTTACCAGGATAAGGTACCCAACCTTATCCATATACTATAGACCCTTTAGGTTACTACTGGAACATTATCCACCTATATATCGAATATATACTGTATATATATACACTGTATATCAAATATATATGTTTTATATTAAATATATATTGTATATCTGTTATATACTGTTCCAGTTACATGACATAACCTCGGATGTTAGTTTATTGGATTTGGGTTAATGCAATTCTAAGAGAAACATCAATAACAACTTTATTGAATAAATATTTGTTTTATGTTTACAGACCACGAGTTTAGGGCATAAAACCCAACAAACTCCCATTTGAACTAAACTCTAGTGGGGTGTACAAAATCTAAAAGTAACAGTGGATTGTACAATAAAGTATCAATACAATAAAGTGGGGCATACACTATACCCTTTACAAGTCTCCCACTTGCCCTAAACTATATTGTACATATCTCGTAAGCCTAGACTTTCTAGATGGCCCTCGAACACTTTAGCCGTAAGAGCCTTTATAAATGGATCGGCAATGTTATGCGGGAAAGGGAACTTCGTGACGATCACGTCTTTTCGTTGCACTATTTCTCGTATCAAGTGATACTGTCTCTCGATGTTCTTGCCTCTTTAGTGACTTCGGTGTTCTTTCAAACTTGCCACAGCACCACTATTATCACAATAAAGTGTGATGCGCAAAGTCATATTTGTAACAACTTCCAAATCGATTAAGAACTTTCTAAGCCACACCGCCTCTTTTGCTGCGTCACAAGCGACAACATATTCAACCTTTATTGTGGAGTCTGCGATACATCCTTGTTCGATGCTTCGCCATACTACAACTCCTCCATTAAGAGTGAACACTGATCCCGAAGTGGATTTCCTTGAATCTTTATCACTTTGGAAGTCAGAGTCAGTGTATCCTATAAGGATCAAATCCTTAACACCATACACAAGCATATATTTCCTCGTTCTCCTAAGATACTTGAGGATTCCCTTAATAGTAGTTCAGTGATCATTTCCTGGATTGGATTGATACCTACTGACAATCCCTACTGCATAACAAATGTCAGGCCTAGTACACAACATGACATACATCAGGCTACCCACTACTGAAGCATAGGGAATGCATCTCACAACCTCAATTTCTTGAGGTGTCTTACGACATTATTCCTTAGACAGAGAAATTCCATGTCTGAAAGGTAGTAAACCTTTCCTGGAATTTTGCATCAAATATCTGACAAGCATTTTGTCGATATAAGTTGCCTGAGACAAAAGCATTTTGTTCTTTCAATTCCTTATGATTTAAATCCCCAAAACAAATTCAGCGTCTCCCAAATCTTTCATTTGGTATTCAGTTGCCAGCCACTTCTTAATGTTAGTTAGGAAACCTATATCATTCCCAATGAATAGGATATCATCCACATACAACACCTAGAAAGCTACAGTGTTGTTGATGATCTTCTTGTATACACAAGGCCATCAACATTCTGGTCAAAACCATAAGACTTGATTGCAGTATCAAATCTTATATTCCAAGATCGAGATGCTTGTTTTAATCCATAAATGGATCATTTAAGCTTGCAAAAGTTTTGCTCTTGACCTGGCTTAATGAACCCTTCTGATTGAGACATATAAATATTCTCTTCAAGATTGTCATTCAGAAGAGCTGTATTGACATCCATTTGCCAAATTTCATAGTCATAAAACGTGGCAATGGACAAGAGTATTCTTATAGACTTTAGCATGGCAACCGGGGAGAAGGTTTCCTCATAGTCCACCCCTTCCCTTTGGGTGTAACCCTTTGCTACGAGTCTAGCCTTAAAGGTTTGTACCTTTCCTTTGGCGTCTCGTTTTCTCTTGTAGATCCAATTACAACCTATAGGTTTGACCCCATCAGGTTGATCTACAAGGTCCCAGACGAATTGAAGTACATAGACTTCATTTCAAGGTCCACAGCTTTGACCAATTTGTCTTTATCAACATCTGTCTTTTTGTAGGTCAATGGATCTTCAACGCCATTATTAGGTATGACGACATGGGTTTCTATTAAATCCATATAACAATCCGGTTATGACACAATCCTACACTAGGTCGAGGCATTCTCAACTCTTAAGATGGATGTGACTAACGTGATGTACCAGCGCCATCAACAACTCTTGTTGAAGTGCTAGCTTTATCAACAACTCTTGTTGATGTATTTGTAGCTTCATCAGAAATCTCATTTAACACAACCTTGCTTCGTGGTTTATGATCTCTCATATGGTATCCTTCCAAAAATGTAGCATTTGTCAATACAAACACTCTGTTTTCTTGTGGATCGAATGAGAGTCCACCTCTCGTTTCCTTGGGGTAACCTACGAATAGGCACACTTTGGAACGAGATTCCAGTTTCCTTGGGTTTGTCACTAACACATGTGCTGGACATCCCTAAATACTAAAGTGAGGTAAACTAGATTTACGTCCTCTCCATAGTTCAAAAGGTGTTTCAGAAACACATTTTGATGGAACTGTGTTCAAACTGTGTACTGTAATCTCTACTGCATAACCCCAAAACGAGGCAGGCAATTGAGCATAGCTCATTATAGATTGAACCATGTCCAATAGGGTTTTATTTCTCATTTCCGATACACCATTTTGTTGAGGTGTACCATGTGCTGAGAGTTGGGATGCAATTCTATGTTCTATCATATAGTTCTGGAATCTTAAGTTCATATGCTCTCTACCCCAATCAGATCGAAGTATTTTTATCATCTTAGCTAATTGGTTCTCAACTTCAGTCTTGTACTCCTTAAACTTTTCAAAGGCTTTAGACTTATGTTGTATTAGGTAGACATATCCATACCTTGAATAATCATCTATGAAAGAGATGAAATACTCATACCCTCCCCTAGCTTTAACATTCAACGGACCACAAAGGTCTTAATGTACAAGCTCCAAAGGTTCTTTGGCTCTATAACCTTTTCCAACAAAAGGTCTTTTAGTCATCCTTGCCTTCAAGACAAGATTAACATAGACGTAAGGAGTCATCTTCTAACTCAATTAGAAGTCTACTCTTAACCAATCTCCCAATCCTATTGAGATTTATGTGACCTAATCTTAGGTGACAAAGATAGGTATTTTCTTTAGGAGAAGTTCTTAGTCTTTTGTGTTGAGACTTAACATTTTTAAACAGCTTTGTATTTTAAATTGTTGTAGTTATAGTTGGTCTTAACACATATAAGTTATTTTCATGTTTTTTCGAACAAATATTAACACCATTTCGTGAAATGAACACTTTATTTAATGAAAAAGAGAAATAGCATAACATTGTTCTAGTAGACAAAAAAATTGAAAATAAGTTCCTCTTTATTTTGGGAACTACATATACATTATCTAATAATATATATGTATTCTTGTCTAAAAACAACTTTAGGTATCCCACTGCGACTGCTGAGAAGACATCTCCCGTTTCGACTTTGAGAGTCATCTCCTCAACATCAAACTGCCTCTAGGAACTAATTTCCTGAAAGAAAAACAAACATGATTAGTGGCCCTGAATCCAATATCCAGGCGGAATCATCATTCTCCACTAAGCTAGATTCAAAAACAAGTACATCATATTTCCCTTCTTTGGCTTTCTTCTTTTTGGCCAAGTATTTCGAGCAATTTCGTTTCCAGTGCTCATCCACATTGCAGTGGAAACATTTTCCTTTGTCTGCAACTTTGGCCTTGACCTTCTTAGCAGCAGCAGCAGTAATGGGGTCAATTGTATGCCCCTTACCACTGTTCTTCTTCTTCTTGAAAGTCATACTTCCAGAAGAAGAAAGTACAAATTTGGTTATTGAGGCGGAATCTCGATGGAACCATTTTGAGGTGACAACGTTTGCCTCCCCTTCCTGACCCTTATTTTTAATAAGAGACTGAAAATTTTGTACCTCATTTAAGAGCGTGGTAAGGTTGTACTCTATCTTGTTCATCACAACATTGTTGCAGAACTGTAGGAAATTCTTCGGAAGAGATTCCAAGATAAAGCTGACCTAACTCCCCTTGTCTATGATAGCTTCGTTCATTTTAGCCACATTAAAGTGGACCATCAAGTTCAGAACATGTTATCGCATTGATGTTCCCTCTTTCATGTGGGTTGTAAATGAACTTTAAGGCATCGTGTCGAGCTTGAATGGACGGTTCTCCAAACATGTCTTGCAATGAGTCAATGATCTCCCTTGCGGTGACCATGCTCTCATGATTCTTAGCCAGCATATCAGATATTCTTGTCAAGATATAGACCTTGGCCTTGTCATTGTCCTTGATCCATCTGTCATAGGCATCCCGACTGGCTTTGGGCTACATTAAGCGAGGGAGCCTGAAGACACTCCTCAGATAAGACGAACCTAAGATCATTTACCACGAGTATCATGTTAATATTCATTTTCCATTGTGTGTAATTTTCGCCATTCAGTCTTTCGACAGCAACTAGTGCATTGATTTAGACATGTTAAAATATAAACAAATCTATATAAGACACTTGCACTACCCATTAAAACCAATCAATTTTAGCAAAAAGTAATAATGTACCCTATCAATTAAGATTATTTTTACAATGATGCTTCAGCGATTTAGAGCAACAGTTACCGTATGGCAGTCAGCTACTCCTTCACTGAATTGAGACATTCTCAACTAAATATTACACCAGAATAACTCTTATTCCTATAACAATTAGTCATTGTTTGTTTGGTGAAGAGGTTATTAACTAACTTAACAACTTCCCGTAAGTGTGGCCAGTCATTTTCGAACCCCAAAGGTCCGCCCCAATAATCCAATTCAAAATTATGAGAGAGATGGATATTAGAATTTGATTCTAATATGGTTGATTAACAGTTCAAAATAACTGTATATTATAATGTATCAATACACATTATATTAATTGCATCTCGTACAATTAACTTTTAATTCTCTTTCACAAATTTGAACAATTCAAATTCTTTTCAAGACTAAATGTTCTTGACTATCCTTTACGAGCTAGCAAGGGACCTAATGGACCCTATAGATCGGAAGTTCCAACGATACGAGATTAATTAATTAAACTCATTAACCATATTAATCAAGATTCGTTAACTGTCGATAACTCCACTAAAGACCCACAACTGCACTCTTCTCACTGTAGAATATTTTGTGTCCACGTATTTTGACCATTAACGGCAAGTCGATCATTCACGAGTGTTCATAACCATAGTTGGGTTAAATTATTGTTTTACCCATGTGTTACATCTTGGACCTTAAGTGATCCTATCATGAACAACCCGGTTATGGTCCGATTATTAACTAGAAGTCCCTCTCCAGTTAGTGAGAGGGTGGGGCCACTTGTTCAAGTCTCGGAGTCAGCACAGGAAGGAGTGAATTTCATCTTGTCTAGTCCCCAAAATGATAGGAATATTGAGTCGGCGACTTGGGCCACTCTCACCCATATAGATCAAAGGACGAGCCCTAACAGGCAGGAGTCCATAACTCACTCAGGATCGATGTCGAGTTACTTGGTTATGTTATTGAAATATTAATCTATTAGCTAATGGTGTTACAGCTAAAGATTAACTATTTCGCGTTCCGGTCTTATACAAACTAGTTGTATAAGATACCCCTACTTGCATGTTGCCACACGAACGACCTGGATCAAGTCATTTGTAACTATTACAAAGTGGGTCGTATCCATAGTGTTACTAGGATAAGATACCCAATCTTATCCATATACTATTGACCCTTTTGGTTACTACTGGAACATCATCCACACGTATATCGAATATATATTGTATATATACATTGTATATAAAATATATATACTGTATATTAAATATATACTATATATCTGTTATATATTATTCCAGTTACATGACATAACATCGGATGTTAGTTTATTCGATTTTGGTTAATGCAATTCTAAGAGAAACATCAATAACAACTTTATTGAATAAATATTTGTTTATGTTTACAAACCACAAGTTTAGGGCATAAAACACAACAAACTCCCACTTGAACTAAACTGTAGTGGGGGTATACAAAATCTAAAAGCAACAGTGGGAAGTACAATATAGTACAAATACAATAAACTAAGCGATGCTGGAAAATTGATGTATGGAAAATAGTAGCGCATTAATTAAGATTCACGCGGAACTTTTACTCGATGTTCGTCGCCTACTCTCTACTGCCTTAAAACTAAGGGATGGTATAAAATCAATATGAGGAGGCAGCCCACATCATCGATCCCAAGGAGGAAATACCATAAAAGAACCGAAAAATAAGAGGGAATACACCCATTTTCTGCTAGGAAACTGACAGAGGAAGCAGACAAAGGACCTACAATTTTTTGGAAGAAACTAGAGGATAATCAGCTGCTTTCTACAACTTTCTCAAGAATGGGTTGTTTTTTCTTCTTTGTTTTTCAGTTTTCACCATTACCCTCTGAACTAGTTTCTATTTTAAGGAAGGTTGTACGCTTTTGTTGTAGCTTCAGAAGTTGTAATTGTTGGGTGTGTTGCCCTAAACTCGTAGTTTGTATTTTGTAAAAACAAATGTCTATTTAATAAAGTTTTATTCAATAAATTTGTTGTTGAATCATAGCTTTGCATTGTCCAAATCCAATAAACTAAATATCCAAGGTTATTTATGATGTAATCGGGACAGTATATATACTGGGTATATAGTTGATATACGGGGTATATATTTGATATACCCCTAATATATGAATGAATAATGTCCCGTGAATAACCTAAAGGGTCTATAGTATATGGATAAGGCTGGGTACCTTATCCTGGCAACACTATGGATACGGTCCACTCTGTAAAGGTTACAGACGACTCGATCCAGGTTGTTCGTGTAGAGACATGCGAGTGGGGGAATCCTATACAATGGGTTTGTATAAGACCGGACCACGAAATAGGCAATCTTTAGATGTAACACCGTTAACTAATAGGTTGCTATTTCTTAGGATGACCAGGCAACTCATTCACAATCCTGAGTGAGTTATGGACTCCTGCCCGTCAGGGCTCGTCCTTTGATTTGTATGGGTGAGAGTAGCCCGAGTCGTCGACTCAACATTCCTACCATTTTGGGGACGAGACCGAGTGGGGAGCTGGGAACATAACATCACAAGATGTAATTCACTCCTCCCCGACTTTAGTGGAATGACCCGTAGTTAACGAATCTAGATTAACTTGGTCAATGAGTTTGACAGATTAATCTTGCATCGTTGGAGCTTCGGATCTGTAGGTCCATTAGGTCCCCTTGCTAGCTCATAACGGGTAAAACGAGGACCATGTTTTTGGAAGAATTTGAATTGTTCAAATTACTTATGGGATTATATGTATATTGATACATTATAATATATAGTTAATTGTAAATTAAAACTATATATTATGAGAGATATTATTTGAATGAGATTCAAATAAAATTAATATGAATAAGATTCATATTAAAACTATAGGTTAAAAATAATGTGCATAAGATGGACATTAAAACTATAGGTTATACGAGACAAATGTTTTAGAATATGATTCTAATTTTATAATAAATAATTAAATGTTAATTATTTATGTATATATATATTTATTAATTATTAATTGGATTAATAAATAATTATATTTATTAATTAATTTGATTAATTAATTATATATATATATTTATTATTATATATATATTATATATTATATATTATTATTATTATTATTATTATTATTATTATTATTATTATTAATTTTAAACTCCCCTGCAAAAATTGCAGGGGAGTGGGAGGTGTTGTGACGTGGGGAATTACCCCACGTCACCCTTCTTTTTCTTCTCCAAGTGTTGGAGAAGGTGAAGAAGAGTTTTTTACAGAGCAAAGAAAAAAAAAAGGATCTCCCATCATTTTGTCTCAAAGCGCTCTCAATCTCTCCCTCTCGTTCCAAAGGATTGCTCCCACCAGCACGATCCCGAGACCCAAGAGGATAGTGGTGGTGTTCGAGTGAAACTCGTTGAAGAAACGTTCTTCAAAGGTAAAGTTTCCTCTGTATTTTCCTTCTTTCAGTTTCGGTTTTGTATCCCGAAAATCAGCAACGAAGATCTGCTTTTGCTCCGGGATTCTCATCCCTTCAATTGATATCAGAGCCAGGTTGCAGTTCTAATTTTTTGGGATCAAAATCGTTGTGTTTGGTGGGTGATTTCATATTTTCGAAATATGGGTTTGCGGGTTGGAAAATTTCTGGATTTTGGGCACTTAGATAGCGTTTTTCTTCGTGATTCGATCATGTAAGGGCCCGGTGTTTTGGGCATTATGTTTCTGCTTTGTTTCTGTAAGTCCGGGTCTCTCGAAAGTCATTCGTGACGTCAGATTGGGTAAAAAGTTGCAGAAAACAACGAAGAAGACAAAGCAGACTACGCAGATAGCGCCATGGCGCTGCGGGACAGCACACAGCGCCATGGCGCTATGCCAGGGCTCCACGGCGCTGCCCTTAGGCGCCAAGGCGCTGTCCCGTGTGTCTTAGATGTGGTTCCGAGGCTTCGGTTCGCGGTTCGAGGGCGGATGCAGTCGATTTTCTTATTTTGTATTATTTCGTTTTCTTAGGGTGCCAAAAACCGTTCCAACTTTGCAATTTAATTATTTTATGCATTATGAATGTATATTTTAATTAAAATCTTATAGCATATTGTATGCCACATAGTTTTAAAATACCACCATAGGTTACATGCATAATATGTATGTTTGATATATAGTATATATGTATGGTTATGCATCATATAGTTATAAATGTTATAATGTATGTATGCATGTTTTATTTTCATAATTAATATAAGTGTTGTATCAATTAGATGAAAATAAAGTTGCATTGAGCATGACATTATTTTGGATAATATAATTGTTATATTAATGTATGCTTTCAATGCATGTTTATAGTTTTAATTTCTTAAATTTTATAAGAGTTATAAAATGTGGTAGATAGAAATTAAAATCTATAATAAAGAGTTGTATGCAAACATAAGGTCCAGTTAATTAATTTTAAAGGGGTTTAAAATTAATTAGATCTTAGGTTATATCTTCTAATGTGATTAGGGGGTAGTCTTTTATTTTGTTTTAACTAGGTTTAAAATGAAATAATAAAAGACTAAATATAAAATGTTGTTTATAAGGGAACCCTGTCTAAGAAAGGTTCTGTCTATGTTGAGGTATTTAAGCTGACCGTAAGGGAACACCTCTACCTGAAAACCGACCTGGGGGTTGAATTAGTCAATATTTTATATACTGGCAATAATGTCGTTGGTTTATTAAAGTCTTTAACGAACTAAAACATTATTGTACAACTTCCGATATAATAGTTATATTGGGCCGACTAAAAATTCACTTAGTTAATTTCACTTAGCCGGGATTTATCTAAGTAATTTACCCTAGTCTTAGAATACTAAGTGGGAGCAAAAGAGAATATGTAGTATACAGCGTATATATTTGATATACAAAGTATATATAACATACTTTACTCTCTCTCTCACGTTCTCTTTTAAATTCATGCAGTGAGTTCCATGCTCGGCCTCGTGTCGCCCTGGGCGCGGCCTCCCTACGGACGGTGTTTGCATGGTTCAATATCGAGGTGAATGGAGATAGTGTTCATAGTAAGTGGGAGAAGGATGTGTGACAACACATCCTTCGGTCTCCACCATTGGTTTGCACCGTGAGGTTTCATACATGACCTGCGTGTCGTCCTGGAGCGACCATCCCTACAGAGGGTTCATTGTATGGAAACCAAAACCAAGGCAAACTCCAGAAATGGATAGGAGTCTCTTAGGTTTTGCTCCAATATTTTCTTTCCCTACGGCAGGATTATTGGGGTGGACCTCTAAGGTCCGAAAATGTTGGGTCACACTTACGAGGAGTTATTAAGTTAGTTAGCAATTTTTTGACCAAATAAACGATGACTAAAATTTATAGGAATAAGAGTTATTCTAGTGTAAAATTTAGTTGAGAATGTCTCAATTCAGTGAAGGAGTACATGTCCGCCCTACGGTGGCTGTTGCTCTAAATCACTGAAGCGTCGTTGCAAAACAATTTTGTTAAGGTGCTTAATTACTTTTGCTAAAATTTTGATTGGGTTTAAAAGGCTAATGCATGAAACTAATATAGATTTGTTTTTACTTTCAGCATGTCTACTTCTATTATTGCACTCTTAGCCGCGCAAAGACTTAATGGCGAAAATTACAAACAATGGAAGTCAAACCTAAACACTATTCTCGTGATAGATGATCTTAGGTTCGTCTTGCAAGAGGATTGTCCTTAAGCTCCTGCGCCTAACGCCACTGTGGCGGTGCGCAACACCTATGACAGGTGGATCAAGGCCAAGGTCTACATCTTGGCGAGCATATCTGATGTGCTTGCCAAGAAGCACGAGGACACGGTCACCACTAAGGAGATCATGGACTCGCTGTAGAGCATGTTTGGACAACCGTCCTCACAGGCTCGACATGAAGCCCTTAAGTTCGTTTACAACTCCCGCAAGAAGGAGGGCTCCTCAGTGCGAGAACTCGTTCTCAACCTAATGGTCCACTTCAACGTGTGGCTGAGTCGAACGGGACCGTCATAGACGAGCAGAGTCAGGTCAGCTTCATTCTGGAATCTCTTCCGAAGAGTTTCCTACCATTCCGCAGCAATGCGGTTATGAATAAGCTGGAGTACACACTTACCACGCTCCTAAACGAGCTGCAGACCTACCAGTCTCTTATGAAATGTAAGGGACAAGAAGGAGAGGCAAATGTTGCCACCTCAAAAAGGTTCAATAGAGGATCGTCCTCTGGAACCAGGTATACGCCCTCTTCTTCTGGAAGTAAGACTTTTAAGAAGAAGAAGGGTGCTGGTAAGGGGTCTAAACCTGACTCAGCTGCTGCTGCCCAGAAAGGCAAGGTCAAGGTTGCAGAGAAAGGAAAGTGTTTCCACTGCAATTTGGACGATCATTGGAAGCGCAACTGCTCAAAGTACTTGGCTGAAAAGAAGAAAGCCAACGAAAGTAAATATGATTTACTTGTATTGGAAACATGTTTAGTGGAGAATGATGACTCCGCCTGGATACTGGATTCAGGAGTTACTAATCACGTTTGTTCTTCATTTCAGGGAATTAGTTCCTGGAGGCAGCTTGACGCCGGAGAGATGACTCTCAAGGTCGAAACGGGAGAGGTCGTCTCAACTGTGGCGGTAGGGGAGCTCAAGTTGTTTACAAACAAGAATATGTATATATTATTAGATAATGTGTACGTTGTTCCTAAAATTAAAAGGAACTTAATTTCAATTTCTTGTTTGTTAGAACATATGTATTCAATTTCTTTTCATATGAATGAAGCGTTCATTTCGAGAAAAGGTGTTAATATTTGTTCTGCTTTGCTTGAAAACAACTTGTATGTGCTAAGACCAACCATAACTAAAGCAGTTTTAAATACCAAGTTGTTTAAAAATGCTAGAACTCAAAATAAAAGGCAAAAAGTTTCTCAAAAGGAAGATACCTATCTTTGGCACATAAGATTAGGTTACATTAATCTCAATAGGATTGGGAGGTTGGTTAAGAATGTCATTCTAAGTGAGTTAGAAGATGATTCTTTACCACCATGTGAGTCTTGTCTTGAAGGCAAGATGACTAAAAGAACTTTTACTGGAAAAGGTTATAGAGCCAAAGAGCCCTTAGAAATTATACATTCAGACCTTTGTGGTCCGAGGAATGTTAGAGCTCGAGTAGGGTATGAATACTTCATCTCTTTTATCGATGATTATTCAAGGTATGGTTATTTATACCTAATGCAACATAAGTCTGAAGCCCTTGAAAAGTTCAAGGAATACAAAACTGAAGTTGAAAATCAATTAGGTAAAACCATTGAAACACTTCGATCAGATCGGGGTGGAGAGTATATGGACTTGAGATTCTAGGACTATATGATAGAACATGGAATCGCGTCCCAACTCTAAGCCCCTGGTACACCTCAACAAAACAGTGTATCAGAAAGGAGAAACAGAACCTTGTTGGACATGGTTCGATCAATGATGAGCTATGCTCAGTTGCCTAACTCGTTTTGGGGTTATGCAGTGGAGACTGCAGTTTATATTTTGAATATAGTTCCATCAAAGAGTGTTTCTGAAACACCCTTTGAGCTATGGAACGGTCGTAAGCCTAGTTTACGTCACTTTCGCATTTGGGGATGCCCGGCACACGTGCTCATGACTAACTCGAAGAAACTGGAACCTCGTTCAAAAGTATGCCTATTCGTAGGTTACCCTAAAGAGACGAGAGGTGGTCTCGTCTTCGATCATAAAGAAAACAGAGTTTTTGTATTGACAAATGCTACTTTCTTAGAAGAAAGCCATGTTCGAGATCATAAACCACGAAGTAAGGTAGTAATTAACGAGATTTCCGAAGAGGCTACAAACACGTCAACAAGAGTTGTTGATCAAACAGGTACTACAACAAGAGTTGTTGATGAAGCCAGCACATCGCGTCAGTCACATTCACCTCAAGTGTTGAGGGTGCCTCGACGTAGTGGGAGGATTGTGTCACAACCTGACCGCTACGTGGGTTTAACTAAAACTCAAGTTGTCATACCTGATGACGGCGTCGAGAATCCATTGACCTATAAGAAGGTAATGTAAGATACTGACAAGGACAAATGGGTCAAAGCAATGGACCTGAGTCGATGTACTTCAACTTCATTTGGGAACTTGTAGATCAACCTGATGGGGTAAAACCCATAGGGTGCAAATGGATCGACAAGCGAAAACGAGACGCCGAAGGAAAGGTACAGACCTATAAGGCGAGACTTGTGGCAAAAGGCTACACACAAAGGGAAGTGGTGGACTATGAAGAAACCTTCTCCCCTGTAGCTATGCTTAAGTCTATTAGAATACTTTTGTCAATTGTCACATATTATGACTATGAGATATGGCAAATGGACGTCAAGACTGCTTTTCTGAATGGCAATCTTGAAGAAAGTATTTATATGTTTCAACCTGAAGGGTTCATAGAACAAGGTCAAGAGCAAAAGGTTTGCAAGCTTAAACGGTCCATATATGGACTAAAACAAGCATCTCGATCTTGGAACATAAGGTTCGATACTGCGATCAAATCTTATGGTTTTGACCAAAACATTGATGAGCCTTGTGTATACAAGAAGATCGTCAATAACACCGTAGCCTTCTTAGTGTTGTATGTTGATGATATTCTACTCAGTGGGAATGATGTAGGATACCTTACTGACATAAAGAACGACTGAGTTCCAAATGAAGGATTTGGGAGAAGCTCAGTGTGTTCTTGGCATCCAAATTCTAAGGGATCGCAAGAACAGAACGTTAGCCCTGTCTCAAGCAACTTATATCGACAAGATGCTTGCTCGATATTCGATGCAGAATTCCAAGAAAGGTTTATTACCCTTCAGGCATGGAATTCATCTGTCTAAGGAGCAGTGTCCTAAGACACCTCAAGAAGTTGAATATATGAGACGTATACCCTATGCTTCAGCAGTGGGCAGCCTGACGTACACTATGCTGTACACTAGGCCTGACATTTGATATGCGGTAGGGATAGTCAGTAGGTACCAATCCAACCCAGGATATGATCACTGGATTGCTGTTAAAGGAATCCTCAAGTATCTACGAAGAACGAGGGATTACAAGCTCGTGTATGGCGCTAAGGATTTGATC
The DNA here is from genome assembly GCF_013281855.1 of Momordica charantia. Classification (NCBI taxonomy): domain Eukaryota; kingdom Viridiplantae; phylum Streptophyta; class Magnoliopsida; order Cucurbitales; family Cucurbitaceae; genus Momordica; species Momordica charantia. The sequence continues at coordinate 8,102,564 of NW_028275157.1, read as the reverse complement.
CTTACAGGATACACTGACTCTGACTTCCAAACAGACAAGGATTCAAGGAATCCACGTCGGGGTCAGTATTCACTCTTAACGGAGAAGCATCAAACAAGGATGTATTGCAGACTCCACCATGGAAGATGAATATGTTGCGGCTTGTGAAGCAGAAAAAGAGGCGGTTTGGCTTAGAAAGTTCTTGACAGATTTGGAAATCTTTCCAAATATGAACTTGCCCATCACACTTTATTGTGATAACAGTGGTGCTGTGGCAAATTCTAAAGAACCTCGAAGCCATAAGAGAGGCAAACACATCGAAAGGAAGTACCACCTTATACGGGAGATAGTGCAGCGAGGAGATGTGATTGTCACGAAGATCGCTACAGAGCACAATATTGCTGATCCTTTTACAAATGCACTCACGGCTAAACTGTTTGAGGGCCATCTAGAAAGTCTAGGTTTACGAGCTTTGTACAGTTAGTCTAGGGCAAGTGGGAGAAATGTAATTGGGTATAGTGTATGCCCTAGTTTATTGTATTTTCCCTTTGCTTTATGATCATGTACACCCCACTCGAGTTTAGTTCAAGTGGGAGTTTGTTGGGTGTGTTGCCCTAAACTCGTAGTTTGTATTTTGTAAAAACAAATGTCTATTTAATAAAGTTTTATTCAATAAATTTGTTGTTGAATCATAGCTTTGCATTGTCCAAAATCCAATAAACTAAATATCCAAGGTTATTTATGATGTAATCGGGACAGTATATATACTGAGTATATAGTTGATATACGGGGTATATATTTGATATACCCCTGATATATGAATGGATAATGTCCCGTGAATAACATAAAGGGTCAATAGTATATGGATAAGGCTAGGTACCTTATCTTGGCAACACTATGGGTACGGCCCACTCTGTAAAGGTTACAGACGACTCGATCCAGGTCGTTCGTGTGGAGACATGCGAGTGGGGGTATCCTATACAATGAGTTTGTATAAGACCGAACCACGAAATAGGCAATCTTTAGATGTAACACTGTTAACTAATAGGTTGCTATTTCTTAGGATGGCCAGGCAACTCATTCTCAATCCTGAGTGAGTTATGGACTCCTGCCCGTCAGGGCTCGTCCTTTGATCTGTATGGGTGAGAGTGGCCCGAGTCGCCAACTCAACATTCCTACCATTTTGGGGACGAGACCGAGTGGGGAGCTGGGAACATAACTTCAAAAGATGGAATTCACTCCTCCCCGACTTTAGGGGAGTAGATGAGTGTTCCCTTAAATGCTGACTCCGGGACTTGAACAAGGGGCCCCACCCTCGCATTGGCCGAGAGGGACTTCCGGTTATTGGTTGGACCATAATCGGGTTGTTCATTAGAGGAGTAGTGGTGTTTAAGGAGTAAGATGTAACTCAGGGGTAAAACGGTAATTTGACCCAACTTGAGTTACGAACACTCGTGAAGGATTGACTCGTCATTAATCGTCGTATATATCTATGGACACGAAAACATTCTGCAGTGAGAAGAGTGCAACTGCGGGTCTTTAGTGAAATGACCCGTAGTTAACGAATCTAGATTAACTCGGTCAATGAGTTTGACCGATTAATCTTGCATCGTTGGAGCTTCGGATCTGTAGGTCCATTAGGTTCCCTCATAATGGGTATACGAGAATCAAGTTTTTAGAAGAATTTGAATTGTTCAAATTACTTATGGGATTATATGTATATTGATACATTATAATATATAGTTAATTGTAAATTAAAACTATATATTATGAGAGATATTATTTGAATGAGATTCAAATAAAATTAATATGAATAAGATTCATATTAAAACTATAGGTTAATGTGCATAAGATGTACATTAAAACTATAGGTTATACGAGAGAAATGTTTTAGAATATAATTCTAATTTTATAATAAATAATTAAGTGTTAATTATTTATGTATATATAATTTATTAATTATTAATTGGATTAATAATTAATTAATTTGATTAATTAATTATATATATATTATATTATTATTTATTAATAATAATAATAATAATAATAATATTAAACTCCCTGCAAAATTGCAGGGGAGTGGGAGGTGTTGTGAGGTGGGGAATTACCCCACGTCACCCTTCTTCTTCTTCTCCAAGTGTTGGAGAAGGTGGAGAAGAGTTTTTTACAAAACAGAGAAAAAAGAAAGGATCTCCCATCATTTTCTCTCATGGCGCTCTCAATCTCTCCCTCTCGTTCCAAAGGATTGCTCCCACCAGTACGATCCCGAGACCCAAGAGGATATCGAGAAAGACATAATGGTGGTGTTCGAGGGAAACTCGTTGAAGAAACGTTCTTCAAAGGTAAAGTTTCCTCTGTATTTTCCTTCTTTCAGTTTCGGTTTTGTATCCCGAAAATCAGCAACGAAGATCCGCTTCCGCTCCGGGATTCTCATCCCTTCAATAATTTCGACTTTTCCTTTGCTGTCAAGTAAAGTTGCTTTATGTTTCTTATTATTTTGAAATGTTGCACATCAATTTTGGATTACTTGCTCTTGTATGTTAGGAAGAATATATCAGATGCGTGTTTGGCTCTAATTTGTGTTAATGTACATTTTTATTTAGATTGTGTATGGTTACCGTTAGATTCACCTAGCATTGCTTATAAATATAGTGGTGCTACGGGGGTCTCTGTCCGGTGCTAGCAAGTTAGAAATTGGAGGCTGAGGGGTGCTCGACGGTTATCATCAGAAGGAAGGGCCATCAGAATAAGAACGCTGTGAATGAGATGGTCCTCGATGGGAATGGAGTCGATTAGGAGCAGCAGCCCCCCGAGCTCACTGACCTGTTCTAGCACTTCCTTGGTGCGAGCGCTCAATTTTTGAACTAAGTTAGGGGAGCATAAAAAGACCAAAAGTGCAATTAGGCACGACGAAGGCACCACGACCAAAAAGGAAAAACATGTGCTCCACCTTATTCGTCAAACTCGAGCGGTACGTGGAACACACCTCTATTGGTGGGGGCTGACCAGTCGCACCTGACAAAGTACCTGTCGTCCTTCCAATTTTCACGGAATCAGGCCCTTCAATAGCTTCCCTACTAATAAGATGGGCATGAATGATTCGAGCGATATGTGACAGTCAGTAGACTGAACATTTGAAATACCTTGTAGGCCTATACCTTGGAGCTCTCGTCGTCCACCAATAAAAGCACCCATAAGCTCCGTATGTAACCTCATCCATTGGGAGCAAGATGCCTTGGGCAATATGTAGGCCTTAAAAACGAATCGCTAGGCAAAGGGGTGACATGGAAACCTCAACCTATGTTCGAATGCATGCACCGATAGAGCTCCACCGATTTTGTGGGGGGAGAGTCGATTGTCTTATTGGGAGTATAGAGGTGCATCACGATGGTCTGGAGGATGTTGTATTGATCTGGGAGTTTATCAAGGTCCCGCTACATTAGGCTCGACGAAAAATGCTCCGCCTTGAGCCTAGGTGTGGCCACGGCCCCCTACCTAGGGCCTGTCTTCTCTCAGGCGCAGTGCACATAGCCTACCACTAGTTGACATATAGAAGAAAAGCAATTGAAATAGGAAAAGAGGAGGCATACAAAAGGAGAAAAACAAAGAACAAATGGGCAAATTCGAAATGAGAAGGAAGAGGAGAAAGGCCTTTCCCCTCTGGCTTTTAAACCTAGGGACCATCTCCCCCATAATTATCAGACGAAAGGAGTCATTGGACGGTGGTAGAGTAGAAAGTCTGATATGGATCTCGAGACACATGCCAACTGGAAAAGAAAAAAGAAGCACCTGCACCAGGTCATCATTCGAGAGTCAGGCATGATGGCACAAGGAGCAACATACCAACTCTCCATTCAAGAAGTCAGCGACATGTTTGTACTTAGGTTGCACGTGGCACCCCAATGTTGAAACCTTATTATTTCTCCGTCGACCTACAAGGAAATGGCCTGATTAGAGAGTGGGGCCATTGTTGAGTAAAAGGTTTGGCACGCCTCATGGAACCCCAAATGCCAACACACAGGACTCCATTTACCAGTAAAGGGGGCATGAAAAGCGCACTAAACACATACCGAGAGCATTGGAAAGTGGAAGCCGAGCGCACCGTATGGACACTCAAATGCAGTTAGATGTATTGACAAACTGACCTAGCAAAGCGTGTTGAAAAGTATGAAGCGATTGAATATCGTTGCCCGACTGTGAAATCAAAGAAGGCAAAGAATGTCAAAAGAGGTCATAAAAAAGGAGTGCTTAGCAAGTCTTGTGTCTCCCGAATCTGTCTTATGTTTATTTTCTTTTCCTTTTCTTTATTCTAGATCAACATGTTGATTTTTCGATGCTAATTAATAATAATAAAAAAAAGTGCTTAGCAAGTCTTATGCCCCAGAATTTGTCTTATGCCCTGTGCTTTGTTAGTAATCTTAGTGCTAGAGCCTGCATAGCAAAGTCTTTAATATCTATGTGGGAGCATTTAAATGTTTGCAGGCTTTGTTTTGTTCAACCTCTAGATTATGCTTGCCTGCCCATGCCCTAGCATCTCTCTCATAGTACTAGCCTTAAGTAGCACTGAGCTTATGAGAATAATTTTAATGGCCGCCTTTCCAAAGCCTATAGGTAGCCTAGGCATCTTATAGACCCCCTAAGATTTTAGCATTCGCCTTCCTTACATATGTACTCATCCTCTTAGCGAGCATTCTTATACTTCTTATCATAGCTTCAATTTAAATTTAGGGGCGTGCTAAAGCATTATGTTCGGGTTGTCTTGAGCTGCATTGAGGACAATGCATTTTTCTATGTTTGGGGGAGTGAACATTCATTTCTTAGAGCCTTTGGTAGCTATTTTGTATACAACTATGAATCTTTCTAATCTTGTAATTAAACTCTTTACCAAAAAAAAAAAACAAACAAACAAGCACAAAAGGAGGGCCAGTAGCCCGCATACGTTAGCAAAAAAATACTGCAGAATTAGGAAAGGCTAGTAGCCTATAGTTGAAGAACCCTAGTTGGTTGTGCAAAGGGGTTAGTGAAAGGGGGCTTGAGAAAAGATTCGCTAGGGGAAGTTACGCTTGTGAATGGAAAGTAGAAAGAAGTTAGAGCTCGGTGGAAAACATTGTTTTCTAGAATACGAGCAAGTTAAAGCTACTTTCCTTTTTATGTTCCTGCTAAAGCATTCTAGCAAGATTATGTAAGCTCTAGTATTTCTGATAAAAGCAAAGTGATGGGGCATAAGTTTGGATGTTGGGTCTGCAAGCTACTTAGTGTTTTCTTTTTTATTAATGGGTAGAAGTGCATTCTCTTGCTTGGGGACAGGCAAGATTTTAAGTTTGGGAGTGTGATAACTCTTCAAAAGAGAGTTATTCTAGAAATTATTCGGATAAATCTGTGCATAATTGTGAGGTTTTGTGTCTAAATTGTTTATAGAAGTGAGGAATTGAGAGGACAAGTTAATTACCATGTTCTAATTCCTTGTGTTGAATAATTGATGCAAATCCTACTTATTTTTCCCTATCTTGAATTAATTGTGCAAAATATGGAGAAGTTGCTAAGGGGCAGCAAAATTTGAGGAGAAATGTTGGAGCATGGCAAGGTTAGAGCACGTTGTATTGGAGCATCAGATGCTGCAAAACTTCCTGGGCGGCCTAGTAACAAGTTCTACGCGGGATTTTTATTTATGTCCGTACAACTCGCGTTTTACTAAATTTTGCCCTAATTTTCGGGGGAGCTATAAAAGCAACAAGATGAAGGTTGTCTCATCATCAATCCCCAAGGGGAAATATCCAAATAGATACCATTCCTTGCATGCTGGAAAAGAGAAGGAGTAGAAATTCACCATATTCGGAAGGAGAGCAAACGATAGAGATGAGTTGCTCCATTGCATGCTGTTGTTTTCCATTTGCATTTTTATTTCTTTTTCAAAAATAGGTTGTATCTTTTCTTTGCCCATTGCGTTTTCTTTTTCCCCCCTGAGCTAAATCTCATTTTTGGGGAGATTTCCATGTTGTAACTTCTAAACAATCGATACTCTAGCTATCTTCACTTTGCTATTAAATAAAACTATGCTTATTGCTTCATCTTGTTGAACACGGTTGGCCACTTTGTGTAGTTTGATAGATTCTATATGATCCAGAAGGATGTATAGTTAGTTGATATGATCTATTTGTATTTAGCTACTTTTCTTTAGTAGGTTCGTAGATACTCAAGAATGGGATCCCCTAATCATGCTTCAAACTCGTTTTTATTGCTTGAGTATCTAGCAATAAGAGTTGTGGGTATTCATGTTTGGGTCTCTCGGGAGGGAACTGTATCGAGTTGAGCAATAACAGTCGATTTCATGCCAGAGAAGAGTTGGGATTTAGTGAAAGGATAAAGAATCTTCCTCATTTTTCCCATATATATTATCCCTTTTTCTATTATGTGCTTGAGTTTTTTATTATCCGAACGTTTACAATTTGTGTTCACGGTTGGATTTGTTTACTACTTTTGCTTATGAAATTCTCAATTATTGTTTTTACACCAACATATCTCTATTTTATTATTTCCTTCCATTTTCAGTATTCTTAAAGCATAAATTTCAAAAATCACTCTAAGTCCCTGTGGGTTCGACCTCGTTCATACTACAAACAATGAATATAGTGTACACTTGCACTTGTATTCATCACAGTTGTGAGGATGCAACAACGGACAAAGGAAATGTCGAAAGAGGTCATAATGTGTGTATATACATGTGGCACCAGCCCGAAAATCAGCATCAGCCATTTGGTAGCAAGATTCTCTTACGTTGTTTGAAAAGGTTATAACACGTGTCTATACCTCTGATACCATAAAAAAGGTTGTGCAAAAAACGAAGACTAGAGATTTTGGGAGTAGTTTTATTCACTATACTCAGATTGATAATTAATACAATCTAAGTCTCATATCTATGAGACTTTCAATAACAAAACACAGTTAATTATTGCGCAAACTACTCAACTGAAACATAAGTAACAGTACAATGAGATCTCAATCTAGTGTGATGCGTGGGTTGGGAGACGCAAACTTAAGAAACTTACAGTCATTTTCTAACAAATTCATTGTTTCATCATCCAAAGTAATCCATGCTTCTATCCCTTCATCTGATGTTCTATCCATCAAGAAAATTATATTCCGCAGCATCGACGACTCATTAGATTTTGCTCCGGTTGCAATCCATATAGGCTTATCCCATCCAAAATTCACTGTATTTAAACCCATGTTACACAAGCTTGAGAATATAAATGACTCTGAACCCTTTGCATAACACTCACATAATTGGTGTAATGAACTCAAAATAGTTTCAAATCCATCGTTTCCAATTGCTTTAGGTATAAAATCATTGGTGATTTCGAGTAGTGATTGTCTCAATATAGTTTCGAGATCAGCCAAGTTTGTGTCTGTGTTTGATGCTTCATAATAAGCACGACTTGTCCAAAAAATGTTTCCAACTTCATATTCCGACAATGGTGGTTGCATTCTTCTACGCATGTTAACAATATGAACTAAGAGTGACCCCCATTTTGTATCAACAACTTCTTTCTTATCTGTTAAGATTGAGAAAATTTGCTTATTATGATGCATATGTGTTTGTAAATATTTTTAAAATTCTTTATTTTTTTTTAGAAAAATTTAGGATTTCTTTGATAACATTTAATGTTTTTTTTCCAAAAAAATCTTCATAATATAAGTACAAATCTAACATTGGATTCTTACCTAATGATTTACATGTTGATGTAGCTTTCATGGCATACTTCCAAATAAAGCAAGTTACAGCTTCAACACTGGTTGGATTGGAAACACTTTGAGATTTTGCTCTAACTTTGAGATTTGAGACTGCCATAGCATCAAAAACAAACCTTCTTACAGAGCAATGTTTTGGTTGTGCCACTAAAAGTGCAGTTTCTGGGAACACCAGATCATTGTAATTGGATGATATTTCTCTTGCTGGGAAAAGTGAAGATGATGCCTTGTAACTCCCACATGCTAATTTGTCTAATGTCCCTTCATTGGATGCAGCCCAAGTTTTAATGAAGGCACTCATGGTGGCTCCATCTATCATTTTGTGTAAGAAAGAAAAGCCCAATGCAATTCCAGTACCGCACGAGAAAAAGTTAACTTGAGCCGCAACCTACCATAGAATATGAATGAAAGATTAATTTTTTCATAACCTATAACCTATCTACTTAAACCTTGATTATATTCAATGAAAGTTCAACATGGTATCTTATCTTTTAGATTCAGTACTATCAATATTCGTGGATTTCTATTTTAAAATCAATTTGCAATGAGAGAAATAGTTCAGGTATATTATAAAGTTCATTTGAACTTGTTGGATTCTAATACGATTTTAGAGTACAAACAGTGAAAAAAAAAAGATATGGGGACAACCCAAAACATAGTTATCAACACTAAAGGGCTAAAAGAAAATGTGTGGAACTTGAACTAACTAAATAGATAAAAGCTTGAAATAATATCAATGGAGGATCAAAGAGGCGTTTGTGGAGGAGACAGTAAACTAATTAAAAGAATAAAACATTGTAAAAAAAAATTAAAAAATCTAAATTAAAAAATCATGTCTAAGAAAAGTTTTATTTTGATGAGGGGTGTTCAAAACCCAACCAACCCAACCTAAATCGTAAGGGTTGGATTGGGTTGGATGAAGCCTCAAGTTGGGTTGGATTGTGATTTTTCTAACCCGATCGAGTTGGGTAGGGTCTCGAATTCAACTTTTGAAAAATCGGGTCAACCTAACCAACCCGAATTTGCGCATATATGTGTATTTTTCTTAATTATATATATATATAATAATATCTTTATCTTCAATGCAGCGGTCCATTTAATGTTAATCCTAGCCTATTATTTATAGCTTTCATATTTTCTTCTTCTATTTTGTATCTTAATATCAACCATCGATTAAGTTTTAATCCTAATTCTCCGTTGCCAACGTGATAATTAAAAAAAAAAAAAACACAAACTGGGTTAGGTTGGCCATCCAATTCAAACCTGACAGTTTATATATAACTTCAAAAGTTACTCAAAAGAACTCGGTGATGACCAAACAAGTGAATAAATAAATAATTAAGTTTACCCATCATCACAAACCTGAACAGCCGTCTCCAACGGCTGCTTCAGAACCAAATCAGGGAAAGGAATGAGATCTGCAAGAAACTGAAGGTTTGGAGTTCTGAGAAAGTCAGCCATGGAAGTTTTGACTGAGGCCTCAACAAAGAGAGCGCCATTATTGGAGGAACAATAATGCACAAAATTGCCTTTGATTCTTCCAGCAAGCATGGGGAAGCGAGCCAATGTTTTAGACAGAGAGAGTTTCAAACTGGAAATTGCATTTTCATTATTACTTCTTTGATCCTTCTTGGTGTTGTAGAAGAGGATGAACGGACTGTAAGTTTCGCTTGCATAAATGTCGAGAAGTGAAAGTTGGAAAGTTTTTTGGTGTTGATAATGATGATGATTCCTTTGGAAAGCTGCTGGCATAATGATTTCTCTTGAAATGATTTCCACTTCCATCTCTTGATTAATTCCTTCAACTAATGAAAACTAATTTGTTCTTCAATTTCAAAGAAAAGTCTCTTGCTACATTGACAGTTGACGAGGTTGCTTTGTTATTTATAGAAAATCTAACGAAGTAAATGACTAGTACATATCTATTATAAACGATTGTTAGGTGGTACATACTCTTTCAAATTATGGCTCTTTTGGCTCATCGATGTTGGTCGAATCTCATTTCTGGACCGAATGCTCATTTGAGCTTTTGGACTCTAATACCATATTAATTTTCATAGAGTTCCATCTCAAAACCAATTGGGAATGAGAGGAGTAGCTCATATTCATTATAAAACATTTCTAGATCTCTTTATCCTTAACATGTAAGGTATATATCACGATCAAAAGGTCGTGAATTTGAATTCCGAACTAATTTGGAGATGAATACCAACGAAGAATATATTTTTTGATAACTAAGAGATGAGTGTTGTAAATACGTAGGTATTGTTCTAAGTCAAAATATATTATTATTAATATATTAGGTCCAAGGTTTTTTTTAAGTACAACATGTTGGGGAAAGGATTTGAACTCACAATCTTTTGGTTGGAGATATATGCCAATTACCGCTGAGCTATGCTCGCTTTGACGGGAAAGAGTGTAAGGTTGGTAATAGAGCTGGAAGAATATTGATCGGAGAGAGATAGTAACAAAATTATAATTTTCACCTTTAGTTTGTTGCTTAATTTTTTATTCTTTATTTTTTATTATTTTTTATTATGTTTTTGTTAAAATATGTTTTGCTTACTTCAAATGTTGAGGTTAAAACTTTGCTTCCTTTCTCCTCTTTCCTCTACCTAGTTTAAGAACTCCCTACCCCTCCCCTATTTCCTATCTCCATTAACTTTCTCCTTGTTATTCTATTAAAAAAAAGTAATAATAATACTTTTCACGTTCTTTCTCCAAAATTTTCCCCTCTAAATAGTTCCTATCTCTCTCTTCATGGTACTTTTTTAATTAAGAAATTTATAGTTGAAACTAGAATAAGTTCGGTTTGAACTATACTATCCAGGCCATTAGGCGATGAGAGTTCTCCATCACATCGTCTTCCATCGCCGTTCTTTTCTAGGGCATACAATACCTTGTTTGCATCTCTTTGCTTATGTGCACCGTTTAAATTGCCATCCATTTTATAACCTCCTTTATAAGTTGAAGATTTGATTCTCATCCTAAATTACTAATTTTTTATTTTTTTCTCTATCGAATAATATATTTGTGATTATTGTTATAATTGGATTAATATAATCATTATATATATTAGATATAGTTAATCGTAGGTTGAGTTAATTAAAATATTTTTTTTTTCATTTTTGCATCAATTTTTATTTGCATGGTTGATTATTAACCTTTCCATTGCCATAGTAATTAACTATAGCAATAACTTATTGATATTAATAACTAATTAATATACTAGGAATTATTCATTTACAAGTTAATAATAATAACTTATTTTGATAAACAGCCAACCTATTTCCTAGCTCCATTAACTTTTTCCTTGTTATTCTAAAAAAAAAAAGAACTTTCCTTTTCCTCTATCCATTATTTTTCCCTCTAAATAATTCCTCTATCTTCATTTCGTAAATTATACTTTTTTTTAGTAAAAATATTTATACACATTAAACCAAGTTCAGTTTGAAGTTTGAACTATAATATCCCGACAATTAGGCAATTAGAATTTCACGATGTACATTTATCGATGTAGTGGATTGGAGATAGTTATATATCGAGTATCTGACAAAAACTATAGCAATCAGTTATTTGATAGTAATAACTAATTAATATAGTAAGAATTATTGATTTACACGTTAATAATAATAACTTATTCAGGATCTCTTGGAATGATTTTAGAATTAGTGATTTTAACAGAAGAAATTGAATGATAACTCATTTTGTAAGTGATTTTTAAATAATTATTTTAATGTTTGGTTACATTTTTTCAAGTTATTTTGAATGATTAATATTTGAAGTTTAAGGTTGGAGAGGAAAAAAAATCTTAGAAAGAGAAATTCTAGAGTGTGGGAGACAAAATTTTTAGAAAAAATAAATAAGTTTAGATGGGAACTAAAAAATTAAAGAGAAATTACGAAAATTTTAGAGAAAACATTAGTGAGAATAAACAAAATTAATGATAAATAAATTTAGAGATTAACAATTTTAAAAAAAAAAATCTTAAATTTTAAGGTAAACATAGGGTCAAATTGAAAGACAATTTTGAAAGTTAAACGGAGAATTATCTTATAAACTAATTTATTGTTATTTTTTTTTATCAAAAATCAGTTGAAAATCACCACTCAAGTCATTTTGGATTTTTCTAAAAATCAATTAAAAATTATTGCAAAACATGATATTTTAAAATTGTTGTGATTTTGACATTAATAAATGTCATTCTAGCCATGCTAAAATTACTCCGAAACACATCCTACCACCATAATAATCACTAACTTATGTTATAGGGAGAAAATAGAGATCAGCTAAGCAACCGAAAAGAGGAAAGAGAGTCGAAGAAGGAGCAGACCCGAGGTAGGTAAGTGGGTTGGGGCCCATCGACCCAGGCCGGCCGTGGCCAACCCGAGGTCGGCGCCGAGCACTGCTCGGCACCGACCAGACCTCGGCACAAAGCACTGCTCCGCGCCGAAGGGTTCTCGGCCTAGTGGTCGGGAACCTCTCCAGTGATTCTCGACCCCCGTGCAAGCCCAGTTCGAGTCGACTTGGTCTCAGCCTGAATAGTACAGCGTGAGGCCCATTTTGTGATCAAGGATTCGACGAATGTAAATCCTAGAAAGATTAGGGTTCAGCCGATCCTAAAGGAATTAGGAGTCGACCATTATAAATACAAGGGTAAGCCAAACCCTAGGGGTATGCCTAACAACCCTACTCTTTATACCCGACTACTCCGATACTAACTTAGGCATCGGAGCCTGTGTGGCAAAAGCCACACCGGTCCTAGTGTTGAACTGTTTTGCAGGTCTCATCAATCCCTTTATTCTTGACGATTGGTGCGAATTCGACGAGATTCCGAGAGGCAGAATTCTAGCATCAACAACTTACAACTGCAGTAATCAAATGGTAACTTAGTAATATAAAAATAACAAACTTCGCCGAGTCTATAATTTCTGCCATGTTTATAAATGTATATTTTTTAGATTTCTATATTTGCAATATCTTTACTTCTATAGATTTAGATAAACAACAACCCAACTTATTCTATCAATTGTAGTTGAAAAAAAAACAAAATTCAGAAAACAAACTTATTATATACAATTTAAGCATAACCCAACAGCTAAAATATTTTTACTTTCTCTAAGCAGTCGTAATTAAGTTGGAATCTCTACCTCTTTTTTTTTTAATATTCTCATAGAAAATAAAACAAAAAACTTAACAAAATTCTATAATAAAAAGTGATATTTCAATAACAATAAGAAATTTTATTTTTAATTTTTTAAAAGGTCCAATCAAGAGTTCACAATATATCTTTTTTTTGTTTTGGTATATATAAAAAATGAACTTGAAATTCAATATAATAGAATCCAATAGAAGTCGTAAAATAGTTTTTTCTACTATAATTTTCAACGCACTATAAAAATGTATTATATAGTCTTTTTGAAAAGGTTATTAATACTCTTTAATTGTTACGTAGTTAAGCCACAGTAAAGTGATCACTACATAATTCAATGATATAAATGTATTAATAATACTGCACGTCGAATTAAATAATTTATCATTTTTTATTTTTTAGTACAAGTAAGGTTGGAGGATTCAAATTCATGATCTCTTGGTCAGAGCCATATATCAATTATTGTCGAGTTAAGTTCATGTCGGTATTTATAACTTATCGTTTAAACATTTTTTTTGGTTCCAAGCCAACCTACGGTCATGATTCGACTCTGGACACCTGCACGTTATACAAGAATAATAATAGTAATAATAATAATAAACTCTGGTTCCGAAACCTTTTAATTTGTATTTTGGTTTTTTTAATTAAGTTCAAGAGACAACTCAAACATAATAAAGGTTGAGGCATATATATCCTCAATGAAATAAAAAATTAATGGTATGAATCTCACCCGACATGTTGTTGAACTTAAAAAAAAAAAACTAATTCATCAATAGACATCTATCACTAATAGTAAAGTATTATATTTTACGTTTTGAGTTCGCGAATGGTGTACTAATCCTTTGAATCTGATACCAACAGATATCATCCCTCCTAGAAAACAATGTTCTCAACCATTGAGGGTTGAGTGAGGGACAAACTATCCACCTTAGTTAAAGCATTTGATAAAACATATATTCTTAATTGTCTCGTCAAGAGCCAACCTTAACATTATTTTCTCTCCATTTTTTTTCCATCTTCATACATTTTTCTCTCAAATTTTCTTAGAAGATTCTCACTCAAATTTGTCCGAGCATATCTCTACAATTATTTTTCCTCTATTTTTCAAATTCTTTCCTCTCATTTTGTTTATTTCTCATAATCAATGCTATGGGACTTGTCCTGGATTCCTATAATCGGGTCTTGTTGCCTAGATTGCACAACATAGTGACCAGGATAAGATTTGAACTCAAAATTTTATGACAGGTGATAACACAAGGTCCAAGGTCCTTACCACTGAGTCGTCCCCACAAACCTCCATATAATATTTTTATCCATCTCTGTCTAAAATTTTTTTCTCTCTCTTTCTAATTATAATTTTTTCTCTTCAAAACTTTTTTCCAACTCTATTTTTTTTTCTACCTTAAATTTTTATCTCTCCTATAATTTTTTTGTCGACGTATCACTATGATCTTTTGTTTCTCTAAAATGTAATACCGTCCTTAGTAATTTGATTATTCTGAAATAACTTTCCAAAAAAACATTAATTAATCAAAAATACTATTTAATTATATCCAAATTACTTTAAAAATGTGAAACCAAACATTAAAATGATTTATAATTTAACATTTTTACAAAAGTAATTATAATTCAATCACATAGGCTAAAAACACTTATTCTAAAATTATTCTCCGAACATGCAATTCAAATGTTAACAAATTTGTAATATCGACCCGAACCTAACTTATAAAAGTTTGTCGTAATAAAAAACGACTTCTTTCGTTCTTGAAAAGAAAAAAAAAGCTGATTTAGCTGCCTCGTTAAAATGAGTATTACTATCTCTCTTCAATTAATGTTTTTTTTCTCTCTCTCCAGTTAATTTTTTTTCTCTCTTTCCAACTTGTGTAAAAACGATTGTACTAAATTTTGGTAGTCATATCAATACTTCCGTTGGATATTTCCACGTGTCCATAATCTCAATATCAGCCTAAGAGATGAATTGACATTTCTAAATATTATAAAAATGATTGAAATATAAAATAATATATCAACAAATAACTATATTAATGTGGACCTAATATATTGGTAATAATATGTTTTAGGAGCAGTTGCACGTATTGGAAAAAACATTTAATAAAATTAGCAAAATTAAAACTACATTTAGTTTTCTCAGATGTAGGACCTTTTCAAAGAAAAAAAAATCGAGTTCCAATTTTAAAATGACAATTTTACCCAAACAATATATATCAATAATAATATATCTGACTACTGATATATAAATGTGATATACATCTGATATACTACTGTTATGAGTATTTGATATACTAGTAATTTTCTACTAGTACGAGTATCTGATATAATACTGATATAAGTGAAAATTTGTGCTATATTTGAAAATTAAAAAAAAGAGGTGACATATTTTGAAATACGTAAAAGATTTTTGCTATCCACTACAATTTAACTAACAACACTTCGGTGCTTACCCATCAATGCTCATCTTCTTGTTCAACACCACTAAAAATTTGAGAGCTCTTTATTTTCTAAAGAATAGAAAAAATATATTCTTCTTTTGTATTCATCTCGTATGTGTCAAAAGTTTAAAAGTGGTTAGCAAGAGATAATGATTATTGAAAATTGAAAGATAAGCACCTAAGTATTATTCTTTAACTAATATTTATTTGTACCCTCTTTTTATTTTCTCCCTCGGTTTAATTTGTTGTTCTCCTCTTTCTATTATTTGCACTTTTTAGAACATGTGGAGTAGGAATTCAAATTGATGACCTTTTGATTGAGATATATACCTTAATCAGTTGAGCTATAATACTCCTCCGATTAGAAAAAAATTGTATTTTCAAACCTTCTAATTGTGATCATAACCCGATTGATTGTATGTCTGTACGGTGATGTTTAGTTTTCTATAAATAACAAAGCAACCTCCGCAACCATCAATGTAGTGAGAGACTTTTCATTGAAATTGAAGAACAAAGTTTTCATTAGTTGAAGGAATTAATCAAGAGATGGAAGTGGAAATCATTTCAAGAGAAATCATTAGGTCAGCAGCCTTCCAAAGGGATCAACAACAAAAAACTTTCCCACTTTCACTTCTCGACATTTATATTGGAGGCCAAACTTACACTCCCATCATCCTCTTCTACAGCACCAAGAAGAATCAAAGTAATAATAATGAAAATACAATTTCCAGTTTGAAACTCTCTTTGTCTAAAACATTGGCTCGCTTCCCCATGCTTGCTGGAAGAATCAAAGGCAATTTTGTTGATTATTGTTCTTACAATAATGGCGCTCTCTTTGTTGAGGCCTCAGTCAAAGCTTCAATGGCTGATTTTCTCAAAAATCCAGTCCTTCAGTTTCTTGCAAATCTCATTCCTTTCCCTGACATAGTTTTGAAAGAGCCGTTGGAGACGGCTGTCCAGGTTTGTATCGATAGGTTACGATAAACTTAATTATTTATTCATATTTTCAATACCGCTCCTCACTGGTTGGGTCTTCACTAGTCCTTTTAAATAACTTTCGAAGTGAACTGGGAAATTTGTGGAGATGTTCTTGTTTACACTATCAAACTGAAATGGCTAAGGCTTTTAAATATCTCGACCTTCAGTTTTGAAATCAACATTTCTTTGATCTTCTCTTTGACCTTCAGTTTATATTCTCTTGTTGGTAGGATTCCTTTAGAGCCGTTAGAAAGGTTTATAATATATGTGGACTCTTATGTCATAAACCTCTTATGTCATAGTCTGGTTTGAAATAAAATTCATGAATATTGATATGGTATTAGAGCTCAATAAGTTCAAAGGAGGTTTATAATATATATGGACTACTCGTCTCGTGTATTGTCTTCTGGTTTTGAGATGCAACCCATGAATATGAATACCATTGAATCCAAAGGATATGATACCATGTTGAACTTTCATTGAATCAAAAGGCTTAAGTTGATAGGTTTGGAAAAATTTAATCTTTCATTCATATTCTACCATAGGTTGCGGCTCAAGTTAACTTTTTCTCGTGCGGCACTGGAATTGCATTGGGCTTTTCTTTCTTACACAAAATGATAGATGGAGCCACCATGAGTGCCTTCATTAAAACTTGGGCTGCATCCAATGAAGGGACATTAGAGAAATTAGCATGTGGGAGTTATGAGGCTTCTTCTTCCCTTTTCCCACCAAGAGAAATATCAAGTGGTTACAATCTGATATCTTCAGAAACTCCATTTTTAGTGGCACAAGGAAAACAAAGCTCTAGCAGAAGGTTTGTTTTTGATGCTATGGCAGTCTCAAATCTCAAAGTCAGAGCAAAATCTCAGAGTGTTCCCAATCCAACCAGTGTTGAAGCTGTAACTTGCTTTATTTGGAAGTATGCCATGAAAGCTACATCAACATGTAAATCACTAGGTAAGGATACAATATTAGATTTGTATTTATATTATGAAGACATTTTTGGGGAAAAAAACATTAAATCTTATCAAACATATATGCATCATTATAAGCTAATTTTCCCTCTCTCTTAACAGATAACAAAGAAGTTGTTGGAAATGGTAAAGAGGCAAGTTGTGTTGATACGAAATGGGGGTCGCTCTTAGTTCATATCGTTAACATGCGTAGAAGAATACAACCACCATTGTCGGAATATGAAGTTGGCAACATCTTTTGGATGAGTTGTGCTTATCATGAAGCATCAGACACAGACGCAAACTTGGGTGATCTCGAAACTATATTGAGACAATCATTACTCGAAATCACCAATGATTTTATACCTAAAGCAATTGGAGAGGATGGATTTGAAACTATTTTGAGTTCATTACACCAATTAGGACTTGCGTATTATGCAAAGGGTTCAGAGTCATTTATCTTCTCAAGCTGGTGTAACATGGGTTTAAATACAGTGAATTTTGGATGGAATAAGCCTATATGGATCGCAACTGGAGGAAAACCTAATGAGTCGTCGATGATACCGAATATAATTCTGTTGATGGACAGAGCATCAGGTGAAGGAATAGAAGCATGGATTACTTTAGATGACGAAACAATGAATTTGTTAGAAAATGACTATGAGTTTCTTGAGTTTGCTTCCCCTAACCCAGGCATCACACTGGATTGAGATCTCATTGTACTATTACTTGTGTTTTAGTTGAGTCGTTGAGCAATAATTAAGTGTTTTTGTTATTGGAAGTCTCATAGATGTGAGATTTGGATTGTATGAATTATCAAATATGAGTATAGTTAATAAAACTACTCCCAAAATCTGTATTCTTACTTAGTTTTTTGCTCAACCTTTTTTATGATATCAGAGGTATAGACACACATTAGGACCTTATCTGATACACGACAATCCAAGCTTATTGGACTACCTGAGCCACAAGCCACTTGAACCCAATCATATAGATGGTTTCAATTCGAAAGGCTAAAGGTTAGATGAATTACTTTTGCAGTCGTTACCTTGAGCAGTCAAAATACTCACTACGCTCGAGGCCAACACTCCACGACTTTGATGATCAATCAAACAAGCATACTCCAAGGGGTAAAATATGAAAACCAAAGTTCTACAACACAAAGAGATTCAGTATATTGGGGGGAGGGGGGTACTTTGCACACGACAAATGGGAGAAAACTCTCACAATTTTATTGCTTCAAAGCTTCAAAGGTGTGAAATACAAGAGGGGTACAAGCCTATTTATAGGCTAAGACCTATGACCTTTACAATGAAATTGTAATATAAAAATGAAACCTAAAAATGAAATAAAACAAATAATTGAAACATGGTTCCCTAAAATTGCCAACTTGCTAACCAAGGCAATCCTTTCCTTAAACTAATTTTGATAAAAATAAAATAAACTAAGGGAAAATCAAAATTAAGATATTTTCTAAAATCCACCAACTTGCCAACCAAGCAAGGGAAATTATTCCTTAAATGTAATTTGATAAATAAAAAATAAAACCAAGGAAAACATAGAGGAAACAATTTCCTTATTTGTGAAAAGTGGGTGACAAGCAACTTCCAAGAGGGTGCACGCGTGGGGCGAGGGCTGACGGGCATGATGGGGCACTGAACGTGCAAGCTTGGCACTGAGGGGGCGTGCTAAAGGTATAGACACACGTTATGACCTCTTTCGACATTCTCTTGTCCTCCTCCTTCAATTCAACACTGGGGCAGCGTCATCCAATCACTTGATACTTTTCCAGACGGTTTGCTAGGTGAGTTTTTAAATACGTCTAACTGTATTTGACTGTTCGTACGGTGCGCTTGGCTTCCACTTTCCAATGCTCTCGGTATAGGTTTAGTTCGCTTTGCGTGCCCCATTTACTAGTAAGTGGAGTCATGTGTGTTGGCATTCGGGGGTCCACAAGGTGCTCCAAACCTTTTAATCAACAATGACCCTACTTCTAATCAAGCCTTTCCTTGTAGGTCGACGGAAAAGTAATAAGGATTCAGCGTTAGGTGCCACATGCAACCTTAGTATGAACATGTCGCTGACTTCTTGAATGAGGAGCTGAGATGTCGCTCTTCATGGCATCATGCCTGACTCTAGCATGATGGCCTGTTGCAGGTGTGTCTTTTTTCTTTTCCAGTAGGCTTGTGTCCCAAGTTCCAAATCAAACTTCCTACTCCACCACCGTCCAATGACTCCTTCATTTAACAGCTATAGAGAAGATGGTCCCTAGGTTTAAAGCCAGAGGGGAAAGACCTTCCTCATTTTGCTTCACATTTCGAATTGGTCCATTCGTTCTTTGTTTTTCTCTTCTTGTGAGTCTCCTCCTTTCATATTTCACTTGCTTTTCTTCTATCTGTCAACTAGCGGCAGGCTATGTGCACTGCATCTGAGATGATATAGGCCTTGAATAGGGGGCTGTGGCCACACCTAGGCTCAAAGCGGAGCATTTTCCATCAAGCTAATGCATAGGGACCTCGGTGAACTCCCGAATTAATACCGCATCCTCGGGACCATTCTGACGCACCTCCATACTCCTAATGAAAAAATTGATTCTCCCCCCACGAGATTGGTGGGGCTCTATCGGCAGGTATTCGAACACAAGCTAGGCTTCCACGTCACCCCTTTGCCTATCGATTCGTGTTTCAGGCCTACATATTGTCGAATGCATCTTGCTCCCAATGGATGGAGTTGCATACGAAGCTTATGGATGCTTCTGTTGGAGTATGATAAAGGCTTTAAGGTGTAGGCCTACAAGGTATTTCAAATGTTTAGTTTACTCACTGTACCAGACTGCTCGAACTGTTTCTACATCATCTCGTTAGTAGGGAGGCTGTTGAAGGGCCCAAACTCAGAGAAAATTGGAAGGACGGTGGGTACTTTGTCGAGTGGACTGGTTAGCCCCAACCAATAGGGGTGTGCCCCACATTTTTTAGGAACAAGGTGGGGCATATGTTCTTCCCATTAAGTTATGGTGCCTTGGTATTGCTTGATTGTGCTTTTGGTCATTTTAGGCTCTCTTAACGTAGTTCAAAAATTGGACGCTCACACCTACGAGAAGCTAGAACAAGTCAGTGCGCTTGGGGGGAGGGGGGGCGCTATCGCTTCTAATCGACTCCATTCTCACAGAGGACCATCTAGTTCGTAGGGTTCTTATTCCGGTGGCCCTTCCTTCTGATGCTATCCCACTAAACACCCCTCAGCCACCAACTGATAGCTTGCTAGCACTATATAGAGGTCGCCCATAGCACCACTGCATTTATAAGAAATGTTAGGTGAATCTTAATGCTAAGCACACACAATCTAAATAAAAATGTAAACTAACACAAAGTAAAGCCAACACATGCATCTAATGTATTTGTCCTAACATACAAGAGCAAGTAATCTTAAAACGGTGTGCAACATTGCAAAATAATAAGAAAGATAAAGCAACTCTACTTGACAGCAAGGAAAAAGTCGAAATTACAGTATCTAAAGTTACAACAAAAGCGTACAACCAACCCTGAAATAGAAATTAGTTCATAGGGGATGGGGAAAACAGTAAAACAAAGAAGCCAAAACAACCCATTCTTGTGAAAGTTTTAGAGAGCAATTAGTTTTCCTCCAGTTTCTTCTCAAAAACTATAGGTCCTTTGTCTGCTTCCTTTGTCAGCTTCCTATTAGGGTTGAATTTTTACTGTAGAAACATGTGTCGGTAGCCATGTTTGATCACGATTTTGACCTCTTTCCCAATATTATTTGCCAAAAAGGACCACATATTCTTAAAGTAGAACATGCATAGATTATTTCTGGATAAAAAGTCAAACTATGGTACTTTAGGAAAAATATGAGATAAATATGGTCAAAGTTGGAAGAAAATAACAGAATTCTGTTTTTGCAGAATTGCGCCCGACGCATTTTTGGAGGACCAAATGTCAAAACGCACGTTTTAATTAATGAAGGGCAAGGAGGACATTTCCCACAAGTTCAAAACCGTGAGTTCAAGCCCAAGTGAGGTGGTTAGGTGAATCTCAACCCTTTTCCACCTAAAATGGAGGGGAGTTTCAACAAACCTATGGTGCTATAAAAGGAAGCCATCCATCCATCAGCAAATCATCTCTTCCAAGCTTCATTTCATCTTCTTTTAAATGCTCTCTAGTTGTAGAACACGTTTTTAGGATTTATGTTCATGTTCTAGTTGTTCATTTCTTTGTTTTTCACGCTTTTACCTTTGGTATTGCTTTTAATTCAAGTTCTTACTTCCGTTCTTTGTTCATTCTATTCTTTTAATGTTCTTTAGCGAGTTTCAACTCCCCTCACACTTGAGAGAGAACAGGGTCAAGCTAGAACTCCTTGTACGGCTTATTTATTCATTTAAATTTAATGAAAAATACTTCCTTTATGTTTTCGTGCATTTACTTTCATTTAATTATGTTCTAAATTATTTATCAACCTCATTGTGGAATGTCTTAGTCAAATGATTTGATTTTCAACACGCTCGGGATTTTGGCCAGATTGCGCCTGGCACTTTTTTGGGTTGGTTTCTAAAAAATTCTCTTTACGTCCTTTTTCCATTTGGCCAGTGGGAGCTTGATTTATAAACTAAAGTCCAACATTGGGAAAGGTGAGTTAGGTAAAATAATAGGAAACCAAAATGGGATGTGACTTAGGAATAAGTGCATAAAATATAGTCTTAGTCATAGGCTCTCTGACCCATAATGCAAATGAGTTGGTAGATATTCTCTAGGATTGTAATCACACATAGGAATATGGTTGTAGGTTACCCTAGCCTTTGTAGCAACCAAAAGTGGTAGTGAAAGAGTAGAAGTCAAATCCCAAGAAAGGCTAGGAATTGCGCCTAGTGTTTTTTCCCAACATAGTGTGTTTTCCATGTTTTGCATCAAAACCAACGTAGGAGACAAGGAGGTTGAGTTTTATTAAATTGCTCGATAGTTAAAACCCCAAACAATAACATTTCATCACATTTTTCTTCCTGAATCACAATTGCATATTTGAACCATTTCACTGCATTACATGATTTTGAAAAGCAACAAGTCTCTGAGGATTCGACCTTGGATTACTACCAAGTATTACTTGTGACCGTGTGCGTTTGCACGAGTCTTTAATCTTTTTGAAGGTAGAGAAAGTCCCAACAAGTTTTTGGCGCCATTGCCGAGGACTTATTTTTCAAAACTGTTTTGTTTTCAAGTGAATTGTTTCATGTTGTGATTGTTGCATGACTCTATTCCTCAAGTTCAATTGTTATATCTAACCTTAAAAGAAAATTATTTTGTTTAACATAACGGCTTTCTTGTAGGAGTCTCTAAGGAGGTTAAGGAGAGAATAGGGGTTAAGAAAAAAAAAAAGAGAGAAAAGAAAAAAAAGGAGATCTTACTTGTAATGAACCAACAACCAGCAGAGGACTGTTTGAAATGGAGTCCCAATTTATGTATAATCTTCCAATGGGAAGTAACATGCCCATAGCTCCTGTTAATCAATTTTGTTTATATTGTGGTGATATTTGTCATTCAATGAAATATTGTCCATCTAATCCTTCGTCTTTTATTATCTAGGCCCGCCAGGAAACCATCAAGAATTCAGCCCTTATTCAACTCCATACTATTATGATTGGAGGGATCATACAAATTTCTATTGGGGAGAGCATCAAGTTGAGAGTATCCATCCATACGAGCATGCATTTCCACCAGAATTCCCAACACAACCTTACTAGGAATGTGAACAACCACGGATGGCAGAGCTAATGCAATTATTCATTTCTAGCGGTGAAGAGACAATGATAAATTTTATGGCAAGAACTGATGAAGCGTTACGTAGGTTGCAGAGCCAAATTGAGCAAGTGGCCGATGAGTTGAGGAATAGTCCACCAGAAGCATTGCCTACCAATATGGAAGAGCAAGGTAAGACAATCAATATATGGAGTGAGCTTGAAGATGACGAACTTGAGCTCCCAATAGACAATGATGATCCACCAATCCCTAAAGTAATAAACGAGTTATGGAAGAATAAGGAAGTTGAACTCGAGAAACCGATAAAGGTAATAGAGCATGAGGTTACAATGGACCTAAACCCATCACCTCTAAATATTGGACCACTTTTCTCTTTCCCTCGATGCCTCTTTATAGATATCCCAAGACATAAAGAAGGAAGAGTTGACCAAACCTGTCAAGGATCAAGTAAATGAAGAACTAGGAGAATATGAGATTGGTTCAGATGAAGGGTTCTATGTTAAAGTTTCACCCCAAATTCCAATTTCCAAAAATCAATGCATTCGTGTAAGTCACCTACCCCTCGAGCTAGACCTTAAAGCATATTGTGCTCTGAAGGAGGGAAACTGTGACATGGTAGTAGCAGAAGAGAGATCGGATGAGCTTGAGGAAATGAGTGAAAGTTGAAAGCCTCCAACGTTCTTTAAAGTAAAATCAGTAGGAGGGAAGTTTGTACATTAGTGTCATGTTTGTTTACTTTTAAGTTTTTTTATTATGTCCTGAACATTTTAATAATTTCATTTTCTCAGTACAGGATTGAAGTTCCCAAGAAAATAAGCAAGGCATAAGGCAAAGAGCAGTGAGCATTATTCCATAAGAAGGAATAAAACAAGACTTAAATATGGAATGCCTAGAAAAAACGCCACTTGGTGGCTGTTATTTTCTCATTAGCTGAATCGAGGGAGTTTTCTAACCTTTGTTCGTTGTTGACAGCATGTTGTTTTGTTCATGTGTGCTTAGTCATGATCTTTTCTAGGTAGAAGTATTTGCATCAACTGGACAGTATGCTGAGATGTTTTGTGGATAACATATATCATGTTTATTCTTACAAGTTAGGGTCATATAAGCATTAACATTCTATAGACCCTAGGCTCCTTATCATACTTCATGCCTTGTTTGTTGCTGCTAAAACTGTTGTCTGTTTGTTAAGCATGCCGAATCATAAAAAAACAGTGAAAACAGTCCCTCGGATAGTTTGGGGGGCGTTTTTATGTAAAATATTTTGTTGTCTTCTTTTTGCGAAATTTTTACATTTTCTTTAAGGTTTTTTTGTGTATATTTCAAATCTAATTTTTGTTTTTGCATTTGAATTTTGCAAGATCAAGATCCGATCCTCGTCAAAATTGCGCCAGACACAATTTAAGAGAAAAAAAATCGATTTTTGAGTTATGGATTAGGGCTTTCGTGGGCTTAATGTGGATTATGTTTAAATGGGCTTTGGGTTGTTTTTAAATAAAAAATAGGCCCAATTTTAAACCCAATTATGTGTTTTTAATATGTTTTAAAACATAAAACAAAAAGCCCTAGGATTTCAAAACACCCTATTCACGATTTTCACCAAGATTTTCTCACTTGTTTTCAAATATTCTCTCAAGAAATCTCAAAGAATCTCAAAGTCTCTCTCATCTCTCTCTTTTTCGGCACATTTAGGAATTGGAGGGATTTTTCATTGTTTATCGTGAAGCAACATCAAGAACCATGGAAGGTTCATCTTCCTCCAAGCCACACGACAAAGAGAAGGAGAAGAAGAGAGTCTTGTTGCCTCCACCAACCAAACTGGGTATGATTCCTCTTGAACCTCCTAGGATTTCTCATGAAATACTAGTTTTTGATCCTAGGGAATAAAGAAGAAAATATGAGGAAGATATAAGAATGAACCCTAGGAGAAATCTATCCATAGGTGGTACAAATTCTGAAAAAATTAATATGGAATCTAAGGATGCTAAGGTTAATAAAGAGGGTCATAGTGAGAAGAAATTAGGAAGAGTTAATAAAGTCTATCTTCAAAAAAATCAAACTTTAGAGGAAAAAGGTGTTGTTTTAGATGAAGAAAGTGTTAGACTTCATGAGAAAGCGGACATGTTCAGTAAAAATAATGAAATTAGGGATAAAGAGAATGAGAGGGTTTATGCGAAAATGGAGGAATTAAACATAAAATGGCAAGAATTCATGGAAAACTCGAAGAAAGTGAGCGAGGAGATTCAACTTGAGTTAAATAGCATGAGTATGCGTCGTAGGATGAATCTTTCTCAAGATAACTGTAGCAAAAAAAAAAAAACAGCTTACCGCAAGTGTACGGTTCAAGTTTTAATAAAGGTGGTAAGTAATTATTGATATCGTCTACTAGATTGGGTTTCTAGTCACTCAAGTACTACAAATATTAATGTCAAATTTTATCTAGAGAAACAATCAGGAATTTCTTTTGACACATAAAAGATAAAATAACAAAGCGAATAAAAAGACTCTAAGAAAACTTTTATGAAGAATGGGTCCTAAGGAAATGATTTCACCAATTGAACCTACAAGCGGACAAATTAAACATGCCAAGATTGAATATGAAATTAATCTATAAGTCAAGAATTCAAGAATCATAAAAGTCTCTCCCGAGCACAATTAATTCTCCCACTTATCAAAAAACCAATATCCCTATCTAGTTTCATTAACAAGCAGGGCCTTAAGTCTTAATCTTGTAACAACTTCTATGATAATTCTAAATCTCCCGATCTTAGAACTACCTCAGTCATGCATTCAGTTTCGAACCTAAACCACCTCTCCCTAGCATAAGATTCAGATTTAGCAACAATTAATCTGTGATCAAGAGATTAAAAGCATTAAGCATATAAATGCATAAATAGATTAAAAAACAAATCAATCCAGAAAATGTTAATAAATCCAACTCATAAATCCAACGGCTACGTCAATCCCTAGGACAAGAAGATTAGCTACTCATGTTCACGAATATACAATAAAATCCCACAAAGAATTTCATAATAAATCTAGAAAAGGTAAGGGAAAGGAGAGAAACTAAAGCCGTAGTGTCGATTGACCGTCCCCGACTCAATCTCCACGATCACGAGCCCTCGAAAATCATCTCCTCGGCCTTCTTGCCTCAAACCTCGAGCCAATCCTCTTCAAATTCCATTACTCTCATGTGAGAATCCCCCAAAAGTCCCTCAAACGGCGCACTCATCTTTCTCTTAAGTTAGGGCATCGCTACAGCGCCATGGCGCCATTAATGAGCGCCATGGCACCGTCCCAGATTTGTGACGGACGTGCAAGTTCGTAGCACCATGGTGCTACAATACAACGCTGCGGCGCTGTCATCGCGGAAAAAGGCCCAAGTTTCGTCTGCAGGGTGCCATGGCGCTGTGTACTAGCGCTGTGGCGCTGCTTCTTCGGGATTTTGCTACCAATTCTGACTTGCAGGCGCGCCATGTCGCTAAATGATGGCACTGTAGCGCTGATGTGGCTTCATCAAGCTCCTCTTTTTCGCTCTAGTTTCCCTCAATTGATCGCTTATGCTCCAATTCTTTCTAATAGCTTGATCCTATAAAAACATTAGTTATGCACATAAATAAGCCACAAATGACCGAAAATTGTTAAATAATTTCCACCTGAATATCATGAAATGTGGTGTATAAAGTATACTATCAATAACCCCGTTTTCGAGTCTTTAGAACTGTCTATCCCTCCCCCTTTTTTTCCACTACTGTTGCTATGCATGTTGAAGGTCAAGAACAGGTTAGTGGAGACTCAGAAACACGACACGGAGCCCTTGGAGCATTCAGATTCGGTCACGATCGAAATTCAGTGCCAAATTATGCCTGGCGCAATTTTGGATGAGACTCCACCGGCCACTCTACAAGGTATTTTGTCTCCATCTTTTCCAGATTCTATCTTAACTAAAAAGCCCCTAGTTTTTTATGATTTAGAACAGGAAAGGACAACGCCGAAAATTGCCGAAATTTTGGTGGTGTTGAATGAAGCAAGGGGAGAGGATCTATTGGAAGATGATGGAAATAGTGGGGCAGCATAAGGACAATTGAATTTTGATGGAGAAGATGAAGATCTTGGAGAATTACCCCAAGAAGTGCATGGAGATGAGTTTGAAAAGGAAGAAGACAATGATGATATCTCTCAATATGAAGTGAGAGTACGAATTCCGGTGCACGAATCTCAGCAAAATGATGAGGAGCCCTCTGCACAAAAGCAAGAAGGATCATCCGGTCCTATGGATGTCTCTAGTGAGGCCATGGAGGAATCATCTTCCTCTTCTTCACTAGGTAAGACCCCTTCTTTGTCGAGTTTGAATGTTTCTGACCCAAATTTTGTTGCTACTGTAGAGACTTCAGATGAGGAGGTGAGCTTGGCCGAAGTGGTGAAGAAAACACAAAAGAAGAAAAAAGTGGTAGAAATTGCGCCTGGCGCAATTTCTAGTCCTAGGACCCGAGCTACTGTAGCTCATTTGGCTGCCCAAAAAGAAGCCTAGGTTGGTCCATCTAAAAAAGCCAAGAGGGCTAGGGTGCAAAGAGGGGCAGAAGAGCCACTTGGAGAGGCCAACGAAGAGGAGCCCAATTCTACCGAACAAACACAATCAAGAGTAAAAATGGTGAGATTGGAAGTGAGGAGGCCGAACTTCACAACACGTGAAATTCTACTTGAGAGGGGCTTTGATGAAGCACAAGAGCCCGTGCCGGTATATGTTAGGAGGAGGCTTGCAGAGAATGGTTGGGAGACGTTGTTTGCCCCAACTACACGTGTATCGAAGGCCTTGGTGAAAGAGTTTTATACTGCTATCAATCCAAACCGAGGGGATATATTAGAGTACGGGGTAAAGTGGTAAAAATTCTCGCCTTCCATTATTAATACTCACTATAGTTTGTTGGATGTTTTTAATGCCATAGGTAATGAAATTTTTGTGCATCCATTAGACGAGCAAATGGAGGAGGCGCGTAGGCTTATTCGTAGACCACACAAGACTTGGACCGTCTCAACCACGGGAAAGCTTTCCTTAAGGCCCCTTGACATCAATGAGCAAGCGACGGTTTGGACGTATGTGGTGAAGAACTGGTTGATACCCACTTCTCATGATTCCTCCATTAAGCGCAATAGCGCGATGATGGTGTACATCCTCATGAAAGGCATTGAGTTCAACTTTGGGGAGCTCATAAGGAACGAGATACGGAGTTGCTCGGAGAAAATGGTAGGTCCTCTTGTTTTTCTTGAATTAATAACTGAGTTACACTTGCAGGCGGGAGTAGAGGTCGATGATGCGAATGTAGTGATTTCTAAGAAGCCGGTCACATCCCTAAGAAGAGTTCGAGGGTATTCCATTGTTCGAGAGGAAGATTCTCCGATTACCACTGTAGATCCCGAGACTCGATGAATGGTGACTATGGAACAATATGATTAGCTCATGCACAAGTACGAGCTTCTTTTGGTTACTCAACGTGCCACATGTGAGTTCATCAAGAAGATATACGGTGATGAAGCACCTTCATTCCCCGATGAGCTTGCGGCCGATTTACCATTTTCTTCCCGTCTTCCTACCGATTCCACCGACGATGAGTCTTTTGATGATGAATAGAGGAGTATCTCCCTCTCTTTGTTTTGATATTTTGATCTTCATTTTGTATGTTAGGTTGTGTAGTTTAGGTTGTTTAGATTAGTTTGCATATTAGTTTGTGTAGGTTGTTTTTGTTCTTTTACTTTGCATGATAGGTTGTTTAGTTTAGTTTTTGTTTTAGGTTAGTTGTTGGGATGTTGTGTTGTTAGGAAGGTATATACGTTGTGTTTTTGCATATGTTTAAAGTTCAAGCTTGCATGCTTCCTTGTTCTAGTTGCTAGCTTGTCTTTAACTTCTTCAATGCATCTTTTCTAAACTATCAACATGTTCATCTTTGTAATGAAATGCTTTCCTTCGTTCTTTGTTTTTATATCATGTTGACGAGGATTCTTAAGGGCATGAATAGGTAGATTTCCTAGTTTTATGATCAAGCCATAAGTCATTTTCCATTCTTTTTGTTTTGGTTATAAAACTGTGTTATGTTTCTTTTTGTTTTGAAACCTTAACTTTTTCATTGCTTTGGAAGTCCTTGTCCTTTTTGTGCCAAACTTTTGCATCTCTCAAAATTTCTTTCCCTAATGAGGACACTGTTCCCCTTAAGTTTGGGGGGGGGGGGGGGGGGGGGGGGGGGGGGGGGACGGTGTGTATCTTTTTGTTTTAAGAAAGAAAATGCTTTTTACATTTCGAAAAAAAGTCAAGAAGAAAATGCGAGCAATAAAAAAGAGTCTTATGTAAAAAGATTCATATGCAAGAAAAACTTTTTCGAAAGAAAAAGTATAAAAAAAGAGTCCAAAAGAAGAAAAACAAAAGTTAAAAAAAAGAGTCTTGAGACAAAATAAGAGTGGGAGAAAGAAAAGAAAAAGTGAGAGTAAGAAAAGAGTGGTAAGAAACATGAGAGGAAAGAAAACACACTTATTTTTCGCTAGTCCCACTATAGACATTCATTTTCTTTAAATGGGTGGCGTTAGCATCTTGGAGGGTAGTAGCCTACATATTAAGGTGACTTCGTGAAAACCATTGTCGACATCATTTTATGTCGGGTGCTACCTAACGAGATTCTATGAGTGACTGTGGTTTGAAACCGATGTTAGTGTGTTGAAAACCTCAGGGGCTAGTAGCCGGTCCATGTGTCTTTTTGGATGTAAAACTTTTTGAATCAAAACGGAAGTGTGCATTTTCCTTGGCTTTGTAAAGAGTTTAGTGTTTTAGAAAAGAAGAAGATTTAGAATCATTTTTATTTTCAAAACAAAGGATGGTTTATGGTTTGTTGGCTTGAGATTAAAGTTAGGACGTTTAGCTTGTAGAGCCTTTCCTGAGCCTTATATGGTTTATTAACTTAGAACATTTGGATTGTTGATCATTCATCTTTCTAGCATGTTGATTGTTTTAGATTTGTTGTTGTTGTTTTTGCTTGAGGACAAGCAAATGGCTAAGTTTGTGGGATGTGTTAGGGTTGACTTTTTACTACAGAAACATGTGTCGGTAGCTCTGTTTGTCCACGTTTTTTACCCCTTTCCCATTATTATTTGCCAAAAGAACCATATATTCTTAAAGTAGAACATGCATAGATTATTTCTGGATAAAAAGTCAAACTATGGTACTTTAGGATAAATATGAGATAAATGCAGTCAAAGTTGGAAGAAAATAACAGAATTCTGTTTTTGCAGAATTGCGCCCGACGCATTTTTGGAGGACGAAATGTCAAAACGCACGTTTTGATTAATGAAGGGCAAGGTGGACATTTCCCACAAGTTCAAAACCGTGAGTTCAAGCCCAAGTGAGGTGGTTAGGTGAATCTCAACCCTTTTCCATCTAAAATGGAGGGGAGTTTCAACCAACCTATGGTGCTATAAAAGGAAGCCATCCATCCATCAGCAAATCATCTCTTCCAAGCTTCATTTCATCTTCTTTTAGATGCTCTCTAGTTGTAGAACACGTTTTTAGTGTTTATGTTCATGTTCTAGTTGTTCATTTCTTTGTTTTTCACGCTTTTACCTTTGGTATTGCTTTTAATTCAAGTTTTTATTTCCGTTCTTTGTTCATTCTATTCTTTTAATTTTCTTTAGCGAGTTTCAACTCCTCTCACACTCGAGAGAGAACAGGGTCAAGCTAGAACTCCTTGTACGGCTTATTTATTCATTTAAATTTAATGAAAAATACTTCCTTTATGTTTTCGTGCATTTACTTTCATTTAATTATGTTCTAAATTATTTATCAACCTCATTGTGGAATGTCTTAGTCAAATGATTTGATTTTCAACACGCTCGGGATTTTGGCCAGATTGCGCCTGGCACTTTTTTGGGTTGGTTTCTAAAAACTTCTCTTTACGTCCTTTTTCCATTTGGCCAGTGGGACTAAAGTCCAACCTTGGGAAATGTGAGTTAGGTAAAATAGTAGGAAATCAATATGGGATGTGACTTAGGAATACATGTATAAAATATGGTCCTAGGCATAGGCCCTCTGACCCATAATGCAAATGAGTTGGTAGATATTCTCTAGGATTGTAATCACACATAGGAATATGATTGTAGGTTACCCTAACCTCTGCAGCAACCAAAAGCAGTAGTGAAAGAGTAGAACTCAAATCCCATGAAAATCCACGAATTGTACCTGGTGCTTTTTCCTAACATAGTGTGTTTTCCATGTTTTGCATCAAAACCAAGGTAGGAGACAAGGAGGTTGAGTTTTATTAAATTGCTCGATAGTTAAAACCCCAAACAACAACATTTCATCACATTTTTCTTCCTGAATCACAATTGCATATTTGAACCATTTCACTGCATTACTTGATTTTGAAAAGCAACAAGTCCCTGAGGACTTGACCTTGGATTACTACCAAGTATTACTTGTGACTATGTGTGCTTGCACGAGTCTCTAATCTTTTTAAAGGTAGAGAAAGTCCCAACACTTCTGAAGAGAAAATGATTGTGTTCCCTCTTGTTTTTTCGGTCCTTTTTTGGTATTTCTCCTTAGGATCGATGATGTGGGCTGCCTTATCCTATTGCTTTTATATCATCCCTTAATTTTATGGCAGTCGAGAGTAGGAGTACGGACATCGAGTAAAAGTTTCGCGTGAATCTTAGTTACTGCGTTGTCCGCAAGGGATAGCTTGGGTGGCTTGGGGCTTCAAGGAATATCCTTGAGGTATTGGGTTCAATTCACATGGAACGCAACTCCACCAAGCAATGACTCTTTGTATATGTATTGGTATGGAGACAGTGCGCGTACCCCCAAGTATAGGGGCAAAAAGGCCAAAGGGCCACCGACTCCTGGATAATAATAAAAAAAATCTTAGTTATTACTAAGATCTGCATTGATAAGAGGTTGCGTACAAGCTCACGGTTTTGCTTTTGGTTCCACCCAAAAGGTCTCATACAAATGGAGATAATTGTCCTATCTTATATACCCATGATCATTTCCTTCCCTAACCAATGTGGGACTTTGTTTGCAATCACTTTACAAACTCAACAGACAACCCTATACTTCCTGTGTTAGTTTAAAAAAAAACAACACAAGATGAAAAATGCACCAGGCGCTTTTATGAATTGTACTAAAAACTGAGTTCTACTCCTATTACAAAGTGCTTTTGGTTGTTTCAGACCCTGGGGTAATTACTGGTCATATGTCTATGTCTTATTACAACCTAGAAATTACTACCAACTCATCTTCTTTTATGAGTCAGAGGATCTATGTTTATAATCATATTTTATTTGCTTAAACTCTTAACATAACCCTTTCAGTGATATACTTCAATTTAGCCAAACTTCCAAGCGGCCAATTTAAGAAATCACTTGAGAAAACATGTTGAGGAGTTGTAGTAATCGCTACCTAGTCAAAACAAGCGTTTTACAAAAAAAAAAAAAAAGATGCAAAGAAGCGCCATGCGCTATTTGACATGCATAATGAAAGAACATAAGTTTTTGCCATATTTGCTCCACAAAGTGTTCAATTGCAATTCTCAGTGTCTTAACCAACTATTAACATTGTACACTCAATGGATGAAATTTATGGATAAGAATTGATCATTTAAGCCCTAAAGTATGCATAAAAACCTCTCTTTAAACTCTGGAAAACTAGACTCATCAGATATTGAGAATTCGTAAAGAGAGGTGAAAGAACAATGTAAGTCCTTAAATTGAGTAAAAGTAAACACTACTCTAACCTTACCCAAACATGATAGAAGGAAAAAGTATTGCTCTACACACAGAGGTTGAAATGGAAACCAAAGGTGAAGAGATTGTAGGAAAACTGATATCAACTAGCAACAACACTATTAGTTTCGCAGCGCCCAATAAGATAGATATGGAAAATGGAACACAACCACTAGATGGTGATAGTAAGGAAGATACTTGAGCACTAACAACCAAAGAGCCAAAAAAAAATACAGAGAAACTTGTAGCTCATAAATTCAAGTGGAATATAGACCCCATCCACCTTACCTTAAAAAACGGTAGAGAAAGAATCATCACACCCTGTGTAAAAGGTCTTTGGACGTGCTCAATCAACTCCATGTCAACATTCCTTAAGTTAAGGGACTGGAGCAAATGCCCAACTATGTGAAGTTCTTAAATGATATTCGTCTAAAGGAGAGGAGAGTGGGAGACTTTGAGACGATAACACTTACGATGTACTGCAACACAATATTGATCAGCAAACTTCCCCAACAGATGAAAGATCTAGGGAGTTTCACGATTCCAGTGTCGATATGAAGGAAGAAGGTAGGACAAGTACTTTATGATATAGGAGCCAGCATCAACCTAATGCGACTTTTAATTTATCATAAATTTGGAAGTGGAGAGGTAAGACCCACTACTGTGACATTTTAGTATGGAGACGCATCCATAACACATGTGAAAGGGAAGATTGAAGAAGTATTAGCACAAGTGGATAAATTTATTTTTATGGTAGATTTCATCATTTTTTACGATGAAGCTGATAAGGAAGTTCCCATTATTTTAGGGAGACCCTTCTTAGCCACATTCAAAGCAGTGGTGGATTGTGCACAAAGGTGAGTTAACAATACGTGTACATGACCAAGAGGTAACATTCTTTGTATTTGATTATATGAAATACCCTGCTGATTTGGAAGAATGCTCTAATATATGCATTATTGATGATATGTTGAATGATAAATTTAGAAAGGATGAATTATCGGAGGAATTATCTAATGCCAAGTTGACTGAGTATGCTTAAGAGGAGGATTATGAAGGTGAAGTAACATACATAGATAGTAAAAATCAAAAAGGAAAAAATCATGAGAAGATCATTGAGTTGCTAGGATTAGACAGAAGAGCCACTAAGGTCATCCATAGAAGAGCCACCAAAACTAGAGTTAAAGGCATTACCACAAAATCTCAAATACGCTTACTTGGGTGATGCTGAGATGCGGCTGATTATCGTAGCAACCAACCTGATAGAAGAAAATGAAATCCAGCTGCTATATGTCTTGCAAGAGCACAAAAAGGCGACATAATGGATTTTAGCTGGCGTGAGAGGAATCAGCCCGAGCTTTTGCATTCGTAAAATACGCATAGATGAATGATTTAAAAATTAAACTGAATCATAAAGCCGACTGAACCAAACTATGAAGGTGGTTGTTAATAAGAAAATTATCAATTGGTTTGGTGCAGGGATCATATACCCAATATGTAATAGCAAATGGGTAAACCTTGTACATTACATACTAAAGAAAGAGGAAATGGTTGTTGTCCGAAATAATAATAATGAACTCATCCCCACGTAAACTATCACTGGGTAGCGGATCTTCATGGATTACAGAAGGAATGCCAGAAAGAAAAACCACTTCCAACTTCCTTTCACCGACGAAATGGTTGATAGGCTAGGTAATCAGGAATGTTACTATTTTCTAGATGGATATAATGAATAACAAGACTTCCATGATGAGCAAATATTAGCAAGTACTCAAGGTGAACAAGAGGAAGCTCGTTGGATTGCAGGCTTAGCGATTACTGAGTTACTTATTTTTTTTTGATATATTTAACATTAGGTATATCAAGTACATCGCTGACATACCTTATTCAAAATATACACCATATTAGTTATATCAAATATATCACTAATATACCGTATTCGAAGTACATTAGTGATATAGTGCATATTAGGTATGTTGATTATAACTAATATACCTTGATGCTCTAACCGATACACCTAGTATGTAGTACATCAAAGTATATAAGTTATAACTAATTTACCTTATACATCACTTATATAAATCCGCCCAAATGGTGATTTGGTTGATTTAACTGCCACATCATCCTCTACAGGTATTTGTCTTTTCAATTTGTTTCTGTCTTTTCAATTTGTTTCTACCAAACTTCTTCGTTGATCTCGAATTTGGGTAATTAAAAAATTGTTGGAATCATAGTTTCGAGTTCTATACTTTAGACATTTCAAAACACTAAAATTGTCATTAATCATTTTACTGTTACTTATGTTTTAGTTGAGTTGTTAAGTAATAATTATGTGTGTTTAGTTATTAGAAGTCCTATAGATATGAGATTTAGATGGTATTTGTTATCAATATAA
This sequence comes from Momordica charantia, assembly GCF_013281855.1. NCBI lineage: Eukaryota > Viridiplantae > Streptophyta > Magnoliopsida > Cucurbitales > Cucurbitaceae > Momordica > Momordica charantia. Next base: position 8,067,387 of record NW_028275157.1, on the reverse strand, counting down.
GTATAGCTAATAAAAATTTTGCTAACTTTTCTTCTTACTGAGATTTTTGCTTAATTTTTTTATGGTATCAGTTGTCTAGACACTTATTGACAAACAATGTACGAGAATGTTGCAACCAAATTGTTGATGCTAATTTTTTGACTTGTGCCATGTAGGCTATTGTGGGCGTGTCATGTACGTCTTTGTCTCCTAGCTCAGAAGTCCACTAGTACACATAAATCTAGCATCTACGTGGTGTTGTGCTGAATGCAGTTCTATGCTTAAGTCATAACTCAAGGTGGTAACAAACGAGTATGGAAAAGGTAGAGTAAAGGTAGTAATCTCAATGAAAGTCGTTTGACATTGTGTGCATAATTCGCGTAAGGGTTCGCATAGGAATTTTTGCCTCACCTGGATTACGATTTCCATGAAGTTTTTATATGGAGAGCGAGAAACAAAGAGAGAGTGGTAGGGAGAAGGCTGCGCAGAGGTGTGGGGTCCCCTTCCGACATTCCCTGTCCTCCTCTTGCAATATGAGTGGGGCAGGACATCCATGGCAGTCACCTGATATTATTTCTAGACGCTCTACTGGGTGAGTTTGTCGATATCTCTAACCGCATTGAGTTTTCATACAATGTGCTCGACTTCCCCTATACAGTGCGCTCGACATGGGTTCAATGCACTCTACATGCCCTCATTACCAGTAAATGGAGGATTGTAACTCTAACGCTCTTTTGGCTTGAAATATGTGCTATGGACCTACACTTTATAAGCTCCAATGATATAAAAATAATTAATTAATTTTCATTCCTTAACCCAATGTTACTCCATTATAAACTTGGAGTGGCAATCTTATGCACTACAACATATGTTATGTCCATATATTTAATGGTTACATGCAAGTCAACCTTTTACAAGTTGTTCAAAATTACAGCAGAGTCAAAAGCCCGTTATACCCCTATAATTACATCTTATTCCTTAATGACTAATAATCCAACTATAAACTAAGTCCCTCTCGTGCCAATGAGAGGTGCGGTCCACTTGTTCAAGTCTCAAGTTTCGCACTTAAGGGAAGTACTCATCTACTTGGCCTATAAAGGGGAAGAGTGAATTCCATCTTGTGAGATTATGTTTCCAACTCCTTATTTGGTCATGTCCTAGTAGGCTTATAGAATCGGCTACAAAAATCATTCTTACCCACGTAAATCAAAAGACATGCATTCATACGAAGAAGTTAATAAATTACTCAAGATTAAGATCGTGTCACATAGATCATCCTATTTAGATCACAGTACATGATACCACCACTTACATATCTCCACATGAATGATTTAGATCAAATTGTCTACAACATTTAAAAATTAGGTCGTATTAATAGAATTATAGGATAAATCAACCTTATCCATATATTATATACTATTTAGGTTATAACTTAAACATGATCCTCTTATATGTCACTACATACTCTTTAAGATTACATTTATAACGTTGGATTCTTACACAAAAATAATAATAATAATAATAAATATTATATTTAATCAAAATAATTAAGAAACTATTTTTCTAATAAATAATGAAATAATTTCTAATTACGAGGTTTTGTGGCATAAATCACAACATTCAACGTATGTTTGGATTTAGGTTAATGAACCGCAATAGTTGGTTCGTATTGACTCAGGTTCACCTTAAGAAGAGGAATTTATCAGTTGCACCAGCGACATCCGTAGGGCTGGGTGTCATGCCCCAAGTGGTTAGATTATTTTATTTTAAGATTTGTTTTGTTCCTTAGAGTTGAATTCTTGGATTTTTTTTATTTCTTTTAGTTCTAATTTTAGGTAAATTAGAATTTTAGTTAAGTTTGTTAGTTTAAGATAAATTAAGTTTTCGAATCTGGGGAAGAGATTTTTAATTAAATCTTAATTAAAAGTTTTGAAAATTTAATTTTCCCTTGGATTTGACTCTTGGGTTTCAAATTTAAGTAAATGTTTCCTTTATTCTTTTAAGACTTGGTTTCTTTAAAAAAAATGATTAGGATTTTTCGTTCTCTATTTAGGAGGTAAAAAATCCCTCTTGTGACATCATAACTATTTTTGCTAAAAAAACAAAAGAAAACAGAAAGGGAAAAGAAATCAAAAAGAAAAAAGCCCTAGTTATCTACCACTCTTATTCTCCCTTGCCTAGCCGCCACCCTCCACCCCTCACCAAACTGATATTCTGCCTTGATCCTTGTGTTGAACCCCATACCCTTCGGGCATCCATCCAATGCATTCTTTTCGATCTTGTACTGTCTCCCCCCTCTTTCTTACAACTAGTTGTTGCATGCTATCGGATCTCTAGCAATGAGAGGTTACAACGTTCTGCTCTCTCGGGACCCGTACTCTAATCGTTGTTCCAGTATACAAACAAGGTGGGTTGGGGTTTATGAGGTATTTGCAACTATGCCATTCTTGGCGATGATGATCGCCGACGAGAAGGCAACCGGAGTGAACCTACGGAGAGTGGCTCGAACATCTCGAGCATATGGTCCAACTAAATAACTTTTTATTTTTCCCCCTCTTGAACACACGGGCTACAGCATCCTCCAGCAGCATCTTTGAGCAGATTCGTTGAGATCACATCGACGACATTCCCACGATAGCGATACGACTTAAAGAAGTTAATTTGGTTAACTTTTTTTTTCTTTATTTTGCAAGGGGATAAGGTTGAAATCAGGCTTAGAACGGTTTACAAGAAAAGGTCGGCAGCAGTAATGACAAATGATGTTGCTAACAAAGGCAGAGAAAGGGAGCAGGTGGGAGCATTGAAGCGTGGCAGGCATGCAGGTTTGCATTTAAGGCAAATGCGGCTACATCATTTTGAGGAAAGAGGTGCGTCATTATCATGATTGTGAGAAGATAAAATATTTATCATGATTTGGGGGATATTTATGATTTTGGAAGGGATTTTCAAATTAAAAATTGGGGGGGGGGGGGGGGGGGGGGGGAATTGTGGGGAATCAATGCAAATAGCATTTCTTTTCTTTTTTAAGACCCACGTTCCCCACACCCTCTTCCCTCATTCTGCTCCATAAACCGTCCTTCTCACCTTCTCCATTAAACCTTCCCAAACATCCCTCCCTCTCTCTATGCAAACCAGAAACCCTAACATCACCATGTCTAGAATCAAACAGAAAGCTAACCGGAAAAAGGCGTACAAGTTGGAGGTCTCTACGAGTGAAGGTTCTAGCGATAACTTCCAGGAGGCCAGGGAGACAATTCTGCCGCCAGAAGCCTCGGACAAGCGGAACCCTGTCCAGCAAACTCCGACTAGTTCGGAGCACACTCCCACTTATTCGAAACTTCTGCCACCGCCTCCACTAGTCGTCAGTTCTCAAGTAAGTGCTCCAAACCCCAGCACCCCTCTTCAACAAGACCAAACTGAAAACCCTTCCCCTCTGTTGAAAACATCCCGTTCGATCAGCCCTACTAAATCGACAGCTCCACCATCCGCTCCCAATCTCACAAACCCCAGCTAACCCCACTCCCATATCCACTTTCCACTCACCCATTGTCGTCGAGGAGATCCACCCGCCGGTGGTTCCTAAAACCACATCTACCACCGGCCCTACCTCGTGTACCCACAAAAATAAATGCCCATCATCGTCTATATCTCCCCAGCACAGCCAAAAAGCAAGAAGCCCCAAAAGTACCTGTGCCCCCACCCGCTAAATCGAAGTCGGAAAGTCCGCCTCCCCATTTGAGGGGAAGCAGCACAGTAGCATGCCCTCTGTTTTGCAGGTACCACCAACGCCTCGCTCCACCAAGCGCATTAACATCATGCCTTCACACCAAGCAGCATTTCAAAAGTTTGTGGACCCAGCGGTGCGGGCTAACTACAGAGTCATCAAGGGCAGAGATCTTTACCTAGAAAAGGGCTTTATCGAGGCGGATATGCCGCAATTTATTAAGGAGGGAGTGGCGAAGCTGCAGTGGGAGCGTTTCTATACACCTCCTATGCCAATGCTGACGGAACTTGTTCGGGTGTTCTACTCGAACTTTAATGCTGATAGGGTGGGCCACACAATCCTCAGGGATGTCGAGTTGGATTGGACGCCAGAGAGGATCAACAAAATCCTCAAGCATCCAGCAACCCACGCGCTGATTACAATGAGCTTGTCCAACAGCCCTCTATCCGCGAGCTTTACCACGCTCTGCAACTGGAAGGAGTAGAAGGTGCCTCCTAGCAGGTCACAGGTAAAGACGCCCGCTTGCTCAAGTATGGTCAACTCACTACTGAAGCTAATGTCTGACTCTACTTTGTCAAGAGTCGAGCCATGCCTACAATATATGATTCGTCTGTTACAAAGGACAGAGTCCTTCTGTTAGCCTACATCTTAGACGGACGCTCAATAAACGTCAGACAGCTCATACAAGGGAGATTGCCCAATGTGCTTCCAAGAGAATCGCCGCCTTTTCTTCCCCAGTCTCATCACCAAACTTTGCCTATGTAGAGACGTCCCAGTCTTTGATGACGAGGAGCCTTTTAAGGATAAGCTGGTAATTGACAAGCATACACTGGAGAATCTGATGCTCCAAGATCCTACACGGCGTGGAGCTATGCCTACCACGACCATCAATGAAATGATGGCTTAATTCACAAAGATCAAAAAGCAATTAACACGTATAGAAGAGGCGCAGTCGGCCTTTGCCAATCTGGCAAAGAAGAGGGATGCTGGCATCCTGGCGGTGCTAGAGCATTTGAAAGCAGCCACCCCGTCTACATCAACTACACCACCTACTGGCTTGAAAGTTCTACTGAAGCAATCCAGCAGTTCCGAAGAAGAATATCAGCCTACGGGTGACTCTTTGGAAGAGGAGGAAAGCAATGAAGGAAGCTCTGTCTGATCTGCAAAAGGAAGTGCCCTTCCTTTTTGCTTTAACAACTGAACCCCCCTCCCCCCTCCCCCCTCCCCTCCCACCCAATGTTTTTAAATTCCAATCAACATGTGATCCCCCCTACTGAATTTAATGAAAGGAAGTTTTTAGATATCCTGTGTTCTCAACATCTATCTGTTGTCTTGCCTGTTGTGTATAGTCTTGATGCTAGAGCCTGTTAGTGCGTAGTTTTTCTGTTGATGCTGGAGCATTTTAATAAGGGTTAGCTTTCTTTGTTCTCCCTCTGGTTCATGTTTGCCTGCCCATGCCCTAGCATCCCTCTAGTAGTACTGGCCCCAAGTAGCACTTACTCTATGGAGAAATTTCAATGGTTATCAATCCAAAGCCAACTTTCATCTTTGTATAGCTAGAATGGACCTCTTCCTTTAACATCCCCTTGGTTGTTAGCAATAGCCCGTTACTTCTATACGCATACATTTAGCGACCATTCCTCTCAATCTCATATTAGTCGCAAGTTAAGTTTGGGGGTGTGCTAGAGCAGTACATCTTAGATGTCCTTAGCTATATTGAGGATAATGCAACCTTTTAAGTTTGGGGGAGTGAACTTTTAGTTCTTATACCTTTATTAGTATTTGTATACAACCATGAATCTTTCTAATCCTGTAATTTAGCCCTAAAAAAATCATCATCAATAAAGAAGTGGCTAGTAGCCCGCATCCAAAGCATAAAGAGGTTGTAGGATTAGGAAGGGCTAATAGCCCATGGTTAAAGAAGCCCAAGTTGGTAGTACAAGGGTTAAAGGTTTTGGCTAGTGAAATGGGCTTGAGAAAGGAATCTCTAGGAGAAGTAAACTTGAGGTTGGGAAGTAGAAGAAAGCTAGAGATGGGTAGAAAATAGCGTCTTCCAGCGTGCGAACAAACTTAGACTGCCTTCATTTCTTTGCTCCAGCTAAAGTACTTAGCATAGTATGTAAGTTTAGCATTTTCTTATCAAAATGAAAGGGTGAGGCATAGGGCAAGATGCTTGAAGTACAAGTTTCTAACATTCTTCTTTTGTAAACAAAGGTAAAGTGCATGCTCTCCGCTTGGGGACAACCAAGATTTTAAGTTTGGGGGTGTGATAACTCTCAAAAAGAGAGTTATTTTAGTGTATATTTGGGTATTTTATGCAAAGAATTATCAAAGTGTGTCCATTTTAGCTCTTAAATATCAGAGATAATATTAGAAAGTGGAACCCGAACTAAAAGTCATAGGTCTTGAATGCTTTGGCTAAATATTGCGTTAAACGCTCTTATTTCTGGCTTAATTACATAGGTTTAGAAGCAGGAGACAAAACATGAAGAGAGTGCTAGGCCCAGAGAAGAGTGAACGAAGCATCTTCAAGACAGAGCAGATGAAAGTTGGAGCAACGCAGCGTGGGAGCATGGAATTACCGCGTAACAGCCTATGCATGAGAATTTACCATTTCCGTACAAACTTCAGCTAGGTGCCCTAAAAACGGAACCCGATATAAATGGGACATGTTGCCCTAACCGATACACACAGATCCCAATAGAGACACATTTTTTAGAGCTAAAACGACAAGGAGGACGTATATCTCCATTTTCAGGGGAGAAAGCTGACGACAGAGGGGGATATTCGACTGCTGCATCGAGCTGTCATGTTTTCCTCGATTTTCTGCTATTTCCTTGAAATGGGTTGTCTTTTTCCTTTGCCCATTGTATTTTCTTCTTTCTCCATGAGCTAAACTTCATTTATAGGGAGATTTACATGTTGTAACTGATGAACAACTAAAATTCTAGCTGCTTCTTTTGTTTAAATAGAGTTGTTTTTATTTCTTAAATCTTACCTAACATTGTTGTCCACTATGTTCTGTATGCTAGCTTCTGTATTGACCCAAGAGGGCTTACGGATTGCCAACTTGCTCTATTTGTGATTAGTACTTTTTTTACAGTAATTTGTGGATGCTCAGGAATGGGGTCCCTTAATCATGCTTATAACTTGTTTTATTGTTTGGAAACTTAGCAACGGGAGTTGTAGGTATCTATGTTTGGGTGTCTCCGAAGGAAACCATGTCGAGTTGAGCACTAATGAATGTTTTCATGCTAGAGGGCAGGTAAAGTCAGTGAAAGCATATTAAATCGCCCTCACTTTCCCATATCTGTTAAACCCTCATTTTCGTTGTTTTGTGCGGTAACTTCTTCCTGTTATAAGCTTTCCGAAGTGTGTCTGCTACTGAGATCATTTACCGCTTTGTTTATTATATTTTGTTTAGTTACAACACAAACACTGATATTTTATTGTTTTCGCATTTCGGTATCTGCAAATATAGTTTAGAATATTGTCCAAAGTCTCTGTGGATTCGACCTCATATAATGTTATAATCAATAATTTTGTGTATACTTGCACGTGTTGTCAATACTGTTGCGTGGACGCAACAATAACCACTTTAATCTAATCGTATAGATGGTTTCAATCCAAAAGGTTAAGAGTTAGAGGAATTACCTTTGCTGCTCCGAGAGGTGAAATATGAGATCTTAAGTTCAACCACACAAAGAAAATTGACATTTGGGGGAGGGGGTTTGCACAATGCAAAGGGTGAGAAAACTCTCAGTTTTCGAATTCTATATCAAATCAAAGGTGTCTAAAATAAAAGCGAGTACAAGCCTATTTATATACAAAGGCACATGGCCTTTACAAGGAAATTGTAAAATTAAATAAACCTAAAAGCTAATCAAACAAAATAATTGAAATGATATTCCCTTGATTGCGAACTTGCTAATCAAGTAAGGGAATCCTTTTCTTAAACTAATTTTGATAAAAAATAAAATAAACTAAGGAAAATCAAAAGGAAGATCTTTCCTAAATCCACCAACTTGCAAATCAATCAAGCGAAATTATTCCTTAAATGTAATTTGATAAATGAAAAATAAAACCAATGAAAATATAAAGGAAATAATTTCCTTATTTGTGAAGAGTGGATGGCAAGCCGGGCTAGAGGAAGTGGGTGCGCGCGCGACCGAAAGCATGGCGAGGGCGTTGGCGAGTGCGGGGTAGCAGTAAGCGGCGTGGCGCTGGGAGTGGTGGTGGATGGGCGAGGCACGGGCAGTAAGCATAGACGTTGAGTGAGGCGCACGGCAGGACACGCTGCGCGGTAGGGGTACGCGTGCGGCGTTGGAGCGCATAGACAATGGTGATATATTGGACGACATGAGCACATGTAGGCAGCATGAGGCACAGGTGCGTGTGAGCTGGGCGCGCTAGAGTGTGGTGTCATTTACGTGTTAGGGGCTGCTGATGGTGCTTGTAAGCACGCACGAGATGACGACTTGCAAGGTTAGCGTGTTGTTGATGGTATAGTCGTGCACGTCGTGGGCATTTTGTGTGCGGTGGTGCTCTCCTCTTGGCTTGACTTGGTTCCAATGACTTGAGGCCAATTATGATCATATCACTAGTAGTAACTAATAAACTTGCTGAACTTGTTGAACTTGAGCCATCCACCTATACTTCAGCGATAAAATGCAATCTTAGTGAGAAACAAGAGCAAGCTATGAAGGAATTGATTCATTGAACAAGAACGATACTTGGGAACTTGTTATCAAGCCAAAAGGTAAAAGACTTGTATCTTTAAATGGATCTATAAACTTAAACCTAGACTGACAAGATGATGAAATGAGGTTTAAGGCCAAACTTATAGCAAGAGGATACACACAGAAAGAAGTAGAAGATTATAATGAATAATTTTCACCAGTTGTCAAACATACATCAATAAGGGTGATAATAGCGTTGACTACCCACTTTGATCTTTACCTTGAGCAAATAGATGTCAAAACTGTGTTTCTTCATGGTGAAGTTGAGGAAGAAATATATATGAAGCAACCACAAGGTTTTGAGATCAATTTTGAAGAAGACAAAGTATGTTTGTTGAAGAAGTCTCTTTGTGGACTTAAACAATCTCCTAAACAATGGTACAAAAGATTTGATAGCTTTGAATTATATAATGGATTTAAAAGAAGTATGTTTGATCATTATGTATATTTTAAAGAGGTACGACATGCAACCAAACTCTATTTGCTACTTTATATTGATGATATGCTTATAGCTTGCAGGGATAAAGTAGAGATAGATAAGTTGAAGGTAGAATTAAGCTCAAAATTTGAAATGAAAGACTTGGAGACAGAAAAGAAGATATTGGGCATTGAAATCTCGAGAGATTGGAATGTCAAATGTTTGTGTTTATTTTAGAAGACAAAGTATGTTTGTTGAAGAAGTCCCTGTATAGACTTAAACAATCTCCTAGTCAATGGTACAAAAGATTTGATAGCTTTGTATTATCTAAGGGATTTAAAGAAGTATGTTTGATCATTATTGTTGATGCAGAAATTTGGTCTCCTAGGATTCCACCAAATTCGCACCAATCTTCAAGAATAAAAGGGATCAACGAGACATAATAGCAGTAAAGACCGGTGTGATTCTTGCCACACAGGCTCCGATACTTAAGTCAGAATCGGAGTAATCGAGTATAAAGTATAGGGTGTTGTCAGCATACCTTTAGGGTTTGGCTTACTTCCCTATTTATAGGAGTTGAATTCTTATTCCTCTAGGATTGTGGAATTTGAATCCTGATACATCTATAAAATCGGTTATCTAAATCTGGGAAGAATCTTGAGACAATCAGGATATCTTCTCCTTTTTGAATAGTATATCTTCTCCTTTCGAATATAGAATATCTTCTCCTGAATCATAAGATATCTTCTCTTTTGAATTCCTTAAATAAAGGGAATTATAATTGTAGAAAATTGAGATTTTGTCATCCATAATAATTATGTATATTTCAAAGAGGTATGACGTGCAACCAAACTCTATTTGCTACTTTATGTTGATGATATGCTTATAGCTTTCAGGGATAAAGTAGAGATAGATAAGTTAAGGTGGAGTTGAGCTCATAATTTGAAATGAAAGACTTGGAGACAGCAAAAAAGATATCGGGCAATGAAATCTCAAGAGATTGGAATGCCAAATGTTTGTTTTTGTTTAAGAAGGGTTACATTTCAAAGCTATTGAGTAGGTTTAATATGACATATTCAAAGATAGTAAAGACTCGCTTGGCACTACACTTCAAATTATCTATGAAACAATGTCCAAGTTCTGAGCAAAAAAGAAAGATATGGATGATATTCTATATAATAGTGATGTGGGCAGCTTGATGTACAGGATGGTTTGCACTCGTCCAAATTTGGCTCATGGTATGAGTGTTGTGAGCAGATTTATGGCAAATCCAAGGAAGGTTTCATTAAACAGCAATGAAATGACTTCTTTGATACCTAAAGGGAACTCAGAGTCATGGCTTAGCATATACTGGAGATTACAGAGGTGTTTATCCCTGGGTAAGATATGTTGATGCAAAGTATGCTGCAAATCCAGACAAACGGCGAAGCACATCGGGATACTATGGTTCTTGAGAAGATTTCTACTGAAGATAATATTGCTAATATATTTACTAAGACTTTGCCATCGAAGAAATTTGAGAAATGCATGAACTAGAAGTAGGCTAAATAGTAACCTTCAGGATCATAAAATAAGTGGCGTTTCATTTATTCGTTGTTGAACCAAGGTGGAGCTTTTCAGCAAGGTGGAGTTTTTTAGCAAGGTGAGGATTCATTGGGTTTGTGGTTCAGCTTGAGCTTGGCCCAAAGTCGTGCTGAAAAACAATTGGATGTGGGCTGATACTAATCTTTTTAGTTGGTAAAAGGTAATTTCTTTTACCTAATATTTTTACTGCAGGTGCACGACACAATTTTTAGGGCATCTTCTTTGTAAAATGAGCGCAAAACATTTTTCTCACTCCTTGGGTGGCTTGCGGCTGGAAAGTAGAGAGGGAGCTTCTCCTTCTTCTTTCTTTTAAGTGTGTGAGCCAAAATAGAGAGATTTGAGTGAGTTTTCTCTTGCAAAATTCCGTTGGGTACTTCTTCTCTCTTTTGTATCAACTTGATTGATGGTAAGTAAGAGTGGTGTGTTGTTTTAGGGTATTTTGGTGCTATATCTTTATGCTCATTGTTCCTTGAAGACTCCATGTATTTTGTTGTTGCTCTTGGTGATATGAAAGGAATGAATGAATCGTCATAATGAATGTAGATCACATTGATCGAACCACTATAAATCAGTGTGTCACTTCTTCTCTCTTTACCTTGTTGATAGTTCATATTTTCTGAAGTTGTTGTTGGTAGTGTAAGTTGGAATATCCCAACAATCTCATTCCTAGGATTAGTAAATACAATCGAAGGGAATGAAAACTTTGATTTCTATTAGCGTGAAGTAAACGACGCCTTAGTCAATAAATTACGATAAATGCTAATAAAGGATTCAGTCTACTAGTTTTTACTCATTTCATACCTTTATTTGATCATGCAAGAATAACGATGTGTTATGCTTTAAGGCATTGGAGAATCCCACACACAAACTGTGGACAACTTTAAAGCTGGAGTTATTATTTTCTCCTTTAATTTGTTGCTTAATTCATTTTTTGTTAAAGTATGAGTCCTTCCTCCCTCCTCTTTCCACTACCTAGTGAAGTACACACTACCCCTCCCCCTATTTCCTAGCTCCATTAACTTCTCCCTTCTTATTTTATTTTAAAAAAAATAACTCTTGCCAAAACGAGCATTGTTCAGCGCTAACTGACATATATCTACAACTAAAAGGGTGTGAGTTCGAACCTATAATATCCAGCCAATTAAGGAACGAGAATTCCACTCATCCATCAAATCGTCTTCCATCATGTTCTCTGTTAAAGCATATACTATCTTATTCGCATTTTCCTGTTGATTGCACTATCATTCATTTTGTAAATTGTATATCACCTGTCAAACATAATTTAATTGGATAAGGTACTAGTAATACTGTTTATAAGTCGAAGGTTTAAATCTCATTAGTAATTTTTTAATTTTTTTCTCTACCCAATAATGTATTTGTGATTATTCTTATAAATTGATTAATATAATCATTACATATTTTAGATATAGTTAATCATAGGTTGACTTAATTAAAATAGTTTTTTTTTCCATTGTGGGACCAATTTTAATTTACATGGTTGGTTATTAACTTTTGCGTTGCCATAATGATTAACTATAGCAATCACTTATTGATAATAATAACTAATTAATATTGTAGGAATTATTGATTTACAAGGTAAGACTAATAAGTAATTTATTGTTGTAGTCAAATAATAATAATAATAATAACTTAGGATCTCTTTGGGAATGATTTTAGAATTAGTGATTTTAACAAACAAGATTGGGTGTGTCTGTCGTCAAAATCACTCGTGTCTCAAAATTACTTCCCTTGATCATATTTGGTAAATGAACAAATTGATTTTAGGAACAGTCTAAAATCATTTTAAATTGATTTTTAAAGTATAATTTGGATGTTGATTTTGACCAAATCACTTTAAATTTATTTTTAAAGTATAATTTGGATGTTGATTTTGACCAAATCAATTATACTGTAATTGATTTTGTAGGAGTGCTTTTTAAAATAATTATTTTAATATTTTGTTACAATTTTTCAAGTTATTTTGAACAATTAATATTTGAAGTTTAAAATGAGAATTTGACAAAAGTTTAGAGAGAGGGGAGAACAAAAATCTTAATGATAGAAATTCTAGAGGGTGAGAAACAAAAAATTTCAGGCACATAAATAAACTTATTACAAAATCATAATTTTTGCCATATTTATAAATATATATTTTTTGGATTTTATATGTGCAATATTTTACAGCAACAAAAATAAAAAATAAAAAATAAAACTATTATATCCAATTTAAGCATAATCCAACCCGCTAAAATATTTCTACTCCCTACAAGAAGTTGTAACTAAATTGGAATCTCTACCTTTTCTTTTGTAATGTTCTCATAGAAAAAGAGAAAATTTAACAAAATTCTATAATTAAAAGTGATATTTCAATAACAAATAACAAAAGAAAATTTCTTTTCAAATTTTTAAAAGGCCCTACCAGTGGTTTAATTCGCTAAGCCATTCATAACCTATCATGACAATAATTTTTTTTTTTTTGCTATATATAGAAATGAACTTGAAATTCAATGTAATGGAATCCAATAGAAGTTGTGAAATAGTGTGTTTTTAGTATAATTTTCAATACACTATAAAATGTATTCTATAGCCTTCTTAAAAAGTAAATTAATACTCTAACTTTTACATAGTTAAAGCCGACCACAGTATAGTGATCACAATATAGTGATCACGAGGATTCGAACTCACGACTATTTAATCAGAAACAGGTGTCAATTACCGTTGACAAATAATTTATGATTTAAACAACTTTTTGATTTCAAATCCAACCTATGGTTATGGATTGGACTCCCCACACTTACTTGCTCAATAAAAATAATTATAATAAATAATAATAAACTCTTTGGTTCCAAACTTTTTTATTTTCATTATTTTATGTTTAAATACATAATCTGTTTATGATGCGCGTATATTTTTTTAAAATTTATCTAGATCCATTTAAAAGTTTCAATTAATTTTTTAATTTGTATTAGTTTTTTTTTAATTAAGTTCAAGAGGCAACTTAAACACAATAAAAGTTATATATATCCTCAATTAAAAAGCCAAGGTTTGAGTCTCACGTGAAATGTTGTTCAACGTAAAAAATAATAATAAAAAAAACTATATCATCAACAGGTATCTATCATCAATAGTAAAGTGCTATTTTTTCGTTTCAAGTTCAACCATTCAACAGTTGAGGAACAAACCATCGATCTTAGTTAAAGCATTTGATAAAACATATGTTCCTAATTGTCTCATCAAGAGCCAACTTTAATATTATTTTCACTCCGTTTTCTTTTTCCTTTCCCTAACAACATTTTTCTCTCTCAAATTTGACCGAGTTGACCTTTACAATTGTTTTTCCTCTGTTTTTAAATTTTTTCTGTCGAAATTTTTTATTCTCTAGAATCGATGTTATGGGGCTTGCTATGGATTCCTACAACCGAGACTTGCCTAGGCTGAGAAACACAATCACCACGTAAGGCTTGAACTAAAAGTCTCATGAAAGGTGATACACAAGGTCCAAGGATCTAATTACCATTGCGTGATCCCCAAGTATCTCCCCATAATATTTTTATCCATCTGTATCTAAATTTTTTGTCTCTCTTTCTAATTTTAATTTTTTCTCTTCAAAACTTTTTTCAAATTCAATTTTTTTTCTCCTAAAATTTTTATCTCTCTCGCATAATTTTTTGTTGATAGATTTTCTCTAACATCTAATACCCTCTTTAGTAATTTGATTACTCAAATCACTTTTGAAAACAAACATTAATTAACCAAAAACACCATTGATTATATCCAAATCACTTTTAAAATGTGAACCAAATATTAAAATGATTTACAAAAGTAATTATAATTCAATCAGGCTAAAAACACTTATTCTAAAATTACTCACCCAATATGTACTTTGTTCAAATTTTAACAAATTTATCCTATCGACCCGAACCTAACTATAAAACCCCTTATTGAAAACTCAAGGAAAGCCTTTCTCGATATGAGAAAGATGCGCTCAAGCACCCAACCTATACAAGGGGCTTGGGCTCGAAAGCCGGCCTTACTCAACAAGCACCTTTATTAGTAAGGTTGCTTCTTTCTACGCAGTGGCAAGAGGTTTGGGTGTTGAGACCCAAGCTTTCGAGCCCTCTTGTGTCCAGTAGTGTAAAAAAAAAAAAAAACTATAAAAGTATGTCATTGTAAAAAATGGTTCATTTCGTCCCTGAAGGAGAAAAAAAAAAAGAAAAGGCTCATTTATCTACCTCATTAAAATGATTATTACTCCCTCCATCTTTCCCATTAAAGCCTCATCTCTTTTCTTTCTTTTTATTTTTCATTTTTTTACTCTCTCTCTCCAATTAATGCACTTCTATATTACCTACTGCACGCTCTTTCTCCAATTTTCTCTCTCTCTAACTTGTATAACAACCATTGTATTAAATTTTGGGAAAAACCTCAAGATCTCATCCCAATTATACAAAATTAAAAAATCTACTTATTTATATGCTACCGGACCACACATGAATTCTTCGGGAGGAAAGTTTTGTCCTTAAATTTTCATGTCAAATCAATCATTCCGTCAAATATTTCCATGAGTTCGTCAGTTTAATATAAATCTAAGAGATGAATTGACATTTCCACGATATTATAAAAATTAGCGAAATAAAAAAAATATATCAACAAAGTACTATGGACCTAATATATTGATAATAATATATTTTAACTAAGAACAAATTTATGTGCTTACCGATCAACACTTATCTTCTTGTTCACCACCACTACAAATTTGAGATCTGCTTATTTTTTTAAAAGAATGAAAAAAATATATTCTTGTTTTGTATACATCTCCTATTTGTCAAAAATTTAATGGTGGTGTTGAGTTTGTAAGAGTGCAAACAAAGTCCCACATTGGTTAGGGACACATTGGTTAGGGAAAGGGATGATCCATGGTATATAAGGAAGGACAATTATCTTCATTGATATGAGGCATTTTGGGTGGAACCAAAAGCAAAATCATGCACTCATCTACTCCCCATGGGGAATGGGAGTCCGCTTCTATCTAGCACGTCCAAAAAAACCCCACATTTTGGTTGCCTCAAAAATTCTGACGGCTACTTTTTTTTTTTCACGGCCATACACACATATATAAGAAAACTAGGTCAAACAAAATAAGAGTAGCCGGCCTTTCATTCATTTATTTGTTTTATTTTGTATCCAATTCCCAAGAGGTGGTTAGCAAAAAATAATGAGAATTGATAGGTAAGTACCTAAGTATTATTCTTTAACTAATATTTATTTGTATCCTCTTCATATTTTCTCTCCGTTTAATTTATTCTTCTCCTCTTTCTATATTCACAAATATAATCGTTATTTAAAAGTTTTAGGTAGGAATTCAAATTCACGACCTTTTGGTGGTCGTGATATACAGCTTCACAAGTTAAGTTATGCTCAGATTGGAAAAAAATTGTATTTCAAACTCAATTTCAAACCTACATCCAATGGTTATTAGAAGACAGCCGCATTGTGATCGTATATGGTAGGGTGATGTTTTGTTTTCTATAAATAACAAAGCAACCTCCTCAACCATCAATGTAGTAAGAGACTTTTCATTGAATTGAAGAAGGAAGTTTTCATTAGTTGAAGGAATTAATCAAGAGATGGAAGTGGAAATCATTTCAAGAGAACTCATTAGGCCAGCAGCCTTCCAAAGGGATCAAGACCAAAAAACTTTCCAACTTTCACTTCTCGACATTTATATTGGAGTCGAAACTTACACTCCCATCATCCTCTTCTACAGCACCAAGAAGAATCAAAGTAATAATAATGAAAATACAATTTCCAGTTTGAAACTCTCTCTGTCTAAAACATTGGCTCGCTTCCCCATGCTTGCTGGAAGAATCAAAGGCAATTTTGTGCATTATTGTTCCTCCAATAATGGCGCTCTCTTTGTTGAGGCCTCAGTCAAAACGTCCATGGCTGATTTTCTCAAAACTCCACGCCTCGAGTCTCTTTCAAATCTCATTCCTTTCCCTGATTTGGTTTTGAAGGAGCCATTGGAGACTGCCGTTCAGGTTTGTGTTGATAGGTTACGGTAAACTTAATTATTTATTCATATTTGTTGGGTCTTTTCGAAATTAATAGAGAAATTTGTTGAGATGTCCTTGTTTACACTATCAAAATGAAACTTTTCTTAGATATGATTTGATCACGTTTTTTCTTTTTTAAAAAATTAAAATTTTGTTTACAATTTTTTATTCTTCTAATTAGTTTACTGTCTCCTCCACAAATGTCTCTTTCATCTTCCATTGATATTACTTCAAGCTTTTATTTATATTTAGTTAGTTCTAATTTCCACACATTTTTCTTGTAATCTTTTTAGTGTTGAGATGGTAGGATTCCTTTAGATTCTGTTTGCGGTATATTTTTGTCATATTGGAAGATTTTAATATCCCACCAATGACTGTATTTGAAATATCTAAAACCTTACGTCATTTGTCCAAATGTACTATTAAATATGGTTATTTTTGTTTTCTCAAGTTAATTAGGAAGAAAGTTACATTGCTGCTATGATCCGAGGGCTCAAGCCCTTGCACTACTATTTGTTAAGTATCCTATGTTGAAAAGATAAGAGTCTTACCAAAGATTTATAATATACATGGGTTCTCCTGCCATACTCAATCAATTTACTCAATCGATTTTTAAATGAATCTTTGATATGGTATTAGAGTCCAACAAACTCAAACAAAGTTTATAATATATATGGAGTACTCCTCACATGCATTGTCTAACTGTTTTGAGATGATCTCATGAATATGGATACCACTGAATCAAAAAGGTATGATACCATGTTAAACTTTTATTGAATTGAAAGACTTAAGTAGATAGGCTATGAAAAATTTAATCTTTCATTCGTAATCTACTGTAGGTTGCGGCTCAAGTTAACTTTTTCTCGTGCGGTACTGGAATTGCAATGGGCTTTTGTTTCTTACACAAAATTATAGATGGAACCACCATGAGTACCTTCATAAAAACTTGGGCACTATCCAATGAAGGGATAGTAGAGAAATTAGCATGTGGGAGTTATGAGGCTTCTTCTTCACTTTTCCCAGCAAGAGAAATATCAACGAATTACAATGATCTGGTGTTCCCAGAAAGTGCAATTTTAGTGGCACAACAAAAAAATTGCTCTGTAAGGAGGTTTGTTTTTGATGCTTTAGCAATCTCAAATCTCAAAGTTAGAGCTAAATCTCAAAGCGTTTCCAATCCAACAAGTGTTGAAGCTGTAACTTGCTTTATTTGGAAGTATGCCATGAAAGCTGCATCGAAATGTAAATCATTGGGTAAGGATACAATATTAGATTTGTATTTATATTATGAAGACATTTTTGGAAAAAAAACATTAAATCTTATCAAACATATATGCATCATTATAAGCTAATTTTCCCTCTCTCTTAATATATAACAAAGAAGTTGTTGGAAATGGTAAAGAGGCAAGTTGTGATGATACAAAATGGGGGTCGCTCTTAGTTCATATCGTTAACATGCGTAGAAGAATACAACCACCATTGTCGGAATATGAAGTTGGCAACATCTTTTGGACGAGTTGTGCTTATTATGAAGAATCAGACACAGACGCAAACTTGGGTAATCTCGAAACTATATTGAGACAGTCATTACTCGAAATCACCAATGATTTTATACCTAAAGCAGTTGGAGAGGATGGATTTGAAACTATTTTGAGTTCATTACACCAATTAGGACTTGCATATTATGCAAAGGGTTCAGAGTCATTTATCTTCTCGAGCTGGTGTAATATGGGTTTAAATACAGTGAATTTTGGATGGAATAAGCCTATATGGATTGCAACTGGAGGAAAACCTAATGAGTCATTGATGATACGAAATATAATTCTGTTGATGGACAGAGCATCAGGTGAAGGAATAGAAGCGTGGATTACTTTGGATGACGAAACAATGAACCTGTTAGAAAATGACTATGAGTTTCTTGAGTTTGCTTCCCCCAACCCAGGAATCACACTGGATTGAGATCTCATATTGTACTATTATTTGTGTTTTAGTTGAGTGGTTCAGCAATAATTAAGTGTGTTTTGTTATTAGAAGCTTTATAGATATGAGATTTAGATTGTATGAATTATCAATCTGAGTATAGTTTATAAAACTACTCCCAAAATCTCTATTCTTACTTAGTTTTTTGCTCAACATTCTTTATGGTGTTATGACCTTTTCAAACAATGTACGAGAATATTGCAACCAAATTGTTGATGCTGATTTTCGAGCTGGTGCCAAATATATAGATACATGTTATGACCTTTCCAAACAACGTATGAGAATCTTGCAACCAAATTGTTGATGCTGATTTCCAAGCTGGTGCCAGAGGTATAGAACACGTTATGATCGATTTTGACATTCCCTTCCTCCCCCTTCAAGTTCAGAGTGGGGCGCGACATGCAATCGCTTGATACCTTTCCAGACGTTTTGCTAGGTGAGTTTTTCAATACATCAACTGCATTTGAGTGTCCGTACGACTTGGCTTCCACTTTCCAATGCTCTCGGTATGGGTTTAGTGCGCTTTGTGTGCCCTCTTTACTGGTAAGTGGAGTCCTGTGTGTTGGCATTGAGGGGTTCCACGAGGCGCTCAAACCTTTTACTCAACAATAGCCCACTTCTCTAATCAAGCCTCTCCTTATAGGTCGACGGAGAAGTAATAAGGTTTCAGCGCTGGGTGCCACGTGCAACCTTAGTACGAACATGTCGCTGACTTCATTAATGAGGAGTTCGGATGTCACTCCTCATGGTGTCACGCCAGACTCTAACATGATGGCCTGCTGCAGGTGCGTCTTTTTTCTTTTTTAGTTGGCGCGTGTCTCAAGATCCGAATCAAACTTCCTACTCCAACACCGTCCAATCACTCCTTCATCTAACGGCTATAGGGGAGATGGTCCCTAGGTTTAAAAGCAAGAGGAAAAGACCTTTCTCCTTTTGCTTCGCATTTCGAATTGGTCAATTTGTTCTTTGTTTTTCTCCTTCAGTGTGCTTCCTCTATTTGTATTCCAATTACTTTTCTTCTGTCTATCAACCAGCGCTAGGCTATGTGCACGTCGCCCTAAAGGAGATTGGGCCCTGGGTAGGGGGTAGTGGCCATACCTGGGCTTAAGGTGGAGCATCTTTCGTTCAGCCTAATGCAGGGGGACCTAAATGAACTCCCAGATCAATACCGCGTCCTGGGGACCATTCTAATGCACCTCCCTACAATCAATGGACGATCGACTTTGCTCCCTCCAGATTGGTGGGGTCCCAATGGATAGGGTTGCCTATGGAGCTTATGGGTTCTTCTGTTGGAGTACGACAGGGGCTCCAAGTTGTAGGCCTACAAGGTATTTCAATGTACAGTCTGCAGACTATCCCGGACCGCTCGAACTGTTGCTGCCTCATCTCGTTAGTAGGGAGGCTGTTGAAGGGCATGAATTCCTTAAAATTTGGAAGGACGACAGGTACTTTGTCGGGTGCGATTGGTCGGCCCCCACCAATAAAGGTGTACCTGGCCCACATACCTCTCGAATTTGGGGAACAAGGTGGGGCATATGCTTTTCTGTTTCAGTCATGGTGCCTTGGTCGTGCCTAATTATTCTTTTTGTCTTTTTAAGTTCCGCTGACTAGTTCATAAATTTGGCGCTCACACCTGGGATGTGATAGAACGGGTCAGGGTGCTAAAGGGCTACCGTTTTTAATCGACTCCATTATCACCAAGAACCATCTGGTTCGTAGTGGTCTTATTTCAGTGTCCCTTCCTCGTGATGTTAGCCTATCTAGCACCGCTTAGCCCTCAATTGCTAAATTTCTAGCCCCAGACGGAGGACCGCCCTCAGTGCGCTACTGCATTTATAAGTAATACATAATTTAACTAAAAATGTAGACTAACACAAAGTAGATCCAAACACGCATCTCATATTTCCTAACATACAAGAGCAAGTAATCCCAAAATGGTGGGTAACATTTTAGAATAATAAGAAAGATAAAGCAACTATACTTGACAGTAAGGAAAAAGTCGAAATTACAGCATCTAAAGTTACAACTAAAGCTTACAACCTCATCTAAAATAGAAATTAGTTAATAGGGGATGGGAAAAAAACAAAGATGCAAAAATAACCCATTCTTGTGAAAGTGGTAAAGAGCAGCTGATTATCCTCCAGTTTCTTCGCAAAACTGCAGGTCCTTTGTTTGCTTCATCTTTCAGCTTCCCAGCATATAAAATGGGTGTATTCCCTCTCATTTCTTTTAGTCATTTTCTGATCTTTCCTCCTTGGGATCCATGATGTTGATAGGCTAAATGGTTGATAGGCTAGCTGATCAAGAATGTAACTATATATTTTTTTATGGATATAATGGGTACAATTAGATCACCATTGCGCTAGAAGATAGCAAAAAAACTACCTTTACATGTCTGTATGATACCTTTACTTTTTGAAGGATGCCTTTTAGGCTATGCAATTCTCCAGCAACATTCTAATGTTGCATGATTGTAGTATTTTAAGACTTAGTAGAGTCCATTGTCGATGTGTTCATGGACGACTTCTTAGTATTGGGAGAGACATTCGTTGAATGCCTATTAAACTTAAGAAGAGTCCTACAAAGATGTGAAGGAACCAATGTTGTGCTAAATTGGGAGAAGTGTCACTTCATTGTCCAAAAGGGCATCGTGTTGGGAAATCGTGTATTCAAAAAGGGGATAGAGATAGACAAGGCAAAAGTAAAAGTAATAGAAAAGCTATAACCACCATCAAAATCGTGTATTCTATCACACACGGTTTTAAAGAATATTTATTAAATCTTTCTTTAAAATTTCAAAGCCTTTATGTTCTTTACTTGAATATTATAAAACGTTTGAATTTTTCTCTAACTCTTTGCTGGCATTTAATGCATGGAAAAAAGCGCTCACTAATACTCCAATTACAATTCCATACTAGATGTTTATGCAAGGATATGCACAACAGTGTATCTCTGATCGCAGCTCGAACTCGATCTCCGGACCGATCTGAACACTTGGGCGGACCTGCACAAAAAGGTGAGCACTCCGACGATCAAGTCAGTATAGGTCGGATTCTCAGTTTTAGTTCGAGGTCAAAGAATCATCGTACCTGATCTTGGAGTGAGGTCCTCTATTTATGGGTGGTAGTCCCGTTAATCTCGCGACGGTTACACCCGGTAATCTCGGGACCGTCGGTTACACCCCGGTAATCTTGGGACCGACGGTTACACCCGATAATCACGCCGTTGACAATAGCTCACATCGGCCCCCACCGAGCTTCTCGGTAGATCGGACCTTGGCCAGGTCGCACCTCGGCCCTCGTACTTAGCACCTGTCAACGCTAGTGGTGGTGATCTCGGCGATTCGAGCTGGGCGTGATTCATGAGTCCAGGGTATTCTCTTCCCCAAACACTAGACAATTTGGAATCATGTGTCCAGGGTCCTCCACGTGTCCAGGGTATTCTCTTCTCCAAACACTAGATAATTTCATTTGAAATCATGTGTGATGCTATTGACTATGCCTAGTTAGCAATGTTGGGGCAACGAAAGGACAAGTTGGTACACCTTATTTACTACGCCACCAAAACTCTTGTATATGTGCAGGTGAACTATACAACAACAAAGAAAGAATTATTAGTATTAGTCTTTGCATTTGAGAAGTTCATAGTATATCTCGTAAGAACCAAGATAGTGGACTACACAGACCACTCTGCTATCAAATAGCTATTAGCTAAGAAAGACGCCAAATCGAGAAAAATTCACTGGGTATTATTGCTTCAAGAATTTGATATTGAGATCCGTAATAAAAAAATGGGTCATAGAACCTAATAGAAGATCATCTCTCGAGTGATTTTGGAAGGATAATACAGAGAATAGCAACCAGAAATAAGAGAGGCTTCCCTGTTAAGCATATACTAGAAATTACTCAGGGTGAACAGCATATACTAGAAATTACTCAGGGTGAACAGAAGGAAGCTCCTTGAATTGTAGACTTGGCAAATTGCCAAGTTTGTGGGATACTGCCACCTGATCTGAATAAGCACGAATTGAAGAAATTTTTCCATGAGACGAACCATATAGGTTATGCCAATACCAAATTGATAGGAGGTGCGTAGCAGATGCTGAAATGTTGCAAATGTTGGAAGCAATGTTAATGAAGTATCCTACAAATGACACTTTCGAGGGTAGATAGTTCAAAGTCGGTACTATTGGACTTTAGTATTGAAAGATGACCATGCATTGATTAAAGAGCTCTGACAGATGCCAGAGAGGGGGAAATATTTATGACGGAGCTGAGATGCCATTGAACTACCCCTCCCCCCCTTATCTTCACACAATTCTTTGAAAATAAAGCGCAAGTGCGTGTGTGAAATTGGCTGTAATAATGGAAATAAGGTCATATCAACAAAGACTGATGCAAACACTTCAAACTATTCTCAAGAATACCAAAGAACCAAAGTATAATAATAAACTCTAATATGGTGCAAAAACAAAGAATAATATAATGTAAAAACAACTTAAAAAGAAAAATGTTAACAACAGACAAGTGATGCGAAGACAAGAAGACTGATAACAGTAAAGGGAAAACGAGGGAGATTTGTTGTACTTTTGTTTACTGATTCCAACAGATGCTCTAGCGAGCATTGATTTTCAACTGATGCTCAAACAAACATGGTTCCTTCCATAACATTTAGATGACAATTCTTCACAACTTTAATTGTTATAATTGAGTAGTATAAACAGTTTATAAGCAATGCTATTTGAATCTCATTCCTAAGAATTCACCATGAAAATAAAAATTTAGGCTAACATCAAGTAGAGCCAATCAGGCATCTCATATATTTTTCCAAATCATGTAAGAGCAAGCAATCCAAAAATGATGACCAACAAATTCAAAGAGTTAAGAAATACTAACAACTATACTTAACAGCTTACAAAATCGAGCTATAGCAACTATTGTTTACAGCAAAAGTTTACAACCTCCCCCAAAATGGAATTTAACTCACCAGGGTTGAGGAAAACATAAAAGAAAATAAAAGAGAACAATCAATTTCTGCGAAAATAACAAAGAACTAAAAGCTTCCTCTAGTCTTCGTAGAAATTCGAAGGTCTCCTGCTATTGAAGGTAAGTTCTCTCCTCTCTTTTTGGTCCTTTTTCGAATAATTCTCTTTGAGATCGATGTTGTCAGCTGCGATTCTTCTTGCTTTTGGACCATCTTCTAATTTTAGGGCAACGGATAACAGGTGTGTGGAAATTTGGTAAAAATCCACATGAAAGTAAGTTACTGCGTTGCCCTATTTTTTCGTACTTTCGATGTTGTCCTGGCCTTATCTATCCATCTTTGTTGCTCTGCTTCTGATGCTCCAACAATTTCTGCACGAGAGATCAAAAGAAGCAAGTACTAAGCCGAATCTTTCAAATCTTTCAAAACAAGTATACAAAGGGATTCTTTTTCATACTTCTCCTATTAATTATGCATTAAAGTAATATAAGGAAAGCACACTCACAATTATAACCATATAAACTCAAAATAAGACTACGAAAACTGAAGACCTTGCTTGTCCACGAGCAAAACTATACCCTTCAAGCAACGCAACACAGTCATAGCTCTGTTAACAAAGTGAGATCCTTCATCACTTATCAATACTCTCGGTGTTCCAAACCTCATAAAGATGTTCTTGTGTAAAAATTTGAGAACCACCTTGGCATCACTAGTGGCACAAGTTTTGGCCTCTACTATAGTCTACTGCTAGAAGAATGAATAAGTTGCCATTGCACGATGGGAAGGCCCCATAAAGTCTATTCCCCAAACATCGAACAGTCCAATTTCTAAGATGAAATTTAAAGGCATTTACGACTTATTGGAAATATATCCCATATGTTGACATCTATCACAGCTCTTCACAAAGGCGTGGGCATCCTTGAATACTGAGGGCCAGTAGTAACGACTTTGAAAAACCTTTGTTGCAGTTCTTGTATGCATCTCCTTGTAATTTTTGTTGGAAAAATCAGAAAATATGAATTGAAATTATGCTGTGCCGTGGAAAAAACCACTGCCTTGAAAGCGAAAATCCGACTCGACCGTGGTGCAATCGAAAATCAACTGTTCGCCCCCAAGGTTAACACAGCAACTCCTAGACACGTGCACTCATGACTGGGAGAAAATGTACATCTTTTAAAACCAAACCTAACCTCTATTTATATAGAAACACGTTTCTATTTTTAGTGGTTTTAAAAATAAGCAAGGTTAAATTTTAATACAATTAAAAATAGTAAATAAAACCATTTCTTTTGACTAAGAATTAGTCATTCCCAACAAAACCGTATGTATAAATTATTAAACTCATAGGCATGAATATATTAAACTTTGTATTCAGCCAGAAATATGTATACATATATAATTTTCATATTAATTTTCAACTCATGAAAATTCATCGCTGGATAAAATACTCAATGACCACCATAATTTAGGATATATGACATCATAACTTAAATTACCAATTTAAGGTCATATTCATTACCTCTTAATATCCTTTTGCTTCACCATTAAGCTGCATTACCAAAACAACTTAATTTCCATTAACATGCTAGATGAGGTAATCATAATCACGGTAACACAAGACTACATTAACATGTTGGAAACAATTATGAGATTAGCCAAATATAAGTATGTATGTATGTATATATATATCATCTCACATCATTATAATAAGAAACAACTGTCATGGTTCACATACAAAATACATGTATATACAATAAATTATCATGCTGAAAAAATGACATCAATATAAATTGATAAATTCTCAAATTCCTCGTAAGGCGCCACACATAATTTTAAAACCTTTTTGAGTTGGGTAGAGAATTTCAGCCTAAAAAATCTTAACAGTTTTTAGCTATATATATGCAATAAACTATAAAATCTATAGCTAAAAATGGACAAGATTTAAACAACTTTTACGTTATCTCCAAATCTCACAACCTTGCAACAACATTTTCCTAGAGAATAATTCAGTAGCAATAGTGAGGGAAGAAGTGACTTTTACCGATTTCATCTTTTTAACTTTGCTTCTATAGCAGCTCTAGATGAATCGCTAATGGTAATGCTCCCCTCAGTACTATTTGAACAATTGTACTGTGAAACAGCACCCTTGGTGCTACTCCTGCAGAATTCATCCTAATTTTCCTTCAATTGGACGTCATCGACAAACTATTTGAACAATTGTACTGTGAAACAGCACCCTAATTGGGTCGTACAAATCCCCTCACGATCAGCCGTTTTGAGCCCTTTCATTTCGGTGCATACCAACTGCTCGACCAAATGACTAACAGAGATGGACACCTCGATTCCTCCAACCCAAACACCACTGCACTTATGTCGTGAATGGATTTTGGGATGAAGCCCTTTCCTCCAACACCCACACCACCAATCACCATCACAGGGGTTAGAATCATTTGTCAAATTTGAGGTTACTCCTGTAATGAATAAATTAAATACTGCATAAATCATGATCAATCAAGGAAATCACATATAACACTATAAAATTTAAGAATTTCAATTCAAGTTTTTCGCTTTCAGATTGTTGGAAAAATCAGAAAATATGAATTGAAATTATGCTGTGCCGTGGAAAAACCACTGTCCTGAAAGCGAAAATCCGGTTGTGGTTCAATCGAAAATCAACTGTTCGCCCCCCAAGGTTAACACAACAACTCCGGTTAACACAACAACTCCGAGACACGTGCACTCGTGACTGGGAGCTGGAACACATACTACAATTACCCAGAAATTATTAAAGCGATAGAGAAAATGTACATCTTTTAAAACCAAACCTAACCTCTATTTATATAAAAACAAGTTTGTATTTTTAGTGGTTTTAAAAATAAGCAAGGTTAAATTTTATTACAGTTAAAAATAGTAAATAAAACCATTTCTTTTGATTAAGAATTAGTCATTCCCAACAATTTTATGTTGGCATAGCCTGTACAAATATGAATCATCCCAATAATAGAATCTGCTATCATGTAGGAACTTTTTAATTAAGTTGCTGCTTGCTTCGATCTGGTGGCAATGTTACACAAGCTAGATAATTAGCCAAATGTGCAAACCATGGGTCTATTTCCTTCGCCACATGTGTGACAGCCAGTAGCTGCTCATCTGGGAATGCATCTCACATAAAAATTACTCCTTTAATTTCCCTAACTCCACCAATGATAAATGATCGCGATCTAATTCTCTAAACCTTTTTATCACAGGTTTCCAAATCAAATTTCTGGAGTAATATTACCCATCAAATGAGCTTCGATTTGGCATCTTTCTTTGCTAATAGATATTTTGATGGCTGAATAATATGTGTACAGGACAATCTTTGTTCCCATTAAATAGGATGTGAATTATTTGAATGCAAAGGCCACTACCAACAACTCTTTTTTAGTGGTGGTATAATTTAGCTGCGTTTCTACCAATTTTTTACTAGCATAATAAATGGGATGAATCAATTTCTCCTTTCATTATCCCAACATTGCTCCCACTACATAGTTGCCTGCATCACACATGACTTAAAATGGTTTGTTCAATCTAGAGCTGTCATAATTGGTGTCTTGGTCGATGCTTCCGTCAGGATATTGAATGCCTGCATACAATTAGAAAAGAAATCAAAAGTCCTATCAACTTCAAGTAAAAAGAACAAAGAGGTTTTGAAATTTTAGAAAAAGCCTTTAATAAATCTCCAATAGAACCCAACATGTCCAAGGAACCTGCAAATTCCCTTGACTGTGATTGGTGATGACAACTGTTCTATAACTTTGATCTTTGCTCTATTCATTTCTATTTCTTGCTGAGATAGGCCAGCCTAACACTATGTCCTCTTACACCATGAAATGAAATTTCTCACAAGGTTAGTCTCTTCATATCTTTGCAGTACTTTCTGTAAATTTTCATGCACTTTGCAAAAGTTTCCCAAAGACCGAAAAACCATCCATGAAAACCTCCACACCATGTTCCACAAGATCTGAGCAAGTATCAATTATACATCAATGAAATATTGTTGGGGCATTGCAGAGACCAAATAAAATCCTCCTAAAAGCGAATGTTCCGTAGGAGCATGTAAATGTGGTTTTCTATTGATGTAGCGGTGTGATGGTTATTTGATTATAGCCATTGTACCCGTCTAAGAAGCAATAGTATTGTTGGCTAGCCTACTCGTCTAACATTTGATCAATGAATGGTAAAGGGAAGTGATCCTTCTTCGTGGGCTTGTTCAATTTCAAATCCTCCACCATATTATTATTCTAGTGGATATGAGCTCATTCTTTGAATTTTCCACTACTATCATTCCACCTTTCTTAGTTATACATTGAATGCAACTCACCCATTCACTATCTGAAATGGGGTGTATAATTCCTGCATCCAACCATTTTATGACTTCCTTCTTTGCAACTTCTTTCATTTCAGGGTTTAATCTACGTCGGGGCTTAACAAAGTTCTTACATTCTTCTTCGATTACAATTTTGTGCATTCAAAAGCTAAGATTGATGCTACGAATATCTGCGATTATTCAGCCAATTGCTCGTTATTTGGGAGTTTTGTATTCGAATTAAGTTAGTAGAGCGCAAGTGTACACCCATCATAATAATAATGGAATGAGTATTCTGGGTATCCATCCACAGGGACTAACGTCGTCTTTTTAATTAAAATGATGATGATCGGTAAATTTGCAATTGATTCAACAGTGACAAATAACACAAATGTTGTTGGTTTTGATGTTTTAAAACATAATAAGTAAGCCCATCCCAATTACTTCAAATTAGCTAAGAAAACACGAAATGAAACCAGCTAGCCGCAGGTGGTTTCCTTGTTTAAAAATCGGTTCTACTTCATAATCTTCTTATGTCTAAGTGATTTTGAAGGCTTAAATCTATTCCTAATATGTTTATTAGAAAAAAGGAAATTTAGCTTAATAAAAACCAACAGTAACTGGATCGAGGTTCTATGAGACTAGTCGAACGAAACCTTTATGTCTAAAGTCTTCCCCTCCAAAGTTAAATCAAGTAAGTTTTAAAAATAATTCAACCCTTTCAATATTGATGTTTTGTTAAATCATTAAGTGGCCAAATTAAATCCTTAACTTTATAAAATAACTTTTAAGTGATAAAAGAAGTGAGAAAACACCTTTTATCTTGCTCTATTTTTAAAAACCAAATTAAATCCTTACCTTTATAAAATAACTTTTAAGTGATAAAAGAAGTGAGAAAACACATTTTATCTTGCTGTATTTTTAAAAACATTGTTAATTATGATCGAGCAAGGAAAAACAAATTTAGCTCATGTTCATAAAGTAAAACTAAATTTAACAATGTTTAATTTCAAATACATAATTTTATGATAATAAAGTAATAACACGCTCTAGAGTCGAGGAAGAAGTAATTTGGATGAACCTAACCCATTCTCTTTCGAGGTTGGGGAGAAATACTCGTTCAATTCCACAAAAATTGTGTAATTTCTAAAACCTCTTCAGGTTCCTTCCAGAAGGAGGAATGAAATTAAACAAAATAACTTGCTGGAATTTTTATAAAGGCAGTTCAACATTACAAAGCGAAAGTAACAAGCTGGAATTTTTATAAAAACCAAGCGAAGTTTTAAAATAACTAATTTTAAAATAATAACCAGAGTAAAAACTAAAGTGAATCTAAACTAGAATGAGAAAAACAACTTAGTAAGCTCCGAAACAATCACTTTAGATGATGAATTGAGTGAAGGAGCCGCTGGTTTTTTGTTTTTATAAGGACATCAAGGTTGTCAAAAAGTTGAGAACTTTGTGGTGAACCGATACTTTAAAACCTCTCTGACTCATTTAGTTGTTGAATAGGCTTCTTCCCATGCATGGATGATAGCTTAGGTATAATTTTCTGCACAAAAACGTAATTTTCATCATAAATCATATCTAAATGTTATAAAAATCAGTGCATTTATAACCCAAAGATAAAACATAATGCATGGGTTTGGGTAGCAAACTCAGCTCAAAAGCACTGTTTCTGAGCATAAAGTAACAGAAAATAACACTATCAAGTTTTTTTTTACCCTTGAAAACAAAGGGAATCACACCCTCAAACTTGGCTTTTGGCTTGTTCCCAAGCAAACTTAAACAAATTATTTCTCTTAATTCACACGTCACAATCATAAATAACATCAAACACAATGATAGACTAGATTTTTTTCATATGGTGTCTCAGGAAAGATCATGAAAACATTATCTTCTTCCTATCTTCAAACGCCAATTCAACATAAGCCAACAAAGTTCCAAACAATAAAAAAGTTTCTTAAAGTCTTTTCCCTTTCTAAACAAAATTTTTTTTTTTAACAATGCTAAAAAATATGCCTGCTTTCTTTTTCACTTAATACTTTTACATGATCAGAAATAGCGACTAGTCTCTGTGGAGCTTTCCACCACAGCTTTGTAGAGACCTTTTAGATAATAACTTGTAAGGCCCCAAGTTTTCAGGTTATTTTATTTTAAGATTTAATTGGTGCCTTTGGTTTTTTCCCTATCTTGCTAAGTTGAAGTCTTGGATTTTCTAATTTTGAAGTTTTAATTTTGGGTTAATTAGAACTTATGTTTAAATTTCTAAGTTCAAGATAAATTAAGTTTTTGAATTTTAGAAATAGATTTTTTTAATTAAATCGTTTTTTAAACAATTTTTTAATTAAATTTCAATCCAAGGTCTTGAGAATTTAATTTTCGTTTTGGGATTTTACCCCAAGGTTTCAAAATTAAGTTAATCTTTTCCCAATCATTTTAGGAGTTTATTTTGGACTTCTTTTTGGGAAGGATGGGGAAAAATCCTCCTTATTTATAAGGCCATAAACCTTACTTTTGGTTTATTCACTTTTTTGGAAAAGAAAATAAAGGAAAATGGAGAAGAAATAAAAGAAAAGGGAAAAATGAAAGAGTAAAGGTTAAAAAACACATTTGATCTATGTACTTTCATTAAAGTAACGATTTAATCCTTGCATGCTCAAAAGTAACGATTTAACTCCTATACTTTAAAATTTGTTACGATTTAGTCTCTACTGTTAAATATGATAGTTAGATTTAACAGAATGTTGATGTGGTTGCCATTTAAGACTAATATGTTCAAATAAAAGGACTATGTGGAAGGTTGGATCAATTTTGGTTTGGTTCAATTTAAATCAGGGTTTTAAGAAGTGTAATGGGGCTAAATAGCTTTTTTGAAAAAACCATTATGAAATGTGGCCCCTCTCCTCATTTTTATGTTTTATAAACATTTACTGTCCTACCCCTCCATTAACCTAATTAAAAAATTTTACTTTCCCCGTCCTTTTTTCATTTGAATCTCATATTTTCTCTCTCCTTCCCCTTCTTCATTCTTCATCTTCTTCCCTCTCCCTCATCTCTCTAGTGGTTCTTCTCCCTTCTCTCTGTTCTTCTCTCTTTTCAAATTTTTTAAATTTTTACGGATTTCAAACTTCTCCTTTTTTTTCTTCAAAATTTTTAGAATTTATGGATCTCAAACTTTCTCTTTCTTCAAATTTTCGCAAAATTAAAATGAACATATTTTTTAGATTTTTCTCTACCTCTCTCCTCTGTTTTTGTTTTTTTCGGGTTTTGCATGAATCAACGAAAAATCCCTTTCTCCTCTATTTTTTTTTCAAAAAAACTTTTGAGTATTCTTTGACCAATGAAGTAAGCTATTTCGATTCGGTACAATATAAGGAACTTCATTCTTTTCTAACTGGAAAATACCCTAATTATGGAGAAAATCAAAGTGAGATTGAAGAAAAAGAATGAGAGAGAAGAGAAAGAAAACGATTACAGAGAGAGAAGAGAAAGAAAGAGAAAGAAAGAGAAGAGAGAAACAAGAGAGAGAAGAGAAAAGCGAGAGAGAGAGATGAAACGAGAAAGAGAGCGAGATAGCAAACGAGAGAATTGATTTAAAAAAAAAGTTAAACTGTCACGGACCATAGCAGTCCGAGATTGCATAAGCCCGGACCATAACAGTCCGAGATTGCAATTTCAACTTACTTTTTTATTTTTTTTAAGGAAAGGCAAATTTAAAATAAATAGTTTTACAAAATTATCTTTCCAAACTTTTTTTAATTTTGCAAAATATTAAAATTTTAAACTAAATAGTTTTAGTTTTTTTTTTAAATATCTATGCATTTATGTGTAGCATTTAAGTTAATTTACGTGGATTTGTTTTTTCTTTTTTTAAAAGATTTGTGTAATTTTGTTATTGGAAGATTAAGCTATATATGGGATGATTTTTTTTTTTTGTATTTGTTGAATTGGTAATTGATTCTCAAATTAAAAGGATTCATCATTTCAGCTTTGAAAACTTTGAAAACTCATTTCAAAACGTTTCCAAAATAAAGGGTAAATCTTTTAAATCATTAGTTAATTGAATTAATTTTTATGAATTCTACCGTTATAAAAGGTACAAAGTGAATAGTTTCAAATTTTATTAAATAAAATGTCTTTACCTAAAAATAATAATAAAAAAAATTTTGTTATTAATTAAAAGAAAATGGTCAAGTATAGGGCTTTTAGAGAGGGAAAAAAACAAAAAGGGAAAAATTATTCTTATAGGGGGAGGGTGAGGCCTTATATCTCTTATTTACCCACTAAAAAACAAAAAACTCACTTTCTCTCTCTAAAAAACCCTAAATTTTATCTCTTTCTCTCCTCATCTTCTTTTTCAGTCGCCCCTTCTTTTTTTTTCTTTCTCTCTCTTATTTACTCACTAACAAAACTAAAAATTCATTTTCTCTCTCTTATTTATATCTCTTTCTCTCCTCATCTTCCTCAGCCGCCCATTCTTCTTCTTCTTCTTTTCTTTTGTGCCATCTATGATTGTCCTCCGGTGGGATTAAGACTGAGAGCAAGAGCAAAAGCGTGAACGAGAGCGAGAGCGAGATCGAGAGCTAGATCTAGAGCGAGATCAAAATCGAGAGCGAGACCGCAACTTTCTCTACGCCTATTCTCAAATCTGCTCTTAAAACTTATGCATATGATGATTTTTTTAGACAAAACTGAATGGACCTGCTCTTGTGTGTACACGTTTCTGATTTTGTTGGGAAACAAAAAATTGAATAAAAAATCAAATGAGGAATGGATGTAGAAAAAAACGGAAAAAGAGAGGCAGAAAAAACCACCTCATCTTTTTCGATCTTGGATTGTGAACAAGATCTACTTTACGCTTGATGTTCTTTGAATGGCTGAAAAAGCGAGACGGTTTCTTTCGTTTCTTCGTTGAAGATAAAGAAAGTTTGAGGGAGAGGGAAGAGAGAGAAGGAACACGAAGAGAGATGTAACAACCCGTATTTTCTAATACGGTCATTCTGACAAAATGTGGAACCGTAACTTTCAAGAAACTTTAAGAACTAAAATTATTCAGCGAGAAGCAATTTCTGTACAGAATTTTTCTAAACTAACTTAACTAAATAGGAAGATGACTTTCAAACTCATGTCAGTACGCTAAACTTCACCTTCTACCAGAACGATCATTCAATCCTTCATCTGAAAAATATTTAGGAAAACAAAAATGAGTACAAAATACTCAATAAGCAATTTCCATATCGAATTTCGAAATTTATTTTCCTTTCAAAACATTCGTAAACAAAAATACGAACAGATCAAAACTTATAAAGTCATTTAAAATATTTAATACAATTTTCAAAACTTTCAAAACAAACTAGATTTTCATAAACAAAGTCTTCAAATAAGATAAAATTTCCAGTCAATCAAAACAAACTTTCATTATTTCAAAACAAACTTTCATTCATTCAAAACGAACTTTTAATGATTCAAAACAATCTTCCATTCATTCGAAACAAACTTCCATTCGATCAAACTTCAAATCCTTCAAAACAAACTTTCTTTCAATCAAAACTTTCAAAATTCCTTCTAAAACATTTGGTACAACTTTCAAACTTTCGAATAACTAAAGCATTCAAACATTCAAAACAATGTTACATTCATTCATACTTTCAAAATCAGAGTGGAAGATTGCACTATTTGGGTAGCCTACATAACATATGTGGTTACCTGTCGGTAACACCAATCAATTAGAAGCTTCCATTAGAGTTGTCGAATTAATATCGACCAAAACAGAGTTGTCGAATTAATATTGACCAGAACATAGTTGTCGAAATAATATCGACCATAACAAATAGAAGGTTACTTAGGTGTGAGGCCATGTGCGTGAATAACACACATGAATCTTCATTCCCAAGGAATGCCAAATCACAAAAGTGTCTTCCCACAAATAAGCCAAAACAGAAATCAATCAAATTCAAATTAGGCTACTACCCCAAATAAGCGAAACGTTCCTCAAAACAAAATCATAGCATATCCGGACAGCCCTATCAAATCAATCAAAATATCTTTCAAATAAAATGCAAGACTAAATAATTACTTTCAATATTAAATCAGTTCAAAACATTTAAATAATTTCAAACGAACTTTATTAAATCATACGAAACAAAATTTCAAATATTTTACAAATAAACAAAATATCAATTTCAAACTTTTAAATAAATCTAAACAAAACTTTATCAAATCATATAAGAATACTTCGAATACTTTGCACATAAACATAATATCAATTGCTTAATTAGTTTTCATATCCATAATAAAACTTCAATTTCATATATGCAAGATATCAATTTCAAATCCTCATATGAAATCCAAAATACATTTTAGTTTTAGAAGGGATATGACAGATTACTTACAACACTTTTCGAAGGGATACGGTAATCACTTACCTCTTGCGAAAAATACTACAAATCTAACTTAACTTCTTCCTTGGGTAGTTGTCAACTTAGAGGGCCAAGAAACAACAAATATTCAAAACCAATCCTTAAATCCTACCTAAGGATTTAAAATTCAACCAATTATTAAGCAAATCTTATCTACCTAATTTTCTCATTCAAAACACTTTTTTTTTATGCAAAACAATTAGGAAAATATGAATTTTGGGCTACAAAACCAGATCTGAAAACTAGGTTAAAAAAACTCTAAATTCAACAATAGCAAACTTTAAAATTACAAGAATCGATATAAATCAATACGAATTAAATTTACAAAAAGTTTCTCAATAAAACAAGCTTAAAAACCTTCTAAACAATTGAAAATTTGGGGATTTTAAATCTGGAAAATTTTATATTTATAAAATAAAACTTCCAAGAATTTTCCATAAAACAATTAACAATTACTGATTTTTATAGAAAAATTAGATCTGAAAACGGTATAGGAAACCTTTAAAACTTTGTAAAAACATATAATTCTTCATGTAAAAATCAGAACAATAAACTATAGTTTATGGGATACAAATAAAGGTAAACTTTTTTATGCAAAAAGAGTATCAAAATAGCCCAAAAACAGTCTGATAAACAAAAAGATTCAAACCAAAAATTATGGAAAATTTTTAGGGCAAAAAGTCCTTAAAATCTTTTATTCTAAAAAACAAAAATCTCAAAATTTTTCCCAATAAACTGAATTAAAGAACTACAGACCAAGAAAAATAAAACCAGAACAATGAGGAAGAAAAATTTACCGATCTTTGAGAGAAAATACCAAAACTCTTCTTCTTTTCTTTTCTTTTTCTCTTGGAGAGAAAACAAGGTCCAACAGTTTAAGAAAAATAAAACGTAGGGTTTAAGGGCTTTTATAACAAACCCTAATGAATCCTTTTTAGAAAAGGATTAACATAAAAAGATAAATATTTAATAAAACTCTTTCTTTTTATTTATTTTTTTATTCTAAGAACAAATTATCTTTTAAAAATAATTTTTAAAACAAAAAGGTTTATCTTTGAGAAAATAAAAGAAAACAACTAAAAAAAATAATAATTTAAATATATATATTTATATATTTTTTCGGTTGTTACAAGAGATGAGGAAGAGAAGAAGATGAAGAACGAGAAGAAAGAGAAGGAGAGAGAAAATCAAATTCAAATGAAAAAGAGAGAGGGAAAGTAAAAATTTATCTCAAGTAATGAAGGGGCATAATGGTCATTTGGTTTATTGGATGATGTCAGCAAATGTTTACTAAACATAAAAATGAGGAAAGGGACCACATTTCATAATGGCCCTTTGAGAAAGCTACTCAACCCAATTTTCTTCCTTTATGACGTAGGATGAGCAAGTTCGAAGTCCTTCGAACTCGATTCTATAGTGTGGATTCTCTTCAACATCAACCCACTCTTAGCCCAAGAGATTTCAGTGTGAGTTAGTAGGAACCCTTCGATGAAGCTTGAGAGCATTAGGACCTTGTTAGTAAGTAGTTTCTTACTTTAGGGGATTGTTTGTTGTGTGATGCTATGATCAGGTTGTTTTGGTTATGTGCCTATGAGTGTTATTTGCACGACTTTGCATAACTGCTTCTGGTTCATATTACTTCATAAACGCCATTGCTGATATAAATTTGATATAAATCTAGAAATACACGTGGTTGTGTGAATAAGTGTAATATGAGTTGTAAACATGTTGGATGTAATCTTGGATGGCTATGTTTGATTTGTTGTTATGCTCTGAATGGGCTGCGTTATGAAAATTGTGTTAATTTTTCGGGTACTATAATTTGTTATTTTGAAAGCATGCTGGAACACTTGTGAAATGTCTGTTTTGTTGAGGAAGTCTATTGGATATATGTTGGACTTGTCGTTGTTTTATTTTATTTTGTGAGACCAATATGTTTTTGGTTGTGGAGGCATGTTGGAATACTGTGTGATGGTTGATGCATGGGTCATAGCCTAGAAAGCATGCTATAGGGCTCTCGTGAGAGTTTTTGTTTTGTTATGAAGTGAAAGGATGAGTATCAGGGTCAGATGATTGGTATGTCACTATTTGGGTATCAAGGCTCCAAGTAGAAAAGGTCGAGGGTTTATATTCCAAACTTTGGACAAATATGAGTGTCGTGGCTTCAAGTAGAAATGGTTCAGGGTTGATACAATGAGTCTTATAGGAAGACAAGTATTGAGGCATTGGGAGGAATTGGCAAGGATCAATATGTTGCAAAGTTATCGAAGTCTTAGCAACGCGTGGTTAAGAGTTAACGCAACAGTTCAGGCCTTGGGTAAAAATGGTCAAGGGTCGAACTCCAAGCGCTATAGAGTAGAGTCGAGGCCCTAGATACAAAAGGTCAAGGATCGGTACAACTTGAAGGAGTATGTCTAGGAGTAGGAAATAGTAGAGATATAGCTAGAGAACTCTAATGAGTTTTCGTAATGTGATGATTAGGCTTAGCACGTAGTTTACATAATTAGGTGCTTTGTGGTATGATTGATATCTTATTAACTTAATTGATTATAAGAATAATGTGCTGATGAGCATGATGTATTTGTTGTTGTGTAAGCATGTTGTTTGTGCGTGACCCTTCAGGGTAAGAGCTGCTTACTAAGTACCGTAGTTGTACTCACTCCTTTTTTCCAGTTATTGCAGGTGATGATATTGAGATCTTACGGCGATGGGGAGACGACATGGAGGAGACTCGATAAGCAAGACTATAGCTAGCTTCCGTTTAGTTTTATTTTTTTAAGATAGGTTGTTAGAAGTTTCTTTTGTTTTGGTTTATGTTCTCTATTTAGAGCACTGGTTGTGCAAAGTTCAGGGTAGTTGCAGTTACTTCTATTCCTATTTTGGGATCGTTACTTGCTACTAGGTTACTTATGTTTAGTTTTCTACTAAAGGTTGTAATTAAGTCGAAAGTTATTTAGTTATCGATTTTTTATTCTTTTGAGAACTTTAAGATTTGTTTAGTTATTTGAGTGGTTGATCTGAGACTTTTTTTAAAGTTAATAAAGTTGTTTAGTTGAAGATTCTTATGTAAAAAGTATTTATACTCTCTTGTTGAGTTGAACTCTTTACGTGGTTTCAGTGACATGCCCCATTTGAGTGGAAAATTGGAGACGTTACATAACTTGTCATAACATATTTACGTTGGATTGCACGATGTTACACTAGACCAAGTTACTACCCTCTAGGTTGCTTACGTCACTCAATCTAAGCTACGACAAGTGTCTATAGTGAGACTCGCAAAAATAAAAACTTTTTCTTGCCGCTCAAGTTTCTTGCCTCTCTTATTTTTCTTTCAATTTTTCAATATTTTCCCACCCTAATCTTCTCTCAAGCAAAGAGGACTCATTCTTTTTTCTTGCAAAGACTCCTTTTTTCAGCTTCATTTTCTTTCTAAAGACTCTCTCTCACAAAAATAAATAACATGATATTTTGAAATAAGAAATAACATTTTCTTTCTTAAAAAAACTGTACTCCCAAACTTAACAGAGATAGTGTCCTCACTCGAAAAAGACATTTGCAGAGACGAAAAAGGCTAATAGTAACCGGGAGAGAGACTTGGAATGAAAAAATTTCAGTTTAGAGATCAAAAAAGTAAAAAAATAAAAATAAAACGTTTGTCACAAAAACCAAGGTATATGGTTCATAGCTTAGTCAGAAAACATAACACAAAATTCATCTATTCTTTAAAAATCATCATTTACATGAAATATCAAACAAGGCAACATGATGCTTAGAAGAATCGGCACGCGAAGAAATGTGCTAAGGTTATGTGCAAGGCATATTTATGTGAACAAGGCTCTATTAAAAAAATCTCAACTTTATTAAACTTAGAAACAAGACATGCTCAACATTCAAAAATAAACAACTACTTCATGCATAACTTACCTAAAAAGAGAGAAAATATCAATCAAAAACCAATTGAGATTGCCCTAATAGGTTAATTTAATTGAGATTGCCCCAATAGGTTCCCCATAGAGTCCTCTCTATTGTGCTCCTATCGGCCATTATGACTAAGATTCCTACTGAGATCAAAATCTCTTGTCTTTTCAACAACATGCTCAGAATTTATAGATCATGATGGAGCTGTTGTGATGGTCCAACAGCACAAAAATCATGTGAACGAGCTGGTTGAATAGGTCTAGGAGGTTCCAATGGCCATATAGGTGTTGGTTCTGTTAGGTTTTGGCAAAATACTGGAATTGAAGTTGTCCCACATTGGAAGAATACAAGGATGGTCTCCATGTGCTACAAGTTGTCCCACATCAGAAAAGTACAAGGAGGAGGTGTGTTCCAACTACTATAAAAGGAGCTCATGGGCTTGGGTTTTAATCATCCCAATTGAAATACTTTAAGCCTGGTACACCAGCTTTAGATAACTGAACAGTATTTGCTTTGGAAGAGTGTTTTGTGTAATTGGGGTCGGGAAGAGAAATCTGTGTGATTGTAATAACTTTTCACATAGTGGATTTTTCCTTGTGGGACTTGGTTTTTCTCCGGTTTGGAGTTTTTCCACGTTAATTCTTGTCTTTCTTTATTTTATTGTTTTCTTTAAATTTCTCAGTTATTTTCTGCTTATTCCCGCGGTAGAAGTAAGGGATGTTTTCTCATTAAGTGGTATCAGAGCTCTGTGATTGTAGCATTGTCTGAACTTCCACATCAGAAAAGATTTCTTGAAATGAGCTACGGTTCTGTGAATAGTATGGCTTGTTCACTATTTGCATATTCGCTATGAGTGTGAAACAGATATGTCATTCTTTATGAGTCCAATGAAGATTGACATGGAGAAATTTGACAGAAGGATCAACTTTGGCTTGTGGCAACTGCAAGTCAAGGATGTGCTGATACAATCTGGGTTACACAAGGCGTTGAAGGGAAGACCGAGTGAAGGTGCTTCTGAAAAGCTAAGCGGTGATGGTGGTCCAATGGAATCCAGCGGTGGTTCCAGCAGAGGTTCTAAGAAGTCTAGCATGAGTGATGAAGATTGGGAGGAAATGGATTTGAGAGCTGCAAGCGCAGCTAAGAATATTCTTACGAATGTGCATCAAATTTCAACAGCCAAAGAACTTTGGGAGAAGCTCGAAGTGCTGTATCAGGCAAAGGGTATCTCAAATCGGTTGTACCTGAAGGAGCAGTTTAACACGCTGCGAATGGAGGAAGGTACGAAAATTTCAGATCATCTGAGTAATCTCAATAGCATCATCTTTGAGCTGAGGCGATCGAAGTGAAGAAATATGACGAAGATAAAGCATTCAGGCTCATCTTATCACTTCCACCTTTTTATGAACACATGAAGTCGATCTTAATGTATGGGAATGATACTTTGAATTTTGCCGAGGCTACTAGTAAACTCTTATCAGAGGAAAGAAAGCTGAAGAGTGAAAGGCGTACTTCACATGAATATTCGGCATTGGTAGCTAGCAATTCGAAGAAGAAGAAAGACTTCGTACAAAAGAAAGCTTGTTGCTGGGGATGTGGACAGTCTTGGCACATGAATAAAGATTGTCCCAACAGAGCCGGTTCGTCAAAGGGCTCTGGGCGGGATGCTGACAGTGTTTCTCTCATTAGGGGAGACGATGATCAGTTCCTTTGAAGAGAGAGAGAATTCATCCTCATGGTATGTCCGCTTTACCATGATAAAGGAGTGATGTTAGCGGTTCCACAAGTTTACACATGGGCATTGGCTTGGCGGTTATGCAAGGTGTGTGTGGTGGAAGTTATGTCGATGGCTGAAGAACTTCCAAGTGAGCCAAGTAGGTGGAAGTTACACCATAAATCTCAGCAGGATTTATCAACATGTGACGAGGAAGAAAAATCTTGGATGGCGACATTCCAAGTGATCTACTCTTATGGTGGAGTAGGCTATAGTTCTCTCAATTGAGAATTATGATTGTCGGTGAAGACAATAAGTGCAGTAGAAGCTGTGAACTTTTTCAATATCTTGTCAAGGTGGAATTTGTTGGGTTTTTGCAAAATATTGGAATTTAAGTTGTCCCACATTGGAAGAATACAAGGATGGTCACCATGTGCTACAAGTTGTCTCACATCGAAAAAGTACAAGGAGGAGGTGTGTTCCAACTGCTATAAAAGGAGCTCATGGGCTTGGGTTTTAATCATCCCAATTGAAATACTTTAAGCCTGGTACACCAGCTCTAGATAACTGAGCGGTATTTGCTTTGGAAGAGTGTTTTGTGTAATTGGGGTCGGGGAGAGAAATCTGTGTGATTGTAATAATTTCTCACATAGTGGATTTTTCCTCGTGGGACGTGGTTTTTTCTCCGATTTGGAGTTTTTCCACGTTAATTCTTGTCTTTCTTTATTTTATTGTTTTCTTTAAATTTCTCAGTTATTTTCTGCTTATTCCTGCGGTGAAGTAGAGGATTTTTTCCCATCAGGTTCATTGAGGTTCCTCCTAAAAATGAAAGGGGAAACATGATAAAATAATAATGGTCTGACTTTGAGTGTAAAATGGATGAAACTCGGCCGAGCTTTGTGGGTAACTATAGAATCAAGCCGAATTGTAGAAACTTTGAGGAAACATACCCGATACTGCTGCTATTTTGTGGCTGAAATGTGGTGTTTCGATGCTAAATAATCGAAGGAAGGCTCGGGTTGATCATTAGGGAGTGCAGTGGAGCTTATGGAGTAGCAAAATTAGTCATCGGAAACTAAAATCCACCCGGGACAGCACCTGGACGCAACACAACAATAGGTTGCTGCTGTAGATTTGCAAATGGGATTAAATTTTGGGGATGGAGGTGGGGAATGTGGTGGAGGATGATGGGAATGAAGTGCTTTGAGTGGAAGCTATCATGGATGATCAAATTTAGCATAATTAAGGCTCAAGAAAAGAGAAAATCACACGGATGGAAAAAAAACTTGGCTCTTTAAAGTTAAAAGGTTAAACTTCCTCCTCAATACCATTAAAAATAGGGGGATGAGGAATAATAAGATTTTGTGGGTTTTGAAATTTTAGAGTGTTTCTTTCTTTTCTTTTTTTTTTTTAAGAAGAAAAGGGCTTCATTAATGAGGGAGAAATAATTTTATTCCAAACTTTTTCTTTCTTTTTCTCGAAACTCCAAAAAGGAATAATTTAAAAATAATTTAATTCTTGAAGTATGAATTTAAATCCAAATTTGGAATGGAAAGATTTAAGAGAATTTATAGTAGTTGTCCTATTTATCACTTGGTTTTGAAAAAATGCCACATAGTTTTTGTTAAAATGTTCATTTCGATTTTTCCAACTGTGGGTTTAATTTTGACCATCTTATCCTTCTATTTAGTTATTATTTTCAAAATCAAAATAATAATCTCTCTTAGATTCTCATTCTTGTTATATTATCTCTCTTTTCCTACCTTTGCTCTCACCGTCTATCTCACTTTTTAAATATATATTTGAATATAACATAACATAACTAAAAGAGAATAGCACACAAAGTGAGACATGATCAAGGGGTATCGTGAGGGAGACAACGAGAATGGACGAGAATGAGGCAGGTGACAAAGCTGTAAGTAGGGTGGGGAGTGGCGGAGGGTAAAGAACAGAGAGGTCAACAGTATATATCTTGTTCAGGTGGAGTTTTTTTATATTATTGTATTAATTGTGTCACAAAAATAAACATGATGTGTTCACCTTACTTTTCACAATATATGTTCATTTTAATGTTCAGGTATTTGTTCATTTATTCATTGTATTTGTTTTCATCTTCGGTATTTGTATTTTCATTTCTAAAATGATTTTCTTATTCAAATTTTGGTATTTCTATTTCTAAAATGATTTTTTTTAATTTTGTTTTAGATTTTAATTTAATTAATATTTTTTCTTTTAGGTTTGTTAGTAAAATTGTCTTCAAAATATATTTGAATTAAAAAATACAGTTAAGATTCTCAAAATATTTGAATGATTCATTAGAAAAAAATATAGGTATGATTCTCTTATAAAAAATGATAAATAATATATTCATTTAAAAATCATGGAATGGTAATTTCGTACCTAAAAAATTAGTAGAGATTTTCTTATTTTTACGTTGGCCATTTTTCAAAATTGAAAGTTGTATGACATTTTTTTAAATGGCTATATATCTGTGGTTACCCAAGATTTAACTAAAAAATTTATTAATTTTGAATTTTTTTTTTAATTCTAACAAAAGGGAAATCCTTAGGAATTGCTACGCACAAGTTACTGTTAAGAAAAATGACCAAAGTTTTTCTAAATTGCATCTCATGGCCAAATTTGATTTCCTAAAATTTGGGGAGGTGTATAATTCCTTATTTATCCCTCCACACATTTCATGTCCATATTGTCCTTGCAGCCTTTCTCCATTTTACCCATTGACGTTTTAGGTCTCCCACATTCAACAGATCACATGTTCAAACGAAATCCCTAAAATCTCTCTCTACCTACAAAATCTACATAATTCAGAAGATCTTTCCACAAAATTTAAACCACCAAATCTACCTATATCATTCAAATTAGTTTGAAATATTATTAATTTCTTGTTAACAAACATAACTAATTGGTTTGAAGATTCCACTACAATCAACAACTTTAAATATGTTTTCTCTGGAATGTTATTACACAAGGTGCCATTAATCCCCGCCCATTTTCTTGTTACATTTTTTTAGAAATTAAATCAATCAACTTGGGAACACTATGCCATCATTCTTAGCCACGGTTTTACATGATGGAAGTTGGGAGAAGCACGACAATAATCAAGGGTTCAGTACCAGACACTTTTCAATTCCATTTGATTCCACCCTACAACAACTCAGTGAATGTATCTCTAGAGATCTTCATTTACCAAAAGGAAAAAAGATTACACGACTTTCACTGTTCAGAAATGGTTCTGGCAAGTTGATAATTATGAGGCTGTTAGTAGATAGGGGTGTGGCGTGGGTCATATCCCTATTGTTGAATGTCATGTGCAGCGACTACTGCATAGTTGTAGATACCGATCCCGTACATAATACCATATACGGGGTTAGTGAAAGTTCAGACGCCACCCAGAATACAGTTTACCTTAGGGGGAAGAAATTTACTTTCATGGACCCTATTGTTCTTGATTGTACTCACTCTGATTTCACGTTGGAAGAATTATCTGTCTTTCAAAATAAAGAAGAGTTGAAGAAGGCGCTTTATGCTATTGCATTAAAGGGAATTTTTAGTTTAAAACCGTCAAATCCAACAAAAAACAACTGGTTGTGAGGTGCATCGAAGAAACATGCAAGTGGTATTGTCGCTCCTCTCGATATGGCGACGATAAATTATGGATGATTAGAAAACTTGTACTGGATCATACATGTTCGATTGACGCTGTTCATAGTCACCATAAGCAAGAAACAACAACAATGATAAGCGAATGTGTCAAGACAATGTTAAGTATGAACAACGAGAGGCAATATAGTCCACGCGACATAATCGATTATGTTCGGAAGAAACACAAAGTCAATATTAGTTATGACAAAGCCTGGAGAGGAAAAGAGAAGGTCGTTAACTCATTAAGGGGGTCACCGGAACAGTCGTTCGCTCTCATCCCGTCCTTTGCGGGCAGGCTGATCAATAAAAATCCAGGTACAGTATCCGCCTGTACTTACTTTATCTTTAGTCAGTCTATATGTGTATTTACTCTAGGTATTTCTGCAGGGACATACACAACTCACAAGCTTGATGGTGATGGGATGTTTAAATTTTTCTTTATGAGCTTGACAGCATCAATAGATGGATGGAAACACTGTCTTCCAGTTTTTTGGAGTCTTTTCGATTGCCTTCTTCCATAATGGATTCTGACACGGTATTAGTTCTCATCTTCTGCAATGCAACTATTCCCTCCATATTTTTAAAAATAGCACTTTCGAATTTCAATATTATTTTTTATTCATGTTCCACTTTTCTAAATAGATTTTACGGTTTTTTAAATCCATTTTACATTTTGATTCAATCTTAATATTTTTTATTTCAAATTATACATTCAACAAATTTTATCTTATAAATTTTGAAATTTCTAAATCTATATGTTATTTAAAATTTTTGAACTTTATAATTTCCATTCACTATCTTGTTTCTTAAATTTTAGGTGCACTAAAGATTTGTTGAAGGATAGTTTCGTCATAAATTTATAGGGGTAATGGCAGGATAAATTTTTACCTATTTTGATGGGAGGGCAAATTTGTCCACATAAAATCTCGTAGTTCAGCTCTAACTGTCATTTAGCTATTTTCCTGATATCTGATTCTTTTGGCCATTTTTCAAATGAAACTATTTAATTTAGCTATTGCTCTAGTTACCCCAAAACTCAACCTCCTCGAACATGGACCCAAAATACTTTTAAAACAAAGCCCATTTATTAAAAGACGAAAATCTTCTCGGGTTTATGGTTTTTTTAAGGGCAGGCGCTAGAAGCTAGGCAAAAACAAATAATTTTTTCTACATTTTTTTGGCCTCCCGAACTTATAAAATGCATCCCACAACTTGTCTTTGTCTATCTCTCTTCATTTGAACTAAAAGCCAATTGAAACTAAAAAGAATGAGGATGGTAAATTGTCTAGAAAATCTTTTAAAATGAAAATGACAACTCACCTTCCGAAACTTGGAAGCAAACCTAAATTTGTTCTTCCACCCTAAATCTTTCTTTCTAAACTCACTTTCTTAACCAAAATTTTCTTTTCTGATTTTCTAAAAATCTTTTCCATAAA
Source organism: Momordica charantia (assembly GCF_013281855.1). Classification (NCBI taxonomy): domain Eukaryota; kingdom Viridiplantae; phylum Streptophyta; class Magnoliopsida; order Cucurbitales; family Cucurbitaceae; genus Momordica; species Momordica charantia. The sequence continues at coordinate 8,022,426 of NW_028275157.1, read as the reverse complement.
CCAAAAGGGAAATAACATAGCTTATAAAAAAAAATTCTAAATTTCATTCCAAAAAATGGGAAGGAAATATTTTTCAAACTCAATTTTCTGAACTTAAATTTCTCAACCTAACTTTTTTTTCTTTTAAAAAATATTTTCCAAAAACAAAAGAAAAATGTCTAACCTAATTTCACCTACACTACTAAGACAAAAACAAGAACTAAACATCTATTCATGCAAATTAAATAAAGAAAATAAAACATGTAAAATTAAAGGGATAGAAACTCCCATGTAGTGTAGGCTCATTCTCCGCATGTAGGCTCATTTTCTACATGTAGGCTCAAAGTCCAGCTGCAAGGGTGGTGGCATTTGGTTTTCAAGTCCTCCCGACCGTCTCATATGCTTCTAAGATCACTACTCAAATGGTTCCTTCCCAATCAACCATGGAAAATTATTATACTTAATATTCTTAGCTCTATTGGAGGATCCAACAAATTGATCCTCTATAGTGGATCTGTAATTGAAAATTTAGCATAAGAACCCAGTCAAGGCGCCAGGAGGCTCTCATCCAGCTTGTGCCTTTCTTTATGATTTTCTTGAAAAATTCATCTTTCACTACGAAAACGCACGTATTAAAATGTTCAAAAAGTAAAGACTTGAATTTAAATAAGCTTGAAAGTAATGTATAACTTCCCTCCTATAGATTTGACTTTGAAGAACTTTTGGAAGCTTCTGACTTTCAACTCATTTCCTCGAGCTCATTTAGTATCACTTCCACTGCAACCATATCATAGTTTCTCTTCTTTAAAGCCCAAATATGCTTCATCGTCTAGCTTTAGGGGCAGGTTTGATACTGTTCTACATTAGTAGTTAGAAATTGAGATTTCAGTTTCAACATAGAATCCTATCCTCGTACCTCGAGTATCTCCACAATGGTATGATATTGTCCGCTTTGGGCATAGCCCTCACGGCTTTGCTTTTGGTTTCACCCAAAAGGTCTCATACCAATGGAGGTAATTGTCCTCTCTTATATACCCATCATCATTCTCTTCTCTAGCCAATATGGGACTTTGTTTGCAATCACCTTACAAACCCAACATGTTCTCCCACAAGAAATTCAGATGATTTCCCCAATCTTGGTTGTAGGTGTTAGAATAAGGGCTAGAGTTCCATCGGTTCTCTTGTTGACCTACAAAATAAATTGAATTAGGATTAGATGGACAATACAGATATAAATGGTTATTGCCACAATATATAGAAGAAAACTGATTCTCATTAACTATGGGAAAGTTACTTCCTATTGCTTGGTTGTGCTGCAATTTAAACATCGATGAAACTGGAGCATTCCAAGCTGAAAAGGAATCAATCTCAACCACTTTTTGCTAGTTATATGCATAAAAGTAACTTCTCCTATGTTCCGGGCTCTTTTTTTATTTGTCAGTTTCTAAGTTTTTGTTCTCTTCTCAACTAACGAAATGTTCTGTCAATTTCAGGGTCAAAGGACAACATAAATAATTTCATGCCCATACACTAAAAAGCAACCTTTGAGGTTTCATGTAAATAAAAAACTTTTTAAGAACAAAAACAGCAATTACAGAAGCCAATCATAAAAATTAAGAAGTGACTAAAACAAATAGTCCCCTACAACGGTGCCAAAAACTTGTTTGGTATTTTTAATTCGGATTAAATTAGTACAATGTAAGTATACGCCTGTCACAAGTAATAATGGAATTAGTATTTAGAGTATTGATCCACAAGGACTAATGTCGTCTTTTTTTTATTAAAATGATGATGATCAGCGAATTTGCAATTGGTTTAACGGTGAGGAATAACACAAATGTGGTTGGTTTTGATATTTTAAAACTTAATGAGTAAGCTCAGGCCAATTACTTCAAATTATCTTAGAAAACAAGAAATGAGACTAGCTAGGGGCACGTAATTAACATATATTTTATTATTTATTTAAAAAATAATTATTAAATTATTTTGATTGTATGCAATATTTAATATCCATTTTTATTAAAATCCAAGGTTATAAATGTAATCTTAAATAGTATGTAGTTGACATACAAGAAGATCATGTTCAAGTTATAACCTAAATAGTCTATAGTATATGGATAAGATTGGATGTCGTATCATATTAATACTATTGATACGGCCCACTTTGTAAATGTTACAAATTATTTGATCTAAATCATTCCTATTGAGACATGTGAGTGGGGGTATCATATACAATGAATTTGTATAAGACAGAACCGCGAAACTTTTAATATTTCTTTGGGAATCCGTTAAAAGATAAGACAACTATTTCATATGATGATCATTTGTGACTCGATCTTAATCCTGAGCGTTTTATGAATTATTGCCTGTGAGGGCATGTCCTCTGATTTACATGGGTGAGACTGGCTTTTGCAGTCGATTCAATAAGCCTAATATTTTGGGGACTAGACCAAATAGGGAGCTAGGAACATAATTTCACAAAATGAAATTCACTCCTTCCCATTTTAGGGTAAGTAAATGAGTTGTTCCCTTAAGTGCTAATTCCAAGACTTAAATAATGGACCTCACCCTCTCACCGGCCTAAGAGAGACTTAGTTTATGGTTGGATTATAAACATATTGTTTATTAGAGGATCAGTGATACTTAAGGTATAAGATGTAATTACAGGGGTAAGACATACTTTTGACGGAACTGTAATTTAATTCGTGAAGGGTCGACTTGTATGTAGTGATTATATCCATGGACATAACTTGTCGTACAGTGGATAAGAATGCCTCCAGGTACATAATGGAGTAACCTTTGGTTAATGAATGAAAATTAATTATTATCGAGCTTAATTAATTAATTTTGTATCATTGGTAATTATAAATTGTAGGTCCATAAGGTCACCTTGTTAGCTCACACGAACATTAATGGATCAAGTGCCTTGAAAGAAAATTGAATTTGAAATGTTCAAATTCATATTTAATTAGTTAATGTATTTTGATATTTTAAATAATAAAGGGAATATGAATGAATGTATTTGATACATTAAATAGAAAATTATATTTTATTAAAATATACTAATAAAATATTTATTTGAATAAGATTCAAATAATATAAATTTTAATATATGAGATATTAAAAGATTTTATTTGGCTAAAGATCATGCCCTAATTAATGTATTTGATACATTTGAAGGAAAATGATATACTAATAAAATATTTATTTGAATAAGATTTAAATAATATAAAATATATTATTTTATTTAAGGATTCTATCTCTGTATTTCATATATTAAAAGAAAAAATAAATATTTCAGTAATATATGAGATATAGTAATAAGATATTTATTTGAATAGAGGTTCAAATAATATAAAATTTTAAAATATGAGATATTAAAATATATTATGTTATTTAAAGATTCTATATCAATTAATGTATTTGATAAATTATAAGGAAACAAATATTTTTATTAATATATGAGATATACCAATAAGATACTTATTTGAATGAGTATAAAATAATATCAAATTTTTTAATATATGAGATATTAAAGGATTGATCATTAACTCCTATAAATAGGAACCTTTGGTAAGCCAAAGATATACTTTTTTGTGAGAAAATTCTCTCCATAATTTTCCCAAAGCCTTGGAGGAAAAAGTTCCCCTTTCTTTCAAGGAGTTTCCCACCAACCTTGACCCGTTGTGTGGAGCATCAAATTGAGGATTCTACAAAGGTAATTTTCTCAATTTCAATTTCGAACTCATAATTTAGTTCTAAATAGAAATTCAATATCGATCTAAGATTTCTAAATTGTTTAGAAAATCAAAATTCCGCTGCAAAATGAATTGTTCATTCCTATAGTTCCCTTGTTTAAAAATCGGTTCTACTTCACAATTTTATTATGTCTAAGAGATTTTGAAGGCCTAAACTCACTCCTAATATGTTTATTAGAAAAGGGAATTTAGCTTAATAAAAACCACCTGTAACCTTAGGTCAACGTCCTATATCAGCTACTCGGATGAAACCTTTATGTCTGAAGTTTTTCTCTCCAAAGTAAAATCAAATAAGTTGTAAAAATAACTCAACTCTTTCAATATTGAAGCTTTGTTTAAATCATTAATAGGCCAAATTAAATTCTTAATTTTATAAAACAACTTTAAGTGATAAAAGAAGTGAGAAAACACATTTTGTCTTGCTGTCTTTTTAAAAACTTAGCTAATTATTCATGATCGAGCTAGGAAAAATAAATTTAGCGTTGATAAAGGAAAAATAGAATTGAACAAAGTTTAATTTCAAATACATAATTTTAGGATGAATAAAATAATAAGCTGTAGAGTTGAGGAAGAAGTAGTTTGAGTGAACATATCACATTCTCTTCCAAGGTTTGGGGAGCAATACTCATTCAATTCCACAAAAATTGTGTGATTACAAAAACCTCTCCACGTGACTAGAAGGAGGAATGAACCAAACAGAATAATTTGCTGGAAGTTTTATAAAGGCAGTTCAAACTTACATAGCAAAAGTAACAAGCAGGAAATTTTATAAAAACTAAGCAAAGCTTTAAAAGAACTAATTTAAAAACAAAAAACAAGAGTAAAAACTAAAGTGACACTAAACTTGGATGAGTAAATAATTAGTAAGTTCTCAAATGATCACTTTGGATGATGAATTGAGTGATATAGGGAACACCAACACAAAGGTTGTTGAGAAATTTGTAGTGAACCAATGCTTTAAAATCTCTGACCGTTTAGTTTTTGAATAGGCTTCTTCCCATGCATGGATGAAATGAGGTATACGTAATTTCCATCATAAATCATCTCTAAATGATATAAAAATGTGATTTGACATGTATAACCCAAGATAAAACATAATGAATGATTTTGGGTATCAAACTAAGCTCAAGCACTACTTCTAATCATAAAGTAACATAAAATAACACTATCGAGCTTCTTTTTACCCTTGTAAACAAGGGAAATCACTCGTTCATGCTCTCTTAACATTCAGCAACTTCGTCTCTTTCTCTTCTGATAAGTTTGCAGCAATAATAATGGTTAAGGTTTCTGATTTTCCTAGGTATGCTTATTCCAAATGTTGGGGCAATGCCTTCAATTACAGATTTGGTGATTCTTCAATAGATGGTTTCGGCTGCTTGGATACCCCATCCTCTAGGTCTAGTGATTAAAAAATTATCTTCAATGACCGCTCTCACTAGTTGTCACTCCCTTATTTCTTTGTTACCCATGTTGGCATTTTTTTGATTTAAAGCTTCTCCATCTTGGCTGTGCTCGTTCAACACTTTTAGCCTCAGCTCATCCACAACAGATCATTAGAGTGTACAACCAATAATTCTTCTGTATCAATAAGGTACCTTGTAGAATCAAACACAGAAAATGTAACCTCCTAATCTTGCACCATCATTGTCTGTAGGGAAAATGAACTTATCTACTAAAGCTTTCCCTGTTGCAAGAAAATGCCTTCCTAAAATAATAGGAACTTCCTTATCAGGCTCATAATCTAAATTATAAAATCAGCAGGAAAAATTAACTTATCTACTTGTCCAAGTACATCCTCTATCTTTTCCTTTGGGTGCATTGTAACTCTACCTGCAAGTTGTAGCATGACAGTTGGTCAAGCTTCTCCCATTCCTAACTCCTTATATACCGGCAATGACATCATATTGATGTTGGCACCTAGGTTACAAAGTGCTTGTCCCACATTTTGACCTCTTATGGAAACTGGAATTGTGAAACTCTCTTAGTCTTTCATTTTTCTAAAGTAGATTACTGATTAGAATGGTGTGGCACTCTTTGGTAAAGGCCACTGTCGCTTTTGATCAATGCAGCTTGGCTTTGAACAGTAGTATCATTTTTTACTATGTACGCCTTGATTAGACTCTCCAACGAATTCAATGTACTCACGAGTTGTTTAACATGTTTCTAATTATCAGATCTAAAAAATCCAGGGGAAATTTCCTTTTGGTTGAAATGCTAGAGCATTGAATGGTCCTAAATGTGCTTAGCTACATTGGTTTTCTCCCTATCTGAAGTTAGGACTATGTTGCCTCCATCCATGGTTACAAGTATTTGAATAAGTTGTTTGTAGAATTCCCAGATAAAACACGAAGATTGTATTTTCTAGACAATAATCATAGTGGTGCTCACCTCCATAGTACGAAAAAGATTTTTCCTAAACATTATTGATGTTAGCCTTAGCATTCAATGTTCCAATAGTGGACATAGTCTTCATCATCATATTTGTTAAACTTAGAATCTTGAATACATCATCATCTTGCAGTTCTTTGTAGTTGAACCTGAATCATACTACTGATGATTATTCAATGAAATTCGTTCAAGAATGTTGAAAGCATCATTATAAGACTTTGTTAATAATACACCATTTTCGGACAGATCAACCACCGATCTTGTTGCTCTTTAAGCCCATAATAATGTCTCCATTTGGACACACCTTGGCAGACCAATGTGTGGGCATTTTTGTTGGTGTGCCTTGAGGACTCGCTCACAGTTTCTCCAACAAACGGTTTAAAATAGTTAGTATCACTTTGAAACTTTGCATTTTTTGCTTGGAGGGTAGTACTTCATAAGAAAATTTTAATTTTCTGCTAGATCATTTCACATTGTTATTGACTCGGATGCAAAGAATTTAACCATGTCTGTGCGCCATCCCTCAATGAATAAGAGAATAATTTCAATCACATTACTTCTTTAGGTACACCTTGTATTTTAAATGAGTCGCTCATCTCCAAGAAATACTTTGAAGATGGATGTCTCTGGATGCATGTCCATTAAATTATCCTGCGGTCTGAAGCATCTAGAACATCACACGTTTCAGCTCAAACCTTTTAGCTTCAATTTCAGGCTCTACAATAACATAATTAAAATTGTAAAATGCTGGAGCCGCAAATTCTCTGATTGCTCTATCATTGTCATCAACTAACAAGACAACATTTAGAGGAGGGGTTGGGATTGCTCCAGCAACTTCTTCCTCATTTATTTCATCAACTACCATGTTAGGAATTTGCAGGTTTGGAGGCTGCACTACATTTCTTCTTCTGTAGCTCACTATCTTCTCTGTTCTTGTTGTCCCAGATGAAATGTTCTCTCAATCTCGTTATTTAGCAAGTATTTCAGTCCTTATAAATGGTTCATTTGCCTACAAGGTTCGCCAAGTGACAGTTAGTTTCATATTCTAAATCAAAATAATTTAGTGAAAATCAATCAGCCCCAGCAATGGCACAATTTGACGAAAATAAAAAACAAGTGCACGCATAAAATCGGTTGTAGTAATGAAAACAAGGCCATATCCATAGAGATGCTAACACTTCAAAATATTCTTAAGAATACAAAAGAACAAACATAATAATAAACTCTGAAATGGTGCTGCATTTAACAACTAATAAACAAGCAAGTAAAAACAACTTAAAAAATAAAATGTTATTAATAGACATAGGACAAATGATACGAAAACAAGAAGAATGGTAACAGTAAGGGGGAAACAAGGGGGGAGATTGATTGTGCTTTTGTTCACTGATTCCAATAAATGCTCTAGCATTGACTTCAAATTGATGCTAAAACAGACAGGTTTCCTTTCGAAACACCTAGATGACAATTGTTCACAACTTCCGTTGCTCATTGCTATAATTGAGCAGTATAAGTAGTTTATAAGCAATGTTGAGTGAATCTCATTCCTAAGTGCAAGCCGTCTGAAAATGGTCCAACAAATTCAAAGAGTTAAGGAATGCAAAACAAACTCCACCTAACAACTTTTTTTAATGTAAACTAAATTTTGAAAATTAAATTTGCTCACGTAATTATTAACCTAACTTGTTCACAACCAAAATAGTTCATACTTATAAAACTAGTAAATTTAATTAAACAACCAACATCAACATACTCACAATCAAATTAACAAGTTCGCAATTGTATACACCCTATTTGGTCTGACTCTCTTTTGTTAAATTTATTATTATTATTATTATTATTATTATTATTATTATTATTATTATTTAGTTAGCTTTTACTTTTGGATTTGGTTACAAAATCGAAGTTTATTTTACTATTGTTTTAAGGTAAAGTTTAACTTAATTATTCTGGTTAAAAAAGGGTTAATATTTGGTTTAAATAATTTGGTTGAAAATGATTTATTTTCATAAATAAAAAGGTTTTTTTAAATATAGCTGTTTGATTTTTTCCTCTACCAACGTGGCTTTCTTTCCTAGTTTTCTCTAGATTTCGTTTAACTCTTCCATATTCAATGTGGCTTTCTTTCCATGGTTTTCTCTAGATCTCGTTTGACTCTTCCCTCTTACCATTATCAATTTTGTGTATTTAAGAGGGACGTTGCACAGAGCAGAAGGGGAAAAAAAATAGACACACGGATACAAAGGGCAAGTATAGAGAAAGAGTCAGAAGAAAGCTGTGGAGAAGTGAGATTTAAAAAACCCAATTTTTTTCCCTCTTTTTCTTCATTACTCAAAACCCACTTTTCTTTTCCTTTTTCATCTCCTTCTCTCTCTAAAACTCATTATCTTCATCCATCTTCTACCCTATTCCCATTCTAACAAAGTCTTTTTCCTATTCTACTTTCTCGTCACAAAGTTCAGTATCAATCCAACAAATCGTGAACCAGCAGTACCCAATGGCGACAGTCACAAATCCGGCACGAACATACCCACTGTTATCTTTTCTTCTTTCTTTTTTTTAGAAAATATATGTTTAAATTTTTGCATATAAATAAAGATTTTGCAATAAAATCTTTAAAATAAAGAGAGATTTTTTTACTTTTCCTTTTAAAGTAATTTAAAAGGTTGTTTTTTCAAAAAAAAAAATAAGAGATTTTGCTTCAAAAATGGTTTTTCTAAATAAATTTCTTTTAAAAAAAAGAGTAAAAGATTTTTTTAAAATAATTTTGTTTTAAAAGCCAAAATGGGTTTTATTTATTTTTGTTTCTTTATGGGTGTAGAACCAAAAAATTTGGGTCAATCATAAACGGCCACGTCATTATCTATTTTATTTAGGGATTAATTATATATTAACCCTAAATTAAAATTAAAGATAATTTGACAATTAAAATATGTAATTGGGTCGTATTGGGCTTGGAATCGATTTGGTTCACAATTTTGGCCCAAAACCCAATTTACCATGAAATAAAGTGGATTAATATTTAAATTTAAATAAATCCATTTAAAGGATTGGGCTTGGCCCAAAATTACCCAAGCCCAATGGCCCACCAAAGCCTATGTAAACCTCTATAAATAGAGGGGATCTCATTCATTTTAAGGGGGTTCAGAATTTCCGAATTGGGAGAATCCACACCAAATTGAAGACTCTCTTGAAGACTTGGAAACTTTCGAATAACATATAACTTCGATCCAAATTCAAGAACATATATCTTCGCATCAAGTTCGAGAGAAAGAATCAGAGGAGAAAGATTAGAGATTTGAATCCACTATACAATTCATACAAACAATATAAAAGTTCAACTCCACGAACTATAATTTCTCCGGAAATTTCGTGTGAACAATGGGAAAATAAATAAAAATTTATTTTAAATTAGAAGAAGAAGAATTTCATTTTTTTTTATTTTTTTTATCTTAAAGGTGCAATTTAGAGTGCTTCTTAAATCTACCATTTAAAAAAAAACTTATTTTATACCTAAAGGAATAAAATCTTTTAAAATAAGTTTGTTAATTATAGTTTTTGGAAAGAATCTCAGCAAATAAATTTGTTTTAAGTAAATTTGATTTATTTTGTTAACTTTTGAAATAAAAATCTTTCTTTTAAAGAATCTCTTTAATTTCTAAATAAATAAAAAGTTGTTTTAATTTTTTTGTTTTAATTTAACAAAATTCATAATTTTTTTTTAGTTTTAAAAAATAAATTAAAAGTTTTGTTTTCGTAAAAGAAAAAAATATTTGCGTTTTAGGGTGTTTGCAAGTGGTTAGATACTTGTGTTTTAATATATATGTCTCAAAATAAAATTATTTGATTATTATTTTTGTTATCATTGTTTTTACTAAATAATTATTTTAAATAAAAGATTTCGTTTAAATTTTTTTTAAACAAAGTCTCCTACTCGGGCTTTACCCTTAGGATTATATCGGAGACTGAGTAATGTGACCTTCGTGGAATTTTGGTTCCCGTGCAGGCGCATGAAATTCTCCACTCAAATCAAGCATACTGCCAAAGCATATGGAAAATTTGAGGGTCATTATCTCTAGGATGCATTACTACATAACTTCACACCATATTCATATTACATTTTATGTGGGTTGTTATATCGTTCATGGCATATTGTTTTTTAATAAAAATTAGGGCTGATTTAAAGTTTTAATAATAAGGTTTTAAAATTAACCATTTTTAAAAATAAAAAATAAAAAAATAAAAAAAATCATTTACCTTTTATTTACTCCCATTTGTTCATTATTTATTTGTTATCGACATGCATACATCACATTTATTTTACTTTTTTTTAGTCACATATTTAGTCTACTTTAAATGAATTTAGAAGCGTTGCCCAAAGGGATTTTAAACGTCCCTGTGTAGGCCCACCAAAGACTTTCAAATTCATTCATTTTCGATCCAAAACTTAGGAGTTAAATCTTAACCCTAGAATTAAATGTCATGTATATTCATGTCTCTCTCTTAGGGTGAGCTAGAGTCTAACATTGCATTTACATGCACTAATAATTGCATGAAATATTGTTTCAAAAAATAAATAATTGCATGAAATATGTATCATATCATTAGGGCACTTTGTAGCACATTTAAATAAGTTTTTTTTCCTTTCAGGAAGGAAACTTAAACTAAAAAAAACTCTATCATAAACTTGATGAGATCTTAATCCCGTAGCGGAAACGACAATCTTGTTCTTGAATTTTCAAGAACAAAAATCACAATTCAAAAATGGAAAAATAGAGAAAAAGACTACTCACTTTTTGAAAAACTGTTCTTCAAGGAGTTACCAACGAACACTAATTTGTTTCAGCTCCACCGATCTTCCCGCTATCCTCTGGGAACGAAGATCTTGCTTGTGGGAGCAAAGATTGGAAGCCAAGGGAATTGAGAGAGAGAGCTTGAGTTGAGAGAATTGCAACAAAAACTTGTTCTGTTTTTTTTTTTTTATGCATAACCTTTCTGCAAAAACTGAATTGACGTGGGGAGTTACCCCACGTCATAACACAACCCCCCACTCCCCTACAATTAAGTAAGGGAGTGATTAATATTAATCTTAATTAATAAAAAATAATTATTAATTATATTAATATTAATAACTAATAATTAATATATATATAACTAATTAATCTTATTAATTAATTAATATTAAATTATTAATTAGTAATCTAATTAACAATTAATTATTTATTTATATATTAAAATAAATAATTAACACCTAATTATTTATTCTCAAAATAGAATCATATTCTAAAGCAATTCTCTCGTATAACCTATAGTTTTAATGTACATCTTATGCACATTATTTTTTTTAACCTATAGTTTTAATATGAATCATATTCATATTGATTTTTATTTGAATCTCATTCAAAAAATTTCTCTCATAATATATAGTTTCAATTTAGAATGAACCATATATAATGTATCAATATACATATATAATCCCTTGAGCAATTTGAACATTTCAAATTTTTCCAAAAAACTTGATCCTTATTTTACCCGTTGTGAGCTAGCAAGGGGACCTAATGGACCTGCAGATCAGAAGCTCCAATGATGCGAGATTAATCGGTCAAACTCATTGACCGAGTTAACCAACATTTGTTGACTACGGGTCACTCCACTAAAGACTCGTAGTGTACTCTTCTCACTGTAGAATATTTTTCGTGTCCAAGGATATACGACCATTAATGGCAAGTCAATCCTTCACGAGTGCTCGTAACTCAAGCAGGGTCAAATTACCATTTTACCCCTAAGTTACATCTTACTCCTTAAATACCACTGCTCCTCCAATGAACAACCCAGTTATGGTCCAACCAATAACCGAATGTCCCTCTCGAGCTAGTGAGAGGGTGAGGCCCCTTATTCAAGTCCCGGAGTCAGCATTTAAGAGAACACTCATTTACTCTCCAAAAGCCGAGGAAGAGTGAATTCCATCTCATGAAGTTATGTTCCCAACTTCTCACTCGGTCTCGTCCCCAAAATGGTAGGAATATTGAGTTGGAAACTCGGGCCACTCTCACCCATACAGATCAACGGACGAGCCCTTACAGGCAGTAGTCCATAACCCACTCAGAATTGAGAATGAGTTGCCTGGTCATCCTATGAAATATCAATCTGTTAGTCAAAAGCGTTACATCTAAAGATCGGTTATTTCGTGATCCGATCTTATAAAAACTCATTGTATAGGATACCCCCACTCGCATGTCTCCACACGAACGACCTGAACCAGGCGGTCTATAACATTTACAATGTGGGTCGTATCCATAGTGTTGCTAGGATAAGGTACCTAGCCTTATCCATACACTATAGACCTTTTTGGTTATTTCCGGGATATTATCCACTTGTATATCGAGGGTATATCAAATATATATCTAGTATATATACTGTCCCGGTTACATTATAATAACCTTGGATGTTTAGTTTATTGGATTAAGGCAATGCAATGCTATGAATTCAACAACAAGTTGATTGAATAAAACTTTATTGAATATAAATTTGTTTTTACATAAATACAAATTACGAGTTTAGGGCAACACACCCAACAAAACTAAAAGAATATATCTTGCATGCATCATTCTGCATGTCGATAGCATAAATTAAACATAAAAAAAACGAAAACATTCGTCGTTCCTATGCATCATTTCACATGTTCGTAATAATTTCAAAAAAAAAATCTCTAATTTGTGATCCAACATTTGCATCACATTGTCTCATGCATATCAATTTCTATCTTAAAAAAAGAATCAAAATCTGTGCATTCTCTACTACATCATAATTAACACAAACTTTTAGAAAAAATAGCTCAACAACCACATATTTACTATTCTTTATATACAAGGTACATAAAGCAGCATAACATGGGAGAACTTAATGCTAAGCTAAAGAAAATTAGAGACGAAATCCACGAACGTGTCATGGATGACTTGAATGCTGAGATAAAGAAAATAAGAGACGAGATTCAAGAACAGGTCATGGAGGTGTAGAATGTAGAGTTAAAGAAGATAAGACAAGACATCAATAAAATTTAGGGGCAAATTACGGAAATTTTCAATATCTTAAAGAATACTGTTACAGTTGTGGGCATTTCTCCTAACAATTTAATTGAACTTCATAATAATTCATCACCTAGGGACGACCCAACTCTCTATCAACCAATGGAGAGCTTCCCCCAGCATAATTCGTCACATGAAGCTCAGCTTTCCAAGAAAGACCAACAAGTTCCTACAATCTGTCAGGCTAAATTTACATTCCAAAATTGACAAACAATCATAGTAGTCGGAGACAACTAAAGCGAGAGAGCTTTCATTCGATCCCAATATCCTATACCGAGTTGTTATCCCAATTATCTCAAAGTCATTTATTAGCTCCGGTACCCATAGAACCATTGCAACCACCTTATCCATAAAGTGATATGACCTGCAAGTTTGCTGTAATTACCATGCAGGAGCTGTAGGTCATTCACTGAGAAGTGTACTTCACTGAAACATAAAGTGCAAGTTCTAATCAATGCAGGATGGCTTAGGTTTTCAAAGGAAGATGGTCCACACATGAAGCACTAAAACCATGAGTTCACGAGACTATGGAAACCAATGTGGATCTAATATTTTCCCATTATTAATAAAGTCTATTTCTTATTTGAAGTCATCTTTGAGATTGCTTACTAATGTTAAAACGACAATGAAGTTTTATTCATCCATGATTTAGCTAAGTACTTGTAAAAAAGAATGTGAGTGTGGAAATTGAGCTATTTTTCTTTAAAAAAAATTAAAGTCATACATTCATTCATGCATCACCCGTATCATGTCATTGGTTGAAAAACAAAAAATATATATATTTTTTCTTTGAAAATGCTCTCGATAAAAAGAAAATTACATGTTTTGGAATTTCTCAATAATAATTTTAATATGGTCTACTCTTATCATTCTTATTAGTTGAGACTTTAGCAAAAATCAAACCAACCATAGTAAGTTACTTGGAGGAAACAAAAAAAAAAGTGAAAAAATAATTAAAAAAAGTTGTGAAAAAAGAAATAAAAGATGAAAAATAAATGGAAAAAAAAAAAAGATGAAGGCCTTCAATATTCTCAATGAGATATAAACTTGATCAACATTTCACTTCTCTTTCTTAAAGGTTTTTTTTCCCAAGTTTTGTTGTCGGGCTAATTCCTTAATTCTAAGTAACTTTATTTTAGTCTTCCTATTTCTTCTCATGTGCAAACTATTAAACCACTAAATTTCCATGATGGGGCAAGCATGCCTATTGAGGTGAGAATCCAAAATTACTCACTCCCTATAAAACCGTAGCCTAGCTTGCTTTGAGCCTAATCTACCTTGAGTATAGCCTACCGATATATGGCAAATATAGTCCACATTGAGAGTTGACCGTTTACTACAAAAAATCATTTGTTCAGTCCGTCACATACAATTTTTGTGATGAATATCAATATTTATCTACTTACCATAAAAGCCTTTTGCCAAGCTTGCCACATCTAATTGTGTGGTAAATTTTCAAAATTATCCACCTAGTATTACTCCGGGAACTTTGAAGGTAATAAAATAACATTGGACTCTTATGATTTACTACTTCATGAATTGGTACTTGTAGTTGCACAAATATTTCCATATTTTGACTTCTCTTATTCATATCTAAAATTTTCTTCCCAAGTCTATCTCATCTTAATCATTTGTCTACTTCTTTCGTTTGAGTAAAAAGTGATTCCAAGACTGAGGATAGTAATTTTGAGAATTGGGAAGCTAGTGATCTAAGAAATAGTCTCAAGATATAATCTCTTTTGATGAGTTTTGCTTGGAAACAATTTTATCATGGTACTGGGGCAGTAAAGAATGGAACAACGACCAAAGTTGCGAAGGGTGACTTATGCATGATCGATGTTTTATATGTGGTTGCACCATATTTTGTTTGTAAAAAGAATATGTCTGGCAAAAAATAATAATAAAAAAGAAGGAAAAAAGAAAAAAAAAAGAAAGAGAAAGAGAAAGAGAAAAGAAAAAGTGAATTTCTAAAGCCATGACAATTATTTAGTTCAATGACTGAGGCATTTAACATAGATCGACGACATCAGTTTCGAAGGCTTCAAGATCCTTTTTACAAATCTTCAAACTGGGGCACAGTCAAGCAATGTTACATCGGGACAAATTTGTAATTGCATTATACAAAGCTTTGAGACAAAAGTCATCTTCAGACTGAGATTATGTTACATTTCTCTTCGCACAAAATCTTTCAATTTTTGAGAAATCTTCAACATTCATAAAGTGTACTCTACAACATCCATAAATAGCTACACTTTGAGAAAAAGAGAGGTCATTTGCATTCAAAAGTGAACTGAATCAACTGCACGTCAAAGCTAAGACTAAAAAGTAGATCTTTACATTCAAAGTGGACCACAACAACATTTTCATGAAAAATACCATGCGGCTAGAAAGATGATTTCATCAAATGTCTCCACCTAAGCTTAAAGAAGAAGCGAGGTAGATGAGATGAACTCTTGAGGAGTTACACAACCAATTTTCAAAGTTATTTGTTGAAAGAAATTGAATCACTGCTACTCTTCTATTCATTTGATAATAATCTCTTACCCAAAGCTTCAGTAAAAAAAAAAAAAATCAATCTCTTATAATTCCAGAGATTTGACAAAATATCCATGAACTCTTGGTTTCCTTTTCTTTAAAAAGGAAATCTGCTGACTTTTATTCTTCGTCAAACTTTATTGCAAAATCATGATTTCCATCCTCGTTTGTTCATAAAGCGATATTCATTTTCTTGTATCCATCATTCTTGTCAGTTACAAGGCCAAGGTTATGAAGCAGTATAATCAATCAAGATGAACAATGCTATGAATTACTTTTAATAATTCTCTAAACTGGCACATGAGATACATATAAAAAAGAAACACCCACCAAACCTGATAGGATTGAGAAATTATCTTGATGTATATATCTCTTATCAAGTGAAGACATTCATTAAAAAAACAAAAAAACAAAAAAGAAAAGAAAAGGAAAAAGACGAATAGTTGACAGGTTTCCTCCAATGTTGACGTTATTTTTTTTTTCATTTGATTCTTTGCTAAATATTTGCTAATAAGAAGGATGAGAGTAGACAAAGGACAATATCTTTACCAAATATGAAAAAAAATTCTCTCGACCATATTTTCACAAATCATGTATTCACATCACTTGCATATATATTCTTCAAAAAAATAAATCGTTTTCAAATCATGGTTAAATATTGAAAATATGATTATCACACATTCATTTAGCACTAGCATATGCGCTATGCATTCGGAGTTACATTCATTAGTTGTGTCCAAGTAAATATGGACATCATGCATAAATATGCATTGTGCATTCATAGTCACATTCCATTATTTGAGCTAAAACAAATATAGGTATCATGCATACATATTGCATCCATCTAGCTTTCAGTAGGCATATACATTATTGCATCATGTATTGAAGGTCAAATTTGTTGGTTAAGTTAAATAAGAAATAGATCATATGCTGTCACACATTATCAAGTGATAAAAAAATAAATGCAAAATAAAATGGAGCATCATTTGTCATTCATGACATTAGGGGAATACACATTTGTAGATGCACCCATCTATCATAAGATAGTTGCACCAGAGGTTGTCCAGTAGCTTCCCGTGGAGCCTCCTATAGATCTCTTTAGCTTTTCCTCTGCCTTTAGAGTTAGAGCTAGTTGATAGGCCGCACTCAATTGTCAGCGATAGGGTACCCAATCTTCATTAGTTATTTCTGGTAGGAGCTCTTTCGTTTACAAGGGGACGCAATTTAATATGAGTACAGCTTTCCGCCGCCTTCATTCATATCCCATACTTTATGATCTCTAGGCATTCCAGTTGTTAACTCCTCACGCCGTTGCAGCCGTTTCTAGGATCGACTGACACCTCACCTGCACAGGTACATACGTAGTGTAGTGTCAATTGCCAGGATGAATTGGTTTGGTCTGACCTTTCGCTCGGATATCAGACTCCCGCTACGATAAGTACTGGATACTTCCATTGGAAGTTCGCGTTTGCATGAACACGTGATTTTTGATAGTCTTATCGTCATGCGTCAAGTTCATATCTCATGCACTTAGCAAGTTTAAAAGAATCTCTAAATCCTACAATTAGGTAAAGAGCTTTCAAGTAAATCAAATCACTTCAGTTTTATGGGAAATTGCATTTTAATCTTTTCTGGTTAAATCGAACCCGACACAAGATCGAGGTCTGGGCCCACGAAAAGCGTATGTCCAGTGCTTTTTTATGGTTACATCGAACCTCATCAAAGATCGTGGTCGAAGCCTGTGTCAAGTCAGGTCCGTTGCCTTTTAATTTCCTGTTGGTTAAATCAAACCTGATCCAAGTTGAAGTCGAAACATGTGTTAAAGCCAGGTATGTTGCATCTATCATTCGGTTAAATCAAACCCGATCCAAGTCGAGGTCGAAGCCTATTGTTAAAGCCAGGTCCATTGCATTTATCATTTGGTTAAATCGAACCAGATCCAAGTCGAGGTCGAAGCCTGTGTTAAAATCAGGTCCCTTGCATTTTATTATTCGGTTAAATCAAACCTGATCCAAGTCGAGGTCAAAGTTTGTGTTAAAGCTAGGTCCGTTGCATTATTCTTTTGGTTAAAAATCGAACTCGATCCAAGTCGAGGTCGAAACTTGTGTTAAAGCTAGGTCCATTGCATTTTATCATTCGGTTAAATCGAACCCAATCCAAGTCGAGGTCGAAGCTTGTGTTAAAGCCAGGTCAGTTGCATTTTATCTTCGGTTAAATCGAATCCAATCCAAGTCGAGGTCGAAGTCTGTGTTAAAGCCAGGTTCGTTGCATTTTATCATTTGGTTAAATCGAATCCAATCCAAGTTGAGGTCGAAGCATGTGTTAAAGCCAGGTCCTTTGCATTTTATCTTTCGGTTAAATCGAACTTGATCCAAGTTGAGGTCGAAGCTTGTGTTAAAGCCAAGTCCGTTGTATTTCTAATTCTGTTAAATCGAATCCCATCCAAGTCGAGGTTGAAGACTGTGTTAAAGCCAGGTCCGTTGAATCTTATTAGTCGGTTAAATCGAACCTGATCCAAGTCGAGGTCGAAGCCTGTGTTAAAGCTAGGTCCATTGCATTTTATCTTTCGGTTAAATCGAATATGATCCAAGTCGAGGTCGAAGCCTATTGTTAAAGCCAGGTCTATTGCATTATATCATTCGGTCAAATCGAACCCGATCCAAGTCGAGGTCGAAACTTGTATTAAAGCTAGGTCCGTTGCATTTATCATTCGGTTAAATCGAATCCGATCCAAGACGAGGCCGAAGCCTATGTTAAAGTCATGTCCATTACATTATCTTTCGGTTAAATCGAACCTGATCTAAGATTGAGGTCAAAGCTTGTGTTAAAGCTTGGTTCGTTGCGTTTATCTTTCGGTTAAATCGAACCCGATCCAAGATCAAGGTCAAAGCCTGTGTCAAGTACAGGTCCTTTGCATGCTGAGAATTGCCTAGTGTCAAGCTGGATCCATCTCTATCTTACCTTGTCTGAATAAATTTTTCACCTTCCCAATACTTTGTCTTTTTGTCTTTGTCTACCCTTTTAGTTCTGCAAGGATACATAAAGGGGGCAAGCTGTAGAACCGGCTCTCTTTTGTTAAATTTATTATTATTATTATTATTATTATTATTTAGTTAGTTTTTATTTTTGGTTTTGGTTAGAAAATCTAAGTTTACTTTACTATTGTTTTAAGGTAAAGTTTAACTTAAGTAATCTTGTTAACAAAAGGGTTAAGATTTGGTTTAAATAATTTGGTTCGATTTGTTTTTATTATTATAAAAATGGTTTATTTTCATAAACAAAAAGATTTTTTCTTAAATATAGCTGTTTGATTTTTTTCCCCGAGAGCAAGCATAGAGGGAGAGCTAGAAGAAAGCTGTGGAGAGGTGAGATTTAAAAAACCCAATTTTTTTTCCTCTTTTCACTTCTCAAAACACATTTTTCTTTTCCTTTTTCATTTCCTTCTCCCTCTAAAACTCACTATCTTCCTCTATCTCTACCCTATTCCCACTCTAACAAAGTCTCTTTTCTCTTCTAATTTCTCTTCACAAAGTTCGGCACCAATCCGACAAACCGCAAACCAGCAATACCCAACGGTGACATTGACAAAGCTGGCACGAACACAACAAAGACAAGCGGTATAAAAAGTACCTACGGTTATCTTTTCTCCTGTTTTTTTTTTCTTTAAGAAAATATATATTTAAATTTTGGCATATAAATAAAGATTTTGCAATAAAATCTTTAAAATAAAGAGAGTTTTTTTTCTTTTCCTTTTAAAGTAATTTAAAAGGTTTTTTTTAAATAAAAGATTTTGCTTCAAATATAGTTTTTCTCAATAAATTCCTTAAAAAAATGTAAAATATTTTTTAAAATAATTTTGTTTTAAAAGTCAAGATGGGTTTTATTTCTTTTTCTTTCTTTTTTTTCCTTATTAGAAAATTAATAAAAAAAATTTTTAATTAGAAGGAGAAGAGTTTTGTTTTTTTTTTTTATTTTTTTGTTTTAAAGGTGAAATTTTGAGAGCTTTTTAAATCTATCATTTTTTTTACAAAAAAAAAACTTATTTTATAAATAAAGGAATAAAATCTTTTAAAATAAGTTTGTTAATTATAGTTTTTGGAAAGAATCTCAACAAATAAATTTGTTTCAAGTAAATTTGATTTATTTTGTTAAATTTTGAAATAAAAATCTTTTTTTTTAAAGAATCTCTTTAATTTCGAAATAAATAAAAGGTTGTTTTTATTTTTTTGTTTTAATTTAACAAAAATCGTAAGTTTTTTTTTTAATTTCAAAAAATAAATTAAAAGTTTTGTTTTTGTAAAGGAAAAAAATGTTTGCATCTTAGTGTGTTTGCATAGTGGTTTGCATAGTGTTTTCGTAAGATGTTTGAGTATCAACGCTCATGTCATAAGTTAAAGTCTCAATGTGCCCTAAAATAAAATTATTATTTATTTATTATTTTCTTTATTAAATAATTATTTCAAAAACTCCAATGACGGGAATTAGAACCTTCCAATATTCTGAGATGTTAAAATTTTTCTAATGGCCTTCGTGCCACTCATATCTATTAATTCATACCTTATTACAAAATGTGAATTAATATAATATGAGATATTTAAATAAAAGCACAAAAAATATTTTCTTTTGGACCAAATAATATAATATGATAATTTATGACAAAATATGGTACCGTTTTCAAACGGATGTTGTAGGGTGCTAACACCTTCCCTACGCTCAGTCGACTCCCAAACCAACAATCTATTTTTCGTAAACTTGTTTTTTTAAATAGGTGACCAATCACACTTCGTAGATGATTGTTGGCAACTCTAAACTATTATCTCGAAAGAGACTCTTCAGGAGATTAAGTCGGCTGTTCCGCGTCGCAATGACGTTGCGACAGCAATCAAACCAGCATGCTCCCAACTAAAATAATTCATACTAGCCAGGGAACTTAGGCTCACCAAACAAACATAACATTTTATTAATATATTTATATTATTTAGTATAATACAAAGTGTTTCAAAGTTGCCTTGGCCTACTATGGATCTGTCCTTACATCTAGAGTACAAAAGGGATTACAATTGTTAATAGGTATTAATAAAAGCCAATTGCTTGCACCCAAAAAAGTTAGTAAATAAATAAAAGTCAAATTGTTTTTAATATTTTCAAAAACTGGTCTAAACGAAAGCTATTTAAACCGAAAATATAGGTAATAAGCCCACTCTATATAAATAAATAGCTTTAAAATATTTTTTAAATTTAAAAATTTCAATTATATATGGTAATTATTTTATGTACTATCCTCTCGTTAATATACTAAATTAATACGTCAACTTGAGCTTGTTTACGGTATACATAAATCGATCAAAAAAATCGAAGTTTCGATCTCCACGCCTACATGTTAAACTAAAAATAAAGGCTCATTAATAAGGGTATATTTGGTAGAGAATTCGGGTCCTATTTCTTGTTTTCACGTCTATTGAATGAAACGAATTCAATAAATATTTGTTTGGTACCGTTGTTTTTTAAAACTGTTTTCGAATTCTATAATCAAATAATAGAAATTTTGAAAACAACTTTTTCATGTTTTTAGTGTTTTCATATTTTGGATCCAAAAGATTAAAATACAGCGTTATATTTAAAAAAATAAAAACTTTGATTAATACACTATTTCATGTTATAAACTCATTTTATTTTTGTTAAAGTTAAAACATGTAGAATATAATATATTATAAATTATATAATATTGTAAAATACTAATTCTAACCAAATTTATAACATTTATGTTAAAAAATTAATTAATAATATTTTTTATTAAACTAAATATTTAGCTGATAAGTAATGACTTACCAATATATTATAAAACATCTCCGAGTTTGTTTCTTTTAAATTGAGATTAAATTTTGAAATATTTTAAAACAAGAAACACAACCATGTTTTCCTTATATTTTTATTTTCAAATCACTAACTAAACCCACCATAAGATTTCCAAATAAAAATATTGAAGAAGGGGAACGGAAGAGAGTTTGGCTCACTCTTACATTTGCAGGCATTTCTTAATAGCCCGAAAACCAAGGCCTCTTTGGTAACATTTCTGCTTCTTATTTTTGTGACTCTTTTTTAATAAAAAGAAAATAAAATTGCATGACTCCCTATACCCATAGATTCAATAATAATAAAACGAAATATTTATTTATGTTGTAACAAATTAAAAACGGGAACAAGAAATAAGAAACTTGTTTTTGCCGTTTCCAAAATTTCTATACAATTTTGAGATTGTTTATAAAAAATGAGAAACAATAAAACATAAATATTTTGTCAAAGGTTTTAATGTCTTAATAAAATTGAAAACAAGAAACAAAAAACAACCGTTACCAAACAGGCCACAAAATCTCTTTCTGAATGGATTGAAACACAGAAATAATACCTCCCACAAGTAATCTTTATTGATATTGCTTCCTTTTTTGACTCAACTGTGCAGCAAGATAAATGTATATATTCCTTGTTTAGAAATTACAAAAGTATGTATCAATTTTATAAGTTTTTGGATAGTGCTACGTGCACTTAGCCTAGATTTTGATAGGATTTCCATCACTTCTCATTTTGGCTTTGAAGCCATGTGTCACTATCAGAGAAATATGTTCCAATTTTTTATTCCATTTTGTGGCATGAAATCTATCATTGGATAAACAATCATTCCAACCCAAGCTATTATATTGCTTGCTCTCTAATGGTCTTTTAGATCTCATCTTTCTCATATCTCAAAAAGCAAAATCTCTCTCACATAATAAAGTGGAAGTAATACGAGCTGACTAAAATGATTCCACGTGAAAGAAGATCGGACCTTTAGAGTTGGGGATTATATTTCACCTTGTGAATCATTTTTTCGATCCAGCGTAATCTAATAGTTAAGGTTGTGTAAGAGTTCTGTAATATGATCGATCAAAAGTATTTCTCTCTCATAATCATCAAGTTTAGTTTGAAAGTAACGTAAAAATGCTTTTTTTTTTTTAAGTCACAGACAATTAGAAAATACTTAGTGAAGTTCTTTTGGGCCAATTGCTTGATTGGAGTATTCTAACAGATTTTAAGATGGTAGAATCAAATGTCAAAATGATTTCTCCTTAAGCACTTTTGGTTAAAAGTGATTTCTTATAATACACTTTTTAAAGTGCTTAGGAATAAACTAATCTATTAAAAGACTTATTCTAGAACTAACCAGCACACTCAAGTTCAAATTCAAATAAAATCGTATCTTATCCACTAAACTATGTTCTAATTGACATTAACTAATACAAGCTTGCCGAACTATAAAGTCATGGTCGGGGGACGCTCAAGCTTGCCTAATAAGGTTAAAGTAATCAAGCCTATTGAGCCATGGACCTCATAGTCGATTGAGTTAAATACGGTTTAGACCATGTCGAGATGGAGGACCTCAGTTCATCCTAGAAAGCTAGGATCATGTGTTAGAATTCATATATATCCAAAGAGTTCAACAAGAACATAAATCTCACCCCTTCTAAACCAAGAAACATAAAATCTTAGGACGTGTTTGATAACGATTTTTGTTTTTAATTTTTAGTTTTTCTGTTTTCTGTTTTTACTTTATTGTTTTTAGAAAACAAAAACCATATATGTTTAGTAAATATTTTTTGTTTTTAAAAACAGAAAATCAAACATGTTTAATAACCATTTTGATTTTCTATTTTAAAAGGTTAAAAAATTGAAGGGATTAGAGAGGGAAAATCTATGCAGATTAGATGACTATATGGTGTGTGGCGGGAGTTATAAATGCCCTCTCCCATCCTTGTCCTTGCATAAATTTTTAATCTCCATCTTCACATCATTCTCTAATTTCGAGAATTGAGGTCCAGATTAAGGAATTCTCATTAAGGGACGAGGATCTTCAATGGAAAAATTACAGGTTTGGTAATTAATTTTAATTATTTTTAGAATTTAAAAAACAAAAAACATAAATAAATATAAATATATAATTTGTACCCATTGTACTGAAAAAAATTATTATTTATTAGTATAAATAATAGCATTGAAAAATATATAATATTTCATTCATAATTTAGTAAAATAATTAATAAAATATATATTAATAATTAAAAAAAATAGAATTGGAGATGGGTTGCAAAATACATTTCTTGTTCTAGTAGTGGGACCCAACACTATGAAAATTTTTCATCCCTAATGTGGAGATGTAAAAAAAAAGTTAGGAAAAAAAAACTATTTAAAGAAAAATTTTAGAGACGGTAAATTTTAAGAGAGAAAAGTTATAAAAAAAATTAATGAAAGAAAGGCTAAAAGACAAAAATAGAAAAATTTAGAGAAATGTAAAGTTCAAAGCAAATGACATGTTAGAGAGAGAGAAAAATTATAGTGAGAAAAAAATTAGAAAAAAAGTTCGAAATATATTTTTTAGAAAAAAAAAGTAAAGAAAAATTATAGTGAAAGAAAATTAAACCACAAAAAATTTAAATAGAGAAAAGCTAGACCTATATTTTTAAGAGAAAAAATTATAAAATGCTAAATTTGAGAGGGAGAAAAATTCAGAAAAATATTACACAGAAAGATGAGAGTGATATGTCAAACTAAAAAGAAAGAAATAAAAATATAGAGATGAAAATTATTTAGAGAAAGAAATGCAAACTTTTGAGAGAGAGAGAGAAATTCAAGCACGAAAAGATTTTAGAGTAAGAAAGAAATTTGTTAAAGAAAAATTTGTCAAGAGAAAAATAATTAAACATTATAAGAAAAAATGAGATTTTGAAAAAAAAAAATCAATTTTTAGAAACTCCTTTTTTTAATTTACTTAGAATTTTAAAAATAGAAAATAAAAAATTGAATGTGTTATCAAACAAGTCAATTTTTTCAAAAACAAAAAACCAAATGATAAGTGGTTTTGAGCTAGCATGTCTTGAACATTCAACTATTGAATTTGATGGCCTTGCAAATTTTCAATTAGATCCAAGTTTTCCAATGTTTTAACCTTGTGTTTTGAAGGTCTGCCTAAAGAATGTGTGCCAACAACTTGAAGGGTATACAAAATCTCAAAAATAAAGTCTAAGACCCATATGATAATCATTTCGTTCTTAGTTTCTACTTTTTAGAACATTGTACTTGTTTTCTTACTTTTTCGAGAGGTCCTTTAGTGTTCTTTCACCTTTGTCAACTTAGCTATTTTAGTACTACTCAATACTAAGACAAAAGCTTTCAGCACTCCCAGATCAAGACGTCTAATTTTAAATTGACTTAGAAAAAAAAAAGTAATAAAATATCGTACCGTCTTAAACAAGCACGGGAAAAATGTAGCTTACCACACTACGATTCAAAAAAACGAGAAGAAAACCAGTAAAAAGATGGAATATAAAGATAAAGAACATTTTTGTAAGGAACTGTAATTTTGATTTACCATGTCCAAACACCTGTAAAACTTTTTAATTAAACTTCATGTTGACCCAGAGACCATAACTTTTATACACAAAAATAGAAAGAAAGAAGAAAAGAACATGTGATCGTCTAACAGGGTTAAACTTTCAAGCCACAAAAAACCATTGAAGTTATTGGTACAAAGAAGCAAAGAACATTTAGAACTTAAGCTATTAAGCATAATAAAGTAGAATATTTAGACCCAAAAAAGATGGGGTAAACTGTCATATGGTTCATGTTACCTATCTTACCTCTACACAAATTTGAGACACTAAATTTCTAACAAAATAGATAGAATTTACAATAAGGGGTGCATGGAACATATTTCGAATCATACAAAGATCAGACACGTAACCTTTTTACATCATTTTCAGGGACGCTGGCATCGCTCCCATTACCCCTCACAGATGTTGATTGCCCCTGAACCTGAATCAAACAATACCATACATTAGTCGGTCTGTTTGTCGTTAAACTACCATTAAATTCAAGTTAATAGATTATAATATATTTACCTTTTTTCTTAAAAATTCTCAATACATCCCCTCACTAGTCGGTTAAAAAATTAGTGCAGGACACAATAAATAACTATCAATAATATTGAATAACACTACAAGAAATTGAACATAAAATTTCATGCTCATACTATGTTTAAACTATCACTAAATCTAAAAACTCAAGCCTATAGATTATAGTATATTCAGGCTATGTTTGGGAGTGATTTTGACTGTCATCTTCTAAAATCACTCGTATATTATTACCAAAGGTTAGGGCATGCTTAAAAATAATTTTGATATTATCAAAATCACTCTCTTTCTATTTAAATTTGTAACAATAATATACTAGAGATTTTGGAAAGTAATTTTACTTGTACCAAAATCACTCCCAAATATCCGCTCAACATATTCTTAATATTTCTCATATATTTCGACTTCAAACATCAATCTCACGCTCATATTCTACAAATATTGATAGTTTTATCTGATAAGCAGAGCTGTTAATATTGAAAGCTTAATCACATTATCACAAGTCAAGGATGCTGAGTCTTGAGGAGCATTAGAGAGCATTTTGAGCACTTGCAAGTAGAGCCAAACCATACTTTGGGAAGGCTGATCTAGTTAAGGTCATCAAGATGAGAAAACAGTTTAGGGACTGAAGTTCAAAGCAGTTATCTGTAATTTTAATAACCTCACCAAACTCGAGCAAAATGTGAAACAAGTTCGGACTTTTAGTAATAGAATAAGCATTAACTGCACCAAGCCACTTGTGAGCAACCCGGCTTGCTTGTTACAGTACATTTGCTTTTTTTACATATAAATGCAAGGACGAAAGAAAGTATCTTATCTGACAAATTTCTAAAGAAATGGCAACAGCAAACACCAAAAAATAAGGTTAAATTACAAGTTTGGTCCTTGAACTTTCAAAGTTGTATTTAATAGTCCCTGAACTTTAAAAAGTGCTTAATAGGTATCTAAACTTTTAATATTATATCTAATAGATCCCTGAACTTTAAAAAGTGTCCAATTAAGTCATTGAACTTTCAATTTTATCTCCAATAAATCCTTGAACTTTTGAAAGTGTCTCATAAATTAGGAATTTATTAGACATAAAATTGAGAGTTCAAGACTTGAGAACTTATTAGACATAACATTGAAAAATTAAGAAGCTATTAAATACTTTTTAGTTTTAAAGCGGAAAGACTTATTAGACACATTTTAAAGTTAAAAATTCTATTTGACATATCCTCCAGGAAGGTCATGAACCAAGCTTATAATTTAACCAGAAAATAATAATGCAACCTGAAAGTAGTAATGCAGGGAAAACTGTATTCTCCTTGGGAATTTTTGGGCTTTAAGAGTTAAAATCAAAGGATTCATAGATAGTCATTGAGATTTAAGACTACCTATGCAATATTATGTTAAGTGAATCTTTTGAATACTATGCAATATTATATCGCAAGAATGGAAAGACCAGTTAAAATAAAGCTTACAGGCTCATCAGGAACAATTGCATATCTCTCTGTTGGGGACACCCAAGTTTTTCCTGCACAAGAAATAACATGAGAGAAGAACGTTAAAATTTTACAATCAACATACTTTTAAGATTCACTCATTAAATATAGGCAGTAGTAAGTAGAATAAAGCAAGCACCTGAAGATGAATCTAAATTCGAGGATTCGATCTGTTGACCACAACCATCCACACTTAAAGCTGCCAGGATTGTCGGTGCGTTCCTTCAATTAAAGAATAAATACCAATGGAAAATAATGTACAAAACACAAAGATAAGGCATCCTCCTAAAGTATTAAAGAGCGATTAAAATATAGAAAACTTTAGCCTTTGTGATTTCATTTTCATTTTTACTCTTCCTAGAAAATACAAGAGTTTCTCCCAATACCTCATTTGTGCAGAAGAATTTTCCTACCAACAGAGATTTCCAACCAAAGAGTTAAGCCACCATATCAAGCAACTCACGAGACTCACACCAACTGATCCTTAAAAGCCAAAAAATGGAACTCGAGTACGGTAAAAAGAAACAGCGGCACGAATTCTTGGTCTTTCCGTGGAGTCAATCACAAGTATTTTCCCCTAGTACTACGGACTAAGGAAAGTAATTTTATTATATTAGGATTTTTAGAATCGCCATGAATTCGCACGATTTTTGGATTGGTGATAGAGAAATAAAGGCGTCATCCAGCTTGAAGGAACATGAAAAGTCGATTGATTGTGCTGAGCAATTGCATGAAAAGTTGGAATCTAATTAGCAAAAAACCAAAGGGAAATAACATGACGGGGAGGAATAAAGTAAGAAGATAATATAAGGGGGAATTTATTTGGATTTCCAAGCATTTGAATAGAGGAGAAAATTGTAGAGAATCTAATTCTTCCCGATTTCAATAACTACCTTACTGAACTAATTCTTTCCATGGAGATATATTATAGTAGATTGATGATACAGCTGCCAGAGTTGTAGTGGTGAAAAAAATGAATCAAGATTTAGAAGTTATATAAAAGAAGCTATCACAAGTACGAGAAAGAATGAATACAAATACATTGCTGTTGACCTAAGAATCTTTTACAAGTTATAACTCATCATGGAAAGCCCATAGTTACAAAAGAAATCTTTGTGATTTGCACTCCATCAAGAAGCCAAGTGATGTATACTATTGACAAAAGAATCAGTTGAACAATTTTCATCCTCAAAAATTCTGAAGTTCCTCTCTTTCCAAATAAGCCAAAATTGGCTCACATAGCACACAACTAAAGAGTCAACGGTCTCCTTTTGAAATTCAGCCCCTGGAGCCCTTCCAAGAGCCAGTCATCCACTCTGTTTGGGAGGCATAAAAACAGTCCCATCTAAGCTCAAAATAAAACACCAACCATTGTAGGCAACAGGGCAGTGGAGGAATAAGTGGTCTAGGGACTACTCATCACTTAGCAGAAAGGCTTCTACCATTAAGGAAACCAAGCAGCAACTCGCAGAAGTCCTCCCTGCCCCTAAACACCAACCATTGTAGGCAACAGGGCAGTGGAGGAATAAGTGGTCTAGGGACTACTCATCACTTAGCAGAAAGGCTTCTACCATTAAGGAAACCAAGCAGCAACTCGCAGAAGTCCTCCCTGCCCCTAAACACCAACCATTGTAGGCAACAGGGCAGTGGAGGAATAAGTGGTCTAGGGACTACTCATCACTTAGCAGAAAGGCTTCTACCATTAAGGAAACCAAGCAGCAACTCGCAGAAGTCCTCCCTGCCCCTAAAATCTCTCCTTGCTGAGGCCACTCAATTTTTTTACCTCCTACATTTAGGACTTTCGCAATTTCTATATAATGGCCCCTTTTGTTTGATGTTTCTTGTCTCCGAAGCCATTGTTGCAGTGGGTTTTCTTCAAGAACTTCTGTTTTTGTGGGGCTGAAATGTGATCAACTAGATTATCGACTTTCCACACTATCGCCGCTTCTTTTGTCGTTATGTGAAAATATCTACGTGTGAGCATATGTTATATTTGCTATCCTTCCTCTGCTTCTCTTGTCAAACTCTATAGAGAAGGTCTTGTTTTCGATTCTTGACGATAGAAGGGCGACCCCATCTGAAAAATGGATGTGAGTGTTATAGGACTCTAAATGAAACATGGTTGGAGAAGGTGAGGTACATCCACCGGAGGAACAATCAAGGCTAGGGAACCATACCCAAAGATAGTTGGAATTTCTTGCTCAGCAGATGCCATATCGCAAATCAAGAATGACCTACTTTGAATATTCTCCCTGTGATTTTTCAATGAAAATTCTTGCAGTTTCTTACCTAAAATAAATAAAAAAAAAATACAGAGGATTAAAAGGTGGTTACCAAGTACTGCCTACAGCTTAAAGATGCCAATCTTTGACAAAAATGACCCTAGTTGGTATTATTTACTGTAGTGTAATGGTATCATTTGACTGTCAGAGAAAGAAAGCTGAAGGCTAGCTTCTGGCAGAGATAAACTTTAGCATGATAGGAGCCGAATGGAAGAAGCCTTCTTGTAGTTTTGAGACAAGAATACTATGGAGCAGTTTTAACTAATGCAAGAAGGAATTTTATGGAGGACAAATCTCAACACTGATGAGAAAGAAAATGAGGGAGACTGCCATCGACTAGAAATTATTGTGGGAGTTTTAGGGGAGATTCCAAAACGTATTATAGAGCCAATTTAAGAATGGACTCAAGAATGAAGCAGTGGGCAAACTGGGAATGATGTATGAAGTGGGTTCGGACAAGACAATAACTTCGCCTTCAAAACCTCACAAGTCGAACCCACCCAGCATGCTCAACACACAGCGAACATCCAAGAATCCTACTTTGTAGATTAAGTCAATGATTCCACCAACTATCCGCATGGCCAATGGAATTGACAAACGGATGTTTAGTTCCTTCCTAATAAGAAAACTTGGCATGATCAAGGATTCGATTGGAATTGAACTATGAAAGATACCACTGCTTGGAGTCTCACCCATTTGGGTCATCTCAAACTTGCTAATGATGACTCTATGTCTGTGCCATAGGGCAAAAGGTTTTTGCTAATAGGATTCCCACACCCATTAAATCCATCATACACATGTTTAGGCACCAAGTGAGGCCTTCCTCCATGAAACCCCTCCCACAGAAAACATCATCAATCTTTCTGAAGTCTTTGCGACAAAAACCGGAAATATGAACAGGGTTAGAAAATAAATGTGAATGCTACTCAGTGCAGATTAGAGAATGGTTACAACAACCTCCTTTGAGGAAAAAAGTCATTTTCCAATTGGAGAGCATCTATTGGTCTTTCTTAATAACAGGGTCCCATAAGACGACAGATCTCAGGTTGTTACCTAAAAGAAGACCAGAATAAGATATGGGAAAATGGGACCACGAGCATCCAACAAAAAGTGAGCTAATTTTCTATTGCAGCTTTTGATGCCAGCAAGGGGCATTTCGGTGACTACAAATAGATGTATAATCACCCTAATATATTCTTTAACTTCATAAAATTAAAAAAATTAGACTGAATGTGTTGATGTCAAAATTGAAGATATCCATTAAAATTTTGATAATTTAAGTTCTAGAAAAATACTGCAGTAGAAAGAATACTGCATATTAGTCCAAACAGCTATATGTGTTACCGGTCAATTGACTCCCCATGTCCAAGCTGCCCATTTGTACCTCTACCCCAAGAAAACACATTTTGCCTATCAGTAACAGCCAGTGTGTGCCTCCATCCACATGAGATCTGAACTACATTCTGTGAAGAGAGCAAGGACAAAAATTGAGTAATGAGCTAATCATGTCTCCTATGTGATAGGAGTTGGAAAATAAAAATAAAAATCTTCACAGAACAAAATATCTGAAATTCTTAACAAAATCTTAGAAAATAAGCAACAAGTATGTGCCTGATCCTGGGGGAACTTTATTTGCATAGGGGAGCAATGATCAACATTATCACCAACTCCAACCTGACCAAACTGTACATGACAGAAAAATAGAGATCAATGCCAACTAGATGAAGGGAACAAAATAACTAACAAGTTCACTGCTAGGAATATAGCCTCTGCAGGAATGCATCTCCATATCCAATATAAAAATTGTCTTACATGGATTTATTTAGAATCGTTAAGTTTATTCTTCCTTAATTTATTGAACAAATTCCTCATGATGCATTACATTATCCATTAATATTTTTAACAAGAAAATAAGATTTCCAATTGAACCATAAAGTTTTGAGAGAATAATTACAAAAACTCTTGGAAAGAAAAAAGAGAGACAACAAGTATAATTTCCTAGTGGTGTTAGGGTTCGTCACACCACCAAGGGTCGGTCATATATTTAGAAAATGTTGTCAGAACTATCTTATTCTTTTCTATCCAAAGCACACAAAACACAACATAAAAATGATTGACCCTTATGCTTGATCCTTAATTCATTTTCACAAAAGCCAAGAATCAACCAGCTAAACCCAATTAATTTTGTAATGGAAAGTGGTAGCAAGTTAGTACTTTTAATCTAAAGGGGTGCAACACGAGGACTTCCCAAGTGGTCACCCAACTTAGTAGGAAGTTAGTACTGAAATGATGAAAGTAAATATGATACCCAAGCAAGCACTTTCAGAGACCTGGACTCACCCAAAATAACTTCACACCACTCTGTGGGTCTCCCATCCCCCAAACTCCCTCTATTTGTAACACATTCCACTGACCAACTCCTATTAACACAAATACACCCTCCTAATATCCTAATAATATTCCAAACTCCCTCTATTTAAAGTAATTTCGTTCAGCTTGTGGAAAAGGGATTTTGTAGGGAATCTATTTCCACTCTCGAGATCCCACATAATTCTATCTTTTCCCCCATTTTTATGAAAAGCGGCTAACTTTTCCATTAGAGACAGCAAGCTATGAAGTTCAGAATCTCGAAAACCTCTTCTAAAGCCTAAATCTCAATCACACGGCATGACATTCCAGCAATCTGCAATTGAAGCATCTTTCTTCCTTGATATGGAGAATAAATTCAGGAATTGGTTCTCCAAGGTTGAAGATCCCAACCATTTGTCTTTCCATAAGCTTGTTCTCTACCCATTTTTTACTTTATATCAATAAATTCCAAAATCCATTTCGTCGTCCAGTAGCGACGACCGTGAGACAAAATTGATAAGGAAGTATGCAATGTTCACCCAAGGTCTCTCAAAAGCTTTCCCTTTAGGAGGAAGGGGGGTCTCCTCAATAGAGCACTCTCTTCTTGACGAAACCTCCAAAGCCATTTATGAAGTAGGGTGTCGTTCCTTTGTTTCAAACAACCTATGCCCAAGCTGCCAAAAGTTTTAGGCAAAGAAGAAATTCCCCATTGAACTAGGTGTCTTGAGGATGACAAACACCACTGCTCCAAAAGAAGTTTCTCACAATATTTCCCATCTCTTTCATAACCTTTGTAGGGGCCTTGAAGATTGAAAAGGCATAAATAGGAAGACTGTTAAAGACTTAAAGGGCTAAGGTTAGCCTCCCCCATTAGACAGCAGCAAAATTTTCCATCCATCAAGCTTCTCCATAAATTTGTCAACGATCAGGTCCCAGAAAAAGGCCTTGCAGCAGTCTCTTTAGCTATCAAAACGGAATCCATGATTTTCCTTTTATGAAACAAAGGCACAGATTGGTTAGGAGTCACAGTATAGAGGACGATTGTCTTAAGCCTAGTTGCCAAAACTTTCACAATGATCTTATAGACAATCGAGACCAAGCTTATGTTGCAGAAATCAGCTACTTTGATTACTCTCACCGTCTTAGGAATCAAACATATATAGGTTTTATTGACACGTGAGTTTAGGATCCTATTCTCAAAAAAGTCGTGGAACACTTTAAGGAAGTTCCCTTTAATAATGTTCAAAGTCTTTTTTAATAAACTCTCCAGTAAACCCGTAGGACCCAGGGGCTTTACTAGCTCCTAGATCATCAACTGCTCTTTTAATCATCTCTTTGATCAAATGGGATGGGATTCCATTCCATGCCTTTAATGCTCAAGTTAGGCTCAAACCTCTTGGAATAAAGCTTTTGAAAGAATTGTATGAATTCTTCAATAATCTTCCCTTATCTGTTCACCTCCTCCCTTCATTGTTTAAAATTTCCGTGATTGAAAACTCTTCTTCCTCTTGGAATTTTCATACTTGTGGAAGAAGCTAGTATTCTTGTTGCCTTCAGCAAGCCACCTCAATTTGCATTTCTGCCTCTACATCCTGTCTTCCTTTTTAAAACGTCGGCTACCTGTGTTTTGAATGCCTCTTTCTGAAATTTCCTCCACGGTCAGGCCACCTAGTTACTCCTCATCAAGGTCTTTATTGCATTTGCTATCTAGGTTTTCTGTGGTGTAATGCAGCAAAACACCTCTTTGTTCCACTGTTTTAATCTACTTTTTAAGATCTTGAGCTTGTGAATCAGAGGAAAGTGAGGCTAACCATCAGAATGATTACTTTTCCACAAATCCTCAAGAAACGTTAGGAATGAAGGATCTGAAGCCACACAAGCCACACATTTTCAAATTTGAAAAGCATATGCTTCTATCTAAAAGAACCAGTTTCCAAAAGCAATGGAAAATAGTCTGACGGAATTTTGTAGAGTCTGGAGGCTCTGGTGGAGAAAAATTTTGTATTCCATTCCTAGCTAACCAGAAACCTATCAATCTGAGAGGAATCCAGTCTCCCTTCGCCATTGGACCAAGTATACTCCCTAGGGGTGTTCAAAATACCCGGTGACCCGACGAACCCAACAACCCAACCCAAACCGTAAGGGTTGGGTTGGGTTAGAAATTTTTTCGGGTTGGGTTGGGTTCAATTTTTAAAGAGAGTTGAATAGGTTTTTTGGTTGGTTCAACCCGAACCAAACCGAACTATATTAAATTAAAAAAAAAAAATATATATATATATATAACCTATTTAGGGTTTGGTTTCTATCCTCTTCAACCTCATTCCCCCTCTCTACGCCGCCTCCACCCTCCCCCCCCCCCTTGTCTCTCATCTCTCTCCCTCCCTCTGTCTCTCTCTCTCCCCCTCCCCTTTCTCCCTCATCTCACTCCCTCCCTCTGTCTAACCCTCCCCCCTCCCCCCTTGTCTCTCATCTCTCTCCCTCCCCCTGTCTCTCTCTCTCCCACTCCCCTTTCTCCCTCATCTCACTCCCTCCCTCTGTCTAACGCTCCCCCTCCCCACTGTCTCTCTCGTTTCTCCCTTTCCATCCACGTTGAACAACGATCCGTGAAACTTGCTGAACAATGGTCCATGGAGGCTCGAATATGCACCGTAAGAAATCAGAAATGCCATGGCAACCATGTATTCTCTTGTCCTCCCCCTTGATTCCTCTCTTCCCCTCAGATTTATCTCCTTCCTCTTGCCCTCTGTCTCTCTCAAATTTTCAATGATTTTGATTGTGAGGGAATGTTGTTAGTTTTTTTCCTTGTGTTTGCACTGGATAGTCCTGTTCTTTCCATAGAAGTTGAAACTAAGAGCAACCTAGTAACCCGACCCAACCCAACCCGAAAATTTAGAGTAGGGTTGGGTTGGGTTGGCCATCATATTTGGTTTCAGCAGTTTTCTAATCTGATCAACCCGAAAATTCGGCTTGGTCCAAAGAAAACCCCTAACCTGACCCAACCCAACCCGTGAACACCCCTAATACTCCCCATTTAAGAGCTTGAGATCATTGATAAGATTGCTAAAATTTCACATGCTTTTGGTTATGTGCCCTCCTCTTCTCAAACGGCCACCTTGTGATGTTAAAATCTCCACCTATACACCAGCAACAAGAGCAGAAACCTCCAATAGCATCAAGTTCATCCTAGAAGGCCCCTCTCTCCTTAGAGTCGCTAGGGCTCACAAATATCTCATTTAAAGATCAACCATTTTTTCCTTTTGAACCATCACTTATCTCCAGCTTCATCGGCAATTCAAATTGGAGCTGCTATCTGTCTATTGTCTATGAAAGCTGATTGAGAGTTTGAGATCATCGCAGAAGAAATGCTTCAAGTCTAACTTTTCAAAATGCCCATAGTTAAGTTTATGTGTCTATCATTTGAGATTTTAACAACATTAGACTGCTTGGGGATGAGGACGGACAGCGTAGATCTCATTCCAGTAATCCATTAATCAACAGACTACTTGCAACGATTATAAATTTATAATGAATTACAAGTGAATTCCCCAACAGACAAACCTTATTCCATCCCCATCCATAAAGTTTTCCATCAGTCGTAAGAGCCATTGTATGCCTCCAACCACCAGATATCTGAAATTTTTAAGACAACAGTGCCTCAAATTACAATTCTGAAAAAATAAATTTGAAAATTTTTTGTTAACAAGAAATGAACTTCTCATTGATGAATGAAAATGAACATAAAATGTTCAAAGATACAAACTCCAAAAGAGTGGGAAGACATAAAAATGTAAATACAAATAAAAGAAAGGCGAAACGAGAAAAAACTAATAAAAAGAGGGAAAATGCATCTAAATGACATGTACAAATTAATGGTTCTTAATGAGGTCAAATGTCAACCAACTGTATGAAGCAAGCATACGATACATCACAGCAAAAGGATCCTCCAAAAGCAATCAACCCCAAGAATTTTCATTCAGCACCATTATTTCCAGCAAATAATGGTCAGAATGCACTAATATG
Organism: Momordica charantia; assembly: GCF_013281855.1. Classification (NCBI taxonomy): domain Eukaryota; kingdom Viridiplantae; phylum Streptophyta; class Magnoliopsida; order Cucurbitales; family Cucurbitaceae; genus Momordica; species Momordica charantia. Next base: position 7,986,608 of record NW_028275157.1, on the reverse strand, counting down.
CCCCTATCTACCTCGAAAACCTCCTGCCTACCCCTTTGCTAAACATAAAAGAGGAAGCTAGCAAGCATCCCTGCTTTTTTGAAGCATATCTTATTAATTTAATTATTCAAAAACTTCACAATACACCCCTCTTATGTGGGACCTATATCATCTCAATTAAGAAAAGAGTTCAAACGCTTGAGCTATCAATTTCAAGGGAGAAGGAGAATTTAAATATTGATCCACTACTGGAACTATCAATTGTTAAATGAGGATACAGGAACTAGATTTGAACTCAAAAACTTTGTGCTCTAGTCCCTTCTAAGAATTATTCTCTTCAAAGGTCAATCTTCAGATGAGTGAGATTACACATGCATACACAGAGGCCACTAACATCTAGATTAATAACTGCAGAAAAGCCACCTGAGAAATGTAATCTCTATGTAATGCTTCTAGCCTGTGAGGCACAAGGCGATCCTCGTAATCTCCATGTCCTAGTTGCCCATATTTGCTCCATCCATAAGTGTATAATCCACCCGAAGAGGAAACTGATATTGTATGCCGCCACCCACAAGCAACCATCACCATCTTGTCACCCTGCCAATGTAAATTTTACAAGATAATCCAAGAGGTAGATAGAAGAACAAAGCAACAAAAATCATGAATGACTAAATCCAAACATGGAGTGAATTTTAAGGGTTATTTTCAACATCTAATCCACCTTCATTTTTATGCTTTTTAAAATAATGGATTCATGAATACGATGTATTTGCGTTAGGCAGACTGGTTTGCAAAAAACAGTAAGTCAGATCAATTAAAACTTTCCTTTATTATTTCTTTGATTTTGAATTCAATATTCATATGAACGCACAGAGTGATGCTTTTTCAAAAGTACAATCTTGCTGTTCCTCATAAATATAGTCCATCTCTATGCATTCCCTAATTCTCTCTAGCATCTTCTCTCTCCTCTCTAACCACCCCTCTCTCCACAAACCTCCTCAAAAAATTGTTTGCAGATCCAAAATCCAGCAGTGCCTTAAATGCCCCCTTAAGCTATTATCATTAGACGAGAACTTCTAAAACGAAATTTGATTTCATTTTCAGCCAACAAAGATCAAAATGTTGTATGAGTAAATACACATCTTAACCACAAAATTAATTAGATTATTAAGTACACCAAGAAAATTGGTCATCTCTTTGATTGCAGAATCCATGCTCCACATGCTAAATTATATGGCTCACTAGTACATTCAAATGAGCCAAATTGATGTAGAAAAAGAAAAATTACCTCAATAATGCATTTTTGGGTAAATTCTTATAGAAGTCCTAGTATTATGATGTACAATATTGATATGTTGGTAGGCATTGTTAGTTCTTAGGCTGTTAAATTGATTTTTGGTATTTACTGCTTTACCTTAGGTTAAATTGGTTAATAGTTGATAAGGTTTAGGTTCTCTTTTCTACCTATTCAACTTCTCCATAAGCATTTTCTTGAGATTTTATCACCTTCACATTTTTTTTAATGTTCGATAACTTCTGGTTGGTTGAATTTTTTTTTCCCACTAGCCTCTTTGTGCTTTTTATGCTTTGCTCCCTTGTTTGTATCATCTTTCTAATAAGAGCTTGCATTCGGTGGCCTCTGTTTTTCTATTTGAAATTTGAGATTATAAAGGTCTGGCATACCAACTAACTCAAAGTAACTAAAGCACTAAATTAAAAACTACATAACAAATAAACCAAACCAATATCCAAGTTTAAAAGAAAATTACAAAGATTATCCTTATCCCACTACATCATGTGTCCAAAACTAAGAAAATATCAAGACTAAATTTGCGCTCTAATTCATGTGTCCAACCAGCTTGAGAAAAATTTTAATTGGTTTTAACTACATTGGAATTTTTATCTCATAATCATGTAGGAAAATTATGGTTATAAAGTAAGAAAATTAAATTCAACCAGTATTCAAACAACCCAATTAATAATATGGCAAGAGCACATATCTCACGTAAAGAAAGTCAATTCTGAGAATAAGTAATCAAATCATCACAAAAAAAGGTAATCAATTCTTTTGATTGAATACATGGAACAAACTATGATGCCTCCAACAGTTCAGTCTACCTTTATAACAAATCATCCCAACCACTGTCCAGTTAGGCCATATTCCATATTCTAATATGAAAATGTTCGCATCATTATGATAGATAGCTCAAACTTAGAATCGCAACTCTTGTATTGCATGTTTCGTGGGCTATGTGTTAATCCCAAAGCGTTAATAAAAAAAAAGACCTTTAGTCGCCTGCTAAATATTATAAATCTTTCACTTAATGCATCATTAATCCAAAGGCTTGGTTGGAACCTTACATCATTATTAATTGCGACAAAGAGATAAAGAATGCTATAATTGTCAACATACATCAATAGAAGAAACTTTCTGGGGCACCAATCGATCATTTCTGTCGCCTAATCCCAAGTTTCCATACCGGCCCCAGCCCCATCCAAAGAGCTCTCCATCTTCTGTGACAGCAGCAGTATGTTCAGCACCTGCAGCTACCATTTTTATTGATATTCCCTACAACAGAGATTTGTTACAATGTCTACTTTAGAAAAAATTAACATTACAAAGTAAAATATTTCTTCAAATTCTATTTCATAAACAAATTTGACATTATAAAGGCATTGGATTAGATCACAGTTTGATACACTCATTAAATAAAAACTATCAATGAAAATCTCACTCGTACAACAACACAGCAAGAGCCTAAAGTATTGCAGATGATCATATAATGCATGCAGAAAGTGATGCCTTGATGTGTGAGGTTGCAAGTTACGCCTATGAATATAATCATAAAAACGAATTTTAGCATCGGTTCATAATTATAGTTTCTCCTTTTTTTTTTTTGAGAATTTTATAATTCTAGTTGGACAAAATGTTCGTTTTATAAATATTTAAATTAAGTCCTGTCCAGCTAATCCTGGCTAACTAAAAGTCTATAACAAAACAAATAACAGAATTGTGAATTTTTAATTAAGTCCACATCAATTCCATCCTCTTAAAAGAAATCCATCCTCTCGTTGTTAATTATCCTTTTCTTTTATTAGAAACAAAATGTTAAAGTCCAATCTAAAATATTAATGTCATTTTAGAGGTTGAGATCAGATGGTGATAGGCCACCAGTTATCTGTGTATCAGAGAGAGAGAAGGGAGAAGTACTTTAGTTTGGGGCTCACTTGCAACTAGATGACGGGACTTAGTGGAGTATGGAATTTAAGTAGATGGGAGGGGATCTAAGGGGTATATGCCTTTATCAGTAGTGAGAGAGAGGAATGTGAGAGCAGGGGAACTCTATAATCTTCTCCAAGGTTTTTATTTTTTTGGAGGTGAAGAAACTTCTTTTATTAATAAAAAGAAGGAATACAAAAGAGAGTACAAGAGATCCTCAAAAAATAAATAAAAATAGAACAACAATAACTCTATTAACGAAGGCTTGTACCTTCTGTTATGAATAAATAAAGATCAATAAGCTATCCTCTGTTGATAGAAGATGTCAACAAATTGAGTAGAACTAATTACTAACTAATTTCAAGATCATCCAAAATCCTACTACATTAAATTATATCTAAAATTAATTTTTATTGATTTCATATTTACCATTGGCGAGTAGCATTTTTATATTTGCAGAATTCTATTTCAAAAAACAGAAAACTACTTTTCACATCGTGAACTAAAATCCCATGGAGTCCAAACCAAAAGGTTGGTAGTAAAAAATGCTATTGACGAGAGAGTAATAGTAATAATACATAAAAGGTGCATCAATTTGTAACTCCTTTTAAAGTGTTTGCAAGAACTTAATCCTTCCAAAATTTTCAATGTGGTCGAGGTTCAATGATTCTTTTTCCAATTAAGGAATTCAGATTAAAATTTTTGTCCAAATACTACGATAGGATTGGTCCATAGGGTAATAAAGGGATATTATTAGGGTATTGAGGGTACCTTGATAATTAGATAGGAAAGTAGTTAGGGAGAGTGTTATAAATAGAGTGTGGGTGTAATGATGAAGGTATCCAATGAGTGAGTATGGTTTTGGCTTGAATGATATCTTAAGAGGGAGGGTCCAAGTACCTCTAATACTTTTTTTTTGTGAAAAAAACAATTTCATTGATGAATAAAATTACAAACAACCTCAAATGATGGATACAAAAACCTCAATAGAGGGTTACATGAAGCACTTCCAGTTAGCTACGAGGGAAGTGTAGCTATAGTGGTGGAACATAGGGGAAGATTTACACCATGTAATGACTGTATAGACTATAGCGTCAAAATAACTGTAAAAAGGGAGAGTTTTGTCATTAAAGGTGCTCTGATTTCGTTCTCTCCAAGTAATCCAAAAGAATGCGCGCATAAAGTTCTGCCAAAGGAGCGCTTTCCTTGGTAGCTATTGTAGTTCGTTTATCTTTTATCTTTCAATATATTCAGTGATTTAAAAAGCTCGAGGCGCACAAAAGCTCAATAGACCTCTGGAGCTTAAGCACGAGGCGCAAAAAAAAGTACGGGCTTTTTTACGCGAGGCGCACTATATATAAAAACAAATAAAAATATATATATACACATATAAAACATATAAAAGCCAAATAAGATAAGAAACATCATAAATCTTAGCATAAAGAATCAATTGTCCACAAAAACATGAAAATGATCCTAAAGATCAAACTCATCATCACTAAATAGTCCTTCAATTTCACCATTTTCATTCTCCTCATCATTAGACTTGTAGCCATCTGCATCTTCCTCCTCGGTGTAATCTTCATCATCAATCAATTGTATGGGTGTGGGCCGTGTAGATTGAGAAGAACTTGAAGCTCCAGTCGTAGTCCTACTTCTTGACCTTGACGTACTTGCTCTAGAATGATAGGCAGGTTCTTCTTTCCCGCAGCTCTCGAAACATCACCCCATGTTAAGGAGTCATCACCAAACACAAGATCATTATCCTCTTCAGAATCACTATCCATTCTCCCTATCAACCACTCATTACTATCATCGATATCCTTTAAAGAGATAGGGTCGATTGTGTTCCGCATGTTACGTCGTCGTTTCAATGCTCTATATACTTTATGAAAACCAAATCATTTAGACAACGTTGTGCAAGTTTATTCCTTCTTTTACTATGAAGCTGCAAAGTATAAAAGAAAAAAGTTCTATAACAATACATCTAAGTTTCTAAACAAGAAGTTAAAAACATATTTCTCAGTGTCATAAAAAACTAACCTGTTCAAAAACACTCCAATTCCGTTCACATCCAGATGCACTACAAGTAAAATTCTCATAGCAAACTTCCTCAAATTTGGAGTTGATACTCCAAAATCATCCCACCATTCCACTATTAAATTGAAGTATTGAAGTAAACTATGTTAATAACTTTCAACCGAGTAATGAACCAAACATCATAAATTAGTACCATTAAATATTACCGGAAGATCTTTTATTTCTTTGTCTAACCGCCATGGGTTGTCCGAATATCCCTTCAGCGTTCTTGTACTTGGTCAACTCCTGAATTATCTTGTCTTGTATTTCTGGAGAAGGGACCATTCTTGTGACACATGCATACATCCCATTAACAACTTCATCATCTTCTGTAATATTCGGATTTGAATAGAAGAATTCTGGATTTAAATAATATCCTGCTACATGCAAAGGACGGTGCAACTGAAGATCCCATCTCTGATCGATGATTTGAAAAACGTCCTTGTATTTGTCTTTCCTTACCATTAAAAGATTTAGCAATGGCCTCCTTAGCTCTATCCATGGCCTCATAAATATATCTTATAGGAGGCTTCTTCTCACCATCCACCAATCTAAGCACTCGAACTAAAGGGCCCGATACTTTAAGAGCAAATACAATTGTATTCCAGAATGATGCCATCAATAGTCTAAACAACTCGCTTGCCTTGTTGTTCCTTGCTCCATTTGCTATTTTTCCATTCATCAGAAGTAAGCATCTTCCTCAAGTTATTCTTCTGACGATGTATGCTTGATAATGTTATGCAAGGCTTGGCAAAGCGAGTCTTAGCTGGCCTAACTAACTTCTTCTCATTCGTAAATTGTCTCATCATATTTAACAATCATGGGCGAACATAAATAAAATTACTGATCTCCATGCATCTTTTCAATGTGTTACGGATATTTGGGATCTTCAATATGTCCTCCAACATCGAGTCCAAGCAATGATCAGCACATGGTGACCGAAATAAATTTGGTCGTTTTGCTTCTAATAATCTCCCTAGTAACAAAATAAAATAAGAAGAGAACATATTATATTAGTCAGCCTAATGTTTAACTTAACATAACACTAATTTGAAGAGGAGCAAGGAATTTGATTTCTTACCCGCCATTACATTTGCTGAAGCACTATCAGTAACGACATGTGCGACATCGGCTTCTCCAATGCACTCGATAAAATCATCGAGTAGCTCAAACATTTTCTTTCCATTCTTGACATAAGATGAAGCATCAATGGACTCAATAAACATTGTGCCTTTAGAACTATTAACTAAGAAGTTAATTAATGTCCTCAGTCCATCTATCGGCCATGATAGTACATCCAAGCCTGGCCCACTCTTCCTTGTGACTCTTCATCAATTCATGTGTTGCTTCTAACTCCTTTTTCAACAATGGCACTCTAAGCTCGTAATAAGATGGTGCTTTTAGCCCAGGGTCGAATTGTCCTATTTCTTCAATCATAGGAGCAAAGCTTTCGTAATTGCAAGCATTCAAAGGAATACCGGAGTCATAAAACCATCGCGCAATTCTTTGTACTGTGCGCTCCCTCATTTCCTTCTTGTAAGTTTCATTGAGTGTTGTTTGTTTCCCTTTCCCATTCTTTCGATTCAGAACTACTGACTCTGGATTAGGGGTGAAAAATGCATCAATCGGACCCTTCTGTCTTGGCTTCTTCGAGTCTAAACTTGGCCGTTGACTAGAAGGCCTCTTACTCGAACTAGTAATAGTCAAATCATCCTTGTCTTCATCATACATACCGAAATCTTGGTCATCAATATCAGGTATAAGATTTCTTTGTTCTTTGATCTCCTTCTTCTTGGACATGTGCTCCTTAATTTCTTCCTTCGCATGATCCGGACATTCCTTGCATGCGGTTGTATTTCTATAACCTCCAATAAGGTGTTGTTTCACCCTATAAACTCCTCCTTTGGTTATTTTTGAACAAAAACTACAAATAAATGTAGCAATGTCTTGAGAATTTGCCAAAGTAGCATACTTCCATGCCGGATCTTTTCTTGAGCCTTCATTAGACATCTAAATTGTAATCGATAGTTAAAATTAAAAATAAATGAAATTTTAGTGTTGTCTTAGAGTGAGAAAATTAGGGAAAAAAAAGGAAGAGCTTACTGTCCAAATAAATTTGAAGAGGAGATGAAGTTGCTTGGTTGAGGACTCGGGTCAATATAATATGTTGGAAAGTTGGACCGTTGAAGAATGAAGAAATTAGAATAGAAATATAGAGGGAAAGAGATGGACTCTTCTGTTGGAGAATTCAAAAATTAGAAATACAGATTAGATAGATAAAAGAATAGAAACAGAGAGATAGAGAGCTTACAAATGAAGAGGGAGAGTTGTTGAGAGTCACGACCACCGGCCATGGGAGATGCAGAGAGAGTCGAAATTAAGGGAGATGCAAAGAGACTCGAAAACGAAGTAGAAAGAGAGATGCACAGAGAGCTGAAATTGAGGGCAAAAAATAGGCACCGTATCGTGACTCTTGAGTTTTTTTTCGTGCATGGGAAGGAAAAGGAATACCGAATACAATAGGAGAAGAAGATGATGACGTGGGAAAGGGAAATTAAACAGACAATCGGTCTGCTGAGATTCTTTCCATTATTAAAAAAATAAAAATAAAAAAATCAAACAAATTGAAAAAGTCGTGCGGCGCATTCAGCGTTGTAATTCTATTTAAAAAAACAGACCCTAAACGCAAGGGTTTCTGCGTTTAGGGTATGGATCTTTATATTTTTTTTTAAACAAAAGCCCATGAAGCCCGCGCTTCATGGGCTTCGATATTTATCAAGAGGTACGCGCGCCTCATTTGTATCGCCTCGCCTGCGCAATAGTTGCGCTTAGCGCCTAGGCGCTCACCTAGGCGCGCTTTTTCAATCATTGAATATATTTCAGGTTCTAACAGTGCTCTAATGATAGGATTGGTCCGTAAGGTAATAAAGGGATATTATTAGGGTATTGAGGGTACCTTGGTAATTAGATAGGAAAGTAGTTAGGGAGAGTGCTATAAATAGAGTGTGGGTGTAAGGATGAAGGTATCCAATGAGTGAGTACGGCTTTGGCTTGAGTGATATTTCAAGAGGGAGGGTCCAAGTACCTCTAATACTTGGTAGCTATTGTAGTTCGTTTATCTTTTATCTTTCAATATATTTCGGGTTCTAAGAGAGGTATCAGAGCAACTCGTTTCTGGCCCTGAATTCTACACCTGAAGAGGTTCTTCAATTGATGGATAAGATGATGGAATGGATGGACTTGAGGATCCAATCCATGACTAATAAGATGGAACAAGAAAGTATGGTGATCCGATCCTTGCTTCGTAAGGAAAACAATGAGACACTAGAGAAAACAGAGGAAGAGATTATATCAGTGAAGATGACACGACCATATGGGGATGAGAAGACGATGATTAGAGAAGAAAAGTTGAAGAGCAAGCAAAAATCTGTTCACAGGGAAGAGAGGTTGGAACAACCAAAGGAAAATCAAATTAGAAGGGAAAGACCACATCGATTTGTGCTCGAAACTTCATATGTTCCCTCAATGATTGAACTCGTCGAAGGCCGTCGAAATTCGGAGATCAGGCACGAGAAGACTAGAAAGGCTAGAGTTCAGAAAAACCAAGGGCCATTATCGATTTTATGGCGAAAGATGAAGGCTCGAAAGAGTCGAAGACATTGTAGAAGATGGAGCATCAACAACTGCAAAGCTCGTGAGAAGGTGAATAATCATGAAAGAAAGGAAAAGAAAGTGAGAAAAATGGCCGACAAAGGCCATCGCCGGCGACCATGGCAGATGCGGTCGGAGAAGGAGACTTGGTGGAGGCATCGATGGAAGCTTCTTGAAAGTGAAACCCTTCAACGAGGTGGGTCACAAAAGAAAGGAAGGAGAAGGAACCCTAATGGTCACATTAAGGGAGAAGGTTCCGGAAAAGTTGGCCCTAGAAGCCCAAGAAGAGAATGGAGTAATTGGGCTGAGTTTCTTCAATTCGATAAAGTTCATGAGGCCCATTTCTTTAGAAAAACAAAAATAGTGAATGTTTTGATGTGTGGGTTTTGGGCCAGGTTGTCCCCTAGGTCTAACCCAAAAACTGACCTAAGTGGGCATCCTCTACCCACGTTCAGAGAAACCCTAGCCGTCGCACTCCTCCTGTCTGTATACACGCCGCCTGCACGATGCCGCCGTCACCGACGGGCCGAAACTGGCATCTTGCGAAGTGCTTTCCCCCTTCCCAGCTCGCATCTTCGACACTAACGTCGTCGACCAAGGTCCAGAACAAATCGTCGTCAACCAACGACCACCGCTGTCCGTCACCAACCTTCGGCCATCGCTGTCCATCGCCCACCGCAGCGGCTACCGTTGCTGACTGCTACCTATCACCGATCGTCAACCATCACCTGCACCAAGTAGCAACCACACCATTTTGTGCATGCTGCTACCTTCCACTGACGTCCTATGACCACCCCACCACAACAGCCGATTCAATTTGACTTTGCAAGGCTAGGTTTCAAATTCTTGTGCGGGTTATTAAAAATAAAAAATATATATATAAAAAAGTTTTTGTTTAGTCACACCTTGAGGACAAGGTGTGTTTTAAGGGGTGGGTAATGATAGGATTGGTCCGTAGGGTAATAAAGGGATATTATTAGGGTATTGAGAGTACCTTAGTAATTAGATAGGAAAGTAGTTAGGGAGAGTGTTATAAATAGAGTGTGGGTGTAAGGATGAAGGTATCCAATGAGTGAGTATGGTTTTGGCTTGAGTGATATCTCAAGAGGGACTGTCCAAGTACCTCTAATACTTGGTAGCTATTGTAGTTTGTTTATCTTTTATCTTTCAATATATTTCGGGTTCTAACATACTATTTCTCTTATCTCATTATCAATTGATATATTTCGAGCTAATATATCTTGAACTAGAGAGAGAGAGAGAGAGAGAAAGGAACAACAACAACAAATGGGCCAGTAGATTAGTTCAGAATCAGGCCACAAAGTTTATCTATTCTAGCCAAGGTTGAGATGCCTTCCAATTGGAAAGTTGAAAATTAAAAAGTACAAGCAAGCATGAAGTATCACAGGAGTATCTATTTGACATAGCAATAAAAACAATGCTACCTGGAATGCTTGGATTTTCTGTGGCACAAGAGAGTCTTCAATGGTACCAAGACCAAGTTGACCATTTTGATTCCTTCCCCAACTTCAATCATATAAAATTGAAAACACAGAGTAAATGCATATTTTAAAGTAATAAAATCAAACGTATACAGATAAGTAATTCATATAAAGAGTAAAATTTTTTAAAGTAAAAAGAAACCAAGTTTTCATTCAGAAAAATAAAAGAATATACAAAGGCATAAAACAAAGCCCAACAAAACAAGGTCAAAACTACAGAAAGTGGCACAATCCAAAAGAATAACACCTAATTAATAATTACAAAAAACATTAAGGAACAGATGCCTACGAGAAGTGTTAAGTCTAATGACATCTCAAATCTCCAAGGACCTCTCACCCCTTCTAAAGATTTGGTTATTTATCTTAAGCCAGATGCTCCACAACTAATATAAATAGTAAATAAATCCAATGCAGACCACACCGCAACTTGACCTTGACAAAGCTCCAAAATGTCCTCCCCTATAGCAGAAAAGGACGGTTTTTTTCTTTTTTGTGATGAAAAAAAATCATCAAGACAAGTAAAAGAATTCACAATACCATATCTACTCACTAAACTACACTTCATAGATTTTTTAAACCAAGCAGTGATTTAAAAAGCTCGAGGCGCACAAAAGCTCAATAGACCTCTGGAGCTTAATCGCGAAGCGCAAAAAAAAGCGCGGGCTTTTTTACGCGAGGCGCACTATATATAAAAACAAATAAAAATATATATATACACATATAAAAACCAAACAAGATTAGAAAACATCAAAGATCTTAGCATAAAGAATCAATTGTCCACAAAAACATGAAAATGATCCTAAACTAGTATAAGTATGATAGTTCAAAATGAAAATCTAATGATCAAACTCATCATCACTAAATAGTCCTTCAATTTCATCATTTTCATTCTCTTCATCATTAGACCTGTAGCCATCTGCATCTTCATCCTCGGTGTAATTTTCATCATCAATCAATTGTATGGGTGTGGGTCGTGTGGATTGAGAAGCACTTGAAGCTCCAGTCGTAGTCCTACTTCTTGACCTTGACGTACTTGCTCTAGAATGATAGGCATGTTCTTCTACTCCAGCAGCTCTCGAAACATCACCCCATGTTAAGGAGTCATCACCAAAGACAAGATCATTATCCTCTTCAGAATCACTATCCATTCTCCCTGTCAACCACTCATTACTATCATCGATATCCTTTAAAGAGATAGGGTCGATTGTGTTCCGCATGTTATGTCGTCGTTTCAATGCTCTATTATACTTTATGAAAACCAAATCATTTAGACGACGTTGTGCAAGTTTATTCCTTCTTTTACTATGAAGCTGCAAAGTATAAAAGAAAAAGGTTCTATAACAATACTTCTAAGTTTCTAATCAAGAAGTTAAAAGCATATTTCTCAGTGTCATAAAGAACTAACCGGTTCAAAAACACTCCAATTTCGTTCACATCCAGATGCACTACAAGTAAGACCTAGAATTCTCATAGCAAACTTCCTCAAGTTTGGAGTTGATACTCCAAAATCATCCCACCATTCCACTATTAAATTGAAGTATTGAAGTAAACTATGTTAATAACTTTCAACCGAGTAATGAACCAAACATCATAAATTAGTACCATTAAATATTACCTGAAGATCTGTTATTTCTTTGTCTAACCGCCATGGGTTGTCCGAATATCCCTTCAGCGTTCTTGTACTTGGTCAACTCCTGAATTATCTTGTCTTGTATTTCTGGAGAAGGGACCATTCTTGTGACACATGCATACATCCCGTTAACAACTTCATCATCTTCTGTAATGTTCGGATTTGAATAGAAGAATTCTGGATTTAAATAATATCCTGCTGCATGCAAAGGACGGTGCAACTGAAGATCCCATCTCTGATCGATGATTTGAAAAACGTCCTTGTATTTGTCTTCCTTACCATTAAAAGATTTAGCAATGACCTCCTTAGCTCTATCCATGGCCTCATAAATATATCCCATAGGAGGCTTCTTCTCACCATCCACCAATCTAAGCACTCGAACTAAAGGGTCTGATACTTTAAGAACAAATACAATTGTATTCCAGAATGATGCCATCAATATTGTCTGAACAACTCACTTGCCTTGTTGTTCCTTGCTCCATTTGCTCCATTCATCAGAAGTAAACATCTTCCTCAAGTTATTCTTCGGACGATGTATGCTTGATAATGTTATGCAAGCTGTGGCAAATCGAGTCTTAGCTGGCCTAACTAACTCCTTCTGATTCGTAAATTGCCTCATCATATTTAACAATCCTGGGCGAACATAAATGAAATTACTGATCTCCATGCCTCTATTCAATGTGCTACAGATATTTGGGATCTTGAATATGTCCTCCAACATCAAGTCCAAGCAATGAGCAGCACATGGTGACCAGGTGACCAAAATAAATTTGGTCGTTTTGCTTCTAATAATCTCCCTAGTAACAAAATAAAATAAGGAGATAACATATTATATTAGTTAGCCTACTTGAAATGTTTAACTTAACATAATACTAATTCGAAGAGGAGCAAGAATTTGATTTCTTACCCGCCATTACATTTGTTGAAGCACTATCAGTAACGACATGTGCAACATTTGCTTCTCCAATGCGCTCGATAAAATTATCGAGTAACTCAAACATTTTCTTTCCATTCTTGACATAAGATGAAGCATCAATGGACTCAATAAACATTGTACCTTTAGGACTATTAACTAAAAAGTTAATTAATGTCCACTCTCTCCTATCGGTCCATCCATCGGCCATGATAGTACATCCAACCTTGGCCCATTCTTCCTTGTGACTCTTCATCAATTCATGTGTTGCTTCTAACTCTTTTTTCAACAATGACACTCTAAGCTCATAATAAGATGGTATTTTTAGTCCAGGGCCGAATTGTCCTATTGCTTCAACCATAGGCGCAAAGCTTTCATAATTGCAAGCATTCAAAGGAATACCGGAATCATAAAACCACCACGCTATTCTTTGTACTGTGCGCTCCCTCATTTCCTTTTTGTAAGCTTCATTAAGTGTCGTTTGTTTGCCTTTCTCATTTTTTCGATTCAGAACTACTGACTTTGGATTAGGAGTAAAAAATGCATCAATTGGACCCCTCTGTCTTGGCTTCTTAGGGTCTAAACTTGGCCTTTGACTATAAGGTCTCTTACTCGAACTAGTTAGGACCAAATCATCCTCGTCCTCATCATCCATACCGAAATCTTCGTCATCAATATCAGGTATAAGATTTCTTTGTTCTTTGATCTCCTTTTTTTTGGACATGTGCTCCTTAATTTCTTCCTTCACATGGTCCGGACATTTCTTGCATGATGTTGTATTTCTATAACCTCCAACAAAATGTTGTTTCACCCTATAAACACCTCCTTTTGTTATTTTTGAACAAAAACTACAAATAAATGTAGTCATATCATGGGGATTTGCCAAAGCAGCATACTTCCATGCCGGATCTTTTCTTGAGCCTTCGTTAGACATCCTAAATTTTAATCGATATTTAAAAATAAATGAAATTCTAGTGCTGTTTTAGGGAAAGAAAATGAGACGAAAAAAAAAAAGAGAGAGAAAGAGAGAGAGCTTACTGTCCACAGTCCAAGTAAATTTGAAGACTCGGATCAATATAATATGTTGGAAAGTTGGACCATTGAAGAATTAAGAAATCAAAATAGAAATATAGAACCTAGAGGGAAAGAGATGACTGTTCTGTACTTCTGTTGGAGAAGAAAAAAATCAGAAATACAGAGAGATAGGAATAGAAACAGAGAAAAAGAGAGCTTACTGTTACTGCTTACAAACGATGAAACAAAGAGGGAGAGATGCTGAGAGTCACAATCGCTTACAAAAGATGAAAGTTGAAACAAAGAGGGATAGATGCAGAGAGTCCAATTGTGGAAATTTAAAAGACTAGAGAAATGCAGAGAGAGAGAGTCGAAATTGAATGGGAAAAGAGGAAGGAATACGAAAAAATTGTGACTATTGAACTCTTTTTGTGCATGGGAAGGAATACGAATAGGAAAAGGTTAAGATGATAATGACGTGGGAGGAAGAAATAAATCTGTTGAGATTCTTTCCATTATTAAAAAAAAAATCTCAAAAGTCAAATAGACGTGGGGTGCGGTGCGACAGTTTCAATTTTGTTTAAAAAAAACAAACCCTAAACGCAAAAACCCTTGTGTTTAGGGTCTGTTGATTAAATTTTTTTTTTTAAACAAAAGCCCATGAAGCCCGCGCTTCATGGGCTTCGACATTTCATATGAGGCGCGAGCTTTTCGCGCGCCTCATTCAGATCGCCTCGCGGAGCGCCTAGGCACGCTTTTTAAATCACTGAAACCAAGATAACTTTTTTCGATAAAATTTTTAAACAAATAATTAAGAGCAGAAAAGAAGCCTGATGACTCCATGAGGGAGGAAAGTGGTTCTATTGGTCAACCATGTAACAGAATGACGCATACCGCCACCCACCACTACCACTACCAAAAGAGACGAACCATTGCTCCAAATAACCCATCAAAAAGGTTGAGTTACACAAAAATTATAACCTTGAGATAATAAATAAAATAAAGTTGATAAGGATTGGGAAATCTACCGACCTCTGCACCTCGCCTTCCATAGTTACTGCCAAGCAGTGGCTATCTCCACAAGCAATTTGTCTTATCCTAAGACCATGCAACGCTTTAATTGGCTTTGGTGTGAACAAGTCACTAGAATTACCATGACCTAACCTCCCAAAGTCACCCCTGGAAATCAAGTTAAATAAAATAGTAGATCAAGTTAAATAAAATAGTAGATAAGATACGTCCCAGCGATATTATTAAAAAAAATTAATAATATTTTTCTTTAACCAAAAAATATTATTAAAAAAATTTCAACTTGACCAACTTAAATAAGAACCCCAACTCAAAGTACACCCCACAAAACCAAATTCAAAACATTGTCGGGAAACAGTATAAAATTAGTGATGTTTATCTAGTTAAAATGCTTATGAAGACCCAGTCAAAGTGATTCTTTATGGGTTTAAAACTATTTCAATCATTAGAATTATAGATGGTTCGTGGATATATGTCTCCAAAAGCCTCTGAGTCTTTTCTTCAATGATTAAACTTGATCTTGACAATGGAGTTAAATCAAACTAATAAGCAAATAGGATGTTTTAAAAAGAGCAATCACTTACCATCCCCAACTATAAACTTCTGTACGTGCTTCAGAATAAGCTATCGTATGATCAGCTCCGCAAATAACAGACACTATTTCATGGCCATCCAATGCACTCAATTGTGTCGGGGAAAGACGATCTTCAGCATCTCCATGACCTAATTGACCATCCTCTCCACGACCCCAAGAACAAACAACATTTCCAGCTGCACACCATCCAAAGAATGGTTAAATGTGGCTCAAAAAGAATCTATAGGAAACCAAGACATTGCCTAGCTAGATGGTATGAAAGTACAAAAAAAAGGGGGTTATCTTTGTAAATTAGTTCTAGTTTTTCTTTTTATATGAAACAGAAAATATGTATTAGAGGCAGCAAAAAAACAGCCTAAGGACAGGGATGAGCGGCCCCCCTAAAAGAGTAAGTGAATTACAGGCTATAGCTCTCCAATCTTGGTTGATCGTCGTTAGACTATAGTTACAAAAGAATTTCCTATGGTTTAAACACCATAGGAGGTAGGAGGTAGGAATTTATACACTATTAAAACAACATTGTGAGTGGATAGTCATGTGTGACATGTAGAATCAACGTGCAAAAAAAAAAACAGACTCAAGAAAAAATAAATGAAACAATGTAGAAAGGTGCCTCAATTATACTTGAAAAACAATCAATCCTTAGTTTACAAAATCAAACCGCTAGATCAACAGACATTGAAATGAACTTAAGTCTTCCCTCTAGCACTACAAAATGCAGATTGAGGCAGACAGGCAATATAATCACTCAGAAAAATATAGCTTCCTAGCTCAAATTATGGGACGTGAATTCGTCTACGGCAAAACAAACAGTAAGTTTCTCATCAGTTTTTAATCTCACAGCCACCCCTCAGAGTCACAGCAAAGGATAGGCAATAAAGTTCTTACCTTTCCTATTCTTTCTTAATTTACTATTCCTCTCATGTTGTAAATTTTCTTTTCAAGTAACATCCTTTGAGAAAATTGCTCCTAATGGAATTACTTCTTTTTTTATATATATAAGAGACAATTAGCATTTCATATCAAAATGGAGGATACACAAATAGGCAAGGAGGTAAAGGGCAGCATCTCCAAAAAGACCAAAAGGAGTAATCTATAAACAGACCCCAATCTTCAAATGACTTTCTAGATTTCTAATCCTTCTTCAAGAGGAATTTCTTCTACCATTAATGATGAGCAGAACATTTCGGAGAAAAATTAACAAGAGAGAGAAAGAGAGACGAGAGAGAGAACCCCATTGGTTCATTCCATAAATTATGGAATTATCAATGGAACAAAAATATGAGGCTACAAAAGGTTTGTTGACTTAATAAGTCATATACTTCGAGAGTTTCTGCATCGAATAACTGGTGGAAGTAGTTCATAATCAGCAATCAGAAATCTATTGGAGCTTTAACGACAAAACATTTTGTCATTTACCATATTGAGAACACAGCAACACATTGCACAAGTTTCAGGACTATTTTTATCAAAAATTCATCAAAGTCAACTTCATCAGCACCGTACAAAGATCACCAAAACAATAAAGCAAGGAGATGGATAAGAGAAAGAGCGAAGCAGCTTACAAAGAAGAGCAATCGAATGGCTAGCACCCGCTGAGATGAAAAGCACACGACGAACCGGAGAAGTCGCATCCTTCACACCCTCCTCAGTCATTTTCTCTCCTTTCCCAGGATCAGAATATTGCCCGCGTTGCCTTTATTCCGTGCCCAAAAATCCCGAAATTCTTTGGCGATGCTTCAAAAGGGGAAAGTACGGAACAAGGACATCAAAAGAGATGAAAAGAAGAAATGGGGCAGAAGGGAAATTAGATTTTGGATAAACAGTGGAAAACCCAGCTGGGTTTTGGTTCCCTAAATTCAAAATTCACAGGAGAAAACAAGAAAATCCAAAACTGGGGGAGTAAAAGAGGGAGAAAAGTATTTATAGTGATGGAGACAGGGCACGTTATTCGCAGGGGAAGCTGTAGCAAACCTACCACCACCCACTGCCTACTGACTAACATTTAAACTGTACCTCACATTCGCAGTGGCAGAGATTGAGAAATAATTGAAGGAAATGAAGTGGGAATGGGAAAAGGGACTGGACAAGAGCATATGGGCGTTGGCCTCCATGAACAAAGCCGTATTGATTGCAGTGGGTCCGATCCCAGCGGTATTTTTCGCTCTCCCTCCACAGGCCACAGCCTCTCTTTTTCCACTCTCCTTGCGGCTGCATTTCGTCAATTTCAGGACAATTTTTTGCTTTTTCTGGACTCTTCTTTGGACG
This sequence comes from Momordica charantia, assembly GCF_013281855.1. Classification (NCBI taxonomy): domain Eukaryota; kingdom Viridiplantae; phylum Streptophyta; class Magnoliopsida; order Cucurbitales; family Cucurbitaceae; genus Momordica; species Momordica charantia. The sequence continues at coordinate 7,968,728 of NW_028275157.1, read as the reverse complement.
GGATTAGAAGCTTCATCTGTCGTCTTCTGTCGTCTTTTAGATTAAATTATAACTTTGGTAGTTAATGGTCTTTTCCTCTTCTTTTTTTTTTCCTTTTTTTCTTCCTTTTTTTTCTGAGTGTTTTCAAATATTAACGGATTTCAAAAGTATCATTTTAAATTAGGTCCGTTTAATTTAGAAGAATGATAATCAATGAATGAAAATAAAAACTTTCATTTCCTTTTAAGTTATCAATGTGATTTATCCTTCAAGTACGAACGAATTTTGGTAGACTTCTTTCATCTAGGGAAATTGCAATCGGTAGTACAAAATTGTTATGAAATATGTCACCTGTTTTTTTTAAAATCTTCAAATATAGTATAAATTTTCATATTACAGATATATTATATTATAGATGTATATTAGTTGGGTAAAGTCGTCATTTTTTAAATTAGATCTATATTTTTTTTAAATGTTATATTTCAAAAAACTAAATATGGTTGCTATTTTAGTAAATGAGACACTCATGATGGTTGCAACAAAAATGAAAAGTTTGATGTATGTTTGGTATCCCCTCTTCAATTCCCAATGATCATGATCTTTACCTATTATTTGTTCAATTCCGTTCATCTGATACTTAGTTAACTCTTTGATCCTTACATTCTTGATGTTATTTAGAGTGTGTTTGAGAGTAATGGTATGATGAGTGATTTTGAAAAATAAAAATTAGGTATAATTGATTTTTCAATCACCATCAAAGTGATTCCTTAAAAATCAATTTAAAATGATTTTAAACGTTCAAAAAATCAATTTTTAAATTTGCGATCAATAGGGAAGTGATTTTGACAAAATCACTTGTGATTTTAGTCATTACTAAGGGTGTGTTTGTAAAAATCTCTTATGTAATTGCCAAAATCACTTCTTTTCTATTGATCATATTTCAAAGTTTAAAATCAATCTGAATTGATTTTTAAAATATCACCCTTTCAAAATCAAAAATAACTCCCACTCAAGGGAATCTTATTCCTCCCCAGTGACCTAATCAATCTCATTCTAATTCTTCTGGTTTCATATATTTTTAAAAGTTATTTTACAACTTTTATCTTTTTTTTTTATCTCATTGTAGTATTGAGACTCATAATTTTTTATTAACTAGTATTTTAGCATGTGTTTCGCACGTTATATTTTAAGTTTTTCAATCCAACCAAGTTATATAAAATTCAAAAATATGTTCAGCGAGTAGTGTATACAAAATGTTGGGGCTTTTTTTACTAACTACTATATATGTATTATATTTATATATATATATATATATATATATCACTATTATATTCAAAAGAGCCTGAAATTCATAATACATACGAAGTAAAGTTAAAGGAAAAATGTAAGCTAGACAATCAATCTCCAAATTGTCGAATTAGACTTTGCAAAATTATATATAAAAACAATAAAAAAATAAATTATATGGAAGGAAGATGACAAAATTTAGTTTGTAGTTTTAATATGTTGTCATTATTGAAAATATATCTATATATATTACACAATCTTTTGTAGTTTTAATCTTTTTTTTTCCTTGAATTCTTATAATTAAAAGATTTTATATATAAAAGTTTATAATTAAAAATTTTGGAGGTAAGAATGTAAAGAGAGGTTAATCCATAAGTTTTTATATTTATTTTATTTTTCAATTGAGATATTTAATATTGTTTATGTAGATGTGTGAAGTTGACTTTATTTTTAGGATAAATTTTATTAAATAAATAAACATAAATACTTTATGCAATTAAGATGATTATGTATATCAAGTTAGAAGAAACATTATTATTACTAATCAATAAAGAAATAACACTAAACAGAGAATGAAAATTTTGTTTATAAACAAAATAAATAAAGAGATAGAGTTTTTATACAGTTGTAGAAGCGAAAGAATGTTGTAAACTAATAAAACTATCCAAATTCTAAAACTTTTGAAATCTTATTATTAATTATATTGAAAGTGTCATCATAAATTTATAATTAATTTTTAGAAATAAATTTTATTTTAAGTTTTAACATTCTATTTTCATTTGTCAATTTTATGAACTCATTTAAATTATAATTTTAAATATTTTGATACTTGTTTTAAATAAATATTAAATATTAAATTATTGTGGAATTTGTGCGAGTATCTTAGAGAATTTAACTTTTCAAAAAATATGATATTAAAGGATTTTATTTATATGTGAGTGGATGAGATTTTCACATTCATGATATTTTATGTGAGGATATGATATAGTTTAATGTTAAATGTATATATACTGTGGATTAATAAACCTTAAAAATAAAAATATTGTAAGAGATAAAAAGGGAAAAATAAATTAGAAGAATGAGGAAAAAAAGTAAACCTCAAAATGTTGTTGAAAATGAGTAATGTGAGTCCTTTTACATAATGATAAAAGGAAGTTGTTCCAAGACTTTTAAAATCCTACAAACTTTTAAATATTACACAATTAAACACTATTAAATGATAATGAGAAATTTTTTTGTATTATGCACCTTTTAGAAGCAAAATTACATGAATTGAAATAGAATTAAAGGACTATATATATATATAAGAAAATCAAAACAAAACCTACGAAATTAAAATAGAATTTCAAAGAGCAAAACAAATATAAAAAAATATCAAAACAAAACCTATGCTAATCTAATAAATTAATGGTACATACGAGATTGAATAAAAAATTGAAATAGAAAAAATATAATTTCAAACGGCAAAACAAAATTAAAACTGACATCTTTTTATTAAAATAGAAAAGAAAATTAAAAAAATCAGAAAATCAAAACAAATCCATGAAATTAAAATAGAATTTCAAACAGGAAAAGGAAAAAATATAATAAAAAGAAATCAAAACAAAACCTACCAATAAATTAAGGGCATATATGGTATTGAATAAAAATTGAAGGGTAATATTGCTAAAATAATTCTTTTATATCCGAACTAATATAAATATATTATAGATATAGATATACTGATTAAAGAAACTTAAAAATAAAAAAATATAAGGAACAAAAATAAAGATTATATATATATATATATATGATGAAACTTTAGACATGCACAGCGGAAGCTAGGAATCATAATACACTTATTAAAGCAATTTAACTAAAATAAGCATGCTGGAAAATATGATGAAAAAGGCTAAAGAGGAAGTGATAAACTTTATACTTTTGAAAACCTCCACTATAACTTCTTCTCCTAACTCAATGGGACCACCAACGGCAAATCCGTGCTATCCTCGGGTTGATGAATATGGTTGTGGGATCGAATTATGAGTGAAAGCAAAGGGAAAGCACTAATGGCTAGGAGAAAACGGTAGAAATTTGAGTGTCAAAATTTTGCACTTGTGCAAGGAAGTATTAGCCTTCTCCAAGTGATCTTTATAACCTATATAAAGACCAAATGCATGTCTTGCATGCCTTTCACTTCAAACCCCACTAGCATGTAAAAGATAGGTGTCATTGCCTTGAAAAAATACTTAAAAAACCACTAGTTAGTGGAAAAATCCAACTCAACTTTGAAGTTGGATTTTTCCACTAACTTGATTTTTTAAATAAAACTTTTATAAAACTAATTTTTTATAGAAACCAAAAATGAAATATGAATTTTCTATTAAAACAAAAACCAAGCCAAATTAATATGTCATATTAATTGGTCTTTGACATGTAAGCTTGATTAATCACATTAATCAAATTACAACTCTTTTTCATGCTTTAAACTTATTTAAAACAAATTTAAATGAGTCATACTCTCCAATATAATTAATTCTCAATTAATTATTAAATTATATATTATATATCATATAAAATACAATATTCCCTAAAAACCGAATTTGAACACTTTAAATTCTTGCTTCACTTAGTTCATCAATTTTATCCTTTATGAGCTAGCATGGAGACCCATGAACCTACAGATCATGGGCTCCAACGATTTGAGACTAACCGATCAATCTCTTTAACTTAGTTAATCAACATTCGTTAACTAACAGGACTGTCCACTATAGCCTATAGATTCACTCCCCTCACTGTAGGTATATTTGTGTCCATTCGATATAACTGTCATCGGTAAGTTGATCCTTCACAGGTCGTTCGTAACCTCAGCTAGGTCAAAAATATCATTTTACCCCTGAGTTACATCTTTTCTTCTTATGTACCACTATCCCTCTAATGAACAATTGATTTAGGATCAAATCACTAAATCCAATTCCTCTTGGGCCAATGAGAGAATGCCCCTTGTTCAAGACCCGGGATCAGCCCTTAAGGGAGCAATCTCTATACTATCCCTAAATCAGGTAGGAGTGAATTCCGTCTTGCTAATTCTATGTCCCCAGCTATTTACTCAGTCTTATCCCTGAAATGGGAGGCATATTGAGCAGCGCTGATGAGTTTACTCTCACCTATGCAGATCAAGGAAGAATCCTGAATAAAAAAGAGTTCATAGATGGTTCAGGATTTAGATCAAGTTATCTAGGTCATCGATAAACGAAATTAATCAGTGTTATCCGTAAACAGTGTTAATACGTAATAATAATTATTTCAGGGTCAGTCTTACACAATCTCATTGTGTAGAACACCCCCTATCACGTGTTTCTACATGAACGAATCAGGATCACTTCGTTTATGACACCTTACAACATTTGTAACAATCATAAAGCAGGCCGTATTCAATAGTATCTCTAGAAAAAAGTACCCAACTTGATCCATGTAATATAGATTGTTTAGGCTATTTACTTGAATTTGATCTAGTTTATGTCTCCACATAAAGTCCAAGTACTCATTATAATAGCCAAGGGTTCGTAGTTTATTGGATTTAGAGTTATTAAAAAACAAATTCACTTTCATTTAACAACACTTGTTTGAATAACCTCACATTAATCTTCACTGTTTACAAACTACGAGTTTTAGAACAAAATACCCAACAATAATATATATTCTCACCAATATTCAAGGATGCTAAACATGAACATTATGTTTAACCTTAAAAATCAAAATATTGTGAGAGAAAAAAAATTAGGGGAAAAAAAGAAGAATAAGAAACTAAACCTCACAATGTTGAAAATGAGTAAAGAAAGTCTTTTTATCTAATGATAAAAGGAACAGGTTGCAAAACTATTAAAATTTTACCACCTTTTAATATTATATAATTAAACACTATTAAATGATGATGAAAAAAACTTTTTACATTCTTAACACTTATGTAAAATAAAGTGGAATTTTAAAAGGAAAAAAAATCAAAACAAAACCTACAATATTAAAATAGAATTTCAAAAGGCAAAAACAACCGATCAGAGTCCTTGGCTTTTGATTGGAGACTTTAATGCCATTGCTTCGTTGACGAAAAGGCTGGTGGAGCTCCCTTCAATCCAGTGGATGCTACTCTTTTTTTAACTGCTATTGATCATTGCTAACTTATCGATTTGGGTAGTTTGGGCCTAAGTTTACTTGGAAGGGTCCTTTGATTGCTGGGTTTGACCGTGTCTTCGAACGACTTGACCAAGCTTTGGCTAATTCGCATTGGCAGTTGGCCTTTCCTGATACGTCAGTTCGGTGTTGCCGAGGGTGCTCTCAGATCACCACCCTATTATTTTGAATTCTGCCCCTTCTTGTGACTCCTCAGTGGTTTCTCGTCCTTTCTGTTTCTTGGCGGCCTGGAACTTGCATCAAAACTTCATTTCGTTTCTTCGGGATTCTTGGAGCCCTTTTGACCCTCTCCCTTTATGTCTTGCTGACTTTAAAGAGAAAATTTTAGTTTAGCACAAGGAAGTTTTTGGCAGTCTTCGAAAGCGTAAGAGTCTCATCTTTCGTCGGCTTGTAGGTATTTAACGGACTCTGCAGCTTTGTAATAACCCCTTTCTTCAGAGACTTGAGAATGATCTGACCTTGGATCTAGATAATATCCTCCATCAGGAAGAGCTATCTTGGATTCAGCGTGCTCTTTGTGATTGGGTTCGTTTTGGAGATCATAATACTACCTACTTTCATACGAGGGCTATTATCATGCGGAAAATGTGTTCGAATTGACGTTCTTAAGGGGCCAAATGATGAATGGATATCTGATGTTATACGGTTGAAAGGTATAACTTTTAGCCATTTTCAGTCGATTTATGGGATTGTGGAACCAATTGAGCGTTTGAACACTTTATCTACCTTCCTGCCTCTTCCATTAACAGTCGAAAGGGATTTAACTCGTGTTTTGTCGAGTGGGGAAGTCCGGAAGGCCATTTTCGCTATGGGTGTTTTCAAATCTCCTGGGCCCGATGGTTTCCAGGCAATTTTTTACCAGAAGAATTGGTCTATCATCTCTTCGTCGGTTATCACCTTTACAAAAGATATTTTGGAAGGCCCTAGATCCATTGCTTCTGTTAATAACACTCTCTTGGTTCTTATTCCAAAGGTGGACCAGCCTGAGACTATTAAACAATTTAGACCTATCAATTTATGCAACGTTTCATATAAGCTGATTACCAAAATTATTGCTTCTTGTCTTCGAGGTTTTCTATCAGACATAATCTCTCCGTACCAATCGAGCTTTGTCCCCGGTCGTCGTATCCAAGATAACGTTGTGATTGCGCAGGAATTGATCCATACCCTAGATCGTTTGAAGCGTGCTAAGAAATTTATGGTGGTTAAAAGTTGATCTTGAAAAAGCTTATGATATGCTCTCTTGGGATTTCTTGAATGAGACCCTCATTTTGGCAGATATCCCGACCGGTTAATCTCTACCATTATGGCTTGTGTGTCGTCAGCCTCCAGGCAAATTCTTTGGAATGGGGAGATAACCAAGGGTTCGTGATTATGTTTCTAACGCTGGAGATTGGATATGGGGTTCCTTTTCAGATTTGTTGGACCCTCCGATTATTGACCGCATAGCTAGTATTTGTCCTCCTTCTGCCTCTACAAGAACTAATGATTCTCTTGTTTGGCTTGGGGCCTTGGATGAAGATTATTCGATTTCTTCGACCTATTCCCAGCTCATTTCTACCAGAGCAACGAGCCATTCCCCGCTGGTTTGGAATCGAATCTGGAAGTGGGAGGGACCTAGCAGAATCTGTTTCTTTCTTTGGCTAGCAACTCACAATCATCTTCTCACAAATGAGGAAAGGGTCCATCGTCACCTATCCGAGTCTGATGTTTGCCCTCATTGCCCTAATTTATAGAAGTCATCGTTGCATATTCTCTATGACTGCACCCGTGCTCGTGATTTGTGGTATGCCTGATCCCCTCGGGTCCCCCATCTTGTTTCTTTGCTGGTAACATTGTCCAGTGGATTCAATTTAATTTGTCGTTTCCTTTGGATTTGCATTGGTCGTCTATTTTTGCAACAAGGTGTTGGTTGCTTTGGAATTGGCGCAATAAATTTATCTTTCATCCAGATTTCTCCTTCCGACCACGCCCGCTCTGATAATTCGTGATACTACCAGTAATTTTGTGAATTCATGGAACTGTGCTACCCCTTTTCTTTCGAAGTCTTCTCGTCGATGGTCTGTTATTAGCTGGGAGGCCCCCCGACTAATGGTTGGAAGCTTAATATTGATGGATCCGCTCTTGGGAATCCAGGCCCTGCTAGTGCATACGGCCTCATTCGAGATCTAAATGGACAGTGGATAGTGGGTTTTGTGCATAATCTAGGTCATGGTACATCGATTACAGCCGAATTGTGGGGTGTCTTTTCTGGTTTGAAGATTGCCTAGAATGCTGGTTGTAGGAATCTCTTAGTTTAGGTGGACTCTGAAATGGTGTGCAATATCCTGTCTAAGGGATATCATTACTCGCCTTTGCTTCATCCGTTGGTGTTGAATATTAACGATCTTTTGTCGAGGGATTGGTTTGTCGACTTTTTTCACATCTATCGTGAAGCCAATTCACGCGCGGACTGGTTTGCCCGTCAGGCTTCTTCGGCTACTGTGGGTTGTCATGTTTGTGAGCGGCCGCCACCGGGTCTCTCTCCCTTGTTGATTGTTGATGTTATGGGGCTCTCTATGCCCCGCCTTGTTCCTCTTTTAGTTTCTTGGGCTTTTTGCCTCCTTCTGTTAGAAAAAAAGGCAAAAAAACAAAAACAAAAAACAAAAAATAATAAAAAAATCAAATCAAAACTACGGATAAGTTATAAACATGTTTAGTATTACTTCAAAAAGAAACGTCAAAAAATCAATATTGTGAGAGAGAAAAAATGGGGAAAAAAGAAGAAGAATAAGAAGAAAAAAAATAAGCCTCGTAAAGTTGTTGGAAATGAGTGAAGAGAGCCTTTTTATATAGAATCATAAAGAGGTTACAAAACTTTTACAATTTGATGATGGAAAAAACTCTTTACATTCTTAACACTTATGCAAAAATAAGTGGAATTAAAATAGAATGTTAAAAAGCAAAAAAAAAAAAAAATCAAAGTCAACGCATAACCAACCATGGAAAAGAATTTCAAAAGACAAAAAAAAAAAATTCAAAACAACCGAGGAAATGGAATATATTTCAAAAGGAAAAGAAAAAGTATAATAAAAACTTAAAACTTAAAGCATAAATGGAGGACATGTAAGTATTAAGAAAAAAAATAAAGGAAAATAAAAAAAATGTTTCTTTCACTTTTTAATATATTATGACATGATTATGAATATGAATATAGATATAGAATATAGATATAAATATAGATATAGATTATTTTATTATTTTACAATTTCTTTATTTATTTACCTTACTAATAATTTTTCTTATATTAAAAAAAATTATACCAACTTTTCGTACTTAATGTAATTTTATTATACAACTTTCTATTTAATTTATCAATTATTTAATTTTAATTTGTTGTTATTGATTAATACCATTAAAATTGTTAAAAATATTATTATTAATTATTTTTAGTACAAAACGTGGGGTGGGGGATTGAACCTACGATCTCTTAGTTGGAGATATATGTCAATTATCGTTGAGTTGTGATTGCTTGGACCATTATTATTAAATATTATAATAATGTAATTTAGTTATATTTTATATTAGTGATCGTGGGAGAGTGTCCGTCGGCCCTTGGATAAATACCATATATTATATTTACTTTAAAACAAGAAATGATATTTGGTCAATAAGGTCCGTTTTCTAACGTTCCCTGATTATTGTTCCTGAGGCATATTTGGTAACTAATTCCGTTTTTCATTTCTAAATTTAGAAAAACGTTTCAAAAAAGGATCAAATTTTAAATACTATAAAAAGTAGTTTCGTTTTTTCCCTTTTTGTTTCTTATTTTTTGTCTAGGCACTGCTAAATAATATACCTTGTGCTTCTTTGTGTGAAATTGAACTGAACTCTTGTGATGGATGCATGCACCTAAATTACTATGATAATTCTCAAAATGGAGAATTATATCTTTCATTAATCCTCAATAATGAAACTGTGCATACAAGGCTTATAGTAGTAGACTAAAAGGTTACAACTTAACAAAATAATAACTAACTAATAACAGAATACATAATATATCACACATTCCCCCTCAAACGAAAGCCTATTGAGGCATGAGTTTGGATTTAAGAAACATTAACCGGTCAGAAGTGAGGGGTTTTGTGAAAAGGTCATAAAGCTGAGACTCAGAAGGAACAAACTGTAGAGAAATATCCCGCCGGACAATACGCTCACATATAAAATGAAAATCAATCTCGATGTGCTTCGTTCGCCCATGAAAAACTGGATTCTTAGCTAGATTGATAGCTGACAAGTTATCACACCATAGAATAGGAGGCTTCCACCCGAAAAGATGAAGATCACGAAGTAATTGCCTTAACCAAAATAGTTCAGCAGCGGTGATAGCTAAGGAGCGATACTCAGCTTCAGTTGAACTCCGTGAAACTGTGGACTGTTTCTTGGTACCCCAAGATATGGGATTTGGACCAAGAAAAATGATAAATCCAGAAGTAGAGCGAGGATCACCAGGATCATTGGTCCAATCAGAGTCAGAAAAGGCATTAAGACTCAAGAAATCAGAGGAACACCTTTTAAAAAACAAACCAGAGGAAAGTGAACCATTAATGTAACGAAGCACACGCTTGACAGCAGTCAAATGCAGATATGTAGAAGAATGCATAAATTGTGACAGCTTGCTGACAGAAAAGGCTATATCCGGTCTAGTAAAGGTAAGATAGTGTAAAGCACCTATGATAGACTGATAGTGAGATGCATCTTCAGATGAACAAGTAGCAGAATCATCAGTAGACATACGCAAGACAATGGGAGTTGAACAAGGTTTGGCCGAAGACATGCCAAAACGATGTAGAAGGTCTCTTGCATACTTAGTCTGATTAATAGTGATTCTATGAGAGGATCTAGTTATTTCTAGTCCCAAAAATACTTCAAAGCTCCAAGATCAGTCATGTCAAAAACAGAGCGCAGCTGAAGAATAAGTGCCTCAATATATGAAAAAGAACTCCCAGTGACAATAATATCATCAACATATAATAGAAGATATGTAATGGAATCACTAGTACGCCGAACAAAAAGTGAAGTATCAGCAGCAGAAGCAATAAATCCGAGAGTCAAAAGATGAGTAGTGAAACACTCAAACCATGCTCTAGGAGCTTGCTTAAGTCCATAAAGTGACTTCAAAAGTTTACATACATGATGAGGGTGATTTGGATTAATGAACCCTTGTGGTTGCTGCATATATACCTCCTTAGTAAGCTCACCATGAAGAAAAGCGTTCTTCACATCAAGTTGTCGGAGAGACCAGTTAAACTGAGCAGCAAGAGAAAATATAACCCGGACAGTAGGCTTCTTTACCACAAGACTGAAGGTTTCATCATAATCAATACCTTCTGCCTGATGATACCCTTTTGCAACAAGTCACGCTTTGTGCCTAGCAATACTACCATCAGGATGACGTTTATCCGATAGACCCATTTGCAACCGATTGCACTTTTACCAAGTGGTAAAGGGGTTAGTTTCCAAGTACCCTGTTTGATCAAAGCACTATATTCATCAAGCATCGCACGTTGCCAAACAGAACTTGTGGATGCCTTTGAGAAAGAGGAGGGCTCTAGAGAGTCATTATAAAGAGGAGTAGAAGTAAAGAACTCTCTTCTTGACAATGTCAGATTTACCCCTTGTTTGCATAGGGTGACTATTTTGTACCAATGGTTGCGGAGGCATAGAAACGAATGAGGTGTGTTCTGTAGCAAAAGAAGTGTTATGAACAGAAGTTGGGTGCAGAGAATTAATTGGAGTAGCTGAAAAAACACTACTATCCGTAGCCTCATGGGACAAGTCAATAGTAGCATTGCCATTTATAGCAATATTGTGACTGTCAACAGCGGCACCCATATCAATAGGTAGACTATTTGCAGCAGCAGATTGCGAATAACAAGGAGCAATTTCAGCAGGCACATTGGTATGTGCATCAGTAGTACAAGCAGGGGCCATTGTAATGTCAACATCATTAGTACTTTCAGAAGCAACATAAACAATAGGACTTGAGGCATTAGTAGTAGCAGGCAAAGTAGAGGGAAAAGAAGACAAAAAAAGTTGTAGTAACGATGAAATAGAAGAAGAAGTGGAAGTATTAGAAGAAGAAGACACTGAAGAAAGAGAAGGAGAGGAAGTAAAATTTGGAAAAGGAAAAGATGATTCATCAAAAAGAACATGAGGGGATGTATAAATTTTTCCATTGCTCATGTCATAGCACAAATACCCTTTATATTCCAATGGATAATCGAGAAACACACACCTAGATGTCTTAGATTGGAGTTTGTGAGAGTTATAGGGTTTAAGAAGAGGATAACAGGCACAACCAAAAGTCTTAATGTGAGAATAATCAGGCAAACGATGAAATAAGCACTCAAAAGGAGACTTATTACCAAGAACAACGGAAGAAAGGCGATTTATGAGGAAAACAGCTGTGGAAAATGCATAAGGCTAGAATCGAAGTGGTAAAGAAGATTTAGACATCAAGGTTAAAGCAATTTCAATTATGGAACGATGCTTACATTCAGCTATGCCATTTTGCTCGGGAGTATATGCACAAGATTTTTGATGGAGGATGCCATGAGAGGTAAAGAGAGAGCTAAACTGTTTGTTTACAAATTCTCCCCCACCATCACTACGGAAAATCTTGATTTTGGTAGAGAATAGATTCTCAACTAACAATTTAAAATTAACAAAGGCAGAAAAAACATCAGATTTACGAGAGAGGGGAAAAACCAAGTATATCGAGACATATCGTCAATAAAAGAAACATAATATTTGTGTCCATTGATAGAAGGTTCAGGAGAGGGTCCCCATACATCAGAGTGAATTATTTCAAGTGGATACAAAGAAATTGAAACAGAACGAGGAAATGGTACTTTTTTCATTTTACCATACAGACAGTGTTCACACAAACATGAATTGGATTTGGAAGTAGGTAAATGTAACAATCGAAGAACAGAGTTAAGAACATCAAGACTAAGGTGTCCTAAACGATTATGCCAAAGGGAAGATGAGGATTTTGTACCGACATGAGCAATGGAACCTCGGGTTGCCAAGGAAGCAGAATGAGAAGAAGAAGAATCAGCGAAAGGAGATATTGGATATAAACCACTGACGCTAGGTCCTTGGAAGAGGATTCGACCCGAAGATTTGTCCTGAATCACGAAGTGAGTAGAATCAAATATAATCAGACAATTGTTATCGACACAAAGTTGATGAACTGATAACAAGTTAGCAGCTATATGAGGAACACAGAAAAGATTTGACAAGTGAAGAGAAGTAGAAGAAGTTTTAAGAACTCCATAACCTGAATGTGATATTGGAAGGGATTGCCCGCTGCCTACCGAAACCTGGTCATCACCATTATACTCTGATGCTATGGATAAGTTGCTCAAGTTTGAAGTAACGTGAGCATTACAACCCGAATCAGTAATCCATGGTGCAGGTGCAGACGGCAAAGAGAAATTTGACTGAAATTGCTGATTTTGAACAGCAACCATCACAGCTAGTTGCATAGGCAGATGACGGTCCTGGAAATTGTAATTCATGCGATTAAAACAATCTATCACAGTATGCCCAGGGCGATTACAAATTTGACAGTGAATTCGTCCATTAGAAGGTGTATTTGAGGAGAAAAGACCGCTGGAGGTACATCCGCGACTTTGTGTGGGAGAATACACACGACCGCGATCGTGATTTGAGCGTCCTCGACCAGTTCCGCCTCCAAACTTTCCTCGAGAAAATTGAGGAGAAAAATTGCGTTGCATATGATGTGCTTGAGAAGTTGCAATCATAGCAGTAGGAGAGGGAGACGATTCATCACGTTTCCCTTGTTTCTCGATAGCAGACTCCTCAGAAATCAACAGAACGTAGAGTTCTTCAAAAGTAACTGGTTGCGAACGAGTGCGCATTGAAGTCCGGAAAGTGTTGTACTCAATTGGAAGGCCATTTAGGGCATATATTAACAGATCTTCTTCATTGATTGTAATGGAAACGTTCGCCAGTTTATCCTTGATCTCCTTGCTGCGTATAATATAATCACTGATGGATTCACTTGATTTCTTCGAAATAGATTGCAAATCAGTCTTCAGATTTACCACATTCGTTCGACCGCTTGAAGAATAGTGTTTTTCCATAACATTCCAGACTTCTTGTGAAGTAATGCTGCTACATACGCTAGGGCTCTGATACCATATGATAATTCTCAAAATGGAGAATTATACCTTTCATTAATCCTCAATAATGAAAATACATACAAGGCTTATGAGCAGTAGACTAAAAGGTTACAACTTAACAAAATAATAACTAACTAATAACATAATACAATATATCACACAATTAAATTATTTTATGTAAGTTCGATTAATCTTTTTTCTTCTCTATATATTATATATATATAGTTTTAATTTATTATTTATTAGCTATTTTATTTTCTTAAACAAAATGAGTTTCTAATTTTAAAATTAAAAATATTTTGAAATTTTATTCTTTATTTAAAGCTAATAATTTATATGTTTATATATAAAAAAGTTATATATTCTAAATTATATTTTCTTTAATAAATTATATTCTTGAGTATATGTTATATATTTTTATATTCTATTCATTAAATTTTATTTATTTAAAAATAAAAATAAACTAACCTAAGTTAAAGGTATAAATTCTGGGTCAAGTGTTTCAGAAAAATAAATAAATAAACTCTCGATCAAAAGATTGTAGGTTCAAATTCCAACCTCCGCATGTTGAACTAAAAAAAATTGAAACAAAAAATGAAAAATAGTTACCAAACATACTTTTGTTTCTATTTTTTTTTTCAAGAAACAAGAAATATTATATTGTTACCAAACATATTCATGTTTTTAGTTCTTAAAAAAAATTTTAGAAACAATAAATAGAAAATAGAAAACGGAAAACGAGAAACACAAAATAAGAAATGAGAACTTTACCAAACGGGTCCTTAGTTTTCACCTTGCTTGATGTGACCCGCCCTTCTAGCCACAAATCACAATCTCGAATCACTTTTTCCAAAAAAAAAAAAGAAAAAAATTAAAAAAATTAATTTTTCATTTAAATTAAATAATATAGATTTATTTATTAATTTTTTTTTTGAGAAAATAAAACTTCATTAATTAAACAAAGAATCACGAGGGTTACAAGATACACGTGACTCCCTTGTGTGATAGCTCTCAAAATCCAGATGGGAAAAGAATGAAGCCAAAGAATATCTTCCCTCGACTTCCAAGCATCAGTTGCAAGCTTGTGGGCAATTTGTGCAAAAAGTCGATGTGGGTGAAATTTCTTGCAAGCTCTTGAATGTCCCGCACCCATGTTCCAGCCACAAGGAGTGAAATTTGATCTCCTCGAACCAGATCGATTGCTTGACGAGAGTCGTATTCCACCAACACCGAACGAAGATTCAACTGCTGCGCCAGCCGAAGACATTCCTGAATCGCTAAAAGCTCTGCAATTAGAACATGGTCAGGGGGGAGCAACGCTAAAACTGGCAAGGTAGCCTCACAATGTGCCCTGCATAACAGGGTCAGGGTGGCAAGCGACAGTGACGATACCATGTGCCAAGAATGTCCTTAACGACCCGTTAGAGCCCATACGCAGATGGGGTCAACCACACCTTGAAGTTGCTGGGGAACAGCGAGGGTGAGAACATAGAAGACTGATATCAATTTGAAATCTTTTTCAATATAGCTCCGCTCCCGGGATGGATGCAAGAAAAATGGATAGCGATCAATAGATATGAAGGGGAGGGAGCCTGGTCTTGACTCTTTTGTGTGGTATTCATTCTCGTTAGGCTCTTGGAATCACATCCAGCCATGGTTGGAACAGCTCGCAAAATTTCCACGGTTGCCGCCGGCTAGCTAATAGGGTGAGCAGCGTAAAATTAGGTTCACTAACTTGACCGTTGGAGGACTGAAGGGTAAAATTAGGTTCTAATATGTATCTATTCAGGTATGCTTTACTTAGAAATAGTGTTCAAAAGCCTAGTTCTTATCTAATTCATGCATAACTGTTTCATCATGGTTTAAACATGTAAATATAAGCTTTTGGTAGCAATTGAAGTTGAAAATATAACAAAATTTACGTTTTTGTACAGAAAAGTTATGCTAGTCGTCAGGTGCCTCCCTTAATGTCCAAAAATGAAATGCACGTTTTAGCCCATTTTGACGCATTATCATGAACCGCACATGTCATACATGCAAGGAAGGGTGGTTTATTAGCCAAAAAAAATAAGTCAAAGGTGTTACAAAGCATTGGTTGGCTTTACTCTTCTCAAATGCTCAACAATCTTCTCAAGGCCTATAAATTCTTGCACCCTCTCCACTCTTTTCATCATCACAATTTGAAGCTTGTTTAGTTCTACATTTAGTTTTAAACTTGTTCTTCCTTTAGAAATTAGTTCCTTTAGGTTTTGTTTAGTTTTTCATTCAATTTCCAGCCTTACATTTATTTACTTGTAAACTGAAACTTTATTTATAAAATTCCAACATTGTTCTCTCTCTTCATCTCGTTTAGTTTTCACTCCCCTGAACTCGAAAGAGACAGGAAAAATTCATTCGGATTACAACTTTTTTTAATTTGACAGCTTGTTTCTCATTTTATTCTTCTTTAAATATGTCTTCTATTTACAACTTTATTGAATTGTGTTTTTACATTATAAATATGAGCTAAATTCAATTTTCTTAGCCTGATTATGGATAATTAGTTAACCTTTTGAAATGGGACAATAAGGCCAAAAGGTTTTCCATAACTTCTTTATTAATTAAGTTGTTTTCAAAAGCTAATGATTTAATTTGGCCAATTAATGAGTTAGTATATTCAATATTGAAAAGGTTGAACATTTTCTTACAACTTAGTTTATTTAATCGAGGAGAGAAAAACTTTAGACATAAAGATTCCATTCAAGTAGCCTAGACATAAGACCTTGATCGTGGGTTGCAATTGATTTTGAAGAACTAAGGCCTCTCCTATAATAGACATAATAGTTTGGGACTTAATACTTCGAGATCACTTAGACATAAGTAGGTTAAGAAGTAGAATTGTGCATTGCATAATTAGGGGCGTCTTGCGCCTAGATGTTGTTCCCCATTGTATTTTTAGTTAATTCGAAGTAAACTGTATGAGCTTATTATTTTAGTAAACCAAAACCAAACCCACATTATTCTCCATATCTTTATCCATCAACTCAATTGTTCAACCAACTGTTCACCAACACTTTACTTTTTTAAAGAAAAATACTTAGTCTATGTGAAGACGAACTTGGAAGTATTTCCTAATTACTACTTGTAACAGGTGTGCGCATGCACTCGATAATTTTTTTTGCTATCAAGAAGAACCGATTTACCACCAAATAAGTTTTTGGCCTCACTGCCAAAGACTATATTTTTATTTCTTTAATTTCTTTTTTGTGATTTGTTATTTGGTGTAATTGTCACAGTGTTTCTATTCTAGAGATTATTTATGTTTATCTAATCTTGAACGGCTATTTTGGAGTGTATGAGCATAGGAGTTAAAGCAAAAGGAAATCTTTTGAAGGTTAAGGAGCATAGACTTAGAAACTAAAACATCGAAAAAGAGAAACAAAAAGTAGAAGAAGATAATTTTATGCATACAACCAGCAAAAATGATTGAGATGGATGCCTTTTCAGCTTGGAATGCTCCAGTTTCATCGACATTATATTTGAAATGGAGCACAACAAAGCAATGAGAAGTAACTTTCCCGTAGCTCATAAAAATCCATTTGATTATTGTCCGTCTAATTCTAATTCTAATTGTAAACACTGTATTTGGTTCGGCTTCATTTTAATTTTAATTTTATTAATTTTAATTTTGATTATTTTGGTTTTAAAAACTATAATATTACTTTATTATTGGTTATAAGCTTAAGTTTAAATTAAATTAAAAATAAAATAGATTTTGTTTTAACTATTTTGATTTCATTAATAAAATTACAAATTAAACTATTAATATACATCACATTTCTTTTACTTTTTTTGAGTCACATATTTAGTCTACTTCTAAGTGAATTTAGAAGTGTTGTCTTTCAAAGGGATTGTAAATGTTTCTATGTAGGCACGCCAAGGACTTCCAAATTCATTATTTTTTTCGATCCAAAACTTAGGAGTTAAACCTTAACCTTAGAATTAAATATTCACGTCTCTCTCTCCTGAGATGATTTATAGTCTAACATTTCATTTACATGCACTTGGAGTGTATTCATGATTGTATCAAGTGTATATCACTTGGGGCAATTTGTAGCATATTTGTTACATCTTTCCCATGCATCATTTTCATGTCATAAATTAAAGAAAAATTATCTTGCGTGCATCATTTTACATGTCCATAGTATAAATTAAAAGGAAAAAAACTCTATCATAAAATAAAAGAATGTATCTATTTTGCGTGCATCATTTTACATGTCCATATCATAAAATAAAAAAAACATCTATCATCCCCATGCATCATTTCATAAGTCTATATATATATATATATAAAGGTCTATATTTCGCATACATCATTACACTGTTCATAATCATTTAAAATTTCCCCTAATTTCTGATCTAACAGTTGCATCACATCGTTTTATGCATATCATTTCTATCTTAAAAGAATAAAAATCTGTGCATTCTCCATTACATCATAATTAACACGAACTCTTAGAAAAATAGCTCAACAACCACATATTTACTATTCTTTATATACAAGGTACATAAAGCAGCATAACATGGGAGAACTTAATGCTGAGCTAAAGAAAATTAGAGATGAAATCCACGAACGGGTCATGGAAGAATTGAATGCTAAACTAAAGAAAATAAGAGACGAGATTCAGGAACAGGTCATGGAAGTGCATAATGTAGAGCTAAGGAAGATGAGACGAGACATCGACAAGATTCAGGGACAAGTCACAAAAATTTTTAATGTCTTAAAGAGTATTGTTACAGTAGGGGACATTTCTTAGCCTAACAATTTAGTTGAACCTCATAATAGTTCATCACTTAAGATGGACCCACCTCTTTGTCAATCAACAGATGACTTCCCCCAGCATAATTCATCACATGAAGCTCAGCTTTCCAAGAAATGCCAACGAGCTCCTACAATCTGTCAGGTTGAATTCACATGCCATGATGGACAAACATCAAAGGCCAATTACTCAGATAATTTAAAAAGTAAAGAAAAAGAAAATATACCAATGGAAATGCTGAAGAAGTTGGGGAAATTTCCTTTCTAAACCAACACAAGTATGACATAGGTATGACTCATGCTGAGCAAGGAATAGAAAAAGAAACTGCAGGAAAAGAAAGTGCACGAAGATGGAGAGAGGTAAACGAACAACTGCCAGTTCCTTTAATTGATAAAGAGCCACAAAATAAAAGCTCTATTAAAAAGAAAAATGAAGTCCAGACAGTAATCTCGAAGCGCAAGTGGAGGTACCAACAAGGATCTGCGGTATACAATCCTACAATACTCATAAACTCATCGGCTCTGCAGAATGACCCACGTATAAGATTGTTAGTATTACCTGACAATCATAATAGTCGGCGGCAACTAAAGCAAGAGAGTTTTCATCCAATCCAAATATCCTATACCGAGCTGTTATCACAATTATTTCAAAGTCATCTACTAGCTCTGGTACCTGTAGAACCATTGCAGCCACCTTATCTAAAGTGGTACGACCCGAAAGTCCGTTGTGGTTACCATGCAGGAGCTGTAGGTCATTCAACTGAGAACTATACTTCATTGAAGCATAAAGTGCAAGTTCTAATGAAAGCAAGGTGACTTAAATTTTCAAAGGAGGATGACCCTCACATGAAGCACTAGAATCATGAGTGTACAAGATTATGAAAATCAATATGTTGACCTATTGTTTGCATTATCAATAAAGCTTATTTCTACTTTGATCCTTGAGATAGCTAAGTTTTAAAGATAGCAAACGACTCATAGCTTGCTAATGTTAAAACGGCAATGAAGCTTTAGTCACCCATGATTTAGCTAAGTACTTGTAAAAAAAAAATGTGGTGTATGAAAATTGAGCTATTTTTCTTAAGAAAAAAAATCTAAGTCATATATCTACTCTTTTCTTGTTAGTGGAGACCTTAGCAAGAATCATAAACCAATCATTGTAAGTCACTTGGAGGAAACGAAAAAAGAAGTGAAAAAAATATAAAAAATTGTGAAAAAGAAATGAAAAATAAAAAAAATTATGAATGCCTTCAAGGTTCTTAATGAGATATAATCTCTTTCAAAACTCAACCATTTTACGAACCTTTGTTCTCAGGCTAAACCTTAACTCAAAGCAGCCTTATGTTGGCCTCCCTATTTCTTCCCATGTACAAACTAGTAAACCACTAAATATCCATGCTGGGGCAAAAATGTCTTTTTGAGGTGAGAGTCCAAAATTACTCACCCCCTATGAAATCTTGAGTCTAGTCCGCTTTGAGACTAATCTACTTTGGGTCTAACCTACCGATATGTGGTAAATATGGTCAACATTGAGAATTAACCATTTACTACAGAAAAAAAATTCTTTGCTCAGTCCGTCACATACAATTTTTGTGATGAATATTCATATTTGCCTACTTACCATAAAAGCCATTTACCAAGTCTGCCACATCTAATTACGTGGTAAATATCCAAAATTATCCACCCAGTATTGTCTTGAGAACTTTGAAGGTAATAAAATAACATTGGACTTTTATGATTGACTGCTTCATGAATTCTCTACTTGTAGTTGCTAAAAATTTCCCTACTCTGACTTCCTTCTTTCACTTTCTGTGGTTCTCCTATCTCAATCATTTGTCTCTTCTATTCTTTTGAGTAAAAAGTGATTTCAAGATTGAGGATAGTAGTTTTGAGAATTGGAAAGTTAGCGACTTGACAAATAGTCTCAAGATATCAGTCTTCTTTGATGAGTTTTGCTTAAAATTAGTTTCATCATGATACTGAAGCAGCATCGGCAAAGAAATAATTTGGAACCACATTCCATAAAGAACTTACTTTGAAATTGAAGATTGAAAGGAGAGGTCATTTACATTCAATAAGCGGACTGCAACAATATTCCTGTGAAGAATGACACTTCGCAGAGCTAAGACTAAAAAGATCATTACCTTCAAAATGGACCACAACAACATTTCCGTGAAGAATAACATGTGGTTAGAAAGATGATTTCATCAAATTTCTCCAGCTAAGCTCAAAGAAGGTGTAACGCCCCGCGTTACTCAGGTCAGCTTGCCCCGAGTTCCGGGAAATTTTATAACAAAATGGATTTTATTTGTCGATTTATTTATTTATTTCATTTTATTTTATTTTATTTGATTCATCAGTGATCTTTATTTAATTTTAGTGTGGCATCTCGGCTAGTGTGTATTGTTACAGATTTAGTGGTGAGTTAGTAGCGTGTAGTATTTATTAAGTTATGTTTATTACTGATTCCGCTATGTGACACTTGCTCTGGGACATTGGATCAACTACGAAATTATATTATTGGTTTTGTTCATAAGGTGTTATTGGGTAAATGGGCCTTAAACAAAAGAAATTAGCCCAAGTGGGTTTATGTTGCAAAACAAAAGGAAAAGGGGAATTTAAAACAAAACAACCGTAGCCCATCTTGTTCTCCTTCCTCATCTTCTTCCACCCTCCCCTTTTCGTTTGCAGCCGCCAGCCCCCCCCCCATCCGGATTTCTTTCTCCGACGAAGCAGTACCGACGACGGGACAGCAGCAGGCACGGGCGTCGGCAGCAGCAGGTGCGGCGTCGGGCAGCAGCAACGCGGCGTTGGGCAGCGGCAGACGGCTGCAGCGCGCGACGGGCAGCAGCGGCGTGCGACGGGCAGCGGCGGTGCATGACGTTTGGGCTGTTGCAGGCGGCATCGATACACGTGAGGCTATTTTTGCGGCGTCCCTTCTCCGATCCAACGAGCCTAAAACCTCGAATAGCTTAGATCCATGAAACCCGGTAACTTTTCTTTGACCCACATTTATTCGAAGTTAGATTTGGATTACCCACATCCAAACGAAACCGATTTGGAATACCCACACCTAAGCGAAGTTGTTTTGTAGTAACGGACATCAAAACAAAGTCGTTGGAGGTCGTTTTGGGCACTTTTCGCTGCTGCAAAAACGTGGACAACAGTGTTTTGGTGGTGTTCGGCGATTATCTTCATCCGTTCGAAGCCCGATTTATGCTACCCACACCTTTGCAAGCTAGATCTAATTTACCCACACCTACACGAAGTCGTTTTGCGGTAATGAGCCCTTTGAACCGTCGTAGAGTCGTTTTTCGAAGGCTGAACAGTACATTTAAATTGCTGTATTTTTCTGTTTTTGGTGTTTAGGTGTGAGATCGACGCAAACTTAAAGACGTGGTTGTGTAAGTAGCACCAGGGGGCGAGTGCGTGCGTTAATTAGCGTTAACGGAATGGTTTTGATGCTGTTTTTCTTGTTAAAAAATAATTTAGATGAGCACGTAGGGATTGTTAGTTTTGATTGTTGCCGTCTTTCTATTATCGAACACTTCTGAGAAAACATGTTTCCTGTTTTTTTTATTTGTTGTAGGTGACTAGTAGGTTCTGAATGGTTGTAGTTAGAAGTAACTGGCTCATGACGTTTTGCAAATGTGATGTAAATGAAATGCTCACGTTGTTAAACTGATAATTTAGTTTATATTGTTCGGATTGCGAGTTGTGGATGTATTTTGTTCATTACGAGGGAAAGCATGCTTGTGAACGGTGCAGTGATTTAGAAAGTGGGAAACTTACCTGTAGGTGGTCATAGGAGGGATAGTGAAGTGATGAAGGGTGAAGGGTAAAGGGACGGGTTGATAGTCCGTTAACTATGGGTTCTGACCTGAAAATGCATATAAATCGCTTGGAGGTTCAAAGCCTAGAGTAGTGGCCTTGGGAATAAATGTCAAGGCCGAACGTCAAACTTCTGTAAACGAGTATTGAGGTCTTGGGGATAAATGTCAAGGACCAATACGCTGGGAAGTCATCGGTACCTTGGGGATAAACGGCAAGGACCGGTGCACAGTTCTGGCCTTGGGAATAAATGGCAAGGCCGAACGTCAAGCTTCTGTAGAGGAGTATTGAGGTCTTGGGGATAAATATCAAGGGCCAATGCGACTCGAGGAGGCCAATCACTCTCAACAAGAGCTTTCTCGTCTATATGTAGTCCAAATTGGATGGCGACATCCTGTAATGTGATAGTACACTCTCCATGCAGCAAGTGAAATGTGTGCGTCTCTTGTCGCCAGTGCTCCACCAAAGCTGTGATCAAATGTCAGTCTAACTCTATAAATTCAAACATGACACACCATAAAATCCTACTTGTCGTAGATATGGATCTATACGAATATCTGGACATGTCACCCTACTAATAGCAACCTCTCAACGTCTACAATGTAAGGGGTCGGTGTATCCAATTTGCCAGACCAACTCAGATCGATGGCTAGCTTGAAGATGTAAAACAGATGAATCATACGGTTCTGTGCTATTATTATTCTCCATATTCTGATAGTCTAGTAGATTAATAAATCATATACTCATTAGTTTAATACAATATAAATCATATATTCATTAGTTTAATACAATATTTGTTTGTTTACACTGTGAATTAAGTTAAGAAATAAAGTAAAACATTACATTCATCGATAATTCTCGTACGATTACATGAAAAATGCCACAATGGAAAATGATAGGGCAATAAAAATTACACAGAAAATGTTATATCAGGAGGTGGGATTATGACCTCGACTAGGGCAATTTCGTCGATTATGCCCTTCTTACCTACAAATTCCACAATGTATTTTTATTGTTGACTCTGTCCAATCCATCTCATTATGCTTGCGAGATGTAGATGGTCTGCTGACACCTCTCACTAAATTTTTATCAGGATGAATTTTGATGAAGTTAGAGGCGGGCCAGCTTCTTTTATGTGAGATAGGTTCAAATAGGTGAATAACAAGACATATAGGTCTCCAGATTATAATGCTTGTCTATGTACAACAAATAATCTGTGCCGACACTTGCACAAGCTACAATGACATGGGAATAAGGAATCCCATAGCATTGCCGCTTATTACATTGGCATGATCGTCCGTGGATTAATTATAGTGGTAACATCAAATGTTCCACTATTCATATCAAACTTATGCACACTGTGTGCAATGACACGTGCTTCCCAAGGAGTAAATATTTCAATGGCATACCTAACAATTATATTCAAATTTATTAAATGATCCTATCATTTTCATTCACAGGAAATGTATTAATAAAAATTTACGTTGTGAAGCATTTCTCATTTGCAATGGTAGCTTGTATCTCAACTCTTTGCTTATCAAAATAATATACGGTTCGATAGAATGTTACCCGGACCAATGCAGTTATAGGTAACTTTCGAGCATTTTTTAGTACACCATTAATACGTTTAGTAATATTTGTGGTACACCACTCATATCGATGCCCGAATCACATGCCCGCGTCCATTGTTTTGGATCTAATGAATTGAAGAATCTCATGCATTCTTCATTTGCTATTTCAAGTTGATCCATACATTCTTCGAACTTTGGAAGTTGAAACTACGATCCCGCACGATATACCAAACTTTTCAATGTGTTATCTTTATATCGCTCATTAAAATTACTTGCAAGATGTCGCTAACAAAACCTGTGATGTGCATCTGTCCATCCATTTGCAGGATTCCTTATGGCAGATATAATGTCCTTGTGTCTATCAGAAATCAAGCATATGTCATTCCTATTCTCTACCACTTTATGCCTTAAGTTATAAGAAATCATCCCCATGTATCAACACTTTCTTTAGGTACAATGGCTTATGCAACAGGGTAAATGTGACTATTAACATCAACGGATATTGCTATTAACAATTTCCTCTTATACTTTCCATATAAATGTGTTCCATCGATTTGAAGCAAGGGTTTGCAATGACAGGTCCAAATGCTCAGAAAACGCGTTGAAATACATCTTCACCAATGCCTTACGCTCCCATCAACAACCAGTCAACTACAGTACCATAATTAGTTATCTGTAATACATTCATCCACTCAGGTAACATCTGGTACTGTTCTTCCCAATCACCAAATACATTTACAATGACTTCCCATACTCTTGAATACCCTATAGAATAGTCATATTTTTTCTTTAATATTTCTTGCATTGTTGCAACCTTGATGGATGAGTTAGATTTCACAATGCTATGGACCTTTGTTGCAATAAAGATTAGAGTCCAACTGTTTATGATCTTGACGCAATCTTGCATCGACACAAGTGTGTGGGGTAATATATTGCGTGATTTGAAACCTCCTATGCTTTTTCAGGTAGCTCACACGTAGCTGTTACATGCAACCATTGTCGTATCTTTTGCATTTAACCGCCCAAGTTTTGGTGTTCGACTCAACAACTTCAAAATATTGATGACAAAGAACAAAATAGCTTTTAACAGCATTTTTTACATCAGACTTTATTTTAAAAACGAATCTCCGCCTGGAGCCTTTGAGTGGGATCCAGTTCGATTCGCCCGCGTCATCTCATTATACATCTCCTCCATGGTGCACACTGGACTGCACATGTCATCTAATTCCCGCTAGAAGGTTACAAGAACTTCAGGGTTCGCGGCTGGCGTGGCCCTTCGAGAGGTCTTTCTTTAGGTCCCACCTCGACCTCGGTTGGTCTTGCTGGGCCTCGGATGTGCCGAAGGCAGGACGACATTTGCATTGCCGGGTGGACCTCCGAGGTGGCTCCACATCTTGCCCAGCTCTGGTCTGATCTTCGGTGGCTTTGGCGTCCAGCTCGTGCTGCGCGCCGTTGTTCCCATTCAAGGCTCTTCCTTCTATTGTGTTTGAATATTATGTTGGCTGAACCATCTCGGATCAGATTACTTTAATCGCCGGGATGACTTGCAATGTTGCTCCAATAGACGGCGCCAAATGTTTATGCAAGCATTTGCACAACGTTGATCTAGCTCGAACCCGGTCCTTGCTCCAACCCAAAACGTGAAAGGAAGACCTGCACAAAAAGGCAAAATCTCCGACGCTCAAGTCAGTAAACAGCTCGGACTCAATATTAAGTTCGAGGAGAAATTCGATACCTGATGGTGAAATGAGGCCCTCTATTTATAGGTTTAGGTTCCGACAGGGGGTTACAACAGGTGGTTACCTCGGTCGGATTTGAGGTCGGATGTGTCGGGTTCGATGAGGTCGACCTCGGACACATTCTTGGAAATGTCGAGTGACTTCCTTAATAGGAGGTGGTGAATATCCTTCCGAGATGGAGCTCCATAAGTTCATTCCTCTAATTCTTCTTTTAATAGCGAATCCTCGTCCTCCTCGTGGCTAAAGTGTATTTCTTCCCCAAACATCCCTTATATGTTTTCATATAATTGAGTGGCAACAACCAAATCGGGTCTTAGCTTTGGCTAAGATAGGTCAGATACAATATCTTGGACTTAAGAGGAAAACGTGATCATGATTGACGACACCATCATGAAGCATATATAATAATATGGTGTCAATGTCATGATCGATGTGTTTCTGGTGATGTAATAGATAGGCCGACTATCTCAATTAAGTATTTAGATTGGTATAATTGTATCACCAGAAAATACTTCACACATAATCTAAAATTGGTACATGTAACAAGTATAGTTTAGAAAACATGTTGATTGTTTGTTTTGTTTTCTTGCAACAAAAACATGCTGATTGCTAGATTGAGTAATAATAGTATAGTCTTTCAAAGATAGGCTCCGAATCATAAACCGAAAAAACAAAACCAAATAATTCAAAGTGCCCCAAAATAAAACTTCATAATCAAACTTAAAAGTATTTAATAATCGGTATATTAGTATGTTAAACTCTGAAATAAAACTTCAAAGCATATAACAATGTTACCTGTTTGTACTAGAAACTCCAATAGTCTACTAGAAATTTGTGAAAAAGTAGGCAGCTAAAACCGAATATAAAGTGCGAACAAAAATAAGGAAAAACAATTAAAATTCACTCAGCAAAATCGAAGAAAAATATAGAATCTTCTTCTCCCATTGACTAAGAAACTTACCGCGAGACAGCGACGGAAACAACCACCTGTACTGGTTGTTGAGAAAACGTCGGAAGTCGAATGGGAATGTTAAAATCCCTTTTATTTAGGGATATTTCATTTAAACCACCAACGATTTTGTTGGTCAATTTTTATTTTTGGTTTTTGTTTTTATTATTTATAATATTTAAGAGGGCAAATTAGTCAAATTTCCTAATAGCTTAGTAGTTTACTTATCCCTTCACACTACAAGACTAAAACATGGAGGCCATATATGAAAACCCTTAATTTCGATATCCATTTGATTTCTGCCACCTTTGATTACGTTCAATTTCCCTTTCAATGTCCAGCCTTCATCCATTGATTTTCACCCCTTCATCCTTCGATTTCCAGCCTTGTAACTGTCTTTCATTTTTTCGATTTACCTCAACGATTTTCAAACCTTTGTAACCAGCTTGGTGGTTCTTTATTTTCGTCAAAAACAAAATTTCATTTTCATTTCTTTCCTATTTCTTTTGATTTCTAGCCCTTTAATATGGTTTTCAGTTTTTGATTACTATATTGGAACATTATATCCCTTCGAGTTTCATCTCTCAGATTTCTTTGGGCATTTGTTCAGCTTCACTTGTAGGTATCATTTTATGATTTCTTTACTCTTTGCTTTTGCTTTTGCTTTTGAATGCTTTGCTTATGATTTTGAATGCTTTGAATATAGGAGCACTTGTAGAATAATAGTTATTGGATGTTATATAAGTTATGTGTAGTTAGTCTGTTGATGTATTCAGTTGTAATAGTTAGTTTGTAAGTTAAGCATTAATTCTTCCTATATATACTGTACTTTGTAATATGATTAATAAGATAAACTGAGTATTATTAAGCATTGCTTGCAATAGTCAGTTATAGATCTATTACAGTAATTTTTGTTAGTTTGTTAAATAGGTTGATAGTACTGTTAGTATGGCTACTGTTTGTAAATTTCTATTTATATGGATCATCGTGAATAATGGAAGGTGTGCATGTATTATTTACCGCTCAATGAAGAGAAAAATAATTTCTAATTGAGAGATTTTTCTTGATTTTGTTATGGTGTAAATACCTAGTTTTCTTTTAGATATAAAAGAATCTAATAAAAAGGTATTTCCCATTTTAAACATTGAATAGAGTGGTACTATTATTATTTAAACTTTATATTTGGTTATTTTATCAAACTTTATACTCTTTTAGTTTAAATTATTGCAATCCATTAACTTTAAACTATGTATTGTTTTCTTTTAGTTTGGTTATAATTTTTCATTCCTATGTGTGTTTTAACATAAGATAAACAGGGATAGAAAGGAAATAAATCAAGACGAACAAAGAAAAAAAAAAAAAAGAGAACGGAAAATGATAATGGGCAAAACCTCGAAAAAAAAGAAACATAAAAAAAATCTCGAACAATGACTAAAAGTGCAGTGAAGTATGTGATATACAACTAATATGAGTGTCTAATATACTTGCAATATGTATGTGATATACATCTAATATACTATTGATATGAGTATCTGATATACATGTAGTATGTATGTCTGATATACATCAAATATGAGTGTTTGATTTACAAATATACTACTGATATAAGTGCTTGATGTACTTGAAATAGGTATGTCTGAAATACATCTGATATACTACTGATATAAGTATCTAATATACTTACAACATGTATGTTTGATATACTACTAGTATGAGTTTTTGATATAGCTGCACTATGTATCTCTGGTATACATGTGATATGATTATCTTATTTTGAGACTAATTTACCTTTGATGTACTTTTTATTTCTTTTTTAGTAAAATGAGATAAAGACCTATTATTGATATACCTATTATGTTCTAAAATATTATATTTTACTTTAACAGGATCATGAAATGTGATATTTTGGTGCTAGAGTTCAACAATACTTGAAGTTTGTAAGACTTGGACTAAAGGAATTTAGTTTGACGGAGTTTAAATTGTTGTGTTGAGTATCATAGCATTGATGAGATCCATGGAGAGAGAAAAAAGTACACATGAACTAAGGAACGTGTTTTTTAAGCTAGAAGATACAATATGATATCACGGTGAAAAATATGAATTTTTCGTTTTAAGAAAATATAATGGTTTTAAATAAAGAATAAATTTTCAAAATGTTTTAAATAAAAATTATAAAATATTAAAAAATAAAAATAAAATTTATGATTGATTAAATAAAATATAATTTACAATATAAATTTCTTTGAAATAAAAGTTTAAATTATTAGTTTAAATAAAGAATAAAATTTCAAAATATTTTTAATTTGAAAAATAGAAAACTTTTATTTAAGAAAAAAAAAGCTTTAGAATAAAATTTTAAAGTATTTTAATTTAAAGAAATATAATATATAAAATAAAAGACAGAGAACTAGTATTTGGATTCAATATTTTTAATTTGAAAAATAGAAATTTTTTTATTTAAGAAAAAAAATAGCTTTTATTAAGGAAAAAAACGAGCAGGACGCATGTGCATCTTCAAGGGATGCGAGACCACACACGATTATGCACCACATGTGGTATTGCCGAGCAGGACATATATCCGCTCAGGAAAGAGTACTGGACCACATTCGGTTACATACTGTAGTAGTGGTAGCAGGAGACGTGCGGTGTCGGTACGGAGGCACGCTTTCTGGTGGCAGGCGACAAGCCTCACAGCCACAGACGGTGGCGCCACCTGCCAATTATCAGGAGCGTACAGCCAAGGCAGACCTTGTATCGTGCGACACTCCCCTACCACCTTCAACGATCGTCCTACCTAGTCGCCACCCGAGCCTATAAAAGGATTCCTCACCTTCATCAAGTAAGTGAAAAACCTATCACTCACATTAAGGTGTCTTTTTCCTATTCCTTACTTCGATTACTGACTTGACTGTCGGAGTGTTTTAGGCGAGACACCGCACCTGCATGTAGTTCTTTAGTTGCAAGTCTCTCTATTCTCCGGCAGAGCTATTCGTCTGAGAGACACGTGGCCTCATCTGGAATTCATCGTCAACAGTTGGCACCGTCTGTGGGGACGACGTTTTCAAGCTAGAACGAAAACTAGTTCTCCGCACTAAGACATCACTGAAATGACTTCCGATAAGAAGTCATCCTATGAGAATACCGTCGACGAGGAGCGTCGACAGGACAAACCAGTCGACAAGTCCGTCGCGACTCCCCCGACGCTGCGAAAGGATAGGGGAGCAAGGGGAGCTGTCAACTCACTTCGCCTGATCGACCACCTCGACAAGCGAAAGGCGAAACATCCCTATCGCAAGAGCTTAGGATTCTGCAGCGAGATGCGGGCTACAAATGCCCGCATGACCTTCCAGATGGGGAAATTAATCGAAGTCATCTTGGACGATCGAACTCGAGGGACCCTTCCCTCTCCCAATGGAAGCGCGATCGAGGGGGAGGTGGTCGAAAGAGAGTTCCTGGTCCCACCAAAAGGGGGGCTCATCGATGAGGACCCCCTGGTGGCGCTAGGGCTCTCCGAAAGGTAAAAGGACCTATGGGACAAACTTAACAAGAATCGCCCAAAGCGAGCTGTGATCAGTTCCAACGTGGATCCTCCAACTAGCACCGAGACGTCTAGTCAGCCAAATGGATCCCAAGTCGGGATCCGCCAAGATGAACCGGAATAGGTGAAGGAGGAGATTTTTAACCGAGTAAGAATTGAGCTCGGGGCGAGGGACAGAAGACCCACTTCCTAGTATGAACCTTCAAAGATCGCTCAAGAGCTATTCATGGCTGACATCTTAGTTGTGAAGCTACCAAAGGGGTTCAAGGGTCCTCCCATCGACAAATATGACTGGTCGGCTAATCCCATGGACCATGCCACGTCGTACCACGATGCCATGCGATAGGTTGGGTACAGTGACGCCGAGCAGTGTCGAGGCTTCTTTGAAACTCTCATAGTTCCTGTTTGACAATGGTTCCAAAACCTCTCCTAGTACTTGGTCAGGAGCTATCAAGACTTGACCCAGAAATTCGTTGATCGATTTCACTACTTTGGCATCAACCAGCGGACGGAAGCCCACCTCTCGATCGTTAAACAGAAGCCTAGCGAAGACCTAAAGGCATACGTGGCTCGTTTTACCAACGAATGGCTGCGAGTGTCCAACTGTAACGAGAGTGTAGCCCTCTACGCACTCTCCCAGGGGATCAAAGTTTGGATGTATTGCCCTAAACTTGTAGTTTGTATTTATGTAAAAACAAATTTATATTCAATAAAGTTATATTCAATCAATTTGTTGTTGATTTCATAGCAGAACATTTTTCAAATCCAATAAACTAAACATCCAAGGTTATTATCATGTAACCGGGACAATATATATACTGGGTTTATATTTGATATACCCTCGATATACAAGTGGATAATGTACTAGGAATAACCTAAGGGATCTATAATATATGGATAAGGTTGGATACCTTATCTTGACAACATTATGGATATGACCCACTTTGTAAATGTTACAGATGACCCGATCCAAGTCGTTCGTGTGGAGACATGCGAGTGAGTTATGACCAGATTGCTATTTCATCGGATGACAACACTATACAATGAGTTTGTATAAGACCGGACAACGACATAGTCAATCTTTAGATGTAACGTTATTGACTAACAAATTTCTATTTCATAGTTTGACCAGGCAACTCATTCTCAATCCTGAGTGAGTTATAGACTCCTGCTCGTTAGGGCTCGTCCTTTGATCTGTATGGTTATATCCCTACCATTTTGGAGATGAGACTAGTGGGGAGTTGGGAACATAACTTCACAAGATGAAATTCCCTTCTCCCTGCATTTAGAGGAGTAGATGAGTGTTTCCTTTTGTGCTGACTCGGGGACTTGAACAAGGGGCCTCACCCTCTCGCTGGCCCGAGAGGGGCTTCCGGTTATTGGTTGGACCATAACCGGTTAAAACATTGTTCCCTTCGTTCATGTATTGGATCTCATCAAAGGAAAATAACGCATTTAATAAATTATTGTTTTTACCAAAAATTCTTATAGATTTTTGAAATGTAATCACTATAAGAGCTACTGAAAATAATGATCCACATAAAAGAGAAGCATAACTCAATACTATCATACTTACGTGCATCATTAACCAATGAGATTGGAGAGTGGGGACTAATAGTGGGGATTGATATATTTCAGTTAAAAACCCTGAAGTAGCAAAACCTTGGATAAAAATAGTACTTGGCGCGGTTATTGCGCTTACACTTAAATGATTTTATTTTTTTTAATACGTAAATATATGAATAATGGAGAAATTCCATGAACGAAATAGTAATGATTCATATAAATCACTTAATGGTAAATGCCTCAAATAAATCAAACAAGTAACTAATAATCTTGTTATACAGAAGAAAGTACTATTTTTAAATATATGAATAATGGAGAAACTCCATGAACGAAATAGTAATGATTCATATAAATCACTTCATGGAAGGCAATTTGTCAAAACACATGTTTTGATTAATGAAGGGCAAGGAGGACATTTCTCACATGTTCAAAACCGTGAGTCCAAGTCCAAGAGAGGTGGTTAGGTGAATCTCAACCCTTTTCCACCTAAAATGGAGGGGAGTTTCAACCAACCCATGGTGCTATAAAAGGAAGTCATCCATCCCTCAACAAATCATCCCTTCCAAGCTTCATTTCATCTTCTTTTAGATGCTCTCTAGTTGTAGAACACGTTTTTAGGGTTTATGTTCATGTTCTAGTTGTTCATTTCTTTGTTTTTCACGCTTTTACCTTTCGTAGTGCTTTTAATTCGAGTTCTTACTTCTGTTCTTTGTTCATTCTGTTCTTTTAAAGTTCTTTAGCGAGTTTCAACTCCCCTTACGCTCGAGAGAGAAGAGGGTTAAGCTAGAACTCCTTGTACGACTTATTTATTCATTTAAATTCAATGAAAAATACTTTCTTTATGTTTTCGTGCATTTACTTTCATTTAATTATGTTCTAAATTAGTTATCAACCTCCTTGTGGAATGCCTTAGTCAAATGATTTGATTTTCAACACGCTCGGGATGTTGGCCAGATTGCGCCTGGCACTTTTTTGGGTTGGTTTCTAAAACCTTCTCTTTACGTCTTTTTTCCATTTGGCCAGTGGGAACTTCATTTATACACTAAAGCCCAACCTTGGGAAAGGTGAGTTAGGTAAAATAATAGGAAACCAATATGGGATCTAACTTAGGAATAAGCGCATAAAATATGGTTCTAGGAATAGGCCCTCTGACCCATAATGCAAATGAGTTGGTAGATATTCTCTAGGATTGTAATCACACATAGGAATATGATTGTAGGTTACCCTAGCCTCTGCAGCAACCAAAAGCGGTAGTGAAAGAGTATAACTCAAATCTCAAGAAAACTCAGGAATTGCGCCTGGTGCATTTTCCCAACATAGTGTGTTTTCCATGTTTTGCATCAAAACTAAGGTAGGAGACAAGGAGGTTGAGTTTCATTAAATTGCTTGATAGTTAAAACCCCAAACAACAACATTTCACCATTATTTTCTTCCTAAATCACAATTGCATATTTGAACCATTTCACTGCATTACTTGATTTTGAAAAGCAACAAGTCCCTGAGGATTCGACCTTTGATTACTTCCGAGTATTACTTGTGACCGTGTGCGCTTGCACGAGTCTCTAATCTTTTTAAAGGTAGAGAAAATCCCAACAAGTTTTTGGCGCCGTTGTCGGGGACTTATTTTTCAAAATCATATTATTTTTTTCAAGTGAATTGTTTCATGTGTGATTGTTGCATACCTCTGTCATTGGACTTAATTGTTATATCTAACCTTTAAGGGAGTTGTGTATGAGCACAGGGTCTGGTTGGTTGACCTTTGATCCAGAGATTGAAAGAACCTTTAAAAGGATAAGGCGTGAGCAGAGGTTGAGAAAAACAAAAGAAAAAAACTGAAAAAGAGAAGGAAATGAAAAAATAAATAGGAGGTTACTTGTATTGAGCCAACAACCAGTAGGAGTTTTTGAAATGGAGTCCCAATTTATGTATACTCTTCTAATGGGAAGTAACATGCCCATAGCTCCTGTGAATTAATTATGTTGTTTATATTGTGGTGATATTCGTCATTCATTGGAATATTGTCCATCTAATCCTTCATCTTTTTATTATCAAGGTCAACAAGGGAACCAACAAGAATTCAACCATTATTCAAATCCATACAACCAAGATTGGAGGGATCATTCGAATTTCCCGTGGGGAGAGCTTCAACCTGAAAGTATATTCCATCTATATGAGCATGCATTCCCACCAGAATTCCCGTCACAACCTCAACAGGAATACAATCAACCATGGATGCCAGAACAAACGCAATTATTGGAAAGTTTTAGCCTTGAACAAACTATGATAAATTTTATGGCAAGAACTGATGAAGCATTACGTAGGCTGCAGAGCCAAATTGAGCAAGTAGCCGATGAGTTGAGGAATAATCCACCAGAAGCATTGCCTACCAATATGGAAGAGCAAGGTGAGGCATTTAATGAAAGAAGCGAGCGTGAAGATGACGAACTTGAGCTCCCAATATACAATGATGATCCACCAATCCCCGAAGTGATAAATGAGGTATTTAAGAATAAGGAAGTTGAACCCGAGAACCGATAGAGGTAATGGAGCAGAGGTTACATGGACCTAAACCCATCACCTCTAATATTGGACCGCTTTTCTCTTTTCCCTCGATGCTCTTTAGAGATAACCCATACATACAGAAGGAAGAGTGACCAAATCTGTCGAGGATCAAGGAAATGAAAACTAGGAGAAGATGTGATAGGTTCAGATGAAGGTTTCTACGTTAAAGTTTCATTCCAAATTCCAATTTCAAAAATCAATGCATACAAGTAAGTCACCTACCCCTCGAGCTAGACCTTAAAGCATATTGTGCTCTGAAGGAGCGAAACTGTGACATGGTAGTAGCAGAAGAGAGATCAAATGAGCTTGAGGAAATGAGTGAAAGTTGAAAGCCTCTAACGTTCTTGAAAGTAAAATCAACAGGAGGGAAGTAAACTTTTTTTGTGACTTATATTACAAAATTAATGCAGATTATTTGATAGCCATATAGACACTAAATCGGGCGCTTACCCGAATATTATCTTATGAGTCAGCATATATGGACAACTAGGAGTCCTCTCATATGTTTTTATGCAGTAGAGTAGTAATTTCCAGACCGTACTGCTAATGATCTATCTCCTAAGTTATTCTCGTGTATATGGATTCTGTCTGGTGCTAGTGGAGAGAAGCGATCTCATGCCCAAATTTGTAATAATATAATTGGTCCTGCTATATCTTGTGCATCTATAGCTACAGCTTTGCATAACTGTCTGTAAAGCCAGAAAAGACAACCCGCACCCCAACGGTACTGTCCAGCTATACCAAAATCTGCTAGTAGAGGTAGGTATATCAAGTGGACTCTACTGTTCGACTTATCTGAAAATACAATACCTCCAATAAGGGTAAGAATGTATGCCCTTGCATAACATTGTAGAGCTTCATCATCAACATCATTTGGTAGACGGGCAAAATACTCAAACTAGTTTGCCAACCATGGTAAGCTAAGACAACCACCAACTAAATCTCTTTCTCTTCGTGTAACTCCCAGTAATTCAATACACACATCCCGCCAAATGTGCTGAAATTATCCAACAAGAGCTTTCTCGTCTATAGATAGTCCAAATTGGATGGCGACATCCTGTAATGTGATAGTACACTCTCCATGCAGTAAGTGAAATGTGTGCATCTCTTGTCGCCAGTGCTCCAACCAAAGCTGTGATCAAATGTCAGTCTAACTCTATAAAATTCAAACATGACACATCATAAAATCCTACTTGTTGTAGATATAGATCTATACGAAGATTTGGACATGTCAACCTACTAATAGAGCCTCTCAACGTCTACAATGTAAGGGGTCGGTGTATCCAATTTGCCAGACCAACTCAGATCGATGGCTAGCTTGAAGATGTAAAACAGATGAATCATATGATCCTGTGCTATTATTATCCTCCATATTCTGATAGCCTAGTAGATTAATAAATCATATATTCATTAGTTTAATACAATGTTTGTTTGTTTACACTGTGAATTAAGTTAAGAAATAAAGTAAAACATTACATTCATCGATAATTCTAATATGATTACATGAAAAATGCCACAATGGAAAATACTAGAGCAATAAAAGTTACACAAAAAATGTTACATCAAACATCAAGAAGTGGGATTATGACCTTGACTAGGGCAATTTCGTCGATTATGCCCTTCTTACCTACAAATTCCACAATGTATTTTTATTGTTAGCTCCTTCCAATCCATCTCATTATGCTTGCGAGATGTAGATGGTCTGTCGACACCTCTCACTAAATTTTTATCAGGATGAATTTTGATGAAGTTAGAGGCGGGCCAGCTTGTTTTATCTGAGATAGGTTCAAATAGGGGTGAATAACAAGACATATAGGTCTCCAGATTATAATGCTTGTCTATATACAACAAATAATCTGTGCCGACACTTGCACAAGCTACAATGACATGGGAATAAGGAATCTCATAGCATTGTCGTTGATTACATTGGCATGATCGTCTGTGGATTAATTATAGTGGTAACATCAAATGTTCCACTATTCATATCAAACCTACGCACAGTGTGCAATGACACGTGCTTCCCAAGGAGTAAATATTTCAATGGCATACCTAACAATTTATTCAAATTTATTAAATGATCCTATCATTTTCATTCACATGAAATGTATTAATAAAAATTTACCTTGTGAAGCGTTCCCCATTTACAATGGTAGCTTGTATCTCAACTCTTTGCTTATCAAAATAATATACGGTTCGATAGAATGTTACCTGGACCAATGCAGTTATAGGTAACTTTCGAGCATTTTTTAGTACACCATTAATACGTTTAGTAATATTTGTGGTACACCACTCATATCGATGTCCGAATCACATGCCCGCATCCATTGTTTTGGATCTAATGAATTGAAGAATCTCATGCATTCTTCATTTGCTATTTAGAGCTGATCCATACATTCTTCGAACTTTGCAAGTTGAAACTGCGATCCCGCACGATATACCAAACTTTTCAATGTGTTATCCTTATATCGCTCATTAAAATTACTTGCAAGATGTCGCAAACAAAATCTGTGATGTGCATTTGTCCATCCATTTGCAGGATTCCTTATGGCAGATATAATGCCCTTGTGTCTATCAGAAATCAAGCATATGTCATTCCTATTCCCTACCACCTTATGCTTAGGTTATATAGAAATCATCCATATGTATCAACACTTTCTTCTTGTACAATGGCTTATGCAACAGGGTAACTGTGACTATTAACATCAACAGATATTGCTATTAACAATTTTCTCTTATACTTTTCATATAAATGTGTTCCATCGATTTAAAGCAAGGGTTTGCAACGCTTGAAACCTTCTATGACAGGTTCAAATGTTCAGAAAACGCGTTGAAATACATCTTCACCAATGCCTTCTGCTCCCATCAACAACTAGTCAACTATAGTACCAAGATTAGTTATCTGTAGTACATTCATCAACTCAGGTAACATCTGGTACGATTCTTCCCAATAACCAAATACATTTATAATGACTTCCCATACTCTTGAATACCCCATAGAATAGTCATATTTTTTCTTTAATATTTCTTGCATTGTTGCAACCTTGATGGATGGGTTAGATTTCACAATGCTATGGACCTTTGCTGCAATAAGATTAGAGTCCAACTGTTTATGATCTTGACGCAATCTTGCATCGACAAAAGTGGGGGCCAATATATTGCGTGATGAAACCTCCTATGCTTTTTTTAGGTAGCTCACACGTAGCCGCTACATGCAACCATTGTCGTATCTTTAGCATTTAACCGCCCAAGTTTTGGTGCTGGACTCAACAACTTCAATATTGATGACAAAGAACAAAATAGCTTTTAACAGCATTTTTTACATCAGACTTTATTTTAAAAATGATTCCTACATACAACTTGTCAAGCCACGAGTTTCTTCCACCAAATCCATCTCAAACATAAAACTCATATCATCCATATCTAAATCAATGAACATTTCAGGAACTTAATATTTACGATGCACGTCACCTGACTGTTCTAGAAAATCTTCATCCTCATCAGTTAAGAGGTTGGTCATCAAGATCATTGTGAGGCAACTTCGTCGTTTGTCCTACATATTCTACTTCTTCATCATTTGTGGCGATAGATTGATCATCAAGATTATCGCTGACAACTCTGACATTTATTCTTCACTATCTACTTCTCCATTGCAATCTGCAATTTGAGGAGAATTATCTACTTCTCTAATTGGAGAGGAATTAACAATGTAAGGTTGAGTAATAAAAATGTCTAGAGTATTTGGTAAGGATGGAACAATGGTTATCATAAACCTAAACTCATGCTCGCCTTGTAGTAGAATAGGAACGTACAAAGTTGATTCTGTCATATCAATACTCCCATATCTGGATATGACCTCTAATCTCTGATCTCTATCTATAGATAATGCTTGATGTGAATAGTTTTTAAATGTGTCGAATTGGATCTCACAAACAACATTTATTTGAAGACATGGGGGCATATTGTACTCGATACAAATCGATTCATTGACAATATGTCCGTTCATGTAACACCTAATCTCACACCCATGTCTCCCATGATGGTTATGCAACTAAATCTTATATTTGAAATTAAAAAAATTATATTAGAAAATAATAATAAACTATATATTTAGTTTTAATGTTAGTATTTAGGGTTTTAATTATTTGTATTAGGGTTTAGAGTTTTAGGATTTATGGTTTAGTGATTTGCATTAGAGTTTAGGGTTTTAGAATTTAGGGTTTGATTTATATTATTGGGATTTAGGGTTTAGGATTTTAATGTTGAGATTTAGGGTTTTAGAGATTTAGGAGTTTAGAGGTTTAAGACTTTAGGATTTAAGGACTTGTATTAGGGTTTAGGGATTTAGCGTTTTAGGATTTAGGTTTTAGTATTTTTAGGGTTTTAGGATTTAGGATTTAATTTGTATTAGGATTTTAGCGGTTCGTTTTAGGGTTTAGAGTTTAGGATTTGATTTGTACTAAGGTTTTAGGGTTTGGGTTTAGGGTTATAATTTTAGGAGAAGTTATGAAATTTGAGTTTAGATTTTATTATAAAAAATTTTAATTATTAAATTAATAAAAATGCAAAATATATATGTTAATATAAAAGAATAAAAGAATTTTTTTTAAAGTAGTCATTATTAATTGAATATTTAAAGGGAAAAAAAAGTAGTGATGTCCATTGCCGGCGATGGATGCGTCTCTCTAAGATGAGATGTGAAGGTGTTTAATACGAACATCGAAATTATGATGTTAAATAAAAATTAGGATGAGATGTGAGAGGAAGTAAAAAAAAAAATGAGATGTGACGAGGAGAGGTCATCCAATCCGATGGAGGGCCGAAAAGGAGCATTCGCTGAGTCTCTTTGAAAGAGACAACACCCTATTTCTCTAAATAATTTGAAAATAGCCCTTTTTAGTTTTCTCTTTCTTTTTCTAAAAGCATAAATAGTAAACATTTTTTACTAAGGTTCCCATACATGCAAACATTCAAAAGAAAACCAAACAAAGATAGTTAGAATAAATAGGACTCCAGTAAGCATCGGAGTAGATCTTTACTAAACAAAGCCAAAGAAAGTCATGCATTAAAACACACTACTTTGCATCTACAGACACTTATTAAAAACCTTCTTAAAAAAAAGAGTCGACGGAATATTCTAGTATCCCGGTGCCCATAGCTGTCAGCCTGCACGTGCTTACTGCTCCGCCCGCCGCGCTTGCTGCCTCCCCTCCAAATCTTCGATACACTCTCTGGCATTGCGAATGCACGCTTCGGATCCAGTGTTCTAACACTCCTAAAAAAAAGTTAGCATTCTATAGCGCTCTTGAATTTGATTTTGCTTCGTAATATGACGTGATTTTAAAATTTTTTAAATTCATTTTTACTATATTAATTTATTAAGTCTAACTAGTTTTTTGATATCAAAGTTCTATTGTTTTGATGACAAGATGATGATAGTATTTTATACGCATTAATTTTTTAGAAAAAAAACTAATTTTAATATGTAAGATACAGATACTATCACATGAAAGGCATATGTCAAAAGACTAACTACAAGTGGATGTACTTTCAAATTTTTAATATACGAGCTATTAAGTTTCTAATAATTTTGGTAGCAAAGAGAATGCATAAAATTCACCCACCAAGAAACTCAATCCATGGTACTCACCGAGACTGAAGCAATAATCCAAAAAATTAACTTTTTTTCGAGTTCAATATTTCTTTGTAAGAGAGCATCCACCCAGCATAGTTTGTTTGAAGCTTAATCTCTTTTCCATTTTAACTGCAAATTATGGAGACATTTGGTGATTAAAGAATAAAAAACATACGATAAACAGATACATTCCCCAAAACAAGGAAAAATAAATCAATAATATTATCGTAAAACTAAAAAAAGAAAGCATCAAAGATCATATACAAGATAATAAAGCAAAGAAAGAATCATATTATAAAAAATACTTTCAACAATTAAAAGAAAGCCTGAAGATGAACATAAACAGAGGAAGTAGCAGAGGAAAAATAATGAATGGCTGATTAGAGGGAAGTAATAAACAAAGGTTATAAATAATTTAACTAAAATACAACAAAATGAAATAATAAACTAATTAAACCCACAAATATCCAAAACAAATAATGCAGATAATAATAATGAATGGAATTAGAGAAAGAAATTACCTAAAGGCTGAAGAGACGAAGCAGCCGAAGAAGAAATGGAAGGGAGAGAGTTTAGGGAGTGGTTTTTGTTTTATAGGGGGGGGGGGGGATGCCTTTAGGGTTTTTTGTTTAATTACCTTAATACCCTCCATTTTCTCTTCTATCCACAATACTGCCCCTCCACAGCCTCCTACGTGCCTATCACGTTGCCATCCTTTGACATTCAGAAAAATTATCTTCATTTTTACCCAAATTTTAAAAAATCATTAAATTTTTAAATTTGATGGACAATGTTATTTTTAAATAGTTTTTTTTTAATATGTTTATAACCCATTCAATTTTCTATTTTTTATTTTAGAAAAATCATTTTGAAAATTTCAGAAACGAGAAAAGTAGTTTTCAAAAACAGATTTCTATTTTTCAAAATTTCACTTTTTTCTCACTTTTTAATATTTTTCTTAGTTTTGTCCATCTAAAATTTCGACTTTTATTACTTTTCTTTCTTTTTCTTAATCTATTTTCTTCTCTGAAAATAATTTTTTTTCTCGTTCAATTTTCTTTTACTATAACTTTTATTTATGATTTTTTTAAATAATGTTTTTATTTAAACTTATTTTTAAAATAATACTGGCATTAAATAAAATTAAAGAAAAAATGTTTATTTTGAAACTTATTTCAAAAATAATGCTTTTGAAATTAGTCCCCTACTTGTCGTCTCTTGAAGGGACGACTATGTCATTTTTAGTAGTTGATCGTTTCTTCGAGAGACGACCATATGGACTGGCGCTTTTCCTTCTAAAATTTTATCTTTTATAACTTTTCTTTCTTTTTCTTAATCTATTTTCTTCTCTGAAAATTATTTTCTTTTCTAGTACAATTTTCTTTCACTATAGTTTTTATTTATGATTTTTTTTAAATAATGTTTTTATTTAAACTTATTTTTAAAATAATGCTGCATTAAATAAAATTAAAGAAAAAATGCTTATTTTGAAATTTATTCCAAAAATAATGTTTTTGAAACTAGTCCCCCACTTAGTTGTCTTTTAAAGGGACGACCATGTCCTTTTTAGTAGTTGATCGTCTCTTCAAGAGACGACTATAAGGACGTGGCGCGCGCCACGTCTGATTTTTTAAAAAAATCAAGACATGGTCGTCTCTTGCTGACACGCACTTCATCGTTGTTTCTTCAACGGACGACGAAACGACTTCGATTTTTAAGGGGAAAATACTATTATACATTATATATTAAAAAGTTATAATTATAATAACTAAAAAGTTGATTAATACAAAAGAAAAAAAAAACTTGCTTTTTTGTAGGCATGAACCGTTCAGGAGAAAGAAGAAAATTACTGCATGATCAACTACACCACTAATTGATATCCTGAACAAAAATGCACTTTTAATATATAATATATAATAATATTTTCCCTCTTAAAAAACGAAGTCGTTTCGTTCGTCCGTTGAAGAAGAAACAACAGTGAAGTGCGTGCCAACACATGATCGTCTCCAGAGACAACCATGTCTTGATTTTTTTAAAAAATCAGACGTGACGCCAATAAAGCGCCACGTCTTTATGATCGTCTCTTATAAAGACGACTAACTACTAAAAATGACATGGTCGTCGGACTAATTTCAAAAGCATTATTTTTGGAATAAGTTTCCAAATAAGCATTTTTTATTTAATTTTATTTAATGCAACATTATTTTAAAAATAAGTTTAAATAAAAACATTATTTAAAAAAAATCTCTTTTATTTATCTCTGTATTTATTTATTTTCTCTAGAAATTATATTTTGGGTCTTTTTTTTATCTCTAAATTTGTTTTCACTCTATTTTTTTCTTTTTTCTAATTTTTTTTCTTTAACATATATTTTCCCCGACTTTACTTTTTTTCTCTAAACTTTTTCTCTTTTAAAATCAAATAACTACTAGTTTTTTAAAAATAAAATTAAATAATTACTATTAGAAAAGTAGTAATTAGGTGTTTTTTTTCCTTTCAAATATCTGTACTAAAAAAATGGTACATACTATAGTTACTAAATTAATATAATTTATTTTAATTTCAAAATAAAATTTATCTTTTTCTTCTAAAATAATTTTTTAAATAATATGTTTTTTAATAATTATTATTTTACTTTATTTTTTTACAATGGTGGATCGTGGATTCTACTTTAAGGGCAGTGTGTATCAATTTTCACAATAAAGAGTCGGGTTAAGACATAATCCAGGATTCAAACTATGGATGCGAGAGTGCGGCACCGGACGCAAGCCAATGGAGTGCACACCCTTTTCCTACAAACATACAGATTAAAATCTGGGGCCACACGCCCTAGTCTGAATAATTATTTTAGAAAAGAATATAAATTTCAATAAATAACATTTACTTAAATTTGTTTAAAAGAGGAAAAAAATGCAATATAATTTATTTTATTTACTCTAATTGTAAAATAAAATCTATCTTTCAACAAACAAATTGGAGTATGGGAGTTTGAATCTCCAACCTGAAACAAAGAGAATCGCTAGGAAAAATAAATTCTATATTTTCTTCTGAAATAACTTTTTAAAATATTATTTTTATATAATAATTATTTTATTTTTTGACAATTAATTAGTAGTTATCTTAGTTCATTGATTATCCTGGTTTTTTATTCAATTTTCTGTAATGGGGTTGTGTAATTTTGTGTTTTATTGCTGTTAAAATTGTTGGTTCTGTGGTTTAGGAAGATGAAACGAGCTGTGATTTTCTGATCTCAGACTAATTTTTATCTGCACTAATGATGTTTTTTTGGGATCGAACTGACTTTGAAATTTTGATTTAATTTGTTTCTTGATGTTGTGATTTGAACTTGTTTGGTCTCTCTTCGAAGCTTGAGTTTGTAAATAAAAAACAAGGATCAGTTCAGTTCAGTTCACTTCATAGGACGTTTTTTTGTGCGTCGGAAATAAAAACGTCGGGCAAAGTCCTTTTTCTTGTAGTGTTTGTACAAAGCTTGGAATTAATTATTCAAATGTTTAAGATTCAAGCTCGCATCACTCTCATAGCCAACCGTAGCTCAGCTCAATAGGTTAAAAGCATGTATTCCCCCTTACCGCCCCACATATTGTTGTAGTAAAAAAACTTCTCACTACTCTTAATGAATTGGTATAATTAAGTCTTGGTGGATAATTATCTTATTTTTTATTTCTTATTTTTTTAAATTAAACTTACCAACACAACTTCCACTTTTGTGTTTATTTACTTTGTTAAAACATTTTCGAAAACTATAAGGAAAATAATTTTGTTTTTAAGTTTAGGAAGAATTTATATATATATATTTTAAAAGTGATAAACATATCAAAGAAATTGTGAAGAATTAAAAATATATTTTTC
Source organism: Momordica charantia (assembly GCF_013281855.1). NCBI lineage: Eukaryota > Viridiplantae > Streptophyta > Magnoliopsida > Cucurbitales > Cucurbitaceae > Momordica > Momordica charantia. The sequence goes on along the minus strand of NW_028275157.1, from coordinate 7,925,044 downwards.
AGAACAGAAAACTAAAAAGGAAATCGTTATCAAACCGGGGCATAAATATTGTTTAATACAATGATGTAAGTTTATATGGTATCAGCTTTATTTCTTCAAACAGTCTGGCTGTGATAGGGGCTTGTTATTAGTATACTGAAATGGGGTGGCTTGAAAGTTTGTTTTTGACACTTGGAATAATAGTTTTTCAACACAAACAATAGCTACTGCTACTGTTGCAATTGGAGTGGCAAGTGCCTGTGGTGGGAGCTTACAGAGGCAAGGTTCGTTAACTTTACTGCGAATCATTAGTCAGTGTTGGAGGCCATTTCTGGTTTCTTTGTGTCGACATCTAGGGAGGCTTTGCTTATTGAAATAATTCAAGGTCCCCCTGTGGATTGACACAAGTCTAGGTAGTTCGGCATACCATGCTTGACCTGACCTTATTTCACCTATCGGCCAACATATCTTAGATAAGATATGAGCCGACCTTTGAAGAACACCCATAGGTGCGAAGACAACGAAGATGTTCTCTAACAACACGTCACGTTCCTCGAAATGTAGGAGAACTGTTAGACCACTGTCAGAAATCCTGTCGGAGTTCATCTCTATGAATAGAAATCTCCACCTCCCATACAAGATACATAAAACTATTTTCACATTGGGTAACAGATCGGACTGAGACTAAGTTGCTCGATGGAGTGCTTGTCTTGCATGTACCTCGAACGTCAGTATCACTCTTTCGAATTTTACAGATTCCGACCTTGATCATTTTCAAGATCATACAGTCAAAAAGTTAGGACAGTTGATGAAGTATGGAAAAACTTGAGTGAAGAGGCATACTAGTATTAAAGATGGCTGCGTAGACCAACAAAAATTGCCTCGGCAACAACCAACGTCAAGGGAGGTGACTTTGAGAGGCCATTTAACTGTGGACTTTATGGTGGATTATCAAGACATGACAATAATGCTAATTTCTGATAGACGTTTCAAGGTTGTTCTAGTATTTTTCGTGGGAGGGTTTGGGTTGATTTTATTTATTTATTTTTTGCTCTGTCTGCTTTTCGGAAAAGTTGTAGCTATATTTACCAATAATTTGACTTGTTTTTTCATATACGCAAAACCTCTAATTGATTAATACTCAAGTTTGACTTTTTGACTTTTCTTTCGAGATTTTTTTTGGACAAAATACACTCTTGGTGTCTAGGCTTGAAGTTGATGTGCATTTGATCCCTAAAAAAGACTTCATGATTCTACGTTTAACACCATAACAGTGCATTTTACTATAGAAAAAGGGTCAAATTTATGATAATCTTCGCCAACAATGCAAGAGAATCATTTTCTCAAAAAAAAAAAAAACAAAAAAGAATCATAATTGTAAGTCCCCACATCCCGGCCACCAAATTTAGCCCTTAAGCATCTATTTGGCATGACCGTTTAATTTTCCATCCGTATAAAGTAACGTACTCGAGGTCAAAGGTTTTCTTTTCTTTTTTTTTTATATATTTTTTTTATTCAAATTTGGCTTAAATGCGGAATCTACTATGATTATGAGATAAATACAATGAGTCTCACAAAATACTTTACAAAAACTCTCTCTAGATGTCTCAACAATAGTCACCTAGTTCTAAGCACTACAACAATATATACTTGGGAATACATAATGAAAAACTTCACTGGCTCCATGAGAACGGGCTGTCAATAAAGGTCTACGGACCAACGTTCTCATCCTAACTTGGTGAAGTAACTATTGGGCCTTGTGATTTCTTTCTTGGCCAACTTGCAAGCCATTTTTAATTTTAGCGTTTGGCTCCACTAATTTTTCAATTAAGTTTAATTTTAAAAAATAAAAAATAAAAAACAAAGGGTTATCCATCTAATTATACCGATTCATTAGAGTGATGAGATTGAATAGTTAACATTCAGATCATCAATTCCAACCTTTATATACTAAAAAAAAGAAGCAGTAATTATCAAGATATCATAACTATCTGAACTGATCCTTTTTCTTTATCTACAAACCCAAGATTCAAAAAGGGACAAAACAAGTTCAAATCAAAACCTTGAGAAACAAGTTAAATCAACCTCAAAGTCAGTTCAGATCAAATCCCAAAAAACAGCATTACTGAAGATAAAAATTAATCTAAAACCAGAAATCACAGCTCTCGTCTCATCTTCCAAAACCACATACCCAATTAAGGCTTTGAAATTCCGAACATCAGCAATCCTAAACCAGCACTTTAACAGCAATAATAACACACAAAATTACACAACCCCAATACAGAAAGATGAAAAAAAAAAAATAATAAATCAATGAACTAGGTTGATGCCAAAATCTGCCAAGTGACATGGATTGAGCTTTTGCGAGGTGTCGGCGAGCAAACTGGAAGTGAGAGACCTACAAAAAGCAAGTAGAGCACTCCGACGCTCAAGTTAATTCTGAGTACGAACTGGTAGATCAGCTTCAGACAGATTTTTCATACATGATTTAATGGAATGCGGGTATATTTACGAGAGATGGAGGGGTAGTTGTCCATCTTGTCAAACTATGAAACCATTCCTAGGCTGGTGACCTACTTCTTACTGTTGGTGTTAGCCACACCTTATCACGTCAAAACCTACTCCTAATGAGCTCGAAGGCATCCCCTTTCGTAGGGGAGTCAAGTCACCGTACCGACCTGTAAGCTCGGCATACACTGTGGACCGTTGAGCTTGGTCCACGTGGCTCGTGGCCTAGCCTCCCAACAAACTAAATTAAAAAAAGGAAACAAAATATTGCAAGAAATTGAAGGACTGAGAGTGAAATAAAATATGACACCTTTTCGTCCCTCGGGAAGATTTTGTTGGATACTTTTGGAAAAATTGGCAGTTAAATGAGTTGAGAGACATTTATATACGGAGGATTTCTGAACTTACTTTTCTGGGTTTAAAAATTTTTTTGTTTTGGTTAGAAATACAATATTAAAAAATTCAGGAGAGCTTGTAGTACGCGACAACCCAAGCGTATTGAGCTACTTGAGCCTCAAGCCACTTGAATCCAATCGTAGAGATGGTTCAACCTGAAAGGCTAAGGATTAGAGGGATTACCTTTGCAATCGTTACATTGAGCAGACAGATTACTCACTATGCTCGAGGCTGGAAACACTCCACGAGTTTGATGACCAATCAAACAAGCATGTTCCGAGGGGTCAAATACGAAAGCCTAAGTTCAACCACACAAACGGTTTCGAAATTTGAAAGGGGTTGCACAATGCAAGGGTGAGAAACACTCTTAATTTTCTATTCAATAGACAATTCCAAGATTGTTTACAATGAGGGGAAAACAAGCATATTTATAGGCCAAGGCCCATGACCTTTAAAGGAAAATAACAAATTTAAAAAGAAAAATAAAATGATAAATTCCTAAAAAGTAAAGAATTTGCCTAAAGTTGAAATTAAAATTGATAAATCAAAAGAATAAATCAAAAACAAATCCCACAAAATAAACCAAGGAAATAAGAACAGAATATTTTCCTTAAGTGTGATGGAGTGGGTGGCAAGGCAAGTTTGGGGCATCCATGGGGTGGCAACATCAAGTGGTGGAGGTACACATGGGAATGTGGTGCGCGCGCAAGGAAGCGCCAGAAAGCTGGCACTGGAAAGGCACGCGTGGGCGTAGGCGGAGTTGGCATGGTGTAGCGGCAGGGGGCGGCTGGGCGTGGGCAGGTGAGGTGCGCAGGCGAGTTGACACGGCAGGCGGGTGTGCGGGTGGAATCGCATAGATGCGTGCATGGAGCAGGTGGGCGCGTGCTGGATTGCTGGTGGCCGTGTAGGGGTGCACGGCAGGCTTGGGCGTGCAGGCGTGAGCGGCAGGCGGGGCACGCATGGGCAAACGGCGCGCGCAAAGGTTAGTGCACGGGTGTGGCGCTGTGAGGTTATCGTTGCAAGTGGGTAGCCTCGCGGGTGGTGGGCGCGCGCGCTGGGGCGTTGGCCGCTGGCATCAGGCGGACACGCATGCTGGCGAGGCCGCTGGCCTCTTGTGAGGTTAGCACAGCAGGACCTCGCGGACGCTGGCAGGACAAGGGTGCGCGTGAGTACTGTCGGCAGGTGGGGCGCGAGCATAGGCGTGCACGGGCTGGACGTTGGGTGAAGGTCTGGCAACTGAGGTTAACGGTGTTGGAGGTAATGAAAGAAAGTTGGAGACAACTTAGAATGGGGAGAAACTTCTTCTATTGAGTGCTTTAGCACTTTGCTCTACAGGAGCTTGATTGCTTGAGTTGCTTACAAAAGATGGAGAACACCTCTATTTGTAGGTGCTAGGAAGGACTCTAGAAAGATCCATATTTAACGAACTAGGTAATAGATATCTAGGAATTTACATAATCTTTCTGTTAGACCTCCTATTAGAAATACATATGTACGAAGGGGCAAAGGGGAAACTTTCCCCTCCTCTGACAATTAGGATGTTTGACTTTAAGCCTTTTGTATTTGTGTGGGCTGGTCTTACAAAGGGGACATATATGTTTGTGGCTGCCTGGGCTAGAGGGCATGCGTTTTGTTTTGTACTAAGGTAAGACAGGACGAATGTGGAGAGTGCAGCCCTCTCGAAAGGCTATTTGTTCTTATTCTTATTCTAATCGTTCTATCTTGAATACCACTAAGTGAGGAAGTTACCTCACAAATTGGTATCAGAGCATGTTCGATCTGGGCAAGTATCACGATGGTGCACATGAAACAACTGGAAGAGAGGTGTGAGTCGACAGAGAAGGAAGTAAGTGGAATTAAAGAAGGTTTCCAACTTATTAGCTCGTAGTTGGAGGAACAATGCAAGAGGAGCGAAGCACATATGGAAGAACAACGCTGTAGGAACGAAGAGACACAAAAGATGTTTTGGAAGGATTCATGATAGAGGTGACACAGGGGAAGAGCCCATGAGCAATTACTGTTCACGATGAGAATTCAACCATGAAGTGAAAAAAGCGCGAGAATGATCATGAACGACAAGAGGAGTCTTCTTCAGTGAAAGAAGAGGAACCAAGGCTCGACCGTAGCAAATTTAAAAAGGTGGAGATGCCTATCTTCACAGGAGACGGAGCTGGAAGTTAGGAGCTGAAAGTAGTGGACGACAACGAGGTGGTCAATGTGGAGCAAGAATCTACTGGGATGGAACAGAAGGAATGACCACCCACGCGGTGGAAGAACTGACGGAGATAACACTGAACACGATGGTAGGTTTCTCAACTCTAGGGACCATGAAGCTGAAGGGGATTAATGAGAGGGAAGTTGTGATTCTGATTGAATGTGGGGCTACTCATAACTTTATATCACATAAGCTTGTAGAAGGATTCAATCTTTCCCTAACTGAAACGTCGAACTATAGGGTGATTATGCGAATCGGGGCAGCAGTAAGAGGCAAGGGGATGTGTAAGGGAGTTGTTCTCTATCTCCCGAAACTAACCGTTAAGGAAAATTTCCTTCCTCTGGAGCTTGGCAACCTAAATGTTGTTTTGGGAATGCAGTAGTTAAGCACCTTAGCTATACCACATTGAATTTGGGAGGATATCTCCATGGATTTCATCGAGGGATTACCCAAGTCTCTAAGGCAAGATTCATTTTTCATGGTGGTGGATCAGTTGAGCAAATACGCTCATTTCATACCTCTGAGACACCCATTCACTGCAAAGGCAGTTGCAGCAGCCTTTATACGCGTGATTTTGCAACTCCACAGCTTATCTTGTACCATCGTCTCTGATCATGATAAGATCTTCATATGCCATTTATGGATAGAGCTCTTCCATCTTCAAGGGACCAACCGACGGCCAATCCGAGATTGTGAACAAATGATTGGAAACATATCTTCGTTGTTTTTGCAGTAAAAGTCTGAAACAATGGGGAAATTGGATCGCTTAGGCTGAATTCTGGTACAATACTACGTACTATAGCTCTATTGGGCTCCATTCCAAGTTGTGTATGGTCGTTCCCCACCCCCGTTGGTTCTCTATGGCACGCAAAAGACAACCAACATATCTCTTGACCAATAACTAGAAGAACGGGATCATGCGTTGGACAAACTCAAAGCACACCTAACTTTGGGCCAAGAGCAAATGTGTAAGTACGCGGATCCACACGACAGGGAGGTGCAGTTCGAGGTAGGTGATAGGGTGTTTTTAAAATTACCCCCTACAGGCAACAGTCAGTGGCTAAATATCGGAATGAAAAGCTCCGACCGCGGTTCTTCAGACCCTTCACCATTACCGAACATATTGGCAAAGTAGCCTATAATCTGGAGCTTTCAGAAGAAACGTCCATCCACCTGGTATTCCACGTGTCACAATTGAGGAAGGCAATAGAACCCGACATAGAGGTTTGCTCAACCGTTCCCCATTGACGATGAATTCGAACTGGTTCTTAGAGCCATAGGATCTCTTTGCCTTTCGCAACAAACGATGACACGAGCAAGTTGGAGGCTTTAGTTCACTGGAAGCACATGGACGAAGGGATGTAACATGGGAAAACCTTGACGCTTTCAAGCTCCAAGTTCCAGATTTCCACCTTGAGGACAAAGTGTCTCGGACCCCAAGGGGTGATGTTAAACCTCCTATTAGGAACACATATGTACGAAGGGGCAAAGGGGGAACTTCCCCTTCCCCTGACAATTAGGATGTTTGACTTTTAGCCTTTTGTCTTTTTGTGTGCTGTTCTTGGGAAAGGGGAATATATGTTTGTGGCTGCCTAGACTAGAGGGCATGCTTTTTGTTTTGTACTAAGGTAAGACAAAACGAGTGTGGAGAGTGCAGCCCTATCAAAAAACTATTTGTTCTTGTTCTTATTCTAGTAGTTCTATCTTGAATACCACTAAGTGCGGAAGTTACCTCACACTTTCATATTACAACAAGTCACTTGGAAGAAATCAAATGATTTATTGGAAATACAACTTACATTAAGACTATCTATAAAATTACAAATTAACTTTAAATACCCCTCTTACTTTGTAATTTTCGAAAGCTTCTTGAACTTCTCAGATTTCTCTGACGTAACGGCTTTGTTGAACATATCTGCTAGTTGATCATTGGTGTTTGTTTGGTAGAGGAAATTGTTGCGCCACGTGGAGGACAGTGATTCGCTTAAGGCTAGATTGCTCAAATTGGCAGCTCCACCTCGAACCGCCTAAGGTGAGAGAATTAATCACTTTAGGTTTGATCTGCAAGACGACAAAGATAATCGCCGGTCATGAAGTCTGTCGGACCCCACGCCTATAAATAGCGGGCTTCCTTCCTATCCCAGGTATCAAACTTCTTATTAAATCCGAGCTGCTTACTAACTTGAGCGTCGGAGATTTTGCCCTCTTGTGTAGGTTAGTCAAAAGAGATTCGAGTGCTTCAGCTTCCGAGTTTGACCTTGACTAGATCAAATCTTGTGCAAATTCTTGCATAAACATTTGGCGTCGTCTATGGGAAAGAACGTTCTAGGTCATCCCTATTATAAATTTAGCCGAGATAGTTCAACCAGCTATTTCTGTTAACTCTACAGACCGACGAGGTCTGAATGGCAACAATAACCTCCCACGTGTGGTCGATGTGAAGACTACAGAGGATAAAATTCAAGGAGGCTAGGGGGTTGACCAGCCTCGAAGGTCGACCCGCAACGCCAACACGGTCCTACCTCTTGCTCATCTGCGATAGGGCAAAACCCACCGTGGTCGAGGTGGAACATCGAAGAGGACTTTGCATAAGCCAACGCCGACAACAGATCCTGATGTCCTCGCCACCCTCCAACGCGAGCTCGATGACATACGTACTCAGGTGCGTACGATGGAGGAGACCTATAGTGAGATGGTGCGAGCCAATCGTACTGGGTCTTAATCTAGGGTCCTAGAGGATGAGGAGGACCGACACCGAGAAGGGGAAACCCAAGATCCTCCTCTCCATCTTGACAATGATAATCAGTACCCTAATGACGATGGGGGAGCTGATTACAGCCGCCAGGAGGGCGACCTGAGAAATGTCTTAGTGGATAAAAAGAAGAAGAACTCCGCCTTGATAGGTGAGGACGTCTCTCATTCTCGTTTACAGAAAAATTCAAACTTTAAAGCCCAATCTCACTACAACCTGTTTGTACTCGAGGGGTGATCACAATGGAAGAGTTCGACTTGATGAATAGCAAATTTGATGCCCAGGTCGAGGCTTTCAAGGTAAGATGCGAGAAGAAACAAAATGTGCTTGATGACAGGGAAATGGGTGAGTCGCCGTTCACCTCGAACATTCTCGAGGCACCCATTCCTGCCAAGTTCAAGAAGCCCGCCACGTGCTCGAGATGCAAGCACCAAAGACCCTGAAACAGCTACAATGCTTGAATGGAAGGATCGCAGCCCTTAACAGGTTTGTCTCCAGATCCACCGACAAATGCCTTCCCTTCCTCAAAGTGCTATGGAAAAAAGGGGCATTTGAGTGGACGGCTGAGTGTGAGGAGGCATTTGAATAGGTCAAGTCCTATCTCTGCTCGGCCCCGTTACTGGCAAAACTCTTGCTAGGAGACAAGTTGCAGATATACTTGGCTGTGTCCAACAAGGTGGTTAGTTTGGCCCTAATTAAGCAGGAAGGAGTGCGCCAGAGTCTAGTCTATTACACAAGTAAGGCCATGACCGAGCCGAGATCAGATATCCCCAAATAGAGAAACCGACCCTTACTCTGGTCACGACTGCACGATGGCTCAGGCCCTACTTTCAAGCACATATCGTGACCGTGCTCACAGATTTGCCCTTGAAACAAATCTTTCACAACCAGAAACCTCTGGTTGATTGATGAAGTGGGTGGTGGAGTTAAGTGAGTACGATATCCGGTTCGAACCTCGAACACCATGAAGGGACAAGCAGTTGCGGACTTCATAGCTGAACTCACGCCCCCATTAACTCTGACTGCGGAATCTGATTTACCATGGACCATGCATGTTCATGGGTCCTCTAATGATAAAAGATGTGGTGCAGGAGTACTCCTACTTGCACCCAACGACATGTGCTTTGAGTATGTCCTCCATTTTAACTTCTGTACCTCAAATAACGAGGTCGAGTACGAAGCCCTACTGGCCGAGCTTCACATGGCCAAAGGACTCGGAACCGGCCACATCTGAGTGTACAACGATTCTCAATTAATTATGAATCAGATTAAAGAAGAATACCAGACGAGAGATTATCGAATGGAGAAATACATGAGTAAGGTCAGGTCGCACCTCGCCCAATTCAAGACCTACGAGGTAAACCAGATTCCGGGGTCCGAGAAGTCAAATGTAGATGCCTTGGCTAAATTGGCATTCGCATATGAGACCGATCTCGTCAGGTCGGCACTGGTTGAGATACTTAATAATCTTTCAATCTTAGAACCAGACATGATGGTGATCGACTCCCAACCTTTAACATGGATGAATTTGATTAAGGAGTATCTCATAGACAACATTACACAAGACCCAAAAGAGGCAAAGAAGGTGGCGTGAAAGTCAGCTCGGTACATACTCCGAGATGGAGCTCTATACCAGCGAGGATTTTCCTTTCCACTACTAAAATGCCTCACAGCGGAAGATGGAAACTACGTCCTGAGAGAAGTACATGGAGAGGTTTGTGACAATCATTCGGGGGCCAGGTCGTTGTCAACCAAAGTAATTCGGTAGGGTTGCTATTGGCCCACGTTAGATCGAGACGCAAAGGAGTTTGTAAAGACTTGCAATAATTGTCAGCGCTTTGTAAACATTATCCATCAGCAGCCCGAACTGCTTACCCCGATCACCGCCCTCTCAGCAAGGGACAAACAAAGTTTGTTGTGGTAGTAGTTGACTATTTCACCAAATGGGTCTAGGCCGGGGCGCTCGCCACTATCATTAAAGCCAAAGTCACGAGCTTCATTTGGATAAACATTGTATGTCGCTTTGGAAATAATTAATTAAGTGTTAATTATTTATATGATTAATATGTATATATATATTTAATTAATTGTTTATTAGATTAATAATTAATTAATTAATAGGATTAATTAATTACATTTATATATATATATTAATTAGTAATTAATTTTATTAATATTAATATTAATTAAAAAATAAATAAAATAAAACTCCTCTACAAAATTGCAGAGGAGTTACATTTTACGTGGGGGTTACTTACAGAACTGTTCTGTAATTTTGCTTGGTCACCCCGTACATTTCTTTCACATAAGCAATTCTCTCAAGGGTGATTCACGCTCTCAATTCCATTTTAGCTTCCAAATCGTTGCTCCCACAAGCAAAGATCCTCGCTGGAGACATAGCAAGGAAGATCATTTGGTGCGGTCAATTTGGGGATTTTGAAGGATTGTTCATCAAAGGTAATACTCTTGGTTTTTGTGGTTTTTGTTCCTAAAAATTCAAGAACACGTTCGTCATTTCTGCTGCGGATTAACATCCCATCAATTGGTATAAGAGCGGCGTTTTCACATTATGAGTGTCTTAGGATCTAAATCACTGTTCTTGGTGGGTATTTCTGCATTTTTGTTACGTGGGTTTTGCGTGTTGGATGTTTGCAAATTTTGACATTTAGATAGCGTTTTTCTTATTGATTCGATAATGTAAGGGCCCGTTGTTTTGGGCATAATGTTTCTGTATCGAGTCTGTAAGTCCCTGTTGCTAGAAAGTTGTTCGTGGCGTCGGATTGGGCGTCTTTTTGCAGAAAACAGCGAATAAGACGAAGCAGTTCGCACAGAAACGCCATGGTGCTGCTTTTTCTAGGCAGCAACGTCGCGGCGCTGTATAGCGCTGTGGCTCTGCCTTGGCAGTTCTGGTGCTGCAGCAGCGCCGCAACGCTGCCTTTTGGCACCATGGCGCTGTCCCGGGTGTTTTCCAACGTGGTTCCGTTGTTCCGGTTCGCAATTCAAAGTTTTTCGGGCATTTTCTTCATGTTTTTATTTATTTATTTTTACTTTCTAAATGCATGGACCACTTAAAAATACATAAGCAAATAATTACCAAACCATAAAATATAAAATAATTTAAAATTACCCCATATTTGACATTGATCTGAAAGAGTGGCTAAGCCAAGCTCCAAAGCTTCAATGGAGCTTTTCTAGGAAGCAGTGCAGGCATCCCAAAACCCACCCAGTTCTTCTATAGATAACAACCTACAATCATTACAAATAAACAAGATGCTCACTCAAGCATCATCGACTTCAAGAGCATCCTACCCACTCCATAACTACTCCAAACTCTCTAATAAAACTCACGGAAAGGTAGGCTACTAGGTTTCTATACTACTAGAATTTTGGGTTTTCGTGACGCACAAGAACAGTAAAATACTATTCAAATAAAAACAAAACGTTTCGAAAAGAAAAAAAAATGTTTTTGGGGGGGAAAACGAAGATTTCTGGAATTTTGACCTTTTTGTGACGTTTTTTAAATGTCACGAAAAGTTTGGCAAAACAAGTGTTTTTCTTGACGTTTAAAAACGTCACAAAAGAGTAAAGCGCGTTTTTGGCGGGAAATGACAGAATATTTTGGATTTTTAATTTTAAGGAAATATTATGAAAAATCTATTCCTCTCCATTTTTAGAACATTAGCCTATTTTTTTTGTTTATTTTTAGGTTTGTTTCCTTGGTTAAATAAAAGAAAAGAAAAATAAAAAGAAGGGAAAACAAAATTAAATCAAAACCCTAGCCTCTCCAATATTCATCTTCTTCCTCCTCACTTGGTAGCCGCCTACCTCCTCCTTCTTTTGTCTCCGGCGACTCGCCACCAATCGGCACGGTTAAATCCCATCCCACGCCCAAATTTCTTTTTTCTTTCTTCTTCTTCTTCCTTCACTTCTTCTCCCCCCTCTTTCTTCTTCTTCTTCAGCCACTTCTTCTTTCTTCTTCTTCTCCTATTGTTTCTTCTTCTTCTTTCTTCGTCTATTCTACTGCTTCTCACGCTATTGATGGCACTATCAGGTGAGTAAAAAAGCCCTATTCTTTTCTTTTTTAATCAATCGTTTCGTTCCGTTTTGTTTTTTAGGGTTCTATCATTTGAAAAGTACGAAACACGAAATTTGCGATTCAAAATGCGATTTGAATTGTTTTGCCTTTGTTTCATTCTGAATCGTATACGTTTTTAACAACATTGATTTTGTGTACTCTCCCTCCAATATATCCCATCTAATATCTCTATGTTTTTCTTTGATAAGGTTCTTCATGAGCATTAATTTATCACTACTGATTTTGTTAAATTTTAACCCTAACACTGATGAACTCCACAAGGAGAATATCAAACGAGTTGGAATATACAGCTCCATGATATCCAATGGTATAACATGCTTTTTTTACTTATGCCTACACATTGGTCTTTGTCAATCACTTTTCTGATATATGACTTCAACTACAATGACCTCAATAAGATGAATGGCGTGCTGATATGTGTAGTTGCAAAAAATGGCTAGGGGACTATGAAATTACACTTATGTGGTATAGATTTTAGCCTCCCCAACTTTCTCCACTTCATTTAGACCATCAGACCATTCAGCTTCATCAACAACAAGTTTAGGAAATTCCATCTCCGGTTGCTCTTAATTGTTGTCCAGTATGATAAGGAAATTGCATTGTTTATATTTTTTTTCCTTTTGATAGACATTTCTAGAATAATTGACACCTTTTCAATTGATATAATTCTGTTGAATGAATCAGTTATCGCATTTTTAAGGTGGTGCCCTTCCTTTTAGGTCGATTTTGTCACTGTTTTTGTTTTAGAGCCTTTTTTTTTTACTAAGGAGGTGCTTTTGGTTGACTGATAACTTAGTTGTCGACATGTCTTTATCGCAGTGGCTTGTAATGAGATATAGTATTTTTAACTTGGAAGTTATTCAAACGGCTGTAAAGTTGGCCAAACAAGAGAAAAATTTTGTGGTATGTTCCTTGGCAAACCTCTATGTGCTTTTTGTTTTGAAGAAGAGACTTTTGTATCATTTTAAAAGATGTGTTTAGAGGTAAATAAAGTAGCTCACATCTCTATATTTGGCCAGATGGTTCGGGATCTTAGATTACATCTTCTCCAGCTACTGAAGTCTGGGGATATAGACATTTGCTTTGCCAATGAGAACGAAGCAAAAGAGTTGATAGGGTGATTGCCATTGCTTTGAATCTTATTAATTTCCGAACTTGACTGATTGTAAATCTAATATCTGCGCTGGGGTTGGCGTCTGGGGTTGTTGGTGCTTTGGATCTTTGTGATTGTTGTGATTGGTTTTATGTAGTATTTATATTCGTGTCATGCATATAGTTTAAAATCTAGTTGGATAATTGGCTATCCTGTAACAAAGATAGCCAATTAAGACTTAGTGTTTATATTTTCATAAATGAGTCAAATCTCATTATTTGCTTGGTATTTCAAGGTTGTGCAATATAATCTCAGTTGCTACTGTTAGATTCTGCTCACATTGTGATGCTATTAGATTAGATTTTATATTTTAAGTCTCTAGATTTAGGTTGTGTAGCTTACTTTTAGGATTTTTAGTAATTGAAGAGGTAAACAACGTACTGTTCAATTCTCGAAATTTGAGTTCAATTCTGATATCTTTGTGTTGTCTGTGTTGCAATAATTTAGTGTATTTATTAGGATTTTAGTGCGAAAAGAATCTAATATAGATTTTATCTTATAATTTGTAGAGAATATTTAATTAGTTATTGTGGTAGTTTGTCGAAATTGCATTGTTTTGAAAGATTTGCTGTAGATCAATCACTTATATGGTTAGTCATGAACTTTTTGTCTTGAAGAGGTAAACAATAGCATTTTGTATTTAAGTCTCTAGATTTAGATTACGTAGCTTTAAGCTTTTAGGTTTTTTAGTAATTAAAGCTGTTCTTGAGTTTTGATGAGGACTAAAATTTCTCGTTTCCTCGTAGGTGATCACTTTTTGAAGATGAGGATGAGGTTACTAAATAAAAAAATTAAAGATTTCTTGGATGAAAAGGTTTGAATTTTCAATTTGAGTATTTGAGATAAGTGACTACTTTGTCTTTCTAATCAAAATTGTCGGCTCTTTTATTAAATACACTTTCGGTTCTTAGTTGGGCATGAAATTGGAGTGGTTCTATTTAGTTCTAATTTGTAATGCATTTTTTCGATGTCTTTTTTATAACTGCCACATGTATGTTTTAGTTAATGATGTAAGTCTATTCCCCTCTACGTTTTCTTGATCATGCTTTGATTTTGCCTTTCATATTCTTGTGAGAGACCTCGAAGAATGTGGCAACTACTTAGGATATTGCCATCATATGCTTGACTGACTTCTGTTTGGGATCTACTTTTGAGAATTCGGTTTCTACTGCAGGACCAGGGACAAACTTCAGCTTCTTGTTACGCTATCCCTCTTTTCTTTGTTTTCGGTTTCAATGTTTGAATATGCTTTTGTTGATTTTAGAAATTGGCATTTGGGGTTGTTGGTGCTTTGGATCTTCGTGATTGTTGTGATTGGTTTTATGTAGTATTTATATTTGTGTCATGCATATAGTTTAAAGTCTAGTTGGATAATTGTGTGGCTATCCTGCAACAAAGATAGTCAATTAAGACTTAGTGTTTATATTTGTGCCATGTATATAGTTTAAAATCTAGTTGGAGAATTGTGTGGCTATTCTGCAGCAAAGGTAGCCAATTAAGATTTGGATAAGTAGATTGTTTTTGCTTGTTATTGTTCAACATCTGTGTTGTTCATAAATCAGTTTTATTTGGGTAAAGTCTTTAATATTTGGAGAATCTAAAAAACCGTTTGGTATTGTCTATTTGCTTCTTTGTTTTTGTGAAAGAAAGGTTTTGTGTGAATGATTCGAGGGAAAGAAAAAGATCTTAGGTGTTATTCTTTTTTAACTACGAGTTGAGTGTTATTCTTTTGTAAATAAGACTTAGGAATAATGCTTACACATGAAATCAATTTGCCCATCAAGAAAATATAGTAGCACCCATCAACCACTTTTGAGATAAACAAAGAAACAAATAAGATTGCATTCGAAGCCAGCAAAAAGGACTTTTATAATTTTTATAGTCAGAGGAGTGTTTGCTTTTTTGTTGCTTCCTTAAATCAAGGTAAAAGAATGTGATTTCTGTTTTGTCATTTCAAAGGAAAGTAATGCAGGAGAAAGATTAGTTTGATTAATTAAGGCCCATTCACGAGGGAATTGGGTACTCGATTTGTTTTTTTTTTTGATCAACAAAGTTTTGGCATGAGGAAGAAGACAGTAAATGTTCAATGACTCACAACAAACATTCACCATTTTTGTTTATTCTTTAAGCTAGTTGGCGTGCGTGTAATATTCTTTAAGCTTGATTCTCTTGCCTTATTTTTATGTTGTTTATATTAGTTTTCCTTGAATATGACAATTATTGTATTTAGTCCAAAAAGTCTAGCTGGTTAGATATGGTTAACCTTGGAACAACTAACACTCGTCCCTTTATAACACAAGTAAGTTGACAATTTATATTGTTTTTACTTATGTATTGTGTTTATTTCATTCATAACTGATAATATTGTGCAAGTACTATGTGTAGGAGTATTTACGAGAAATAGTGTAAAATTCTAGTACCCCATGAGTGAACTTATATGTATAATGATCTATCTTTATGTGTTTATGTCAACTTGGTTCTTATGCTACTATTATCTTTCTCTATCTTTGTAGTTAAACACAAAAAGCGCATATCTTAATTGACAGGTTCGAACTGAATGGACAATTTTTGTTGGAATTGCATAGACTTACTTACCGATTTTGTTTATTTGATGTTAAGCTAGTTGGATTACTTTTTGTTTTAGTAGAATTGAAATACTAGAGATGTTGGATATGTTGCTGGATATAGTTTTGTGGACGGATAGGTGGTCCCATTATAATTAGAAATGTTGGATGTTGCTAAATATAGTTTTTGTGGAGGGATGTGTGATCTCATTATATTACAATTATTATGCTACATGTGTCAAAATGTTGGATTTTTGCTAAATGTAGTTTGTGGAGGGACGTTGGATTTTTGCTAAATGTAGTTTGTGGAGGGACGGGTCGTCCCATTTCAATAATATTACATGTATAGAAGTGTTGAATGTGTTATTTGTATCATATTTCAGGTATGATTTTAGGATGTTATAGTAGATGTCATGTTGAAATTTTGACATTTTTTGTTTGAGCTTGCGCAATGTCATTGCTATCGAGGTAATTGAATTAATTATGGTTAAGTTTGTTAACTTAATTTTGTTGTGTAAAAATATAATCCTATTGAGAATATATTTTGTGCACAAGTTGGGAACTAGTAGATTTATATATATTTTCATGGTCATTTTATCTCACGGCCGACGAAAAGAAAATTTTGGTGTGAGTTCTTAACTATATCCCTGTTTATTCATTTGAAAGTATAGTAGTTATAACCATTCGAGTAATCTGAATGTTCATATTTTCTGGTAGGACTACTTTGTCAAACACACTACTTTGAAGTATCTATTTTGTCATACGAGAAATTTTTGGTTGGCTTCGTAGCTCAACACATATGTGGTACTACATTATTTAAAATTTTGTTTGAATGTTATTGTTTATGTCAATTTTTTTGAGAAAGCTCCTTTTCCTAAGTTGCTTATTATTGGTTTATATGACAGGAACGAGAAGTTGTAAGGGTTTGAAATGTTTGTCGAACTGCGTACAGGTGAGCTGAAGCATGTTGTGGCCGTTTCCATCAAAGTTTCATCATAACAAATGTAAGCCAACTTGCTTTTCGTCATCATTCATATTATAACATTTGAATATTAAATCTTTCTGAATCGAACTTGTTATATGCTGTGACTATAGCTAATATAGCACCTTTATCATATTATTGAGTAAGTTCACAAGGAATACTGACTATTGATTATAGACGAGGAATGTACGTTTACAATCCCTCTGCTATACTAGCTAGTTTGTACTATATTGTTTAAGTACATTTTGTGTTATGCTGCTGAAGGATATAGAAGAAGTGTTCGGTTATTTTGTTATTGTAACCTCTTCTGTTATGTTTGGAACTTTGTTTAGTCATTTTGTTGGTTATCCTATCATATTATTGTGTAAGTTCACAAGAATTTTATGAATACTTAATATTGATATTTTCGTTACGGGATGATTGTACGTTTACAAACCTTATGATTGTACTGATATTTTGTGCTATGTAATTTAAGGATGTAGAAAAAGGCATGTCGTTTATTTTAATCGCGCTTCTTTTGTTTGGTTGTTATGTTGGTTGTTTTATCAGATTATCGAGTAAGTTGATAAAAGAAGATTATGAATGTTGATGATTTGTAGTGTTGTAGAAGATTAATGTACGTTTTCAATCATTGTGATACTTCTTTAAATTTTTAAATATTATACGACTAAAGGATGTAGAAGAAGTGTACGTAGGTTCGTTTTTGTTTAATCAATTCTTTGACGTTGGAATAGTATTTGCAAAGAATACTATTGTGATAGGCTCCTAGTGTGTTTATTTAAGAATGTTATTTGCAAATATCACGATCCTTTGCAATTTTTAATAGATAAACACGTTTTTTAGAAAGTGACTTTCTTACCTTATCTATCTTTCGTTATTTATTTATCTAACTTGGGTATTGTTTTTTCATTAGGTCTTTCACAACCCCAAAGATGTCGACAATTAGGAATGCAACTAATTGATGGATGAACTTCGTTGTCAGGGTTGGTGTGTAGGGAACATGTTTAATTTTGTAATTTTGTAATTTGTGTTTGAGAATACTAGTATATTCTAAATTAATATATTAGCTTCCTTGTTAATGTTTAATATAGTTCAACTTTGTTATCTAAATTAATATATTTGCTTGTTCGATCGACAATTTGACTATATGATATTTCTATTACGCGACATCTGCAATCAAATTAAATACATTTTCTGTGACTTTTTTTTATCGTCACAAAATGAAATCATTAGTGACGTTTTTAAACCATGACAAAAATATTTTTAGGACGATTATTGACCATCATGAAATATTCTTTTCTTGACGTTTAAAAAACGTCAAGAAAGGATGTCACGTGACCTTTCCTCCCTGTTCAAAGTCTTTCCGTGACCTTATATTACCGTCACGAAATCATTTTTCATGACGTTTTATGAACGTCGTGGAAGTCCATATCTTTCATGACGGTAATTAATCGTCACGTGTGTTAATTTTTGTGACGTTTCTTAAACGTCTCGTATACCTTTCGTGATGGGCGTATACGTGACGGCGTTAAAAACGTCACGAAAGATTTTTGTGACATTAAATTCTACTAGTGCTACTTTCAATAAGGATTGCAATATCAGGACCTTTCTACGAGCAATTCATTAACTGATTGCTTGCATCCACCCCTAGGCTCCTTGGGAACATTTACAGATCTGAATTCATTAACAAGTGTCTCAATAATTAATTTAATTATTATGGTGAAGAACTCGAGAAATAAAGATTTTAGTTGGGAAGTTGTTTTTCTTATTCTTCTTTTATTTAAACTAAGTTCTTGCAAATGGTTTTTGTAAAATATATTTTTTTAGTACGTAAATAGTAACTTTTAAGTTTTACCTATCATTCACTCACAAATTTTAAAACATTTTTTCACAAAGGAGTTTAAAAATAGTTTTCTAAACTGCCCGTAAAGTACCTGGAAATATTTTAACAATTTATAGATTTTTTTTGTGTGTTTGAGCATTGTTATTGTGATAAGTCGAATACATTCTAATATCAGTTGAGTATAGTAAAGAATAGAGTTGTGAAAATATACCATTGGATTGGATTAGATCGGATTAGGCATATTAATTCATGCATCAAGTAGGATTTTATTACCTAATAAAAAAAAGATAGGGTAGAAAGAGTTCAGGACTTCATGCCATTGGTTTGATGATGTGTGTATCATAGCAAAAGGAATGGCAGAAAGGCTCAAAAGAGCTCTTCGTTTTAGTGTTTCAAGCAATGAAATCACACTTGTGTAAGCAAGGCAAATGTACTATAAATTGTTGCTTAAGTTGGGTTTTTTATTGTTTGATATAGTGTTTTTCCTTTTTTCTTTGTAGATAATTTTTACCTAAGTTTATTATAGGCTTATGTACTGTAAAGTGCTGTTTATACTAGGTTTATTATTGTTTGATATAGTGTTTTTTCCTTTTTTTCTTTGTAGATAATTTTTAGCTAAGTTTATTATAGACTTATGTACTATAAACTGTTGCTTACGTTTAGGTTTATTTTTGTTTGATATAGTTTTTTTTTCCTTTTTTCTTTGTAGATAATTTTTTTAGTTAAGTTATTCTATATGGATAAGTTATGGATGAATAAAGATAGAATGTTAGTAGAATATTCCAACCGAGGGTGAAATTGAGACCCTTCACCAAATAAATGGTTGTTTTATTGTGTGGCCTCGTAAACTGGTAACAGTCACAAAAGACGCCAAGGTATTTTTTTCCTCTTTACTTAAATGTGAATGTAATCTTTAATATAAGTAGTTGCCATTTGTCATAATTATATCACATCGTGTTAATGATAGGGGTCTAAATCGAAAGCAAAAGGTATTTTGTGCATTCATATCCTGATCAGATGGATGTTCCTTCTTCAATAAAATTTTTGTATCGTCTTGTCCAACGCACTGTGGAAGATAATGATTCCATTCGGGTCGCCATCAGTGCTCAAGTATTTGGCGAATGCAAGGAAATACCTCTCTTTTGAGATGATATGTGCAATTTTGTGGGATGGTCTGGATATCAACACATGCATAATAGTATATATTGCGTAGGTGATTATATATTCTTCTATACATAATGTTGTAATAATTGTACTATCAATATTTTTTTAGACTAAAAGTCTTTTGTCTTACAGATATCTTTGGAAATTTTTTGAAGGTAACATTAAGCGCGATATGTTTAAGATAGTGGATCCATCTAAAGTCGCGAATGAAAGTTATTCCTCACCAGACGAACGTGTAAAAATTTTGGCTAACATTTTCACTTTTGGACAAACAAGCCAAAAAATAATGATACCTTACAATAGTAGGTAAGAAACAATGTTTTTTAAAACTTGTGGTTATCATAATTTAGTTATGTTATATTTGTTTATATATTACGCTGATGTTAACTTTTTTTCTTATAGGAATCATTGGACATTATGTGTTGTTGATGTGCGTAATAATATGATTTACGTTTTAGACTCTTTGCACCCTACTATTAAGAAAGACATTAAATATGTTGTGAATACGTAAGTATTATCTATATTTGTAGTTTGATACATTAATGTGTAGGATTGATAACTTATTATTATTATTTTTTAATATATTTAGGGCTTTGAGAATGTTTATGATACATAATACTGTTACACAAGGGAGAAAATATCCTGCTTGGCTTCCTGTACGAATAAGTATAACTATATTATTGCTTTATGTTATTATTTTTTAATAAGTTCTAAAACTTAGCATTTTTATATATGTATAGTGCTCACGTCAATCATGATCGATAGAGTGTGGATATTATGTCATGAGGAACATTCGACAGGTAATACATAATCCAAACACTCCAATACCTAATCTTGTATGTTTTTCATGCACGCTCAAAACACAACTCTACTTTTCATATTTGAATTATACTTATATCATTTATACTTTTTTACATGTAGTTCAATCCAAAAAAACCGTATACTCAAGCCGAACTTGATGAGGTACGAGATGAATGGGCCGGATTTGTTGCGAATTACGCTTAGTTTGGGCTAGATAGTAAATATAGTTTTATCATTTTAGCCTTTTAATATGTAAAACCTTGAACCATTTATATGTTATTTCAATATGCATTGGTTCGATTAGTGAGCTACCCAACATTTTGCTCAGTTTGTTCATTTAACACTTCTTAATATTGGTTAATTAATTAATTAGATATTATAGAAAGGATTGACGTATGTTGTGGTTGCTGAATTGCTGAATTCTATTGAGGATGTGTATTGCAATTTCTAATGATTGTGTTGATGGTGTGCTGATGATTGTGTTGGTGGTGTGTTGATACAGGTCTTTTCAATTATTAATTTATTTTGTACGATTGTTTGGCTGGAAATATTTTGATACATGTCTTTTATATATTATGGTATGTGCAATATTTTATTAATATTTTTGTTTCAGGTTTTTTAAAAAACAATGTCAGTTTAAAATTGACATTGTAATTGTATGTCAGTTATAGAGAAACGATGTCGGATCTATCAATGTTGGTAATTAACTGACATTATATGGAAATCAATGTCGGTCCAGAACTGACATTACAACCAACCGACATTATAAGCTACAATGACACTAGGGTTAATGTCGGTTGGGAACCGACATTAAAATAACCGATATCGAACATATACAATGTCGGTTTTATTGATGTTGGTTGGAAATCGACATTGTTTTAGAAACGACATTGTACGATATGATAACACCCGGGTTAATGTTGGTTTGGAAACCGACATCTAATATGTATGATGTCAGTTGACAACTGACATTACATGCCCATTTTGTAGTAGTGATCGTCAATAGGTGTTTATAGGTTTAATTTCTTAAATTTTATAACTCTTATAAAATTTTGGTAGATAGAAATTAAAATCTATAATAAAGAATTGCATGCAAACATAGGGTCTAAGTTAATTAATTTTAAAGGGGTTCAAAATTAATTAGACCTTAGGTTATATCTTCTAATATGATTAGGGGTAGTCTTTTATTTTGTTTTAACTAGGTTTTAAAATGAAATAATAAAAGACTAAATATAAAATATTGCCTATAAAGGAACCCTGTCTAAGGAAGGTTTTGTCTAGGTTTAAGTATTTAAGCTTATCGGAAGTGAACACCTCTACCTTGGAACCGACCTGGGGTTGAATTAGTCAATATTTTATATGCATGCAATAATGTCATTAGTTTATTAAACGTTTGATAAACTAAAACATTAATGTACAACTTCCAAAATAAATAGTTATATTGGGCTGACTAAAAATTCACTAAGTTAATTTCACTTTGTCGTGATTTAACAAAGTAATATACCCTAGTCTAAGAATACCAAGTGGGAGCAAAAGAGAATGTGTAATATACCACATATATTTTTGATATACGAAGTATATATAATATTTTTTTCTCTTACGTTTCTCCTTAATGTTCACACTGCGAGTTCCATGCTCGGCCTCGTGTCGCCCTGGGCGCGGCCTCCCTACGGAAGGTGTTTGCATCGTTAAATATCAAGGTGAATGGAGATAGTATTCATAGTAAGTGGGAGAAGGATGTGTGACAACACATCCTACGGTTTCTACCATTAGTTTGCATCGTGAGATTTCATACATGACCTGCATGTCGTCCTGGTGCGATCATCCCTACAGAGGGTTCATTGTATGAAATTGAAACCAAGGCAAACTCCAAAAATGGATAAGCGTTTCTTAGGTTTTGCTCCAATATTTTCCTTCCCTACGGCGGGATTATTGGAGCAGACCTCTGAGGTCTGAAAATGGTGGTTCACAATTACGGGGAGTTGTTAAGCTAGTTAGCAATTTCCTGACCGAATAAATAGTGATTAAAGATTATAGGGATAAGAGTTATTCTAGTGTGAAATTTAGTTGAGAACATCTCAATTTAGTGAAGAAGTAGTTGTTTGCCCTACGGTAGCTGTTGCTCTAAATCACTGAAGCATCGTTGCAAAACAATTTTGTTAGGGTGCTTAATTACTTTTGCTAAAATTTGATTGGGTTTGCTAAAATAAGGGACAGGAAGGGGAGGCAAACGTTATCACCTCAAAAAGGTTCCACCGAGGTTCGCCCTTTGGAACCAAGTTTGCATCCTCTTCTTCTGGAAGTAAGACTTTCAAGAAGAAGAAGGTTACTTTGTAAGGGGTCTAAACCTGACTCCGCTACTGCCGCTATCAAGAAAGGCAAAGCTAAGGTTGCAAACAGAGGAAAATGTTTCCACTGCAACGTAGACGGTCATTGGAAGCGCAATTGCCCGAAAGACCTGGTCGAGAAGAAGAAAGCCAACAAAGGTAAATATGATTTACTTGATTCAGGAGCCACTAACCATGTTTGTTCTTTCTTTCAGGGAATTAGTTCTTGGAGATAGCTTGAAGCCGGAGAGATGACTCTTAAGGTCGGAACGGGAGAAGTCGTCTCAACTGTGGCAGTAGGAGAGCTTAAGTTGTTTTTAGACAAAAAATCATATATTTTATTAGATAATGTATATGTTGTTCCTAAAATTAAGAGGAACCTTATTTCTATTTCTTGTCTATTAGAACAATTGTACTTTGTTTCTTTTTCTATGAATGAAGTGTTCATTTCCAGAAATAGTGTTAACATTTGTTCTGCCAAGTTAGAAAGTAACTTGTATGTGCTAAGACCAACCCTAACTAAAGCAGTTTTAAATACTGAGTTATTTAAAAATGCGTAAACTCAAACTAAAAGGCAAAAATTTTCCCCTAAAGAAAATACGTATCTTTGACACTTAAGATTAGGTCACATTAGTCTCAATAGGATTGTGAGGTTGGTTAAGAATGGTCTTTTAAGCGAGTTAGAAGACGATTCTTTACCACCATATGAATCTTGTCTTGAAGGCAAGATGACAAAAAGAATTTTTACTGGAAAAAGGTTATAGAGCCAAAGAGCCCTTAGAACTTATACATTCAGACCTTTGCGGTCCGATGAATGTTAAAGCTCGAGGAGGGTATGAATACTTCATTTCTTTTATAGATGATTATTCAAGGTATGGTTATCTATACTTAATGCAACACAACTTTGAAGCCTTTGAAAAGTTCAAAGAGTACAAGACTGAAATTGAGAATCAATTAGGTAAAATCATTAAAACACTTTGATCCGATTAGGGTGGAGAGTATATGGACTTGAGATTCTAGGACTATATGATAGAAAATGGAATCACGTCCCAACTCTCAGCCCCTGACACATCTCAACAGAATGGTGTATCAGAAAGGAGAAATAGAATCCTGTTAGACATGGTTCGATCAATGATAAGCCAGGTTCAGTTGCCTAACTCGTTTTCGGGTTACGCAGTGGAGACTGAGGTTTATATTTTGAACGTAATTCATTCGAAAAGTGTTTTTGATACACCCTTTGAACTATGGAAGGGTCGTAAAGCTAGTTTACATCACTTCCGTATTTGGGATGTCCGGAACACGTGCTCGTGACTAACTCAAAGAAACTGGAGTCTCGTTCAAAAGTATGCATATTCGTAGGTTACCCTAAAGAGACAAGAGGTGGTCTCTTCTTTGATCCTCAAGAAAATAGAATGTTTGTATCGACAAACGCCACCTTCTTGGAAGAAGATCACGTTCGAGATCATAAACCACGAAGTATGATAGTGATAAACGAGATTTTCAAAGAGATTACAAACACGTTAAGTAAAGTTGTTGATCAAAGCGGCACTTCAACAAGAGTTGTTGATGAAAGCCAACACATCACGTCAGTCACATCTACCTCAAGAATTGAGGGTGCTTCGACATAGTGGGAGGATTGTGTCACAACCCGACCGCTACGTGGGTTTAACCGAAACCCAGGTTGTCATACCCGACGACGGCATCGAGGATCCATTAACCTACAAACAGACAATGGAAGATGTGGATAAGGACAAATGGGTCAAAGCCATGGACCTGGAAATGGAGCCTATGTATTTCAATTCCATTTGGGAACTTGTAGACCAACCTGACGGCGTACGACCCATAGGGTGTCGATGGATTGATAAGAGAAAACGAGATGCCAAAGGAAAGATACAGATCTATAAGGCGAGACTTGTGGCGAAAGGCTACACACAAAGGGAATGGGTGGATTATGAAGAAACCTTCTCCCCTATAGCTATGCTCAAGTCCATAAGAATACTTTTGTTTGTCCATTATCACATATTATAACTATGAGATTTGGCAAATGGACGTCAAGACCGCCTTTTTGAATGACAATCTTGAAGAAA
The DNA here is from genome assembly GCF_013281855.1 of Momordica charantia. Lineage (NCBI taxonomy): Eukaryota > Viridiplantae > Streptophyta > Magnoliopsida > Cucurbitales > Cucurbitaceae > Momordica > Momordica charantia. Next base: position 7,900,177 of record NW_028275157.1, on the reverse strand, counting down.
GTATTTATATGTCTCAACCCGATGTTTCATAGTACAAGGTCAAGCACAAAAAGTTTGCAAGCTTAAATGGTCCATGTACGGACTAAAACAAGCATCTCTATAACGCCCCGAATTTTGGTAACTTACATGGGAAAATTACTAAACCTACGTGCTCCAAACTTCCTCCCAAGGTATAAAGGCAACTAAACGAACATTGGAATTTCAGCTTTTCATTTACCTAAGTTAAACCTGTGAACACTTTACTTTTCAAATGGACTAAAGAACTTGTCCTTCGTGGACAAAAAAACACCTAACTTTCGTGTTTAAGTCAAGCAGAGCCAAAACAAGTAAATAACGATAAACAGACAACCTACTCAATAGAAGCATAACCCTACAAGATAAACAAATCAACTAAGTAAATAAAAATCACCATTCTTCCACTGCACCACTCTAATAATAACATCAAAACCAAAACGATTAATCCATGCTTCAATCTTTAAAAGTTAGCAAATTTAACAACATTAAACATAGTCCCTAAGCTTCTCAATGAAACTAATGACATAATCTTTATAGGAGTCCATACTTAAAAGAAAAGTCGTCTAAAACATTATACCAACCCCTGAACTTTACACAAGTCAATGCACAAAACATAGAAATAAACTAAACCATCAAGAACTCCTAAATACCTATTTTAGACAAGTTAAAACTAATCGGAAGTTAGCTATGGTCCTTCTTCTCGAGTCTCCCTTGCACCATCACCATCACCATCACTGTGAACCTGATCTCCACCTGAAAACAATAATTTCAAAGGGGGGTGAGTATTAAAAATACTTCGTATGTAGCCCTCTCTGACTACACACAAACAACATGTTTAGCACATGACATTCATTACGAAGTATTAAACTGGCATCCATGCATCAAAAAATGATAACACTCATTAATCCACACATGCAATCAAAGTAACCCCGATCACAAGGTCGTTAGTAGCCCTCACTAACTATACACAAAATAGCATGTCCATAATCACAATCATCAAAATGCGATCACTAGAAATCATACATCAACAAGTCATAACAATTAATCAATACACATATACAAGCATCCCAAAATATCAAGACTCACGTAACTTCGGCCATAAGACCCCACCTAGCCCCTTCAAGCCACTTCTACCCATCACACTATGTTAATCCTCCAAGTCTAACTCTTCGAATCGTATCGGCCTTTGACCTTTTGTACCCAAGGCCCCAACGCTCCTCTATAGAGGCTTGACATTCGACTTTGACCTTTATACCTAAGGCCTCGAACTGTGCATCGACCCTTGACCTTTTGTACCCAAGGCCTCAACGTCTACTAGGCGTATTGGTCCTTGACTGCCACCACGTCAAGACCCAATACTAATCATCAGATAGACTCATCGTGCCGACCCCCGACCTTTTGTACCCAGCGCCTTGACACCCAACTCTACCAAGACTGGCCTATCGACCTCCGACCTTTTGTACCCAGAGCCTCGATATCCAGTAGTGACGTAACAACCTCGACCATTTGTCCATGATGCCATGAAACTCGTCTATTCACTTTTCATTACACGATAGACCACCAATTCCAATCATGGCCCTCTGCTAAGATTCAATCACATATTTCCCAAGTCACCCACAATATCGACTACGAACAACCAAGCGACTAGTTACGTTATTACTATAGACAAATCATAGGATAACAACCCACTACCACCAGTCCGTTCCATCTATTAAGACCACCCCAACCAATCATTTAAAGGCATCGACAAGCCATTCATACATCTAATCACAACACAATTATCCAGTATGCTCTTCATCATACAGAACAAAGAAAATAATCTGGTAGCTTCCAACTAAACAAACATAAACTAAAGAACATAAAACTATCACGTGCATTTTCAATTCCAAAACATGCTTTCAAACATCAAAGCTTAATCACTTCCAACCATATGAAGCAGCGACTTTCAAGGCATATCCAATAATCATGATACAAAACACTTTCCTAATATATAAAAGGAAAAGAACAAAAAAAAAACAACAAGAATGCAACCCAACGATAACAACTAGAAGTCCTCAAACGATGCCCAATAAATTCTAATTACATGAGATACACAAGTATAACAAAGTTAAGCACGAAACCATCTCAATAACACCTATTAATGCACACACCCGCCCCTTGGTGCTACTTACTCACTACTACGCTCCTAAACCCTGCGTCGATTCAACACCTAGGAAAAAAAAACAGCAATTAAAACAGAGCTTCCACCCAACGAAAACGATCCCAAAGGGGTTTGAAAGGTCTGTTACCGCCAAACTGACTTCATTTAGGTGTGGGTAGTTTGAATCTAACTCGAATAGGCATGGGTTGTGTAAAATGGGCTTTAAGTGATTATGGATAGATGTCGAACGTCACAAACGATGCTGTAAGTGTGGTTGCCACAAAGAAAAAGGCACCGAAGGGAACAACACTGCTGCGCGCCGTGGGGAAAAAGCACCCAAGGTCGCTAACCACAGCGAAACACCGTCGCCGGACCAACGCCCCGAAACTCCGAAACCCACCTGCAGCAGAATCGTCGCCACCGCTACCAAGAGTTGCATCGTGCGCCGCCCGCTGCTGCTCGCCGGAGTTGGGGACGTACCACGGTGGGAGGGAGTCGCCGGCGTCGGGCGAGGTGAGGGGCACGACTGGGTATTCAAAAAAGAAGAAGAAGAGCACGAGGAGGGGTTGCAGCGGTTGGGGGGGTTGAAGAAGAACAAGGAGATATAGGGGACCTAGGGTTCCTTGTTTTATTTTTCTTTAATTTCCCTTTTTCTTTCTTTAATTTTCTTTATTTACTAACATTGTTTTAAAACAAATAACCTCAATTAAATAAAATCACCGGCCCAAAAACAAGAAGTCCAAAATTACATTTTATTAATTAAAGTAAATCCCACAACAACCCAAAATAAGATAATTAACTTTAACTCTAAAATACAAGAATAAAGTCAAAAAAGGGAAAATTAGATTTCCAAAGCCTTGAATTAAGATCGAAATAAAATCTCTCTCCAAAATTTGGAAACTTAATTTCTCTTAATCCGACGAATTTAATTCTAATTTACCCCAAAATTATAACTCCAAAATTATAAAATCCAAGAATTAAAATTATCAGCTTTGGGAAAAATTCAAAGGCACTATTTATATCTTAAAATAAACGAGCCAGAGAACGCAGGGTGTTACGGACTACCCACCTTAAAAACTTTCATCCTCGAAAGTTGACCGATTGCACAACTCTAAACATTGGGGCATTACAGACTATCCACCTTAAGAACTTTCGTCTTTCAAAGTTGACTAGTCAAGTGATCCCTGGTGCTTGACCAATATCTTCTCATTCCTATTAGTTGGTTCCTTGCAACATCTTTACTAAGACAACCTTTTGCTCCTTGAGGTTTGGATTTCTCTAACCGAGATTTAATAGGTGTCACTCTAAGTATAAGTGTCTTCACCTACCTAAGCTAACTTGCTATCCAATCAAGTGACGGTCGCCGTTTCTCTTTTTACCTTCAGAGGAGATCCTTAACTCTTAACGAACTTCATCTAAAGAGCTTTTCCCACCATCACAATTATCTGACAACTAACATTGAGTCGGGCAATGTGAAGACCTATAGTGAACAACCTAATGCTTCCACTTTAACTTGCTTACCAACACAGACATTGAGAACAAGGGATGACCCAACATCTAATTCCTTTGGCGGGTCATCAAGTCTTCCTTAGACCTTAGACAAAATTCTCAAACTCTGATAAGTTCAATTAACATCATAGAGCTTTTTCCACTTCCACCACTTGAGTAAGAAACCACGCCTACACCAACATCTTCAAACTCTATGCTTCATTGCCAACAGCAAGCCAAGAACAAGGAAATGACTCACCTTGAGCCACCAAAATACACAAGTAAAAACTCAACAGGCTAAAATACCTCCTACAACGACAAACCCAAGGAAAAGGCAGAGTCCCAACAAGCGCTTAAAAGAGATACAACTTAATGAAAGAGTCATGCTACCATAAGATCCACATCTTTTACTTCTTCCTGAGTGAGTGTAAGGACGTCTTCCTTTTGATTTTGCACTGGTGCCACTGGAAGCGTCTTTTGAGTTGTGATTTGGGTGTTTGAACTATTCATCGAACATTCTCTAACGTAATCGCCCATCTTCTTGCACTTTAAGCATCTCCTCTCTTTCTTCCAACATAGCCTAGTATGTTGATTCTGACAGAAGGAATACAATGAGGGAGTGTCGCGTGTCCGTATCCGTTGTTGAGGGGCCCTAAAAGTGGGCTTGAAGAGGACGATGAAAACTTCCTTTTAACTTTATGTGAGGTGTCTGTCTCTTGGTCAACTTGGTTATCCCTTGGAATACCCTCATCAAGAAATAGGGCACTCTCGAGAGCTGCAGTGTAAATGGTTGGTTCCATAATTGCAACTAGTCCCCTAATCTCCCCACGAAGCCCTTTGATGAAACAATTTATCCTTTTAGCTTTAGTACCAACTAAGTCCGAAAAAAAAAGTTTGACAATTCTACAAATTTCCTTTCGTACTGGGCCACTGTCATGTTTCTTTGGAGTAAGATGTATGAACTCTATCTCCTTGTTAAACATTCATCGACGTAGAGAGGGAAAGCTTGACTATCGACTCGGGCTTGGGTGTCACCTTGGCAAGTCATACCAATCGATGCTAGCCAACCTTCTAATGAGATCAACCCTCGAGGTATGCTCTAGCGAAAAGGACGCTCCTCATGGTGCTCTGCATCATCTTCGAGAATAACTGGCGTGCTTGATCGACTTCTAACTTTAGGAGGTGCCATCGACGGGAAGAAGTAGACCAAGATTACTCAACTAAGCTACTAACCCCTTAGGACTAAAACTACTAGCCCTTAATCTAAGGTAACAACCTAAAAGGAAGGTGCACCTTGTTGGTATAGGTAGTGACTATCAATTCTTTTAAGCCTTTCTTTACCATTCTTCCATGATCTCAAGATCTTTCTCATTCGAATGTGGTATCAGTTCATTCATGTACCCCTCATCTCTAGTCAGGCGTCACATTTGGGGACCAGCACAATCTCAATCATTGAGCGGCTCAAGGTATTTCTTAACTTTCATTGATGACGTCTCACGAAAAACTTGGATCTATTTTCTAAAAACCAAAGACCAAGCTTTAGAAAACTTTAAGCAATAGAAGAAAATGGTAGAGAACCGTACATCTAGAACAGTAAAGTACCTAAGAACAGATAATGGACTTGAGTTTTTAATGAATAGTTTAATTCAGTCTGCAAAGAAGTTGGAATAACTAGGCACAAAACAGTTAGATATAATCCTCAGCAAAATGGGGTAGCAAAAGGATTAAATCAAACAATAATGGAACGTGTAAGGTGTCTCTTGACAGATGCTAGCCTACCAGAAAAATTTTGGGCTGAGGTAGCCTCCTATGCAGTATATACAATAAATAGATGCCCACACACAGCTAATAACTTTATTACCTCTAAAGAAGAATGGACACAACACCCACCAAAACTTGATAACCTTAAAGTTTTTGGATGTGTTGGGTTTGTTCATACTAACCAAGGGAAATTGAAGCTTAGAGCAATAAGATGTATGTTTGTTGGATTTTCAAAAGGAGTAAAAGGCTTCAGATTATGGCATCCCACAGATAAAAGGTGTATAAACAGTAGAGACGTGGTATTTCGTGAAGATGAAATGTTTATGTACCAACAGCTAAATAATATTTCTAATTTAATAGAAAATTCAAAAATTGAGGTGGAGCTTCCTACTGTTATTGAAAAAAATTATCCTGAGTCTCCAAATCAAGGTGACAAAGAGTTTGAAACTCAAGAAATTGAAGAGACAAAAGAAAAAGAACCTGACTTAACCAATTACTCACTTGCGTGTGACAGTCAAAGGAGGAAATTGTACCTCCTAGTAGATATGATGAAACAAATGTAATAGCAGTTGTACTAAGTGTAGCACATTCACTAAACGATATGGAGCCCATGAACTTCCAAGAAGCAGTTAGTAGTTCAAATGCAGAACAGTGGATAACTGCCATGAATGAAGAAATGGTCTCGCTTGAAATGAATAAAACTTGGAAGTCGGTACCTTTACCAAAAGGTCAGAAGGTAATATGTACCAAGTGGATCTACAAATTTAAAGAAGGAATCTCTGGTGTTCATAAACCTAGATTCAAGGGCCAGATTGGTTGCTAAAGGTTTTACACAGAGAGAAGGAATTGATTATTCTGAAATCTTCTCCCCGGTTATAAATCATACATCAATTAGAGTCTTATTGGCTCTAGTAGCTCAAAGGAATTTAGAATTAGACCAACTAGATGTCAAGACCGCATTTCTTCATGTACATTTTGAAGAGACAGTCTTCATAAAACAACCTGAAGGATATCAAGAAAAAAGGAAAGAATATCTAGTGTGTCTATTGAAACGATCCCTATACGGCCTCAAGCAGTCCCCCAGATGCTGGAATAATAGATTTAATGAATTTATCATCAAAATTGGGTTTAACGGGAGTGCATTTGACAGTTGTTTTTATTACAAAACCACTAATAACAGGGTACAGTAAACAGAGGCCTAACATATAGAAAATTTAAAGATGAAACTTATGTTCTTCAAGGCTATGTGGATGCAGATTTTGTGGAGATCTAGACAACATAAGGTCTCTCTCGGGTTATCTATTCCTAATTGGGGATAACATAATTAGCTAAAAATCAACGCTTCAACCAGTTGTGGCTCTATCTACAACAGAAGACGAGTTCATACCTCTATCCGAAGCGGTAAAAGAGGCAGTGTGGTTGAAAGGCTTACTCAAAGATTTTGGGCATCGAACAAAAACAAGTAAAAATACATTGTGATAACCAAAGCACCATACATCTTTCAAAGAATCAGCAGTTTCACAATAGAACAAAACACATAGATGTTAAATTTCACTATATTCGTGAAAAAATTGAGAAAGGTGTAGTGGAAATCGTTAAAGTTCATACCGCTGAGAACACCGCAGATATGCTAACAAAGCCAGTTGTACAAAGCAAATTCGATCATTGCTCTAAACTCACTGGCATGCATGTCCCTGAAAATTAGTAATCGGATTCAGAGCAGGTTGTCATCACTTTCTGCATGTTTCAAAGGTGAAGATCTGTGAAATCTACAACGGTTGAAACCAACAGAAAGTTGGGTATAAAATCAGCTCTGTGTTTAGTTAATAAGCTGAGGGGAAATCTGTTACAAATACCTTGAAAAGTTCTGTTTGTAAGTGTGGCTTTCATCTTTGTATCTTCAGTTCAATAGTGAATGAGAATCTGCTCTCAATAGTGGATGTAGGCCTCATTGTCAAACCACTATAAATCCTGTGTTCTTCTTCTCCTTTGCTCTGTGTTTTTTACCTTTATGCTTGCTGTCTGTTTTGAGTGGTGAGAGGTTCTCGTGGATCCCTGACACAAAGTTATTATATTTTGATAATGTATTAATTTATTATTTATAATAATTTTATTAAAAACTTTGTAAGGTATTCATTTACCATGATCAATAAATTTATTATTTTTTCACCAAACATTTGGAATAAAAAATTTTATAATTAAGAAAAATAAAAAGCAATATAGTAACAAAAAAAAATCCAATAACATTTAAATAAATTCTCACCTTGATATTTGATTAACCAATACTTTTATTAACTTCGTTACAAAGTGAAATTGTATTATCACAAGTATAGGAACCCAATATAGATCCAACAAATGCTTCTCTTGCAACTCGAATATATAACCAACGTCTTGAGATGTCTTTGAAGATTGAAGAGTTCTTGAGAGCAAGTCTAATAATCGAGCTATAGATCCAACACGTGCTTCCCTTACAACTAAATATGTCACCAACATCTTGAGGCGTCTTTGATTGATGTGTCAGACCAAACTACATTGTAAGATTCAATAACGTTTAAGTAATAAACAACACTACCTTTGCAACTCTTATAACTTGAGGTACTCAATGCTCTAGAACACTATGCAATATAACACTACTAAATCTATAAAATTTAGAAGAAGAAATCAAGAAATTAAAAGAAGCAAATTAAGAGAGAGTTAAATTGTCATAGAAAAAGATGGAGAAGAACTCTATATATAATACATGTAATACATGTAGGGAATGAGTAAGTTGAATAACTAACACCTTTTTAATTACATTACTAATTCCAATTAAAGTAAAACACATGAATTTATAGAAATAAATAAACAAAACTTTTCACATTCGAACTTTTCATATTGAATATGTTTATGCAAAAAAATGTGACGGGGTATGACGTGGTCAAGGTCAGCCATGTAGAAGAACTGGACCTACACCAGGTACGATCGTGGGAAGAGCTTGGGTATCCTTGGAAGGGGATGACCAGCTCAAAGGGTTAAGGTCGACTGACTGGGATGAGCTGAAGTGTCAGAAATGAGCTGAAGACCACTTGGTGAGGAAAGACCTACACAAGGGAACAAACACTTCAATGCTCAAGTTAGTTTAGTTCAACCTCAATATGGAGACCGAGCTAGAATATCATACCTGACTTAAGAGTGAAGTGTCTTATTTATAGGTTGAGGTACCCGACAAGGTATTCAACCAGCGGTTGAGCATGTCGGGACCAAGGTCGGCCTGTCGGGAGTAGCTATTCCAGTTCAGACTCTTGTCATCTGGAATTTGACTAAGTATGGAAGGTCGTTCTTTCCTTGGATGATCTTCAAGGAAGACCTTCAGATCGGCCTTTAGGGAAGGCCTCAGGTCGGCCATTAGGAAAGGCCTTTAAGTCGACCATCAGGCAAGGCTTTCAGGTCGGCCCTCAGGGAACTCTTCAGGCAAGATCTTCAGGTTGGCCCTCACGTAGCTCTTCAAGTCGGCCACTACAGATCGGCCACCAAAGGGAAGATCTTCAAGTCGGCAACCAAAGGAAAGATCTTCAAAGTTAGACATTTCTCTGTCCTCCATGTGGCAGTACGATTTTCAACCCTCAAACATTGGCGCCCCCTCTCTGGTTAGTCCGAATTCGACCTGGCAGAAAAGTTTTTTCTGGATTTGAAAATCTGCCTAAGTGGTGACTTCCTTCTTTCGAGATTGAAGTAGATCACATGTCAGACGTTGAACAATATATAGCAGGTCGAACATCAAATACAATGTTTTGGTCATGACTTGAGCCAACTTCTAAACTCAACTTAGACTTGCCATGTTGATTAAGTTTGGTGTTTGAAGAAGCTTGACCTAAGTTGGGCGCTTAGGAGTTTGAAGCAAAAGCGGAGCTGGGCGCTTAGGAGTTTGAAGCAAGAGCTGAAAAGCTCGGCCTAAGTTGGACGCTTAGGAGTTGGAGTAGGAGCTGAGAAACTCTGCCTAAGCTGGGCACTTAGGAGTTGGAGTAAGAGCTGAGAAGCTCGGCCTAAGCTGGGCGCTTAGGAGTTGGAGTAGGAGCTGAGAAGCTCGGCCTAAGCTAGATGCATAAGAGTTTGAGTAAGAGTTGAGAAGCTCGGTCTAAGCTACAGGCTTAGGAGTTGAACCTGCATACTTTGTATTGGGTGAATTCAGTCTCATCTTTGTCATTTCAAACTTGTCGTAATTTTTCGTGCATCGCACTTTGGACTCGTAAGTTTAGAGGTTTGGATTTTTTCTTATCAAATTACATTACACCTCGAACTGAGATGGAAGCTCTACCTCGATAAAGCAATGAGTTGTCTGATCGAAGTTCATCCTCTAGCTGGAGATGAGCTGAGATGGAGTACTTTCTCTAAGCGAGGTTGAGTTATCTAATGGCAACTCTTCCTCTAGCCGGGGATGAGCTGATTTGGAACTCTTCCTCTTGGCGAGGTTGAGTTATCTGATGGCAGCTCTTCCACTAGCCGGGGATAAGCTGAGATGAAACTCTTCCTCTTGACGAGGTTTAGCTATCCGATGTAAGTTGTTCCTCTAGCCAGGGATGAGTTGAGATGGAGCTCTTCCTCTTGGCGAGGTTGAGTTATCTGATGGCAGCTTTTCCTTTAGCTGGGGATGAGCTGAGATGAAGCTCTTCCTCTAGGTGGGGATGAGCTGAGATGAAACTCTTCCTCTTGGCGAGGTTTAGTTCTCTGATGGCAGCTCTTCCTCTAACCGGCGATGAGCAGAGATGAAACTCTTCCTCTAGGCGAGGTTGAGCTAAGATGAAGTTTTTCCTCTAGCCGCGGGTGAGCTAAGATGAAGCTCTTCCTCTAGGCGGGGATGAGCTGAGATGAAGCTCTTCCTCAAACCGCCGATGAGCTAAGATGAAGCTCTTCATCTAGGCGGGAATGAGTTGAGATGGAGCTCTTCCTCTAGGCGAGGTTGAGCTAAGATGGAGCTCTTCCTCTAGTGAGGTATGTGCTGAGATGGAGCTCTTCCTGTTGGCGAGGTTGAGTTATCTAATGGCAGCTCTTCCTCTAATTGGGGATAAGCTGAGATGGAGCTCTTCCGCTTGGCGGGGATGAGCTAAGATGGAGTTCTTCCTTTGGGCGAGGTTGAGTTAAGATGGAGCTCTTCCTCTCGTCGAGGATGAGCTGAGATGAACTCTTCCTCTTGGCGAGGTTGAGTTATCTGATGGCAGCTCTTCCTCTAGTTGGGGATGAGCTGAGATGGAGCTCTTCCTCTAAGCGAGGTTGAGCTAAGATGAAGCTCTTCCTCTTGGCAGGGATGAAGTATCTTGATAGCTCTTTCTCTAGCCGGGAACGAGCTGAGATGAAGCTCTTCCTCTTGGTGGGTTGAGTTACCTAATGGCAGTTCTTCCTCTAACCGGGGATGAGCTGAGATGGAGGTCTTCCCATTGGCGGGGATGAGCTATATGATGACAGCTCTTCCTCTAGCTGCGAATGAGCTAAGATGAAGTTCTTCCTCTTAGTGGGGATGAGCTGAGATGGAGCTCTTCCCCTAGATGAGGTTGAGCTAAGATGAGGCTCTTCCTCTCGTTGAGGAGAGCTGAGATGAAGCTGTTCCCCAAGGCGGGGATGAGTTGAGACGAAACTGTTCCTCTTGGCGAGGTTGAGTTATCTGATGGCAGCTCTTCCTCTAACCGGGGATAAGTTGAGATGGAGCTCTTCCTCTAGGCAGGGACGAGCTAAGATGGAGCTCTTTCTCTAGGCAAGGTTGAGTTATCTAATGTCAACTCTTCTTCTAACCAGGGATGAGTTGAGATGGAGCTCTTCCCCTTGGTGGGATGAGCTATATGATGGCAGCTCTTCCTCTAGTCGCGGATGACCTGAGATGGAGCTCTTCCTCTAAGCGAGGTTGAGCTATCATCATTTACATGTTGATCGCCTAGCTCGGTCTTTGAGAACATCTCGAAGATCCCCGTTGAGATGCGGATATTGGATTCTTCGTGCATGCCATAGCTTTGTTTGGTAGGAATGACTTAAAATGTCCTTTCTCACAGACGACGCCAAATGTTTATGCAAAAAATGTGACGGGGTATAACCTAGTCAAGGCCGACCACGTGGAAGAGTTGAACCTGCTCTAGGTATGACCGCGAGAAGAGCTTGGGTATCCTTGGAAAGAGATGACCAGCTCAAAGGGTCAAGGTTGACTGACTGGGATGAGCTGAAGTGTCAAGGATGAGCTGAAGGCCACTTGACTAGGAAAGACCTGCATAAGGGAATAAACACTCTGACGCTCAAGTCAGTTTAGTCTGACCTCAATATGGAGACCGAGCTAGAATACCATACCTGACTGAAAAGTAAAGTGTCATATTTATAGGTTGAGGTATCCGACAAGGAATCCGACTAGCGGTTGAGCATGTCGGGACCAAGGTCGGCTTGTCGAGAGTAGCTATTCCAGTTCATACTCTTGTCATCTGAAATTTAGCTAAGTATGGAAGGTCGTTCCTCCCTTGAATGATCTTCAAGGAAGACCTTCAGATCGGCCTTCAAAGAATGCCTTAGGTCGGCCATTAGGCAAGGCCTTTAGGTCGGCCATCAAGCAAGGCCTTCAGGTCGGCCCTCAGGGAGCTCTTCAGGGAAGATCTTCAGGTCGGCCACCAAAGGAAAGATCTTCAAAGTTAGACATTTCTTTGTCCTCCACGTGGCAATACGATTTTCAACCTCCAAACAGAATAATTAATTTTAAGGTTTTTTTTGTATGTATGGAGTTGTCCAATCTTAAATTAATGCAAATGATGAATGAAATTTATTAACAATTAATGATTAATGATGTGTTAATAATTGATGGACAACACACCAGGAATAGGACTGTCTACAAGCAAATAATGTATTTGTAATTCATTAAAAATGATTAGGGTAAAATGCTTTAAAACTGGTTTTCAAGAATCCTTGCTTTTTAATATACTAGTTGAATACCACATACAATGCTCGTAATAAAAATATTGATTTTATTATTACAAAAATAATTTATTTAATTAAATTAGTATGTGCTATAAATTTATTTTATTTACTGAAGTACAGCTTTTTTTTTTTTTAATGATATGATCTAACTATATAATATGAATCAAATCAACATATGATATCTTATTAAATTTTAAATTAATTTATCATCTTTTTAACTATTTTCTTGTTTATTATTAGTACATATAGGTTTAAATTTCTTAATTATTTTCTTATTTTTATTAACATAAAACTTTCAAAGTGTAAATAAATTGAACGCACACAATTTTATAGTTATAGTTGGAGAATTATAAATTTTTTGACACTCCAAAATTTTCATATTCTACAATTTACTAGAATTATATACAAATATTTAGTTATAATTTGTTTATCCACATGAATCCATAACTTTTTACCTACTAACTTTTCATATTCTATTCATTCAATCTCTTTTAGGCATATAAATTACATTATTTTATACAACAATTTTAATGAAGTTTAAGTTACACTCTTTTATTTTTTATCTAAGAATTTTTTATATTCTAATTTTGAAAAAATTATTTTATCTAATTTTTGTTCCTTATTTTTTAACTACACATTTTTTTTTCAATCAAATAAAGATTTTCCAACTTAATTTTTTTAAGGTAATATATTAAAATTTTCAACTTCAATAAAGAAAAATTATTTTAATTATTTGATTTCAAATTATAATTATACCTACTATCTAAAAATTCTTTAACTTCAAGGCGAATGAAATGACAAAAGAAAAATTGTATTATAACTTTCTAGATTACTTACCTATTATTATTGATAGTTGATTAATTAATTAATTTACTATTTATAATTAATTAAAAACTTTGTAAGACAGGATAATTTTTTTCAAACAAAAATAAGATAAGTTTGTAATTATGATATATAAATTATCAATTTTCCACCAAAAATTTTGAATAAAAAATACATTAATTATAAAAGAAAAAAAAACATCTAATAATCTAAGTATACACTCATTCTTTAAAATAATTTTTCTCACTTGATAGTTGATTGACTAATACTATTATTCAATGTGGTAGAATTTTAGAACGCCACTTGCATCACATGAAATCAATCCAAGTACCGCAAAGTATTTAAAACATAAAATTTAATTAAATAGTTAAAATATTAAATACAATTTGATCATTTTCTCTCTCCCTATCTACCTCATCAACATTTTTTAATTTTTTTTCTTTGTAACTAACACAAAAGTGTGGCCTTGCAATAAATCTTATCAATCATTTATCTCTAAACAAATTTGAGAAGTTATAATGATTGCTTGATATATTTCATAATTAAAATACAACGAGCAAGAATAAATAATTTAACACGTATCTATTATAGAAATGGACAAATATTTTTTAAATTCAAAATTTTATCATATCTTTATTATTAGACATTTGGAAGTTTATAAGTTTTAATTTAAATGAAAACAGCAATATTAAGTTTTTTTAAGGTATGCAAGCCTTACTTATCTTATTAAATTTTATGGCTTTTTTTGAGTTTATTTAAATTTTAAAATTAAATTAAAAGTTAAATTTTACTTTGTTTTTTTTTAGAAGAAAAGGTAAAATTTACTATTAAAATAATGCAATATCCATTATACTTTTATTGACAATATTTAATGCTATTACTTTAATCTATAGTCTTATTTAGAGGAGCATTTTATAGTCTATTTATATAGAAGGATCAAATTCAAACAATTTAGATAAATTTCATCCAGAAGAGAGAAGATTTCGTAAGTTTTTTAAAAGATCAATGTTATTAATTTTCAAGACCATAATGTTTTGTTGGCTTTTCCCAATGTGAAATAAATGATGATTTATTATTACACAAAGGAAACATAAATATTCTGGAAAAAAACTAACATCCCACTCCTTACAGGAATGGGGCAACAGTAAAGCTTCCAAATTATCGTTATTATTATTATTTTTTATAAAAAAGCTTCAAAATAATTGAATTAAATATAAAAATAAAAAGTAAACTGATTTTAAAATTATAAAATTTAAAATAAAATACAGCAAAAATCTGTATAAACAAAATACAATATTAAAACTAATTTCAACTTTGACAAGTTGTCATCACGTATGCAATAGAATGTAAAAATTGGAATTTTAGCAGTGTGAAACAACTAAGAATCACGAATTTCATTTTACATGTTTTTGTCAATTTATATGCCACCTAGAAAACTAAAATAACCCTAAATATAAAATGCTATCAAATACCAAGGAAAAATAAAATCATGATCTGGACTCTAGACTCAACAACAACTTCAATGGCGGCAAGCAGCGGTGACCTCTCAATCGTGGTGAGCAAGATATCCTGAAGAAAAAATTCAATCTTTTTTTTTTTTTACATTAATCAAGGACCGAAAAAAAATCACTTTTCAATTTCAATTTTATATATTTTTAATTAAATTAATCAGCAACCAATATATTTTCAATTCATGTCTCTCCAATTTCGATTTCAATAGAGAAATTTGAAGAAGAAACAATGTAAGGTACCTCCATTTTATCCATTGGCACACATTCTGCTCCATCCACCTCTAACATTCCATGAAGATTGGAGCTTCGAAACTCCAAATCGTTGAAACTCTCCTTAAAAAATGTTATTTCTCTGTGTCAATGTAGTTGGGGACCGTCTCCACATACACCTTCATCTCGTACTCTCTAAGATTTTTTTTTCCTCTGCTTGTGTTGTTATTTCGAGATTGGTTTATAGATTTATAGACCCTAAGAGGAAGATGAAAGGATTAGCGAGAGGAGGATAACTTGGGTAATTGGAGCATGAGAAATAATGAGAGTGCATAAATAAATTACCAAGAGAGAATAATGGAGAATAATGGAGGAAGTTAGAGAGGTGGGAAAGTGAAGAGAATAGAAAATTTTAGAGGGATGGATGAGAGAGAATAATGACGGAAGTTAGATCGTGTGGGAAAAGACAAATCTAATTATTTATTTTAATATATATTTTTATACTTTTATTTTTTAAATATTATTTAACCAACTTTTGAAATTCTATTATTAATTATATAATTAAAGATAAAGTCATTAAGTTTTATAAATAAATTGACAAAAATTTTATTAAAACTTTTCGCATTATATTCCTTATTTTTTTCATTCTAACTTAAATAAAGAAACTAAAAAGACAAAAAGGAAAAAAGGAAAAAAAAAATAACAATAATAATAAAATTAAATTATAAAAAGTAGAAGAGAGAGGGGTTGCGTGGAGAGTGAGGGAGAGAGAAAGGAGATAGTGAATTAGTGGGAATTTAAAGAGATTTGGTAGGTGAGATTTGGAAGGGAAAGAGTTGAATGACAAAAATGCCATCAAAATAATAAAGAAAACCTTAAATTTAAGGGGCAAAATAGGGAGGAAGCCTGTTTTATATATACTAGTACTAGTAAGAAACAAGTGTAATCTTATAGTTCTAAATTAAAGGAAAACAAATAGTATTTTTAAAGTTTATAATATTATCAAAGAAAAGTGACTATATATATATAGTATGAATTCAAGGTATGATATTGTTATAATAAAAGAAGAAGATGAAAGATTAGCATGGGAAGCAAGCACAAATTTGAAGTATAAGAAAGATGAAAAAGCACCAACGTGCAAGTTTTTTTTTTTTTAAATGAATGAACGTGCTTAATTTACCTCTAATTTTATTATATTACATTTTATCTTTGTTAAATTTTGTGACGCTAAATCATTGAGTTTGTTCATTCTAGAATGAAAATGGAATGTAAGAGTGAGAGAAAGAGAAAAGGTCCAACCTGATGATATTGAGAGGGATAAAAAAATTGTTGTTTTTTTTTTTTTTGCAATAACTTTGTAAAACTAATTACAACATTTCACATACATAAATCAAAAACATCACTTTAAAAAAAAATCAAACTTATAAGCATTCCCATTATCCAATTATGAGAAGCATCAAATTTTGGTTTATCTCGATTCCATCAACCATCATCTCGACACACCGTAATTTCTTCCAATCTGAACAATGATAAATTTTGGGAAAGCGAACTGATGCCATCAACTTTCCATAATCTTGCCTCGATGCAATTCAGCTTTAATTTGGTTTCTCTTCACTATGAATTCTTCTCTCGACAACCCATATATGTGCATTGTCGTGGTCGTTGCTAAAGCAAGAGAGTAATCTACATACCTTCACACCACTTGGAAAATTTTCCACTTTGTTCCATCACCACCTCTTGATTTTTGGTTGGCATGAGAAAGAGATGACACATATTTATATATGGATTGGAAAGCAGTTACGAAGATGAATGGATTGGGAGAGGGCATGTGATAGATGAAAGGAGTTAAAATAAATCAATAAGAAAGATAAAAATAATGAAAGAATAATTAAAAAGAGAGAAAATTAATAAGAGAAAATAGGGGAATTTAGAGAGGCGGGATCGTGACGGAGAGGAGTTAAATTGAGAGAGGTAAAGTTTGTATTTAACTGATACAATTGTCATCCAAACAAAAGTGAAAAGTACAAGGTTGAGAGAAAAATGGTACATATAGAGTTTATTATATAGAATGGAGAGGGAGAGGAGAGAAAAGCTTCAAATTCTAGCTAGGAATAAAAAATAAATTAAATAGATGATAAAATTTTTTCATATTCTAACATTTTAAAATTAAGTGAAATTAGAATTTTAGGACAAAAAGGAAAATAAAAGATAAATGGTTACTTGGGTAGGTTAATTTGAATAATGCATTTGGATGGTGGAAAAAAATGAGTGGAGAATAAATGTGAAAGAAATATAAGTAGAGAATTAAGATAGAGAATGAATTTAAGAAAAAGAATTTGTATAGGTGGAGATAAAGTATTTTAAGGGGAAAAAAAAGAAGAGATAAATGGGGGAGCGGGAATCCAAATGAGAGAGAAGAAGAAAGTAGGAGAGGTAAATTATAAAAATGAGTTATGAAAGAAGGCAGAATTGACTTAAAAAGTTTTTCTCCAATCCACCTTTTAGGTATACTATGGATTATAGATTATAGATTATAGATATTTTTATTTATTTTTCTTTTTAAAATAAATTTCAATTAAAATAAATAATTTTAACTTTTGTATAGTTTTTTGTTTTTTGTTTTTTTACAAAATATATCTAATTAAGTTTATATCATAGAACTATTTTTAATTAATCTCATATCATATTTTTTTATAGAAAAAATATATATATATTTTTAAATATGAGTAAAAATATATCAATAGAATAAATTATAGAAAAATATCACATATATATAATGACAACGTAAAAATTAAAAATTTAAAAATTTAAAATTTCTGACAATAATTAGATTAAGAAGACCACAAATCTATATTTTAGGTTCAAGACAATAGGGTGATAACTGTACTATTTAAAATGATGGAGAAGAAAGTTATTTTAAAAGTTTATAATTAGAATATTTCACGGTATTTTCTTTTTTATATTTTTATAATTGACATATTTGTATTAATAAAATTTTTAATTATTTTTATTAAAAATAATATAGAATCATGAATTCTATTAATTTTTTTCTTTTTTTAAAAAAATTGAAGTATTTAGGAGAAATAAGTTTCAATTTTAGAATTCAGGTCCGTGCGAATTTAATTATATAATTTTCTTTTCTTTTTTAGAATTGAAATATTTTTATAATAAAAAATAAGGTAAATTGTAAAAACTACCGTTGAAGTATGATGGTTGTTACAATTACACCATTTAAACTTTCAATTGTAAAAATTAAACCCTCGAACTTTTATAAATGAAAAAAATTAAACTCTCAAACTTTCAATAGTAAAAATTAAATCCCTAAACTTTCACATATGATAAAATTGTACCCTCCAAATTAAAATTAAACTCTAAATTTTTTTAAAAGGGTCTTTTTTTACAATTCCATCCATATTATGTGTTTTGCTCTTCAATATCCGATTTTGAAACAATTTTTATAAAGCCTTTTTCTTCGAGACTTGCCGAGAAATATGAGAAGAGTGTTGTTGAAATTGCTCTTAGGGACGCCGAGAGATTGCTCAAAGTTTTTAAGTTTAAGCTTATAAAAGAAGACATGAATAATTCTATCGGCGGAATTAATAGGAAATACCAACTGCCCCGCCAAGTTTTGGGGCATAGATTTGTACGCATAGGTAATTAAAAAACTGATACTTTTCAAGATCTGATGTTGAAAATTGAAATGGAAAATAATGTCCACTGTTTTGTTAAATTCCTCACAAGTTAATGAATGATGGAGCATATTCCCATTTGTGAACTACTGCTTGTCTGCAAAATAGAATATCCAAGAACAGAAAAAATGTTTATTTTAAAATTGTCAAATAGATACAATTTTTCAAAATTTTTGAATTAGAAGGTGCAAATTTATCACATGTGAAAGTTTAGAGGTTTAATTTTTAGTATTGAAAGTTTGAGGGTTTAATTTTTACCATTAAAGTTTAAGTGGGTAATTTTAACAACCACCATACGTGACTTTTACAATTTACCCTAAAAAATAATTGGAGCTATACTTCAGCGAACCATGTACCAAGAAGTGAGTTTTGTGGCTAATAAAGAAATGATATATATCCAACCAAAATCACAACCAATGCATGCTATTTTCATCCCTAACACCTGGCTTTTGGAACTTACATCAAACTGATGTAACAACTGTCCAGAAATCACGGGCAATGACAGCGGTTTCCAGTGACATCACAACCAATTTCACTACTTTCTAGCCTCTATTATTTATATAATTATTTTTAAAAAAAAGTTAATTCAATTATAGTTTTTACTAATTTATTATTTTCTAATATTTTTGTATAGTTTAAAATAAACTACAAATTTCACATACATCCCACGTGTTTTTCACAAATTGAGCCAAAATCGTAGCCAATACATATGATTTTCGTATCTAACACATGGCTTTTAGTAGTCACATCAAACCGATGTCGCAACTGTCTAGAAATTAAAGATAATGAGAGCATTTTCACTGACATCACAATCGATTTCACTGCTTTCTAGCCTCCATTATTTATATAATAATTATTAAAAAAACTAATTAAATTATAATTTTTACTAATTTATTATTTTCTAATATTTTTTTATACTTTAAAATAAACTACAAATTTCACGTGCATCCCACGTGTTTCGCTTTCTCCTTCGGCTGCGTCGTCTCTGTTCAGCCTTTAGAAACCACAAAAATAATGTAGCGAAAAAATATGAAATTAGATATAGCATTGTATATAAAAGAAACAATAAAAATTAATTTAATATTCATATGACATAGTATTTGTGCAATTTTATTGTATGAAAATTTTATTGATATAATGTGAAATAATTTTAAAAAGATAATGGAAATAAGAATAAAATATTAAAATTCCTTCTACTTTTAAAAAGCTAATTAAATTATAATTTTAGGTAAGTTATTATTTTATAATACTTTTTTATACTTTAAAATAAACTACAAAAGATGTACGTGTTTCTCATACGTTGAACCAAAATCGTAACCAATGCATGTGATTTTCATCTCTAACACGTGGCTTTTAATGGTCACATCGAATCGAAATCCCTGTCTAGAAATCACGGGCAACGAGAGCTTTTTCACTAACATCACAACCAATTTCACTATTTTATAGCCTCCATACTCTCCGTCAACAACAATAACCTCTTACTCCTTCAAAAACCTCTCAACCTTCAGGTGATTTCTTCCTCTAATTGGACTGTTTATTATTTTTATACTTCCTCTGTTGCTTTCTAATTTCTTTTCAATCTCTGTTTTGGTTTTTTGAACTGCGAAAGAAAACCGTTTGTTATTTTTTTTTCTTAATGATCTTTTTGATGGTTAGAGTTCAGATATATATATTGGGATTTAATATTATTTGCATTATGTCTGTTCGATATTTGTGGATTTAGTTTATTATTTCACTTTGTTGTAGTTTATTTAACTTAAATATACCATTAGTTTATTATTTCTCTCTAATGCCATTGATTATTTCCATGCTACTTCCTCTATTTATGTTGTTCATGATGCTTTCTTGTTTTTTCTTTATAATTTCTATATGATCGTGACGCTTTCTCTTTGGTTATGTGGAAATATTATTGAATTATTTTTTCTTGTTTTTGTAGGGAATATACCTGGTTATTTATTGATTTATTTTTTATAGTTTTTGTGGGGAATATTTTTGTTTAGTGTATCTTTTTCACTCCTTATTAAAGAAATTGCGTATCTGACAATCTTGTAGTTGAAATGAAAAAGAGGAATAAGCTACGAGCAAAGTATGTTTATGTCTCTATATCAGCCCAGTGGACACTCTTCGACAAAGAAATATTGAACTCGAAAAAGTTAATTTTGTGGGTGTTCTTCTGCTACGTGAGTATCATAGACTGAGTTTATTGGTTGATTTTCATTGCTAATGAAGAGACAAATTAGTAGTTCGTCACTTAGAGAAGCAACGAAATTCTCTTTCGTCGCAAAAAAGGCGACGAAAGGAACATTTTTCGCAATAACAAGCATCAAATGACACTGTTTTGTTTTTTTGCAACTAAACTCATGTTTGTCGCCAAATATAAACGATGTCATTTTGGTTGAAAAACTTCACTGAGTATATATATATATATATATATGTTGTTTCTGTAGGCAAAGTCTGCGAAAAACAAAGGTTGGATCCAACACACTATCATCCGACAAAAGGTCGGATCGACGAATCCGGTTGTATTGCACATGTAAGTACTCATTTAATGATGCATATATAAGTATTTATTTAATGATGGAATTTTAATGATAATATCTAATCAGAATTCTTACTTGATATTAATTAGTGGAAACAATAAAGGAAAATGTCGTGAATCAACCGAACAAGACGCGATGCAGACAATCCTTGGCTAAAGAATATCCTACAAGAAGGGGATGAGATCTGGTCCGAGACCAGAAAGTAAAGAAAAAGGTGGTAGTATACTCCCAAAAGTATGTTCAGACTTTGGAAGCTCGACTTGCAAAAACTTAAGAATTACTATAAAGTCAACGATATGAATTATTAGAGCCACAACGTTTGGCGGCTGAACGACAATCAAATGAGCAGATGACAAAGATAGAAGGAATTCTTCAAAGATTTACTAGATGAGGGAAAGTTCATCACTGAGTAAGGTACGGAAAAAGAGGTGACAGGATGCTCCCAAGGGTACATCGAACCTTGGAGGCTCGAATTGCAAAAACAGAAGTATTGTTACAGAGTCAATGATAGGTACAACATTTGGCAGTTGAAGAACAATAAAATGAGCAAATGACAAGGACACAAGAGTTACTAGATATGCAACGCTAGGAATATTATAAAAACAAAAGAATTATTACAGAGTCAGCGACAAAAATTATTAGAGGCACAACGTTTGGTCGCTGAATGACAATTAAATGAGCAGATGACATAAAGATGCCAGAGTTATTGGATATGCAATGCCAGAGATACGAGAGAAAGTTTGAGAAGAAATTATTTAGAGATTTGCTGAAGGAGGAGGAAGTTCATCACTGAGTAAAGTACAAAAATTTTGAATTTCTTTTATATTCAAGTTTATGTAATATGTTATTGAATATGAAATTTTGGTGAAGTTCTTTCTTTAATATTGTTATTGGAGCTCGAGCGCATGGAGAGGGATAGTGCCTAATGTGAAATTTGATTTAGACTTTGTTTGTTGGAGCTTTTCATTTTTGTGCCTCATGTGTCTTCTATTTGTTGTTGGAGCTTGAGAAATATGTTTCTGTCTTCCATAAATGTGAAATTTGTTGTTGAAGATTGTATTTTCGAACAAGTCTTATATTTCTTATTGGAGCTTTTGAACTTTTGAATGTGTCTTGTGTTCGCTTTAATATTGTTGTTGGAGATGATTTTTTTTTAAATGAAGTTTGTTTCGGAGTTTGTTGGAGTTTGATAGTGGAGCTTGAGAATTATAGTTATCTTTGATGAATGAAGTTTAGAATGTTAAATTTGTTGTTGGAGCTTATATTTTTTTAATGTTAACTATGTTTAATGACTGTATCTTATATTTTTATTTTGTATTCTATTTTTTGGTTTTTGGTTTTCTTTTTTTAGGGATTGTGTCTTATATTTGTTGTATCATGTATTATGATTTTGATCACATGCAATTATTTATGTAGGATTGGAACATAATGTCTAATGATCGTGTCGTGTTATGCTTGAAGATTCGATAAATTTGTAACTATTGTAGTAGATGATATGTAAACAACTTATATTTTATATTAACACTGGGTACGTTTTTCTTTTGAAGTTTGGATTGTATTATGTGTTTAAATTATTCTTAGTGTGTGACTTTTAATTCATTTTTATTATCATTCTATAATATTTTTTTAGAATCGCTTAGGAAGTATAGGTAATGTTAAGCAGATAAAATTGAGCTCTTTTTTTTTTTTTTAATTTAACGACCAAATAATGAAAGTATCATTATATTTAGCAATAAAACTGCATAATGTTACAATACAAAAACGGAGGAAAAACAAGAACGTAAACTACGACAAAAAATCGTCGCAAAAGCAGCAAAACTACGAAATTAATGTTCGTCGCTTAATCAACGAAACATGATTTTGCCGTGGAGTTATGCAATGCTTTAGTTTTCATGGTTGAAATCCTTTTTGTCAACTCCAATCAGACGGGTGTTGAGAATAAAACATTTTCATTGTTGCTCAATTTTTTTTATGGTGCCACCAAAATCAGGAAACTATCTCAAATGGTTGAATTTATTGATGTTATTTCATGAGTGTCAAATTTTTTCAAATTTTACCTGTCTTGATTTGAAATTCACTTCTTTGTCCCAATCAACAAAATCGAGGAACCCGATAAAACAGACAAATTTTATCTTCATTTTCTTTCCTCCTATATTAGCCCAACTTCCAAGACTATATTTCTTTTCAACGTTTGACTTAAGCCCCGAGCATGTCCTTCCAGCTTTTCTTTTTTACATAGAAAAATGAGTCTCAATTAAATCTCATATATAGTTCTTTCACCTCACCACCATCTCCTCTTTCTTTCATCTTCGTCTCCTCTTATTTTCACCTCTTCTCCAATCAGTTGGATCCTCTTCATTCCTGTTATCTCCTCCGCTTTCCTCTAACTCCTTGATGAGCAGAATCCCAAACGATGACCAGGTAGGCAGCGTCTCCGTCCCTCATCAATGTTGCCCTCACCTTTCTCTCACTGTAGTCTCTTTCAAACTTGTCTCGAGCCGGCAACATACTTGCACCGGGTAGGCATGATGAACTTGCGACGACCTTGACACCCTAAACCTCCACTAAATCTCGCTAATCGGTTAACTCGCCTACCGAGCCGAAAAACTGAGGATTTATCGGTTCGGCACGGTTCAATGTTGAGTTCGGTCTTTCTTTTATTTTATATTTTTTAATTGGTTCTGTTTTGATTTTACTTCAAAGCTGGGTCGAACCGACCACTTACATCCCTATCCAATATTGCCCTGAATTAATACCATATTTTAACATTTATTTCATGGCTTCTGCTATTTATTTCAAAATGGGTAAATATTGGAATTATGACATATGTTTTTATATTGAATTTATGGCCCTCCAATATTCCTTATATTTTTATTATATTTTGTAAATAATTTCTTACCATTTCCATTTTAGTGTATATAATCACCACATATGACTAAAATTTTCACCACCTTTTTAAGTTCTTATTTTTCTGTCAATTTACGATTGCTCTATTTTCGACGGTTTTATACGTATTTTTTTTCAAACATCTGATGGCTTTACATTGATTTACTATTATATTATTTTTTCTTATGGTTTTTTTTACTTCCCCCGTTATTAAGTTTCTCAAACTCATAACAATGGCTCAATCGTTCTTTCTTGGATTTAATTTTTTTCGGCAATCCATTAGTTTTTTTAGGGCTGAAAATTCTAACGACATTAATATAAATATAATTTCTACTCTAATATAATCTACAGTATGATATATATATATACTCGTCCAAAATATTATAATATTTGCCTTTTATTGGTATGTACTAAATTATTAGGTTATATAAAATATACTTTTTAAATAAATCTATAGTATGACAATAATATATCCACCCAATATGTTATATAATGCATATATTTTGGTGGTATATACTAAATCATTAAGTTATATAATATATATTTTTTTGTCCAATGTGTTATTAACACATACACATTTTATTGACATTTTTCTTCGTAAGATTAAGTTATTATTAAGTTATATAATATATATTTTTTTGGTGGCATATCTCAAGCTGTTTCAGTCGTTCTTAGAGGAAATTGCGTACCTTGTTAGGTGGGTGGAGTGTCCCTTTTATAGGTAGGCGGGAGGGAGACAAAGTAGTTAGGTGGTTACGACATGCGGTTACAATTGTCGGGCCCCCCAAGTCGGTGGTCGGATGTGAGGTGGGGGACTATGGTCGGTGAACATCTTTTCTTTCACCTCAGCTCGATATGGATCAACTCGGTGGGTCCCGATAGTCCATTTTCTGCGATATGGTTGCTCCGAACTGAGTTGATGTTTACACGTGCCAATTTTCATTTTGACCACCAACATTGGCCCCCTCTTTGGCAAAGCCGAGCTGCACTTTGGTAGAGAAGAATTAGGAGAATAAAACAGTTTTTGTTTTACCTGTCGTGACACGAGCTGAGTTCATTTTTTCAACTGTCCTGACAGAATGTGCAACGATGCTCTGACAAGTGATACGCGTGCATGGTTTTTTCGTGCTTCGAGGTATGATTTGGTCCGCGCATCGGTGGGTATGTGGATGGTTGGGATTGCTTTCAAAATCTTGTATATTAGGGCACCCATGAGGTCTTCATTTGTCACGTTTTCAGACTTTTGCTCTCGTGACAACCTGAGTTGCAGATCGCTTCTCGTCTTAGAGGTCAGTTCTCTCTCTTAGCTTTCCGTCGCTGTTCATAAATATGTATAGGGTTGATAGTTGTAAGCGTAGTTCGAGAAGCGGTGGACATAGCAGCTCGTCGTCGAGCTACTCTATCTTAGATTCGATACTCATTCCTGGAGGTGAGGAGAAAATCCTTACGAGCATAGGTTGTTTAGACTTCATTAAGGAAAGTATGAGATTCCTTACTGAATAGGCATTAGGTATCCTGAGCGAGGTGAGGACTTTGGAAGAATCGTCGGCTGGACACGTAGGGTTTTAGCTGAGAATGTTCGAGTTTGGTGTTGTCTTCTTCTGCCTACCTTTGCTCAGGAATTTTTAAATGAGGTACATTTAGCACCAGCTAAACTCGCTCCCAATGGATGAGGTATGTTGTATGACTGCTATTATCTGTGGTGGAAGGAGAGTGAACGGAGAGATCGTGAGGGTATTCAACCTACCGAGCTCCTTACAGTCGACCAGATGCTTGGTACCCATATCTTAAAGAGTGTACCCAAGCTAGAGTCTAAACACTACTTCTATACCCGCTATGGGACTAAACTAGTGATCAAAGGTCCTTCCTCAATTAAGGATTGGAAGAACCAGTGGCTTATGACTGATGAGTACGAAGAGCCACTTCATGCGGTGTCATGTAGCTTTAGTAACCTAGCTAAGAGCTTCCACTCAAAGCTCATTCTTGTGTACTTAGTCTGCTTTAAACTTCTATTTCTTATACAGTAACTCCCAAACAAATCCCTAAGGTAACTAATCTGACGATTCACCAAACTGACGTGAACAAACGCACTACCAAGCTGCTACATACAGACGCGACACTCATCGAGTGCAGATTGTACGATTTCTTTGGCGAACTTTCAGACTTTGAAGCTCAGTTAACTCTTCTAGGTAAACCTGTTATTCCTATCATACTTATTTATTTATTATCTGTTTTTTACCAACGTTCTTTTGAAATATCAAAGATGCTTCCTCAAATCTTAAATCGAATTAAGAGGACCGAAGAAAAGGGGTCCACCTCACCTCAGGCTGGTCCCTCGAAGACTGTTCAAGCTCAGAAAGTGGTTCCTTAGACCATCGTGATCTACGCTAGCGCCCCTTCCATTCCCAAGGTCGCTCCTCTCCAAAGAAAAAGGAGAAGAAGAAAAGAAAGAAGAAGAAGGAAAAGAAAGAGAGAGCCGAAAAGAAGGGTCGTGAGGTTGTCCTTTCAGAGAAGAGCGAGCCCTCTACTAAAAAAGCTCAGCTCAAGGCTCATGAGGACTTCAAGTTCCATTTCCGCGTAACCACTGTGAGCAACAAAATTAAGTTGGCTGCTCAAGAGGTCGCTGAAGGGTGTCTTGCCAGATTAGCTCACAAGCAGCAACTAGCGATGATGCTTACAGCGGGCAATATTCAACGAGCCATGGACACCGTAGCTGATGTAAGCTACCTCTTTCTTGTGTTTAGTAGCTTTGTGACCTGACCTGACAATATTTGTATTTTTTACTAGCTCTCGTAATGGTTTGCCAAACGGCTGCTCAGACCAAACATGAGCTGGACTGGTGCGACGAACTGCTTCGTGGAGGGAAGGAGTCTTGCAAGGTGGCCCTTCTTGAGGCCAAGGCTAAAAGAGATGAAAATGTATAGCTTAAGGCCGACTTGCGAGCTGCGAACACCCTGGCTGAGATGACTGAGCAGTTGGCCAAGTGCGAGTCCACCATGAATGAGGTCACGATGAGGCTGCACAATTATGAAGAGCTGGAAGTCGAGTCCATTTATCTCAAGCAAGATTAGAAAGTCATACGTGCTAAGAAGGAAGCCCTTCGAAATGAGCTCGATACTCTGCAGGCGAATTGTTGGGTGTGTTGCCTTAAACTCGTAATTTGTATTTTGTAAAAACAAATGTCTATTTAATAAAGTTTATTCAATAAATTTGTTGTTGAATCATAGTTTAGTTCAAGTGGGAGTTTGTTGGGTGTGTTGCCCTAAACTCGTAGTTTGTATTTTGTAAAAACAAATGTCTATTTAATAAAGTTTTATTCAATAAATTTGTTGTTGAATCATAGCTTTGCATTATCCAAAATCCAATAAACTAAACATCCAAGGTTATTTGTGATGTAATCGGGACAGTATATATACTGGGTATATAGTTGATATACGGGGTATATATTTGATATAACCTTGATATATGAATGGATAATGTCCCGTGAATAACCTAAAGGGTCTATAGTATATGGATAAGGCTAGGTACCTTATCCTGGCAACACTATGGATACGGCCCACTCTGTAAAGGTTACAGACGACTCGATCCAGGTCGTTCGTGTGGAGACATGCGAGTGGGGGTATCCTATACAATGAGTTTGTATAAGACCAGACCACGAAATAAGCAATCTTTAGATGTAACACCGTTAACTAATAGGTTGCTATTTCTGAAGATGACTAGGCAACTCATTCTCAATCCTGGGTAAGTTATGGACTCCTGCCCGTGAGGGCTCGTCCTTTGATCTGTATGGGTGAGAGTGGCCCGAGTCGCCGACTCAACATTCCTACCATTTTGGGGATGAGACCGAGTGGGGAGTTGGGAACATAACTTCACAAGATGGAATTCACTCCTCCCCGACTTTAGGGGAGTAGATGAGTGTTCCCTTAAATGTTGACTCCGGGACTTGAACAAGGGGCCCCACCCTCTCATTGGCCGAGAGGGACTTCCGATTATTGGTTGGACCATAACCGGGTTGTTCATTAGAGGAGCAGTGGTGTTTAGGGAGTAAGAAGTAACTCAGGGGTAAAACGGTAATTTGACCCAACTTGAGTTACGAACACTCGTGAAGGATTGACTCGTCATTAATGGTCGTATATCCATGGACATGAAAACATTCTGCAGTGAGAAGAGTGCAAGTGCGGGTCTTTAGTGGAATGACCCGTAGTTAACGAATCTAGATTAACTCGGTCAATGAGTTTGACCGATTAATCTTGCATGGTTGGAGCTTCGGATCTGTGGGTCCATTAGGTCCCCTTGCTAGCTCATAACGGGTAAAACGAGGATCAAGGTTTTTGAAGAATTTGAATTGTTCAAATTACTTAAGGGATTATATGTATATTGATACATTATAATATATAGTTAATTATAAATTAAAACTATATATTATGAGAGAAATTATTTGAATGAGATTCAAATAAAATTAATATGAATAAGATTCATATTAAAACTATAGGTTAAAAATAATGTTCATAAGATGTACATTAGAACTATAGGTTATACAAGAGAAATGTTATAAAATATGATTCTATTTTGTTGTGATAAATAATTAAGTGTTAATCATTTATTTGATTTTTTTTTTATATATATATTATATATATATATATATTAATTGGATTAATAATTAATAATTATTTATTAATTAATATGATTAATTAATAAATTAATTTTATATTTTAATTATTATATATATATATATTATATATATATTAATTATTTATATATAAATATATATATATATATATTATTAATATCATTAATATTAATAATATTAAACTCCCCTGCAAAATTGCAGGGGACTGGGAGGTTTTGTGATAGCGTTTTTCTTCATGATTCGATCATGTAAGGGCCCGGTGTTTTGGGCATTATGTTTCTGTTTTGTTTCTGTAAGTTCGGGTCGCTCGAAAGTCGTTCGTGGCGTTGGATTGGGCAAAAGTTGCAGAAAACAGCGAAGAAGACTGCGCAGCAGCCCCATGGCGCTGCGGGTCAGCACATAGCACCACGACGCTGCACTGTAGCACCGCGGCGCTGTGCAGCGCCATGGCACCATGCCAGGGCGCCGCGGCGCTGCTGCTGCAGCATTTAATGCAGCAGCGCCGTGGCCCTGCCCTTAGGCGCCGAGGCGCTGTCCCGGGTGTTTTCGACGCGGTTCCGAGGCTCCGGTTCGCGGTTCGAGGGCGGATGCAGTCTGTTTTCTTATTTTTTATTATTTCGTTTTCTTAGGGTGCCAAAAACCGTTCCAACTTTCCTATTTAACTATTTTATGCATTATGAATGTATATTTTTTAATTAAAATCATATAGCATATTGTATGCCATATAGTTTTAAAATCCCACCAGGTTACATGCAGCATAATGTATGTTTTGATATATAGTATGTATGTATGGTCATGCATCATATAGTTATAAATGTATAATGTATGCATGCATGTTTTATTTTCATAATTAATATAAGTGTTGTATTAATTAGATGAAAATAAAGTTGCATTGAGCATGACATTATTGGATAATATAATTGTTATATTAATGTATGCTTTCAATGCATGTTTATAGTTTTAATTTCTTAAATTTTTATAAGAGTTATAAAATGTGGTAGATAGAAATAAAATCTATAATAAAGAGTTGCATGCAAACATAAGGTCTAAGTTAATTAATTTTAAAGGGGTTTAAAATTAATTAGACCTTAGGTTATATCTTCTAATGTGATTAGGGGGTAGTCTTTTATTTTGTTTTAACTAGGTTTAAAATGAAATAATAAAAGACTAAATATAAAATGTTGTCTATAAGGGGAATCCTGTCTAAGGAAGGTTCTGTCTAGCTAGAGGTATTTAAGCTGGCCGTAAGGGAATACCTCTACCTGGGAACCGAGATGAGAGTTGAATTAGTCAATATTTTATATACAAGCAATAATGTCGTTGGTTTATTAAAGTGTTTAACGAACTAAAACATTATTGTACAACTTCCGATATAATAGTTATATTGGGCCGACTAAAAATACACTTAGTTAATTTCACTTAGCCGAGATTTATCTAAGTAATATACCCTAGTCTTAGAATACTAAGTGGGAGCAAAAGAGAATATGTAATATACAGTGTATATATTTGATATACAAAGTATATATAACATACTTTACTCTCTCTCTCACGTTCTCCTTTAAATTCACACTGTGAGTTCCATGCTCGGCCTCGTGTCGCCCTGGGCGCGGCCTCCCTACGGAAGGTGTTTGCATGGTTTAATGTCGAGGTGAATGAAGATAGTGTTCATAGTAAGTGGGAGAAGGACGTGTGACAACACATCCTGCGGTCTCAACCATTGGTTTGCATCGTGAGGTTCATACATGACCTGCGTGTCGTCTTGGAGCGACCATCCCTACGGAGGGTTCATTGTATGGAAATCAAAATCAAGACAAACTCCAGAAATGGATAGGAGTCTCTTAGGTTTTGCTCCAATATTTTCCTTCCCTACGACAGGATTATTGGGGTGGACCTCTGAGGTCCGAAAATGTTGGGTCACACTTACGAGGAGTTGTTAAGTTAGTTAGCAATTTCCTGACCAAATAAACGATGACTAAAATTTATAGGAATAAGAGTTATTCTGGTGTAAAATTTAATTGAGAATGTCTCAATTCAGTGAAGGAGTACCTGTCCGCCCTACGGTGGCTGTTGCTCTAAATCACTGAAGCATCGTTGCAAAACAATTTTGTTAGGGTGCTTAATTACTTTTGCTAAAATTTTGATTGGGTTTAAAAGGCTAATGCATGAAATTAATATAGATTTGTTTTTACTTTCAGCATGTCTACTTCTATTATTGCACTCTTAGCCGCGCAAAGACTTAATGGCGAAAATTACAAACAATGGAAGTCAAACCTAAACACTATTCTCGTGATAGATGATCTTAGGTTCGTCTTGCAAGAGGAATGTCCTCAAGCTCCTGCGCCTAATGCCACTGTGGCGGTGCGCAACGTCTATGACAGGTGGATCAAGTCCAATGACAAGGCCAAAGTCTACATCTTGGCGAGCATATTTGATGTGCTTGCTAAGAAGCACGAGGACACGGTCACCGCTAAGGAGATCATGGACTCGCTGCAGAGCATGTTTAGACAACCGTCCTCACAGGCTCGACATGAAGCCCTTAAGTTCGTTTACAACTCCCGTATGAACGACGACTCCTCAGTGCGAGAACACGTTCTCAACCTGATGGTCCACTTCAACGTGGCTGAGTCGAACGGGGCCGTCATAGATGAGCAGAGTCAGGTCAGCTTCATTGTGGAATATCTTCCGAAGAGTTTCCTACCATTCCGCAGCAATGCGGTTATGAATAAGCTGGAGTACACTCTTACCACGCTCCTAAACGAGCTGCAGACCTACCAGTCTCTTATGAAATGTAAGAGACAAGAAGGGGAGGCAAATGTTGCCACCTCAAAGAGGTTCAACATTGAATCGTCCTCTGGAACTAGGTCTGCGCCCTCTTCTTCTGGAAGTAAGACTTTTAAGAAAAAGAAGGCTTCTGGTAAAGGGTCTAAACCTGACTCAACTGCTGCTGCCCAGAAAGGCAAGGTCAAGGTTGCAGAGAAAGGAAAGTGTTTCCACTGCAATATGGACGGGCATTGGAAGCGCAACTGCCCAAAGTACTTGACCGAAAAGAAGAAAGCCAACGAAGGTAAATATGATTTACTTGTATTGGAAACATGTTTAGTGGAGAATGATGACTCCGCCTGGATACTGAATTCAAGAGCCACTAATCACGTTTGTTCTTCATTTCAGGGAATTAGTTTCTGGAGGCAGCTTGACGCTGGACAGATGACTTTCAAGGTCGGAACGGGAGAGGTCGTCTCAGCTGTGGCGGTAGGGGAGCTCAAGTTGTTTACAAACAAGAATATGTTATATTATTAGATAATGTGTACGTTGTTCCTAAAATTAAATGGAACTTAATTTCAATTTCTTATTTGTTGGAACAGATGTATTCAATTTCATTTCATTTAAATGAAGCGTTAATTTCAAGAAATGGTGTTAATATTTGTTCAGCTTTACTTGAAAACAACTTGTATGTGCTAAGACCAACCATAAAGAAAGCAGTTTTAAATAACGAGTTGTTTAAAAATGCTAGAACTCAAAATAAAAGGCAAAAAGTTTCTCAAAAGGAAGATACCTATCTTTGGCACTTAAGATTAGGTCACATTAAGCTCAATAGGATTGAGAGGTTGGTTAAAAATGGCATTCTAAGTGAGTTAGAAGACGATTCTTTACCACCATGTGAGTCTTGTCTTGAAGGCAAGATGACTAAAAGACCTTTTACTGCAAAAGGTTATAGAGCCAAAGAGCCCTTAGAGTCTATACATTCAGACCTTTGTGGTCCAATGAATGTTAGAGCTCGAGGAGGGTATGAATACTTTATCTCTTTTATCGATGATTATTCAAGGTATGGTTATTTATACCTAATGCAACATAAGTCTGAAGCCCTTGAAAAGTTCAAGGAGTACAAGACTGAAGTTGAAAATCAATTAGGTAAAACCATTAAAACACTTCGATCAGATCGGGGTGGAGAGTATATGGACTTGAGATTCCAGGACTATATGATAAAACATGGAATCACGTCCCAACTCTCAGCCCCTGGTACACCTCAACAAAACGGTGTATCAGAAAGGAGAAACAGAACCTTGTTGGACATGGTTCGATCAATGATGAGCTATGCTCAGTTGCCTAACTCGTTTTGGGGTTATACAGTGGAGACTGCAGTTTATATTTTGAACGTAGTTCCATCAAAGAGTGTTTCTGAAACACCCTTTGAGCTGTGGAAGGGTCGTAAACCTAGTTTACGTCACTTTCGCATTTGGGGATGCCCGACACATGTGCTCATGACTAACCCGAAGAAACTGGAACCTCGTTCAAAAGGATGCCTATTCGTAGGTTACCCTAAAGAGACGAGAGGTGGTCTCTTCTTCGATCATAAAGAAAACAGAGTGTTTGTATCGACAAATGCTACTTTCTTAGGAGAAGGCCATGTTTGAGATCATAAACCACGAAGTAAGGTAGTAATTAACGAGATTTCCAAAGAGGCTACAAACACGTCAACAAGAGTTGTTGATCAAACTGGCACTACAACAAGAGTTGTTGATGAAGCCAACACATCGCGTCAGTCACATCCAGCTCAAGTGTTGAGGGTGCCTCGACGTAGTGGGAGGATTGTGTCACAACCTGACCACTACATGGGTTTAATTGAAACTCAAGTTGTCATACCTGATGACAGCGTCGAGGATCCATTGACCTATAAGAAAGCAATGGAGGATACTGACAAAGACAAATGGGTCAAAGCAATGGACCTGGAAATGGAGTCGATGTACTTCAATTCCGTTTGGGAACTTGTAGATCAACCTAACGGGGTAAAACCCATAGGGTGCAAATGGATCTACAAGCGAAAACGAGACGCCGAAGGAAAGGTACAAACCTATAAGGCGAGACTTGTGGCAAAAGGCTACACACAAAGGGAAGGGGTGGACTATGAAGAAACCTTCTCCCCTGTAGCTATGCTTAAGTCTATTAGAATACTTTTGTCCATTGCCACATATTATGACTATGAGATATGGCAAATGGACGTCAAGACTGCTTTACTAAATGACAATCTTGAAGAAAGTATTTATATGTCTCAACTCGAAAGGTTCATTGAACAAGGTTAAGAGCAAAAGGTTTGCAAGCTTAAACGGTCCATATATGGACTCAAACAAGCATCTCGATCTTGGAACATAAGGTTCGATACAGCGATCAAATCTTATGGTTTTAACCAAAACGTTGATGAGCCTTGTGTATACAAGAAGATCGTCAACAACACCGTAGCCTTCTTAGTGTTGTACGTGGATGATATCCTACTCATTGGGAATGATGTAGGAAACCTCACTGACGTAAAGAAGTGGCTAGCGACTGAGTTCCAAATGAAGGATTTGGAAGAAGCTCAGTATGTTCTTGGCATCCAAATCCTAAGGGATCGCAAGAACAGAACGTTAGCCCTGTCTCAAGCAACTTATATCGACAAGATGCTTGCTCGATATTCGATGCAGAATTCCAAGAAAGGTTTATTACCCTTCAGGCATGGAATTCATCTGTCTAAGGAGTAGTGTCCTAAGACACCTCAAGAAGTTGAAGATATGAGACGTATACCCTATGCTTCAGTAGTGGGCAGCCTGATATACGCTATGCTGTGCACTAGGCCTGACATTTGCTATGCGGTAGGGATAGTCAGTAGGTACCAATCCAACCCAGGATATGATCACTGGACTGCTGTTAAGGGAATCCTCAAGTATCTTAGGAGAACGAGGGACTACAAGCTCGTGTATGGCGCTAAGGATTTGATCCTTACAGGATACACTGACTCTGACTTCCAAACAGACAAGGATTCAAGGAAATCCACGTCGGGGTCAGTATTCACTCTTAACGGAGGAGCGGTAGTTTGACGAAGCATCAAACAAGGATGCATCGCAGACTCCACGATGGAGGCTGAGTATGTTGCAGCTTGTGAAGCAGCAAAAGAGGCGGTTTGGCTTAGAAAGTTCTTGACAGATTTGGACATCGTTCCAAAGATGAACTTACCCATCACACTTTATTGTGATAACAGTGGTGCTGTGGCAAATTCTAAAGAACCTCGAAGCCATAAGAGAGGCAAACACATCGAAAGAAAGTACCACCTTATATGAGAGATAGTGCAGCGAGGAGATGTGATTGTCACGAAGATCGCCACAGAGCACAATATTGCTGATCCTTTTACAAAGGCACTCACGACTAAAGTGTTTGAGGGACATCTAGAAAGTCCAGGTTTACGAGCTTTGTACAGTTAGTCTAAGGCAAGTGGGAGAAATGTAATTGGGTATAGTGTATGCCCTAGTTTATTGTATTTTCCCTTTGCTTTATGATAATGTACACCCCACTCGAGTTTAGTTCAAGTGGGAGTTTGTTGGGTGTGTTGGCCTAAACTCGTAGTTTGTATTTTGTAAAAACAAATGTCTATTTAATAAAGTTTTATTCAATAAATTTGTTGTTGAATCATAGCTTTGCATTGTCCAAAATCCAATAAACTAAACATCCAAGGTTATTTTTGATGTAATCGGGACAGTATATATACTGGGTATATAGTTGATATACGGGGTATATATTTGATATACCCCTGATATATGAATGGATAATATCCCGTGAATAACCTAAAGGGTCTATAGTATATGGATAAGGCTAGGTACCTTATCCTGGCAACACTATGGATACGGCCCACTCTGTAAAGGTTACAGACAACTCGATCCAGGGTTGTTCGTGTGGAGACATGCGAGTGGGGGTATCCTGTACAATGAGTTTGTATAAGACCGGACCGCGAAATAGGCAATCTTTATGTGTAACACCATTAACTAATAGATTGCTATTTCTTAGGATGACCAGACAACTCATTCTCAATCCTGAGTGAGTTATGGACTCCTGCCCGTGAGGGCTCGTCCTTTGATCTGTATGGGTGAGAGTGGCCCGAGTCGCCGACTCAACATTCCTACCATTTTGGGGATGAGACCGAGTGGGGAGTTGGGAACATAACTTCACAAGATAGAATTCACTCCTCCCCGACTTTAGGGGAGTAGATGAGTGTTCCCTTAAATGCTGACTCCGGGACTTGAACAAGGGGCCCCACCCTCTCATTGGCCGAGAGGGACTTCCGGTTATTGGTTGGACCATAACCGGGTTGTTCATTAGAGGAGCAGTGGTGTTTAAGGAGTAAGAAGTAACTCAGGGGTAAAACGGTAATTTGACCCAACTTGAGTTACGAACACTCGTGAAGGATTGACTCGTCATTAATGGTCGTATATCCATGGACACGAAAACATTCTGCAGTGAGAAGAGTGCAACTGCGGGTCTTTAGTGGAATGACCCGTAGTTAACGAATCTAGATTAACTTGGTCAATGAGTTTGATCGATTAATCTTGCATCGTTGGAGCTTCGGATCTGTAGGTCCATTAGATCCCCTTGCTAGCTCATAACGGGTAAAACGAGGATCAAGGTTTTTGGAAGAATTTGAATTGTTCAAATTACTTAAGGAATTATATGTATATTGATACATTATAATATATAGTTAATTGTGAATTAAAACTATATATTATGAGAGATATTATTTGAATGAGATTCAAATAAAATTAATATGAATAAGATTCATATTAAAACTATAGGTTAAAAATAATGTGCATAAGATATACATTAAAACTATAGCTTATACGAGAGTAATGTTTTAGAATATGATTCTAATTTTATAATAAATAATTAAATGTTAATTATTTATGTATATATATATTTATTAATTATTAATTGGATTAATAATTAATTATATTAATTAATTTGATTAATTAATTTTATAAATATATTAATTATTATATATATATTTTAATTATTATTATATATTATAAATATATATATATATATTAATATTAATATTATTAATAATATTATTATTAATATTAACTCCCCTGCAAAATTGCAGGGGAGTGGGGGGTTGCTATGACGTGGGGAGTTACCCCACGTCATTGTTCTTCTTCTTCAATGGTTGAAGAAAACAGAACAAACACTGTGAAAAAATAAGCATCCCTAGATCTCTCTCAAGAAGCTCAATCTCTCCCTCTCGTTCCAAATTTTTGCTCCCAACAGCACGATCCCGAGACCCAAGAGGATAGCAGGGAAGAAATAGTGGTGGTGTTCGAGGAAAACTAGTTGAAGAAACGTTTTTCAAAGGTAAAGTTTTTCTCTGTATTTTTCTTCTGTAAAATTCGGTTTTGTATCCCGAAAATCAGCAAAGAAAATCCGTTTCCGCTCTGGGATTCACATCCCTTCAATCATCTCTACTTTTCTGGAAATAAGTAATAGTCTTAAACAACGTAAACTTCACCAATGCATTAATTGACAACATTCTAGCTCCCTTGGAAACACCATTAATTCACTCTGCTAGATTTGTTGTCATCCATCCATATCGAAATTGTTGATCGTGTGCTTGTGTCCATTTTTCTATATTTATATGAGTGAAAAAACCAATACAATCTAGATTCAGTTGTTGTAACTCGCACATATATCTTTCAAATTTACGTTTTTGGTGTTGATACCCAGCACGATACACAAACTCTTTTAAGGGCTTTGAATTATAGTTTTTCTTGAAATTGCTAGCCACATGACAGAGACAAAATCGATGATGTGCTCTCGGTTCACTCCAACCATTTTCCTTATTTTTCATAGCCGTTAAAATACCTCCATGTCGATCAGAAATTAGACAAACTTCATCTCGTTCGGTAACCAAATTTCGCAAGGCACACAAAAATCACGACCAACTAAAAGTATTTTCCTCTTCCACAATAGCAAAAGCAATAGGGAATATATGTCCATTTGCATCAATTGATGTGGCAATAAGTAATTTTCCCTTATACTTGTCATACAGGTGTGTACCATCAATCTGGATTAATCGTCTACAATGTTTAAATCCTTCAATTGTAGGACCAAATGACCAAAACAATCGCCCGAAAAATAAGATTTCCACGTTTATTCGAAGGTATCAAGTCCCAGAGTACTCGAGTGTCGACATTGTAATGCACCAAAGCATTCAACCAGTATGGGAGCTCTTCATAAGATTTTTCCCAATCTTCAAAAACTTTAATTAGTGCTTTTCGTTTAGCTTGCCACATACGTCTATAGTTCACACAATATCCAAAATCTTTTTTTATGACTTCTTGTAATGAAGTTGCAGACATACTAGGATCACGTCGTACAATATTCTGAATTTCATTGCACATAAAATTTGAGTCCAATTGTGAGTGATCTTGTGTAAGCTCAGCATATAAGCACGAATGAACCTCCTCAAGTACACTAATTTCAAACATCCCATGAGATTTACGTCGACGAGTGCGAAGTTTCCACTTGCAACTATCATTCCACTCTTTGCATTTTAGATACCACATATCTTGATTTGATTCCATTACAACCAATTGATAATGTTGTGCAATATAATATTTCTTGACAGTAAGTTGTAATTCTTCTCTGGTCCTAAATTTTGACCCTATACGTATGTTATCCACATTCATTTCTACAGACATTGACCCTTCTTCCAACTTTAAACTTTCTTCACATATAGAGTCTACAATCTCAAAATCTATTTCAGTAAACATACGTGAAGGTGCTTCCTAATTTGGAAGTGGATGATTCAAATTAAATAATTCATGACAAAAAGTATATATACAAACAAACAACGACATACAAACAAAATGAAATTAATAAAAAAAACAAAGACATATACAAACAAACAAAAAAAATTAATAAACAAACAAAAAAACATATACAAACAAAACAAACTTAATAAAAAAAAATACATATACAGACAAAACAAACTTAATAAAAAAAACATATACCAACAAAATCAACTTAATAATAAAAAAGAAAAGGGAAAAAAAGGTATACCAGCAGTCGATGTACTATCGCGACGGCGGCAAGAAGTGGAGTGGTGGTAGCTGCAATGGAGGAGGCAGCGGGTGGGGAGGTCGAACGACGACGGTATGGTCGACGGCGGCAATGGAGGAGGAGGGGACCACGAGGAGACGAAAAGGAAATGAAGTGGGAGGGGAAGGACCACGGTTGGGGACAAATTTGTCCCCACCAAAACCCTAGCAAGTCGCACGCAACACGTGGAGCCACGTCAAAGCGAAGTCGCAGCCATCGATTGCGACTTCATTGAAATCGTGGTCCATGACCGTGATTTCGTACTAAATTGCAGGCGACGGCTGCGATTTCGCCTAAAATCGCAGCTGATGGCTGCAACTTCACTGAAATAGTAGCAAAGGCTGCAATTTACCTACCCTATCTTTGGAATAACTTTCAAACCTATCTTACTTTTATCATTTGTTTTTAAAAAATAATTATTTAAAAAAAACTCCAAAGAGCTACTGGTGGTTTAAAAAAAAAGGAAAAGAGAGAAAATAAATAAAAAATAAGAGGAGAGAAAGAAATAGTTGCCGTTGAGGTAAAAAAAAGAAAGAAACAAAAAATTGTCTTGAATGCTTGACAATTAAAAAAAAAAACAACAAAAAAAGGAAGGTGGCCGTTGAGAATGTTTTACTATATTTATTATTATTATTTTAAATTAAATCTCAACCATTCTCTATATTTATTATTATTATTTTAAATTAAATCTCAACCTTTCATTTTTAATCACTAAAGATCCAAGTGTCTAAATTTAATTTTGATTTTAATTTTCTTTCCAACTTTTCTTCTTCTTTTTAAACCTCTTCTTCTCTCAAATTTTAATAACAATGCTTCCCCAATTTTCTCTCCATGTTTTTCTCTTTAAAATTTCAATGTTGTTCTCATTTCTTATGAGAGATATTTTTTATTTGAGAGATCTTGAGCTTGTAATATTTATTTCTCTAAGTCATTTGTGGGCTTTATTTTGTATTCAAATTCAATATTCTTTGTAAGGGTTGCTCTTGAGCCTGAAAAAGAGCGTTGTAACGGTTTGATCCTTAACCGTGGAAAGGATCGGGTTTCTTCTTGCTCACGGAAAAAGAAGGCGTTGCAGTAGTTTGGCTCCTACCGTGGAAAGAGTCAAGTTTCTTAAGCGAATACCCAAAAGGAGCTTGGGAAGTGGAGGAGGCCGGTGTTGCTGAATCACTATAAAATGTCCGATGTTATTTTCTCTAACCATCTTCTATTTAATCTTTGCAATTAAATTTTCGTATTATAAATTGCATGAAATAAATTGTTAGAATTTATTATTAATATTTTATGTGCAATATTTATATTGAAATTAATTAGAGTACTTGAAATGTTATTTCTAATTTATGTTAAAATTATTTGTTCGTAAAAATTTTACTTATTTTTTTAATTTGGTTCCACCGTAGTAAAAATTTTATAAAGTTTCATTAAACCTTATTCCCCCTCTAGGGTTGTCATACCGATCCAACACATGACAAGTTTCTCTCTTTTCCGTTATTTTTGCTAGTTTTATTATGAACTTTTTGTAGGGATTTTGATGTACTCTTATGAACATGAGTAGCTAATGGTGTATTTAGTTGGTGATCTGAAAATAGAAATCTGAAAACAAAGGATTCAATGAAAACAAAGTTGTTTACACTATTTTCAGACATGTGTTTGATAGCAACTTTTGAAATTAAATATTAAAAATGGTTCCATGTATTTAATAGTATATTTGTGAACTAGTAGTAGTTACTAACTAAATATTTAGTTAACTCTAAAATAATATTAATTAATTTATTAACATAGATGTGATAAATTTTGTATAATTATTATTTTACAATATTATACATTTTATAATGTATTATATCTTCCCTTTTTTACTTTAACAAAAAACGAAAACTCAAAATTTCCTTAAAAAAAAGTTTAAAATTCAAAATTTGAAGACACTAGAAACATAAAAATATTGTTTTTAAAATTTCTAATATTTGGATCACAGAATTCCGAAAACAGTTTTCGCAACAGATTTACCAAACAACTATTTACTGAATCCTTGATGGGGCGAATTTGAAATCAATAAAGAGAACCTGGATTGCATACCAAATAGACCCTAAATTGATTATTGCCTTAATATATTTGTTTGTAATATATTTGTGCATTTTACTTGACAAAAACACCGTCGTTGCTAGTGGTCAAGTTTGGCGTTGCTTTTAAGTCGTTTGATTCCATCAATGATAGACAACTTCTGGTTGAAGAAGAAGATGGTGGCTCGTACCGGAAATCACAAAGGACTAGTTCGCGTCGTTCGATTTTTCTACGAGTTCCTACTAAGTTATGAAGGCATGGGGATAACAGTGGGCTCCATTGTCGGCTTCCTAAAATATTGGGATTTCAAAATGAAACCACCGAAAATCATGAATTTTTCTTTTTGGTTTTTTTTAATTGTTTATTAAATATTCAATCATGGTAATTTTATTATGGGTTTCATCATGCCCAACTCGAACGTCTTTAGATAGAAGTCGATGTGTCCAGCATGAGGCTCTTCTAACTTCTCGTCTTTCCTATGGTACCTCATACCGTAGAAGATCAACGGTTTAGTGCTCGAGTGCGCCGCCTTGTCAGAGCGAATCTTCTCTTGTCAGAACGGTCGAATATTCAACTAAGCTCAGTCTGCCGCTGCTTGACGAAATTGTAAGTTCGATCCATCTATATCCTCTGCCAGGTTGGGGTGCTCGAACCTACCAGAGATTGAGTCAACGTTGGAGGGAATAATATAACACAACACGTGGACTAATCAACCCAGTTCGATGGGGTCAAACCTATCTAACTAGGCTAAAGGAGAAGACCGATCTACCTGGGAGACCAAGTTGAGACCAAACCAACTAGAGTAACCACTTAAGTCCTCTCCATCCGACCTCAGGCCGACAGCCAAAACTGCCTATTGAAGCGACTCAACGACCTTGTTCCACCCCCCCCCCCCCCCCCCCGTCCACTGCCTATAAAAGGAAAGTCGCTCCACTCATTCAGGTATACATGATTATGCTCCAAGAACGACCTACTTGAGTTCGCATCATACCGAATTAAGCGTCATAGTGTCTATTTCCTTTTTGCAGGTCCTATCTTGTTTAAGGTTGCACCTCGTTAGCTCGTCTAGTTGCCACGTGGCCGACCTTGATAGCTCAGCAGAATTCTGCATCCACCCAGGGCATCAATATCCTCGGAAGCTTTGCAATATAAGAGAAAAATTACATCAAAATCCTTAAAGCAATGGCAATTTGTAAATGACCTGAAGCAATCACCATGAACGAGACCCCAACAATTCACCTAAAATCAAATTTATTGCAGGTGATAAACCTCATGAATGGACGAGGCACTGACCTCATAGAGATTTATTGGTTTACCAAAGAAGCGATTCAACTTGATATGGCCACGATGGTCGTAGTGATCAACATGCAAAGAGAGATTCTAATAGAGTTTGCACATGAAATAGCAAAGAAATCCATGGTTTCAGTGAAACTGGAGAGTGGTATAATGTTTACCAAATTGGTTGTCTGCTTTATACTACTAGATTCCTGTTTTGTTAGTCTTTTCTGTTTCACCGATAAAAAAAAAAAAAAGAGAAAAAAAGGGAAAGGTAAAGGCAAGAGGAGGATTATTATTTTTAAAACAAGTTACAAAAATAATGCATATTCAAAATAATTACAAAATAAATGTAATTTAAATTTTAAAGAAATTATAATTTTAAGCTAAATATCCAAACCATGGACAAAAATTGATTAGTAGTTGGTCAAAGTAAAATATCTCGTCTAACATATAAGATTTTGATGCCAACACTTTATATATGAGGTGGATTGGGAGATAAGTCAGATGTACATTGTACGTAATTTACATAAAAGTCGTATATAATATACGCGATTTCCGCACCTCTAATTTAAGTTAAATAAAATATAGCGTACAATTTGTAAAATTTGACCCGGTTTTCTCCTTCATTCGACTTCATGCCTCAAGTCACAATTGGAGTATTTTTTTATTTGAATTTTTTTAATAAATCACAAAGCATATTTTTTTATATAAAGATTAAAACACTTAAATTACCGACAATATTTAGATCAAAGCGGCAAGAAAACCTATTTCAGGTTCAAAACAATGGGGTGGTTGCTGTACCATTTAAAATGACAAAAAAGAAAGTTATTTAATAAATTCTATAAAAAAATAATATATAATCATGAATTAAATTATTTTTCCTTTTAAAAATTTTGAAATATTTATGAAAAATAATTTCCAATTTTAAAATTGAGGTAAGTGAAAATCGAATTATATAATTTTCTTTTCTTTTTAAAAATTTAAAATATTTTTATAATAAAGAAATATTAATAAAAAAACAATTTAATGAATGAACAACCTCGCTATATATGCTTCAACGACCCACTACACCAGATACCTGGAGAAGAAACTTTTTAGGTCAATTTTGTCTTTCCTTCCTAACAAATTTCTCCTACTTTCTTTTTCTTCCTCTCTCTCGTTCCACACCACTCTTCCCTTATTTCTCTCTTTATCTTATTGTTATTATTTAAAAAAAAAAATATTTAATCTCCAACTTCACAAATTTCAATTTTCTCAAATTCATTTGTTCTCTTTTAAATCCATGATTGTATTTAAATCCGTCATTGTATTTCTTTCCTATTCGCTATTCATTCATTCTTTCTCCACCAATCCAATTTCATTACTCAAATTAATCCACCCAAATAAATCTTTTATCTCTTATTTTCTTTTTTATCTTTTAAAATTATAGTTTCACTTAATTTTACATTAAAGAAATTAGAATACGAAAAGTTTTATCATCTATTTTAATTGAGTCTTTACTTATGGAATTTGAAGTCTTTTTTTCCTTTCCCACCCCAAAAGGCCACCATCTAAGTATTAATTATGAAACTTGAAAGATTTTTCCTAACTCTATTTCTCCTTTCTATATAATTCTTGAGGCTTCTAAGTCTAAAATGAATTAGTAGTTATAGAGTTCAACCACAGAAAGTCCGTCATCTGCCAATTCAGTAACAGTTATTTCAATTGCCAATCTGTATTCTAATAAGATGTTCTCAAAGTTTTCTCTCAATTTCGATGAAGGTCCATTATGGCACGATTCTTTTAGCAAATACTATATGTGCAACAATTTCTCCACCCACGTC
Organism: Momordica charantia; assembly: GCF_013281855.1. Lineage (NCBI taxonomy): Eukaryota > Viridiplantae > Streptophyta > Magnoliopsida > Cucurbitales > Cucurbitaceae > Momordica > Momordica charantia. The sequence continues at coordinate 7,856,514 of NW_028275157.1, read as the reverse complement.
GCAGCCATTTCATCCTCCACAAAATCATCGTATGGTCATCGACAAGGACGAACCCCCTTCATCATCAATTCAATAAATTGGTGAAAATTGTGTAGGTTGGAATCTCAATTGATTGGGTCGCCTCGCTGGAGCCGTCATATTCAGTGGTGGACGAGAGCGATTTGGTGGAGGCGAAGATGATGAGAGTGATTAAGACAATGAGAATATGAATGGTGGGTTAATTCTTGGTCAGTGTTAAAATAAATAAAAAATAGCAACTCATTCCTATTGTTTTTCTTTTTATTATTTATTTGTTCATTTAATTTGTTTTCTAAAAAATTAGGAATATAATAATTTTGTTAATTCGAAGTTGTGGTTTATATATTATAATTTTATCCTTTTGAATTCAATCATAGTCGATAGATAATCAAATAAAGTAGGTATAAGACGTAGGAGGTAAAAGTTTAAGTGAAAAATACAGTTTTCTATGTAATCGTATTATATTTATGTTATTTAAATGATTTATAATTCCTTTTAAATTATAATTATAATATCAATTATATTATAATGGATGAAGTGTATTCTTTCTTCGAAAAAATATTTCTCATACATATAATGTAACAAAAAAAAATGAAATTAGATATAACATTGTATATAAAAGCCAGAGCGAGCATAGATGAGAAGTAATTGACATATACCTCCAACTATGAGGTTGTGAGTTCGAATCTCCTCCTCAACATGTTGTACTAAAAAAAAGAAAACATTGTATATAAAAGAAATCACAAAAATTAATTTAACATCCATATTGTTGATGCAAATTTCTGAACTGAGCTCGTAGGTCGGTAACTAGTTCGCCTGAGAACCTGCACAGGGAACAAACACTCTGATGCCCAAGTCAATGACAAGCTCAATATGTTCAAGTCGTTCTCGGAGAAAATTTTGTACCTTTTGGATGGGTTGAGCGTCCCTTTTATAGGTAGGCGAGGGGAGACAGGGTTGTTGAACAGTTACGACCCGCGGTTGTCACTGTCGGGCCCCCCAGGTGTGTGGTCGGACCTGAGGTCGAATTCCTCAGGTCGGATGCTCTCCTCAGCTCGGTGTGTGCTAGGGCGATATATATTCTATATACCGAGCTTAACTGAACGTAATGACACGTGTCAAACTCTATTTTTTACCACTAACATTGGCCTCCTCTCTGGAAAACTTACATACGTTTTAGTAGAGAAAAGGAAAGAGAAGCAAACATTTTATCGAAATTACGAGATGACCTATCGTTGCGCGAACTAAGTTGATGTTTCCGACTGGCCTGATAGAATATCAAATGCCACTCTGACAAGTTCACATCGACTTGCATGTACATTCCATGTTTCGAGGTGGAATCCTGTCCGCTGACTGACGACACGTGGACAACTGAGATCTTTTTTGAAGGCTATAAATAAAGTACCCCCCAGATCTTCATTCTTCACGCTTTTAAACTTTCTTGCTCTCGCCGATCTGAGCTTCAAGTTGCTCCCCCTTTTTTAGAAGTCAGTTCTCTTTTTAGTCTCTTCCTTATTTCTAGTTAGCATGTCTAGAATAGATAGTTGTAGGTGTTGCTCGGGGAACGGTAGGGCTAGTACCTCATCGTCGAGTTACTCTAGTGTAGATCCTGATCTGATTCTCGGAGGTCAGATCACCATTCATAGGGGGAATGACCGTCCTTCAAAGCTAGGGTATGGTTGGTTGGACGTCCATAAGACTAGGATGACATCCCAAGCTGCATAGGGCTGAGGTATCCCAGGCGCGGCGAAAGCTTGGAAGAGCCTCCTACTGGACATGTGGATTTTTACCTGCAGATCTTCGAGTACGAAGTGCATCTTCCTCTGCCTTCGTTTGCACAAGAATTTCTAAACAAGGTGAACTTAGCGCCTGCTCAGCTCGCTCCGAATAGTTGGGGTATGTTGTACGATTCTACTACTTGTGGTGGAAAGAGAGCGAACGTCGAGAGCGCGATGGCTCTTCACCCACCGAGCTCTTGACAGTAGATCAGATGTTAGGGACTCACATCCTGAAAAACATACCTAAGGTTGAATCTAAGCATTACTTCTGTACCCGACCTGGAACGGGTACAGTAATTAAGGGCCCCTCATCGATCAAGGAGTGGAAAGGTCAGTGGTTCTACGTATATGGGGAGTGGCTCGTGACTGACGAGTACGAGGAGCCATGGGGTCCCTTGTAGCTTTGGGAACTTAGGTAAAAACTCCGACCTGTAGCTCAGTTTTTCTTCTGGTTTAGATTGTTCTCAACTCTACTTTTCCTTCGCAATTACACTAAAACTTACTCTAAAAGTTACCGAGCTGATCAGGTCATACCTTTAGATGATTCAGGAGATCCCTTTAGACGACCAAATTGCCAAAAAGCTACTGACTGACACTCCTCTCATTGAGTGCGGCTTGTACGAATTTTTTGAAGACTTGCCAGACTCCGAAGCTCAGTCTGTGCACCCAGGTGGTGTTCGATCTGAATTTCTGGTTTCACATTGTTTTAGCTTTTAATATCGTCGTAGCTTTATTGCAGAGATGCTCCCTTAGAACTTCGGCTGTGTGAAGAGGACCGATGAGGGATCCAGCTCGGCTCCACCAACGGCCCCCATTGTCGAGAAGACAGTCCCCGAGCCTGTCATACTTGATGAGGAAACTCCTCCTCCTTCAGCTTCTAAGACCAAGTCTCCAGCTAAAAAGGAAAAGATGGATGAGAAGGAGAAGAAAGAGAAGAAGGACAAGAAGAGGGGGTGGGAAGTTGTGCTCCCTGAGCAGGGCGAGCCGTCTTCTAAGCGGGCCCAGATTAAAACCCACGGGGACTTCAAAATGCACTTCTGAGCTAACACTGTTAGCGATGGAATAAAGGCTGTTGTGGAGGAGAAGGCCAGAGGGTGCTTGGCCCGAGCCATTCACATGCAGCATGCCGCCATGATCCCTACCTCGGGCAACAGCGAACGGGCCATGGACACCATAGCCGACGTAAGTAGCCTGCACTTTCTTCTTCTTTTTACACACGGATGAGCTAAACTGATCCTTCTTCTGTGTAGACCCTCATGATGGTTTGTCAGACTGGTACGCAATCAAAGCTTGAGCTGGACTGGCGCGACAAGCTGTTGAAAGGCAAAAAAAGTCCTGCAAAACCCAACAAATACGAGGTGGCTCACCTCAAATTTGACCTGCATGCTGCCAGTGAGACCACGAAGGAGATGAGCGAACAGGTGGCTAAGTGCGAGACCACCATACAGGAGGTCAATGACAGGCTCCACAATTATTAAGAGCTGGATGCGAGGTCTATGTCTTTGGAAAAAAGACCTCGAGGTAGTGTGAGCTGAGAAGAGTGCTGCTGAGAAGGAACTCAACGACCTGAAGGCCAAGCTTCCTAACGGAGCCTACGTCGAAGGGGTCTTCAGGTAGACTTCGAGGTACGCTTCTTTTGGTATGGAGTTCATGGACGGAGGCCTGAAGTTTGCTCTGATCGAGCTGAAGAGAACTCACCCCCACTTGGACCTCTCCGAGATGAAGAAGATCTACGTGAAGGAGTGGACCACCCTTTCTGATGGGTCTAAGGCTGACAATGGCAAGATTGTTGAATACTTGCGGGACCTTGACCTCTGCACTGATGATGATGTGGACATTGAAGGGGTCAACTCTCAAGAGAAGGATCCTCGAGTTCAAGACCCTTAGCCCAGCTCGTCATCCTTTTACATTTTGTAATCTTGATATCAGGTCTGGGCATATATACCCTGGCCTATTGTACTTAACAAAATTTCCGCTCTTAATAGAACATTTTTTTTGTTATCTCGTTCCTTTTACTTTTTTTGCCCTTATCAATTAAATGAGGTCAGGCCAGTCGAACACTTACCCTCTTGAGAGTTTTGGTGTGCTTAGATTTTTGGTTTTACACCTCATGCTAGCTTACTCCGTTGGAGTGGTTAACCACGAGGCAACTAACCAAGTTAAATGAGCTCGATGCTCACTTGGTTAGATAGAGCTCGTCAGCTCAGTCGATTGTAAACGTCAGTAGAAAAAAGTTTTGACATAGTTGAATAATGCACCATGGTCCTCATTTGAGTTTAGCTAGGCGTTGTCGCTCAAATAAGTGGTGCTTACTTTATTGATGCAGAAAGAGTACAATTTTATTGCAGTTCGTATTACTGGTAGTAGCGTCTCAAATATTAAGCATTCCAAGGATGGGCTAGTAGCTTCCCGATAAAGTCGGCGAGTATGTACGTTCCACGTCGCACCACACCACTAACCTGGTATGGGCCCGCCTAGGTCGGCTCAAATGCACCAACGTCTTTCTGAACTTTTCTTAGTACCATGTCGTCTTCTTTGAAGCTACGAAGCTTGACTCTGGAATTGTAATACCGAGCTACTCTGCTTTGATATTCTGCCAATTGGAGATGAGCAGTTAGGCGTTGCTCTTCCAACAGTTGAGCCTGATCGCTTCATCATTCTCTGATTCGTTAAAGTCTTCTACACGAGCCGTCAGCATTTCGACTTCTACAAGGACTACAGCTTCTGAGCCAAAGGCTAGGGAGAAGGGCGTCTGGTTGGTTGAACCCCGTGGTGTAGTTCGATATGACCAGAGCACCTTTGGTAGGCCATCTGCTCACTTGCTTTTGCACTCCTAGCTTCAGCCATTGTTTTATAATCTTGTTGATCGCCTCCACCTGTCCATTTGCTTAAAGATGAGCAGGTGAGGAGCTGACATGCTTGATTCCGAGCTGGGAACAGAAGTTTTTAAATTTAGCATTGTCGAATTGCTTGCCGTTGTTGATGACAATTGCATATCGGATGCCAAAACGGCACACAATGTTGGTCCATACAAAGTTGGTGACCTTGGCCTCCGAAATAGTTGATAATGCCTCTACCCCTGCCCACTTTGTGAAATAGTCGACAGCGACAAACTGTGTACTTCACTTGGGCCCAAGTTGGGGGTAGCAGACTGATGAGATGGACCCCCACTGGGCGAAGGGCTAAGGGCTTGTGATAGGCATAAGTAGCTTAGAAGGCTGTTGAGGTATACTAGCAAACTTTTGACACTTGTCGCATGCCCGAGCAAAATTTTTAGTATCTCGGTTTAGGGTTAGCCAGAAATAACCTTGTCGAATAATCTTTGTTGCCATTGACCGGCCCCAGTGTGGTCTCCACAGACCCCTTCGTGGACTTCTCTCATTACATATGTCGCTTCTTCCTAGTCTAAACATATCAGCAAAGGCAACGTGAAGCTTCTGTTTATACAGCTTTCCATCTCTTAAAATGTATGTGGGCAGCTCGATGACCAATCTTGCCTGCTTCAGCTCGGTTTTGAGGTATGGCTCCTTTCAAATATTCCATAATGGGATCCATCCAACTGGGTTGTTTGTCTTCAACTTCCATTAGGTCTGATTCCAAAATGGAGGGATCGTTGAGGATTTTGACGGGGACTGACCTGGCAAGGTCGGTCTCATATACAGAGGCTAACTTGGTGAGGGCGTCCGTATTAGTGTTCTCCGATCAAGGTATTTGATTGATTTGATATTTAGTAAGCTCGGCCAAGTGTGCTTTTACTTTGCTCAGATACTTTTCTATCCTGGACGCCTGATACTCTTCCTTGATCTGGCTTACCACCAACTGAGAATCACTAAAATTGTTCAGGTGTTGGACACCCAAGCTCTTTGCCATTTGCAACCAGCCAACAGTGCTTCATACTCGGCTTCATTATTGGTAACTCGGATGTTGAAAATGCAATGCGTACTCAAACCTCATATCTCCGGGTGCGGTTAGCAGCTTCAGCCCCACACCCTTTTTCGTTTGAGGAGCCATCCACATACATGGTCCACGGCTTCCGAGGTGACTGGAGGGGCCATCTCAGCTATGAAATCTGCTACTGCCTGTCCTTTGATTGTCATTCTATGCTCAAAAGAAATGTCGTATTCACTGAGTTTCAAGGCCGACTTCCTCAGGCGACCTGAGGTCTTTGGCTTATGAAAGACTTGCCACAGAGGGAACTTTGTCAATACCATGATGGAATGAGCTTGAAAATACAATCGTAACCTTCAAGTTGACGTAACTAGGGTAAGGGTGAGCTTCTCAATAGGTGGATACCGGGTTTCTGCATCTACATTTGTCAATAGATGGGATTCTGGCACCTTTTATCCTGTTTCAACAACACTAAACTGACGACTGTCTCTGACACTGCCAAGTAAAGGAACAGCTGATCTCCTTGTATGGGTTTCGCTAACAGCGGTGCAGAGCTCAGATACAGTTTGAGTTGTTCAAATGCTTCTTGACATTCCGAGGTCCAGTCGAACTGGGCTTTGTTCTTGAGGACTTTGACGAACGACAGACACTTATCAGTGGACCGAGATATAAATGAGCTGAATGCCGCTATTCTTCCATTCAGACACTAAAGTTGCTTGAGATTTTTGGAGGCTATATCTCTAGCACAGCTCAGATCTTCTCTGGATTTGCTTCAATTCCTCTTTCATTCACCATGAACCCGAGAAATTTTCCAGATAAAACTCCAAATGCACATTTGACTGGGTTGAGCTTCATACGGTATTGTCGTAGTACTGAGAATGCCTCTTCCAGGTCGGTGAGATGTGAACTGGCTTTCTTACTCTTCACGAGCATGTCATCTACATAGACTTCCATGTTGCGACCGAGTTGCTTGGCAAACATTTTGTTGACCATGCGTTGATAGGTCGCACCAACGTTCTTCAGGCCAAAGGGCATCACCTTCTAGCAATATAAACCCTGGTTGGTCATGAAAGAAGTATGTCGTTGATCTGGCTCATTATCTTAAATCTGATTGTAGCCTGAATATGCATCCATGAAGGCCAGTAGCTCATGTCCGCGGTAGCATCTACCAATTGATTTATTCTTGGCAAAGGAAAGCTATCCTTAGGACATGCTTCATTTAAATTAGTAAAGTCCACACATATGTGCCATTTACCATTAGATTTTTTAACTAATACAACATTAGAAAGCCAATCAGGGTAGAGAATTTCAATTATATATTTAGCTCGTAGGAGTTTGTTCACCTCCTCAGCAATTACAGTACTCCTTTCAATATTTAAAGGGCGATGTTCTTTTTTACAGGTCGGTGGGAGGGGTCTACATTAAGTCGGTGGACCATAATCTTCGGATCTATACCGGGCATATCTTCATGCGACCAAGAAAACACGTCGGCATTGGTCCTCAGGAACTCAATCAGCTCAGCTCGCTCCCTGGCCTCCAACTTGGTTCCAATACTCACTTGTTTCTCAGGGCTGAGTAATAGAACCAGCTCCAGCTCTTTCCGATGTTCCTCTGCTCAGGTCGGCTCCTTTTGTCGCTTCTTACTTGGTCAGGATGGCTGCACAATTGCTTGTTTCAGAGTTGCGGCGTAGCATTCTCTAGAGGTTTTTTGCTCACCTCGGACAATCCCCACCCCCTTAGGAGTAGGGTACTCCATCATTTGATGATATATAGACGACACAGCTTCACGAGTATGTAAGATAGGTCGACCGAAGATGGCGTTGTACGCAGACTTCCCCTGGATCACCACAAACTCTGGAACAATTGTAGCTTGGGTTTCGCCTTCACCGAGCAAGATGGGGAGCTTGATACGACCTTCTGGGACAACGCACTCCCCGGAGAAGCCGACCAGTGGTGTTGGGCTTTTCTTTAGTTGGGCTCGTCCCCAACCGAATGCAGTATAGGTTGGGAAGGTCAGAATGTTGGCTGATCTATCAGTGGGGCAATCACCAGTGCGTCGTTATGAGAGAGGTGGATGTCAAAGAGGTCTTCATCCGAGAAGGTGATGGGGCAAGCCTTTGGTTTTGGCTAAAGAGCGCAGACCTCTTGTGGTCGGATTGGTCAGATTGGCCCTCAGTTGGCCCCCCGTGAATAGCATTGATCACAGGAGGTCGGTCTTCACGCTTGGGACTTCTCCCTTTTCTGTTCCTTTCTATTGCTCGACAGATTCGAGCTTTCTTCTTGGTCTCTTTTTCCAACATATTTCTTGAAGTAGCCCTATTGAATCAAACCCTCGATCTGTTACTTCAAGTTGTAGCAATCCTAGGTGTTGTGGCCATGATCTCGGTGGAATCGACATAACTTTAACTTATCCTGCAGCTCGGGATCTTTCTGCATTGGCTTCGGATTAGTTAGTAGATCTAAGTTAGAATCTTGAATGTTCGCTAGGATCTTCGACAATGGCATTCGAGTACGCATGAAAGTCCATGATGGACTCATACGTCTCGATGTGATCGATGGGGTCATTCTTCCCGTCATACTTGTCGAATGTCGGTAGCCTCACCTTCTGGCTAACCGGTTCGTCCAATATGTCTTGGGTGAATGGAGGCTCATCCGGCTCGCCCTCCTCAGTAGTTGCCTTCCCGACCTTTTTGAGGTCTCATTTAAGCTCACTGACCAGTTCCCTCTTTAGCTGGTCGAACTGCATTTTTAGGCTCAAATTGCTCACAGACTCTTCTGGGAGAATTTTTTTGGGATTCACTTGCTTCGGCCCCCGTGTCTTACTTTGATCTCATCTCTTAGAAGGTGAGAGCTCGGGGGGATGGGTGTCGAGCACAAGCTCGCTCATTTCCCCCCAACACCAGCTTAGGTACGGGGTTCTGCTCTGGATATTTTGGGGAGTTCTCCCCCACCTTTTCATTTCCTTTCCTTGGGTCGCGCTGAATCTCAAGCTCCGGGATTCCGGGCAGTGGTACCCCAGCATCGATTAGTGCTTGGGCCATGGCCTCTATGCACGCTTGCATCTCGGCCAAGTGAGATTGCAGGTCTTCCGAGGATAGAACCTCCACAGAGGTGGATCTGGTCTTCCGAGCATCAGCTCATGTTTTAGGTTTCCTCGCAAGTGGAGGTCGCTCGAGCTCTTTCTTGGCCTGCCATTGGACAGGTCCTTATCTCCTCCATCCCCGTGCTCATTGCTTCCAAATCGAGAACGATTGTTGTCTGCCATCACGAATGGAATAGCTTTCTACGTCGTCCCCACAGACGGTGCCAAATGTTGATGCAAATTTTCGAACTGAGCTCGCAGATCGGTAACTAGTTGTCGTGGGCGGCCTGTCGAGATATTCGCTTGAGAACCTGCATAGGAAACAAACACTCTGACACCCATGTTAATGACGAGCTCAATATGTTCAAGTCGTTCTCGAAGAAAATTACGTACCTTTTGGGTGGGCGGAGCATCCCTTTTATAGGCAGGCGGGGGGAGACAGAGTTGTTGAACGGTTATGACCGGTGGTTATCACTTTCGGGCCCCACCAGGTCGGTGGTCGGACTTGAGGTTGGATTCCTCAGTTCGGATGCTCTCCTAAGCTCGGTGTGTGCTAGGGTGATATATATTCTGTATACCGAGCTGAACTGAACGTAATGACACATGTCGAACTCTATTTTACCAGTAACACATATGACATGGTATGTGTTGAATTTAAATTGTATGAAAATTTTATTCATATGATGTGAAATAATTTCTAAAAAGAATATGTAAATAATAATAAAATAGTAAAACTAATGCCTTCTACTTTTAAAAGCTAATTAAATTGTAATTTTTATCAAATTTATTATTTTATAATTTTTTCTATACTTTAAAAAACTACAAATTTCACGTAGCATGTGTTTCTCACAAGTTGAACCAAAATCGTAACCCATGCATGTGATTTTCATCTCTAACAAGTGGTTTTTAGTAGTCACATCAAACGGAAGTCCCACCTGTCTAGAAATCATTGACAATGACAACGTTTTCACTCACTTCACAACCGATTTCACTACTTTCTAGCCTCCATTATTTATATAATTATTATTTTTAAAAAGCTAATTAAATATAATTTTTACTAATTTATTATTTTCTAATATTTTTTTATATTTTAAAATAAAATACAAATTGCACGTGCATCACACGTGTTTCTCACACATTGAACCAAAATCGTAGCCAGTGTATGTGATTTTCGTATCCAACACGTGGCTTTTAGTAGTCACATCAAACCGATCTTGCAGCTGTCTAGAAATCACGGGCAATGATAGCGTTTTCACTGCCATCACAAAAATAATGCATATTAAAAATTAATAACAAATAAATGTAATTTAAATAAAAAAAATTACAAAATTAAGGTAAGCATCTAAATACAAATATTTAATTATTTGATTAATTTATGTATATAAATACAAAACTTTTACCTTATAACTTTTCACATTCAATTCATTTAATTTCTTTGAGTTTATACAGTGCATTATCACATATAACATTTTTAATGCAGTTCAGATTGCATTTTATTATTTTTAATATATCAATAAAATATATATAAGTATTTTTATATTTTAATCATTAACAAAAATGTTTACCTAAGTTTAAAGCATATTATTATTTTGGTTATATATTCTCATAATTTCAATAAAGAAAAAAATATTTTACTAATTTTATTTGATATTTATAATTATACTAATTATTTGAAATTTTGTAACTACGAATTTTTAGATTACTTACCTTAAAAATAATAATGAATGGGTCTTAAGTGTTTGTGAATAAAATTGTAGAAAAAAACTTATATTTATATAGTAAGAGATCATAGAAGTTACAAAGCATTAGAAATTCCATCATAAATTATAATTAAATGATTTTTTTTTAAATTGTAGGAAAAACTTTGCATTGGCGATATCAAAATTATTATATTTTGATAATGGATTAATTTATTATTTATAATTAATTTTATTAAAAATGTTGTAAGGTATTCACTTACCATGATCAATAAGTTTATTATTTTTTCACCAAAAATTTGGAATAAAAATTACATTAATTATAAAAGAAAAATAAAAAGCGAAATAGTAACAAAAAAATCCAATAACATTTAAATAAATCCTAACATTGATAATTGATTGACCAATACTTTTATTAACTTCATTACAAAGTGAAATTGTAATATCACAAGCCTAGGAACCGCGATATAGATCCAACAAGTGCTTCTCTTGCAATAACCAGCATCTTGAGACATCTTTGAAGATTGAAGAGTTCTTTGAGAGCAAGTCTAAGAATCGAGATATAGATCCAACACGTGCTTCCCATGCAACTAAATATGTCACCAACATCTTGAGACATCTTTGATTGATGTGTGAGACCAAAATGCACTGTAAGATTCAATAACGTTTAATTAATAAACAACACTACCCTTGCAACTCCTATAACTTGAGGTACTAAATGTTCTAGACCACTATGCAATATAACTCTACTAAATCTATAAAATTTGGAAGAAGAAATCAAGAAATTGAAAGAAGCAAATTAAAAGAGAGTCAAATTGTCATAGAAAAAGACGGGGAAGAACTCTATATATACATGTAGGGAATGAATAAGTTCGAAAACTTTGAGATTCTAACACCTTTTTAATTACATTATTAATTCCAATTAGAGTAAACACACATGAATTTATATAAATAAATATACAAAACTTTTCACATTCAAACTTTTCATATTCGTGACTTTCCTATTTTTATTAATTAAAGTCATTAAAATTAAAAATAAGTATTTTTATAAATACTCTTATATTGAATAATCAATTTTAAGGTTTTCTTCTATAGAACCAATTCTAAATTAATGCAAATGATGAATGAAATTCATTAACCAATTAATGGTTAATGATGTGTTAATAATCAATGGACAACACACCACGAATGAAAGAGTGTAAAAGTAAATGATCTATTTGTAATTCATTAAAAATATAGGGTAAAATGGTCTAAAAATATTTTTCAAGCATCCTTGCTTTTTAATAGATTATAGATATTTTTATTTATTTTTATTTTTAAAATAAATTTCATTTTTTTTCTCTTTTTAGTAAATCTCATTTTATAGAAAAATACATATATTATTTTAAAAATTTTAGAAAAATATCACATATATGTAATGACCACATCAAAGTTAAAAATTAAAATACTTAAAATTTCCAACTATAATTAGACCAAGAAGACACAAATCTAATTTAAGTTCAATACATTAGGATGGTAGTTATACTATTTAAAATGACGGAGAAGAAAATTATTTTAAAAGCTTATAATTAGAATATTTCACGGTATTTTCTTTTTTATATTTTATAAATTGACATTTTTGTATTAATAAATTTTTTAATTATTTCTATAAAAAATAATATAGAACCATGAATTCTATTATTTTTTTCTTTTTAAAAAAATTTGAAGTATTTATGAAAAATAAGTTTCAATTTTAGAATTTTAGAATTGAGGTTAGTGCGAATTAAATTATATAATTTTCTTTTCTTTTTTAAAACTGAAATATTTTTGTAATAAAAAATAATTGGGGCTATACTTTAGCAAACCACTATACCAAAAAGCTAGTTTTATGGCTAATAAAGAAAGGATATGTATGTAACAAAAATCAATGCATGCTATTTTCATCCCTGACACCTGGTTTTTAGAACTCACATTAAACTGATGTGGCAGCTGTCTAGAAATCATGGGCAATGATTTCCACGGACATCACAACCAATTTTATTACTTTCTAACCTCTATTATTTATATAATTATTTTTAAAAAACTAATTAAATTATAATTTTTACTAATTTATTATTTTATAATATTTTTTTTATACTTTAAAATAAACTTCTCACAAGTTGAACCAAAATTGTAACTAATGCATGTGATTTCCATCTCTAACACGTGGTTTTTAGTGGTCACATAAAATGGAAGTCACATATGTCTATAAATCACGGGCAATGATAGCTTTTTCAGTAACATCACAACCAATTTCACTACTTTCTATTCTTCATGCTCTCCCCGGAACAATAACCTCTCACTCCCTCAAAAACCTCTCAGCCTTCAGGTGATTTCTTCCTCTAATTGAATTTCTTATTTTTACACTTCCTCTGTTGCTTTCTAATTTATTTTCAATCTCTGTTTTGGTTGTTCGAACATAATATATATTGGAAAGAAAACCATATGTTATCTTTTTTTTCTTTTTTTGTAATAACTTTTTATGGTTTGAGTTTAGATAGACATATTGGGATTTAATATTATTTGCATTATTTTTGTTGGATATTTGTGGTTTAGTTTATTATTTCACTTTGCTGTAGTTTAGTTAACTTAAATATATTACATTAGTTTATTATTTCCCTCTAATGCTATTGATTATTTCCATGCTACTTCCAATGTTTATGTCGTTCTGGATGCTTTCTTTTAATTCTTGAAAGCGTTTATGATAATACGATGCTTTCTTGCCTTTTTTTTTATAATTTTCTATATAATCTTGGTGCTCTTTAGTTTTGTGGAAATATTATTAAATTATGTTTTCTTGTTTTTGTGGGGAATATACCTGTTTATTATTGATTTATTTTTTTATAGTTTTTGTGGGGAATATCTCTGTTTAGTGTATCTTTTTTACTCCTTGTTAAAGAAATTGCTTATCTTGCAATCTTGTAGTTGAAATGAAAAAGAGGAATAAGATGCGAACAAATTATATTTATGCCTCTATACCAGCATAGTGGATGTTCTTCGACAAAGAAATATTGAACTCGAAAAAATTAATTTTATGGGTACTCCTCTGCCACGTGAGTATCATAGACTGAGTTTGTTGGTTGATTTTCATTGCTAATGAAGTGACGAATTAATGAAATTCTCTTTCGTCTCAAAAAAGGTGACGAAAGGAACATTTTTCGCAATAGCAAGCACCAAACTACACTGTTTTGTTTTTTTTTTTATTTTGCAATGAAACTAATGTTTGTCGCCAAATATAAACGGTGTCGTTTTGGTTAAAAAACTTAACTGAGTGTATATATATATATATATATACACACACACACACGTTGTTTCTATAGGCAAAGTCTGCGAAAAACAAGGGTCGGATCCGACACACTATCATCCAACAAAAGGTCGTATCGACGAATCCAGTAGTATTGCATAGGTAAGTACTGATTTAATGATGTAATAATGATAATATCTAGTCAAAATTCTTACTTAATATATTTGTTATGGCATCAAAAAATGGTGTCATCAGTTGAAATAACAAAGGAAAATGTCGTAAATCAAGCGAACAAGACGCTATGCAAACAATCTTTGGCAAAAAATTATCCTACAAGAAGGGGATGAGATCTGGTCCGAGATCACAAAGTAAAAAAGAGGTCGCTGAGATCTGGTCGGAGACCACAAAGTATAAAATAGGTGGCTGAGATCTGGTCTAAGATGACAAAGTAAAAAAGAGGTGGCGTCCGAGACCATAATGTAAAAAAGAGGTGGCTGAGATCTGGTCCGAGACCACAAAGTGAAAAAGATGTGGCTGAGATCTGGTCTGTGACCTCAAAGTAAAAAAGATGCGGCAGTGTTCTCCCATGAGTATGTTTAAACTTTGGAGGCTCGACTTGCAAAAACAAAAGAATTCTTACAGAGTCAACAACTAAAGTTATTAGAGGCACAACGCTTGGCAGCTGAACGACAATTAACGAGCATATGACATAAAGATGCAAGAGTTATTGGAGGAAGTTCATCACTTATAGAGGAACGAAAAATTTGAATTTCTTTATATTTAAGTTTTTTAATATGTTATTGAATATGAATTTTGGTGAAGTTTTTTCTTTAATATTGTTATTGGAGCTTGAGCGCATTGGGAGAGATGATGCCTAATGTGAAATTTGATTTAGACTTTGTTGTTGGAGCTTTTGATTTTTGTGCCTCATGCGTTTTATGTTTGTTGTTGGAGTTTGAAACATTTGGAAGTGGAGTTTGTTATAGAGTTTGTTGTTGGAATTGGAGAATTATGTTTTTGTGTTCCATGTAAAGTTTATTGTTGGAGTTTGAGAAATATGTTTTTTATTCTCATGAATGTGAAGTTTGTTGCAGGAGGTTGAAATTTTGAACCAACCTTATGCTTGTTTTTGCAGCTTAAGCTTTTGAATGTACCTTTTTTTCTTGAATATTGTTAGTGGAGTTTGAAGCTTTGCTATTGTAGTTTGAGGGTTGGAGAGTGCGTGGAGTGGATGGTGGGATGAAGGGTGCATTGAGTATGATATATAATACATTTTGACGTGGGGTGGTGCCTAATGTGAATTTTGTTTTAGATTTTGTTGTTGGAGCTTTTGATTATCGTGCCTTATGTTTTCGATCTATAGAACTTGAATGTGAATTTTTGAATGAAAATTTTGTTGTTGGAGTTTAAACTAACATTTGGACGTCGAGTTGTAATGGAGTTCATTGTTGGAACTTGAGAATTATGTTTTTTTTCCTCCATGTGAAGTTTGTTGTTGCATCTTGAGAAATACGTTTTTGTCTTCCATAAATGTAAAATTTGTTGTTGAATATTATCCTTTCGAATGTGTCTTATGTTTGTTATTGGAGCTTTTGAACTTTTGAACGTGTCTTGTGTTTGAGCCCCAAAACAAATAATAGATTGGAGCTTGAATTTTTTTGAATATGAAGTTTGTTTCGGAGTTTGATGTTGGAGCTTGAGAATTATGATTATTTTTCCTGAATGAACTTTAGAATGTTAAGTTTGTTGTTGGAGCTTATATTTTTTAATGTTAAGTATGTTTAATGAAGGTGTCTTATGTTTTATTTTGTTTTAATGTGTCTTATGTTTGTTATATTATGTATTATGATTTTCATCACGTACAATTATTTATGTGAACATAATTTATTTTTTTTTATTTAACGACGAAATAATGAAAATATAGTTATATTTAACAATGAAATTGTATAATGTCACAATACAAAAAGGGGGAAAAAGAAGAACGTAAACTGCGACAAAGAATAGTGGTAAAAGCATCAAAGCAACGAAAACTAATGTTCGCCGCTTCATCAAAGAAACATGATTTTGTCATTAAGTAATGCTTTAGTTTTCATAGCTGAAATCCTTTGGCAACTCCACTCGGATTGGTCTTGAGAATAAAACATTTTTGCTGTATATGCCTTCCACGACAAAAATATTTCGTCCTTGAAGATCATTTTTTTTATAGTGCTACCAAAATTAGGGGAAACTATCTCAAATGGCTCAATTTATTGACGTTATTTCATAAATGTCAAATTTTTTCATATTTTACAGATGGTGATTTGAATTTCAATTTTTTGTCCCAATATTATGGGTGTGCAACAAGATCGAGGAAGAACTCAGTAAAACAGACAAATTAAACTGAGTCAAACCGATTTTGGCTGGTTAATTAAGATGTCGGTTCAATTTGGTTTACTAACTTTCAAAAATCGAATGGTTCAGTTCAATTTCGGTTTGTAAATAATAAGCTAAATCTCAAATCGAACCAAATGTGCGTGTATGTATATATATATATATATAATATATATATATATATATATATATATATAAAAGAAGACATTTCATTATTATTCATTGTTAATAATGATAAGAAACGAAAGTTTTTTTAAATGATTTTTTATCGTTCTTTACCCCACAATGATATTGAATAAAGGGAGTTATTTGTTTTTCAGCTGTAATTTTTAAAATAAAGGTTTAAATGCCCTTCAAAAGTAAGTAGATGCGAAACATATAAAACGTTGTTAATCTAGCTGTGGAATAGGCTATTATTGCGAAAATCGGTGAATACAACCAACTATCATTAAGAATTTCATCTTTGGACCAAAAGCAGGTAAGGGGGGAAATACCACAAAGAGAAAGGGTACCTAATAAAAAAGCTTTTTTTGTAATTGGCACATATATATCTATTATATACACACTTAAATACATACATACATATACATATACATATACATATACATATACTTATGTACGTACGTACATACATTTTAAAATCGTGCTCCACATTTGTTTCTTCTTTTCTCGAGCCTATGAAATAAGAGTGACATTGAATTGACTTTTAGGCACGTATATATTTTTTATTTAAAAGATGTTTTATTTCCATTTTCTTTCCCCCTTATATGACCATGGAATATTCCTTATATTTTTATTATATTTTGTAAATAATTTCTTACCATTTCCATCTCTTTCCATTTTAGTGTATATAATCAGCACAAATGACTAAAATTTTCATCACCTTTTTAAGTTCTTATTTTTCTCGCAATTTAAGATTGCTCTATTTTCGATGATTTTATACTTACTTTTTTCAAACATCTCATGCATTTACATTGGGTCACTATTATATTATTTTTCTGATGGTTTTTTTTTTTTTACTCCCCGCGGTTATTAAGTTTTTCAAACTCATAACAATAGCCCAATCGTTCTTTCGTGGATCTAATTTTTTCCCATGATCCATTAGTTTTTTTTACAGCTGAAAATTCTAGCGACATTAATATAATATAATTTCTACTCTAATATAATCTACAGTATGATAAATATATACTCGTCCAAAATATTATATAATATATACCTTTTATTGATATATACTAAATTATTAGGTTATATAAAATATACTTTTTAAACTAACCTAGAGTATGACAATAATATACCCACTCAATATGTTATATAATATATATTTTTTAGTTGTATATACTAAATTATTAAGTTATATAATATATAGTTTTTTGTACGATGTGTTATGTAACATACAGATTTTATTGACATTTCTCTTGATAAGAATTCTTCTTATTTTTGGGGAAGAGTTTTTTATAAGCTGAGACCTTTTACAATATGGTTTGAGCAAAAGAATAGGAGATGGCCGAACCATTCGTGTTTTTATAATCCTTGGTTACTTCATGCTACTACTTTCAAGTCTTTATCCCTCCCTCCTCCACACTCGAATGGATACCTATTGGTGAGTGATCTTATGGTTGAAGGGAGATGGAATGGGGATTTGCTTCAAGCTATGTTTATTCAAGATGATATCCCACTAATCAAGTAAATTCCTATTAGCACATGGGTTAGACAAGACAGTTGGATGTGGCACTATGATAAAATGGCATTTACAGTGTTAAGAGCCGATATAAGGCATTCACGCTAAAAAAGCTAACAATAGAATCTCCTAACAGTAATTTAGATAGTCATACGTGGAAGAAGCTATGGAAGTTAAACATTCCTATAAAAATAAAGCATTTCTTATGGAAGGTTATACATTATTGTCTACCTACAAGGGAGAAATTGGGGAGAAAAGGGATTGATATTCCCCTTTTTGTCAGATTTGCAACTGAAAAGTGGACGATGTTTGTGATGCTCTATCAATGTACTTTAGCCATTGGGATCTGGCATGTGTGTACCTGCGATGTGGGTCGAGACATGCTCTCATGGAAGTTTTGTGGATGCTTGGCTTCACTTATCCATGTCCTAAACGCAACAAGACCTAGAATTAGTGGCGAAATAGTAAGTGTAATCAGAAATCAGTGCTTGATATGCCACGGAGATTAAAATAAATTTTAAAGTACCTTGCGGACTTTTAGTTTGTGAATGGACGATGATTAAATCAACGAACCATGGATTCGCCGGATCTTCAGCTTCCTCGAAGCTCACAGGAGTTACCCAATGCCGAGTGGATGTACATTAATACTGATGCTTCTTCCAATCCGTGGCTTCCTCAAACAGGAGTAGGAGCTTTAGTTCAAGATAAAGATTTGAACATCATTTTTGCACTGTCTCAATTTGTGGATGTCGGATTCTCACCTCCCCGCCTTGCTCTCTGGTTGAGGTTCCATCATATTTGCGCGGAGTCTGATTGTCTTGAAGTCGTGAAGCTTCTTTCTTCACACATGGAAATTTTGGGAGAGACGGAGGTTTTGGTTGCTGACATTCGTGGGCTTCAAATGAGTTTGGGGAAAGTTACTTTAAGCCATGTGCACAGAGATCAAAATAAAGTGGCCAACTGTTTTGGCAAAATATGCGTTGTTTATGAAGCTTAATTGTCTTTGGAACTAAAATTTTTCTTCTTGGGTAATGTTTCACCATGGCCCATTTAGTGCTCTGTTGCCCAAGTGGCAAGTTTTTAATTGAAAGAAGAACCGATCCGAGAAGATTTCAACCCCTCACAGAATCGGGTGTTTATAGAATGGTATTTGGTCATCGATTAGGCTATGTCGGAGGGGTAAGTTGGGCCTCAGAGTTAGAACCACGTAAAGCAAGCTCATCACGACTAGCAAAATTGACACAAACCATGACAACCATACAACAAAATACAAAAGAGCTAGCCTAAACTCAAACAGCCTTAACCGAAAGTAAACAAAAACTAGTTGAGACTCAATCAACCTTAGCAGAAACTAGATAAGAATTGATTGCTATCAAGGAGAACCAAAATGAGATGCGTGCAAAGTTAGCTTAATTCCAACACATGTTTGAAAGTTTTGTTAGTAATTAATGGAGCTCAAGATTAGACCCGTCATCAGATAGGTATGAATAACCTACTTCTAAAATTTTTTAAACATGCATATAGTTTTGAGGCTGGTTAGATAGTTGTAATGTGACATGTTGTGTGGCTATCATGCACTGATAGTACCAAATTAAGAGAGTTTTGATATTTGTGGTATGACATAGTCATGTGTGGCTATCCTGCAGTTATGGTAAGTTAAGAGTTAGTTTTGATATTTGTGTTTCGTAGAGTTTTTAGGATTTGAAATGTGTGTTATAAGTTTGAGAGTGCAAAGTTGATAGGAATAAACTCAATAATAAAGATGTGTTGGGGCAAGCATGAAATTTTGGCTTTATATGCAATATCCTTGTCATGTGTTTAAAGCCACAAATTCATGGTTGCACCAACACATGTGACACTTGTATTATGGAAAAGTCACTTATTGTGTAATATAAAGCATGATATTTGGCTATGCATGAAGCTACTACTTATATTATGGATTAGTTTGGTAAAGAACCATGTATTGGTATAAGCATGTTAGGAGTGATAAGAATAACACTAAGAATTTGGCACTAGAATTGAGCATGAACCTTGTGAAATTTTGAATCGGGATTGTCCTACGGAAGACCAATGAACCTAAGTCATGTATTGAACCTTCCACATTAGAAGAAACCTTCCAGCTTTCTTGTCATGTACTTTTCACAAGCATATCATCTACATAGACTTTCATATTGCGTCCGATTTGGTTGGCGAACATCTTGTTCACCATCCTTTGATAAGTTGGTCCTACATTCTTTATACCGAAGGGCATGACCGTATAGCAGTACATGCATTGATCGGTTATAAAAGTGGTGTGGACTTGGTCTGGTTCATGCATCTTTATTTGGTTGTATCCAAAGTAGGCATCCATGAAGGTGAGCAGCTCGTACCCGACCGTAGCATCTACGAGCTGGTCGATCCTCGGCAGTGGGAAACAAACTTTTAGGCAAGCCTTGTTAACATTGATGAAATCTACGCACATTCTCCACTTTCCGTTGGATTTTTTAACTAAGACAACGTTAGAGAGCCACTCGGGATATATAATCTCTTTTATATATTCGGCTTTTAGCAATTTGCTTACTTCCTCAACAATTACATCGCTCCTCTCCTTATTTATAGGTCTTATTTTCTATTTGACAGGTCGGAATGATGAGTCGATGTTGAGGCGATGAACCATTATCTTCGGATCGATGCCCGACATGTCCTGGTGAGACTATGAAAACACGTCCGAGTTCGCCCTAAGGAAGGAGATGAGCTCTTCCCTGTCCGCGGCCCCTAGCTTGGTGCCTATGCTCACTTGCTTCTCCAGGCTGAGCAAACGGACAAGCTCCAACTCTTCTATTGGCGCAGCTACCTCTCGCTGGTTAATTTTGGGCAGGTCGTCCTTGGAAAAGTGAGCTGTTGGGCTCAGTTCTTCTAGAGCGCAAACTACTGATCCCTTGAGTGCAGATGTATAGCACTCTCGGGATGTCATCTGCTATCCTCGGATCATGCCGACTCTGTTGACTATAGAGTACTTCATGACTTGGTGCAGAGTTTACGGAACAACCCGAAGTGAGTGGATGATGGGTCGTCCGAAGATGGCATTGTAGGCCGATCTACCGTCTTTCACCATGAACTCGGCCATTTGAGTGACTTGGGTGTCACCTTGGCCGATGGTGATGGGAAAGATCAATGCAACCTTCGGGAGTGACAAACTCTCCCGCAAATCCAACTAAGGGGGTTTGACTCTTCTTTAGCTGTGCCTTGATCATCCTAGCACTAAATACGTGGTAAGAGATAGGATGTTAGCCGAAACACCCCCATCCATCAGTACCCTTTTGACCTGGACATGGTCAATTAACGATGAGATCACCAAGGCATCGTTGTGAGGCAAGTGTACCCCCTCCAAGTCGGAGTTGGAGAAGGAGATAGGGTAAGTCGGCCTCTTCTTCTCGATGATGCAGACTTTACGTCGAGCTTCCCTGGCTAGCTCCTTCCTTTTATTTCCAGACTAGCCCCCGCTCGGGCCTCCGAAGATGGTGTTAATGACTGCAGGTCGATCATCCCTTCGAGGTGGCGTCCTTGAACGCTTCCTCTCTTCTTTCTTTTTTACCGAGCTCGAGCCCGATTTGCCAACGTATTTTTTGAAGCAGCCATCTTGAATTAAGTCTTCAATTTGGCGCTTCAACTCCCAGCAACTCGAGGTATCATGGTCGTGGTCTTGGTGGAATCGACAATACCTGTCCTTGTTGTGCTTCTCTGGATCTCCTCTGAGCTTATCAAGTCGCTTGATGAGCTTTTCCAATCCGTTTTTCTCGATGTTAGTCAGGATCTCAGAGATTGGAATGGTGGTTAGGGTGTACCTTTCGTAAGACCCCCTTCAGTTGGAGTCCGAGTCGGATCTCCTACCATCAGATCGGTCCTGAGAGGGCTGAGAAGATGACCGCTTGTCCTTAGACTTGGAATCAGACTTCCCTTTGTCTTGGCCGCCTGACTTCTTCTGGTCAGACCTCTTGTCTGTCCGACTTAATTTTGTTCTAAGCAACTCCTACCCATCTATCACCTTCTTGGCCTTCTGCAAGACCTCAACAAAGGTTGATGGCACTTCTTCGCCCAGTTTGATTGTCAGAGTTTCATCGGCTAGGCCAGTGAGGAAGTAGCACATCACCGAATCGTCAAAGCAGTGCGCGACTTTAAGCTGCTCCTCTTGGAAGTTGTCGAATGGTAGCGAGATGATTGGCTGTCTTCCTGTCATAATGCCGAGAAGAGAATTGGTTGATGAACTCTTTTCTCAGCTGACTGTAGGTCGAGATCGACCTTGCCGGCAACCTCCTATACCAGAGCCAAGCGCTCCCCGTGAGAGCGACCTGAAAAGCTCGACATTTGATGGTGTCATACGCTGCTTGGAAGTCTATGAGGCATTCAAAGACCCCCACGTAGTCCTTTGGGTCCTTAGACCCGTCGTAAGGCTTTATGGTAAGCGTTTTGAACTTCGGAAGGATTGGGGCCTCCAAGACGTCCGAGGTGAACGATGACTCGTCCATTTCACTATCATCGAAAGGACTTTCCTTCTTTTCGCACTTCACCCTAAGTGCTTCAACTTGCTCGTCGAACTTGTTTTTCATCAGGTCGAACTCTTCCTTTGTTATGACGGCCTCCGGCGTCAATGGTGTGTACGTTGACTGGGCATTGAGGTTGAAGTTAGAGTATTTTTTAGAGCAGGATGGAGAGACCTATGGGTCCCGTGAGGCCTTCCTCTTTTTGTCAACGAGGTGCTTTCTGAGATCGTGGTCTCTCAAGCTATAGTCAACTCCCCCATTGTCAGCAAAGGGCTCATAATCGTCCAGGTGAAGGGGTGGATCTTGATCATCTCCATCATCCGGCAGGTCGTCCGCTCCGCATGGGCCTTAGACTGGGACCCAGTTCGGTTTCCACGCATCATTTCGTTGTAAATCTCCTCCATGGTGCGCACTTTGTTGCGCATGTCATACAACTCCCACTGGAGGGTTGCGAGAACCTCTGAGTCCGCAGCTGGCATGCCCCTGCGTGAGGTCTTTCTCAAGATCCCACCTCGACCTCGATTGGTCTTGCTGGGCCTCGGATGTGTCGGGGGCAGGATAGTATTCGCATTGCAGATGGACCTCCAAGGTGGCTCCACCTTTTGCCCTACCCTAGCCTGATCTTCAGCCAACTTGGCATCAATCTCGCATTGAGTGCCATTGTTCGCATTCATTGCCCTCCGTTCGGCGGTGTTTGCAGAATCAGTTGGATGAACCATCTCGGATAAGACTGTTTTAGTTGTTGGGAC
Organism: Momordica charantia; assembly: GCF_013281855.1. Classification (NCBI taxonomy): domain Eukaryota; kingdom Viridiplantae; phylum Streptophyta; class Magnoliopsida; order Cucurbitales; family Cucurbitaceae; genus Momordica; species Momordica charantia. Next base: position 7,833,472 of record NW_028275157.1, on the reverse strand, counting down.
GACTTGTAATGTCCTTTCCCACAGATGGCGCCAAATGTTTATGCAAGAAACTGCACAATCTCAAATTAGCTCGAACCCGGTCCTAGCTCTGACCTAAAACTCAAAGGGAAGACTTGCACAAGAGGGCAAAATCTCGCTCAAGTCAGTAAGTAGCTCTGACTCAATATTAAGTTCGAGGAGAAATTCAATCTCTGATGATGAAATGGGGCCCTCTATTTATAGGTTTAGGTTCTGACAGGGGTTGCGACAGGCGGTTACCTTGGTCAGATTTGAGGTTGAACGTGTCGGGCTCCAGCAAATCGAGCTCAGACACTTTCCCGAAAACGACAAGTTAATCGTTGATAGGAAATGACAACTCTTCCATCTCTGAGGGTTCCGAGATGGAGCTCCATAAGTTTGTTCTTTCGAATCTCCTTTAGTGGCGAATCCCCGTCCTCTACGTGGCAGTAGGATTTTTCCTCTCCAAACACCTTATATCACTTTTAATTTTCTTGGCTTCCCAGTATTGGCTTTTTTGGCCCTTAATCTTGGTTAAATTAATTTAATTAATTAATGTGTTGATGAAAACAAACATACTTAGTATTAATTATTTTTGGTGTGTTAGAATTATTAGTATTAAGCATAAATTTATTATGAGTTTCAATTATATGATTTATTGATAATACATAGTTTGTTTAACAAAGAATTATGAAATTTTGAAGTGTCCACAACGTAGAGCTCGACATAACGATTATCACCAAAATGGGAGTTCAAACGAAGAAGTTGGTCAAAAACAAATTGAAAGAAAAATACACATACTAGACGTGGACGGTAACATGTGGTGAACTGAAAATTTCTGTTTAAAGAAAACAAGAAAGAAAGTGAAATGAAAAGAAAAAGGGAAAGAAAAAGGAAAAGACAGAAAGAGAGAAGAGAGAAAAAAATAAATGAAAAACAGGGACAGAAAGTGAAAAAAAAAAAAAGAAAACAGAGAATGAAAAAGAAAGGAGGAAACAAATGTGGAGGCTATGACGTGTGTTTGTAAAAAAAAATGAAATAGTGGTTTGAAGGAGTCATGAGAGAGAGAGCGAAAATATCAATTTCCATTGTAGATATTTTTAATCAGTTAAGATTGAATCGCCAAATTTAAATCCAATTTCAAATTTAAATCGAATTTCAAATTTATCTCCCAAAATTACATAACAATTTTCTTCCCATTTTGATATGAAGTCCTTGGAACCAAATCATGAAAAATGGAGAACCCAACCACACGCGCAAGGTCATCATCAGCACGCTAACCTCGCAAGCGACAGACCCACGCGTGCCCACCATCACCTTTTGCTACCCCTGCATGCATGCCAGCGACGCCGCGTGCGCTTGTGCCTTGCCACACCGCACGCCTACTTGTTATGAGACATGTGAGAATGGAGGCAAAGATATTCGCCCAGCTGAGATGAGAAGGTACATTATAAGCTCTTGTTGAATATAGTCGACCATGGCTTGGCTAGTATTCTTACTCGTCAGGACTTGCTAAAATTAATAGTTTGATCAGACGCTTTCTCATGAGAGGTTAGGATCCCTTTTATGGTTTGACAATTCTTCTGACACGCACTAAAGATAATTAAGCTATCATTTGCAAAAATAAACGCATGAGGTAAGGACAATATATTAGTATGAAACCTATTGAAATTATATATGTTTTTTTTGTTCCTGTTAAGATAAAATAGCAAATAAATCTTCATAACAAATGAAAAAAATGATAAGGTGAAAGAGGATCTCCCTGTCGTAGTCCTCTCCTAGAAATGAACCGATGCCACACACTTCATGATCAACTCATTCAATCAATCACATAAACCAATATTATTTATAACCAACCTCAAATAAGACCCCTTCACTATATCATAGGCTTTTGACCTATCAAAGCTTTAACGTCGTTACACCAGTTTTACCCGATGTTTTACTATTTAAGGATGGATCCATTCGAAACCAACCGATCGTATTATCAGTAATGAGCCTACTAGGAACAAACGCCAGTTGGGTTGGGTAAATAATTTCATCTAAGACCAGTTTCAATCTGTTAGTCAAAACCAGTAAAAGCCCCAAAACCGGAAACAATCTTAAAAACCAATCGCGGTCCGATGGGGTTTTTCGTAGCAGTCCAAGGGGTTGGTTTACTTTTGGGCACGATTCGTTTGCTTTGCTCTTCTTCTTTGGACACATTTGGCATGGTGCTAGAACCTTGTTCAGAGATGTCTTTGCTGGGATCTTCCATAGAATATTTTGATTTGTGATTTATATTTATGAATCGTTCATTCTAATCACCATTCTCCATATAATTCTATATAGAAATTATTTTATTTTAAATTGAATTTTTTTTATTTATGAAATTAAAATAATATAATAATATAAAAATAATATACATAAATAATTTTATTTATTTTATTCAAATATTGCCATAATCTTATAGTTTACATTGCAAACGCATACAAGAGCAAACAAACTCTGATAAAGGAGAGAGGGGGGTGGATAGTGTTGAAAATCAATTTACTAAACTTTTTCGAATTGAAGTATACATCAGATAACTAAGTAAACTTTTTAAGAAAAAACAATTTATGCACAATTTATACTGATCAAAATATCATAAAATAAATATTCAAGATGAGCACACAAATTATCTGCAATAGAAGAGATGCTTGAAAAATAAATTGCAGTAAATAAAAAGTATAGGGACAGAGAAAACGTTACACAAGAGATTTATAGTGGTTCAGCTAAATCTCCGACCTACTCCACTCCTCGAGCACTTCTCGACATTATGCACTAAACATGATCCTTTTTCGGGTTTAAGATTGCAAACCCGGTTCTTTTACGGGATCAAGACCAAACCTTACAAACCGTTCTTTTTGTATGATCTATAACTAAACTCAACCTTTTTACCGGGACAAAAATCAAAACTCATCACTTCGTTCTTTTTATTGGCCTCAGGAATGAAACCCAACTCAGTGTGGAAATAAGAAATTTTCCATACACTAAAACTCTCCAATAGAGTAGATTTACAAATTTGAGCTAACAACTAACTTAATCCTCACAACAAAAAATGGAAGTAAAATTGAGAGTTTGGAGAAAGTAACAATGGATTATGGAGTATTGGACAATAATAAAAATTATTGTATTAAAAGTTGGGAGAGTAAACGGGTTTAAATAAGAGAGGAAAAAATTGAAAAAAGAGTTTGATACTAAAATCAAATTGGGTCATTGGATCTTAATGATTGAGAATGAAGGGTATAGATTGAATTTGAAAAAAATTATATATATATATATATATATTGATATCCACGAATGCCCATTGGACTAATGAGCCACCCATGATGGTTATAATATAATATAAATAATAATAATTGTTATGGATAAAACCCGACCAAGACACTAATGGCAGACATCGCAGAGCAAGACACATGTCTGCCCCTAAGGGAATAGGGGACCACAGACGCTTACACCTCGTACACACTCTTAGCTGGGAACGCATGCTGTCGGTATGACGGGCACATTCCCCAGACTTCGGCGACATGGCCAGAGCCGCAGGTGGCGGTGCCACCCTGCACCTGCGGGGAACGCATTCCCTTCTAACTAAACGTATAGCTCGCAGCATCATTGCCACCTCTAACCATCGTCCTTCCCGGTCGGTCCCAAAGGTTATAAAATGAGGGACATTCATCTTCACCAGGTAAGTGAACCCTCTGATGTCTTATTCCTATTTCTATTTCGATTACTAACTTGACCGTCGGAGTGTTATAGGCAAGACACTACACCAGCGTTGAGTATCTTGGTTTCAGGTCCATTGGATTTCGAGACGGACTGTTCGTCCATGCACTATGTGGCTCTTTACTGAATTTCGCTGTCAACAATTGGCGCTGTATATGGGAACGACGTTTTCAAGCTGAAAAACAAAAACTAGTTCTCCGCACTAAGACATCGTCGAGATGGTTTTCGACAAAGAGTCGTCCCATGAAAACACCGTCGATGAGGAGCGTCGACACAACAAGGCAGTCGACAAGCCTGCTCTGACTCCCTCTGCACCACAAAAGGTGAAGGGAACCCGAGACATTGTCAACACGCTTCGCCGGTGGGACACCTCGATAAGAGGAAGGCTAGACACCCCCAACGAAAGAGTTTCGGATTCCGTAACGAGATGAAGGCAGCGCATGCCCAGATGACTTCCCAGGTAGGGAGGCTGATCGAGATCTTGAGTGACCAAACTGGCGAAACCTTCCTCCTTGCAAACGGAAGTGCGGTCGAAGGAGGAATTACTGAAAGGGGACTTAGAAACAAGGACCTCCAGGCATCTCTAGGGCTTCCCACAAGATAAGAAAACCTTCGGGATAAGCTCAACCGGGCCCGTTTCAGATACGGTCCAAGTATCCCTTGCCTAGATTCGGAGACCAGCACCGAGACGTCAAGAAGATCAAGTAATTTCCAAGCTGGGATTGTCTAGGAAAAACTAGATTGAGTCAAGGAGGAGATCTTCAACTAGGTGAAGTCTGAACTGGGGGCCGGGGCGTCGGCCCCATCACCCAGTACGAACCATCCAAGATCGTCCAAGAACCCTTCACGGGCAACATCCTAATCGTAGAGCTACTCAAAGGGTTCAAGGGACCCTGCCTAGATAAGTACGATGGGTCAGCGGATCCCGTAGATCATGTCACATCATACCACGAGGCGATGCGCCAAGCGGGATATAGCGACCCCGAGTAGTGTTGGGGCTTCTCAGGAACCCTCACCGGGCCTGCTTGATCGTGGTTCCAAGACCTCCCCTCACACTCGATCAGGAGCTACCAGGACCTGGCCAGTAAGTTCGTGGACCAGTTCCACTACTCCTGCATCAACAGGCGCATGGAGGCCCACCTCTTGTCAGTCAAGCAGAAGTCGGGCGAGGACCTGAAGGCGTATGTCACCCTCTTTTCCAATGAACGACTCCGGGTGCCAAATTGCAATGAAAGCGTGGCCCTATGGGCACTCTCCCAAGGAATCAAAGAGCGGAAGCTCGTCCGCTCACTCGGAGAGTATCCCACCAAGGCCATGGTCGAACTCACAATTAGGATCAACCAACACATAGCGGGGGAATAGATGCTTGCGGCCCAATCCTTGGATAAGAAGCCGAGTGATGTGACTATGCGTGATAAAAGGGAAGTCAACTGAAAAAACGACCTCAAAAATGGACTTGGTCGGAAATCGCTTGGGCACCCACTCACTACAAAGGTATGGTAAGAATACTCCCACTCGTATTTCGGTGCACAAAATGCTAGCTTGCATCAACGAAACTCTCGTCGACAGCCTGCTGCAGTGGTCGGACCGCTCTCGTAGTAACAAAGCCAAAAAGGAAAAAATCAAGTACTGCAAGTTTCATCGGGACTATGGGCATGATACTGTTGACTGCAGGGACCTCAAGGATCAAGTTGAATCCTTGGTCCAAATGGGGTAACTAAAGGAATTCATAGGAAAATGCACTAAGCCAGGACATCGTATGTGAAAGTACAACGACGACAAGGCTCAGTCGAAGCCGAAATCCCTGAAGAAAGACAAACATCCTCTAGCTATCCTCACCATAAGTGGAGGCCCGACAGAGAAAGAATCTAGTAAAAACTGAAAGCTCTCGCCCAACAAGTCCAAGGAAAACCAGGAACGCCAGAGGTTCTAACTGTGAAACTAGCCGACCAAGGACCCGTGGTGACCTTCACGGATGAGAAGGCGGGATGCGGTGTCCTTCACGAATGAGGAGGCAGACTCTCGCCTCTAGCCACACAATGATGCGTTTGTGGTCTTAGTGGGAATCAACCACGTTCCTACGCATTGAGTCCTGGTGGACGGAGAAAGCTCGGCTAACGTCCTTTCCCTAGTGGTGCTGCACACCGGGATGTTAAGAAACTCAAAAGGTACAGATCGCTGCTGGTTGGCTTCTCAGTCGAACAAATCTTCCCCGAAGGCAGCATCGAGCTACCCCTAACCCTAGGAGAAATGAAGGATGTAGTCACTCGGGTTGAAGAGTTTGTGGTGGTGGACGGCCCCCTGGCCTACAACGTCATCCTCGAAAGACCGACAATACATCATTTCAGGACTGTTCCATCTACTTATCATCAAACGATGAAGTTTCCCACCCTCAACGGGATGGAAACTGTGGACAAACAGCAACGGGCCTCGAAAGAGTGTTACATCCTACCATGAAATAACCGAAGGTCGTGTGTACTATCCGCGATGAGTCCGAGCTTGGACCTCTCATCAAGGACCACTCCCGAGTCGGACCTGAACACAGACATCCTCGATGTACTGCCGAGCAGGAAAATAGTATTCCATCACCCGAAGAGCTGGAAACGGTACCCATTGTGGGCCCGGAAAGTCTACTAACATAGGAGCGGCGTTACCAAACTGCGTGAATGAGCGCCTGGTCGAGTTCCTCAAAGGCAATGCTAACATCTCGAATGGTCCCATGAGGATATGCCAGACATCAACCCATCGGTAGCTGTCCATTGGCTAAATGTCGACCCAGGAGCAAAACGGTCAGATAGAAAAACCGGACCATGGACGCAACGTGCACCACGACTACAGTGGAAGAAGTGACTAAGTATCTAAAGGTCGGCTTCATTCGGGAGGTATGTTACCCCGACTGGCTATCCAACATAGTCCTAGTCAAAAGGGTCAATGGGAAGTGGCGAATGTGTGTAGACTTCACCAAACTTAATAAAGCCTGCCTCAAGGACAACTTCCCTTTACTTCGAATAGATCAGCTGGTCGATGCTACCGTAGGACATGAACTGCTAACATTCATAGACGCCTACACAGGATATAACCAAATCAAGATGCACCCAGTCGACCAAGAGCACACCTCCTTCACCATCGAACAGGGGTTGTTCTGCTACAAGGTCATGCCCTTCGGGTTGAAAAATGCGGAAGCTACCTACCAGAGGATGGTGACCAAGATGTTTGCCTCCCAAACTGGCGGGAGAAATGTGGAGGTCTACGTGGATAATATGTTGGTTAAGAGCCGAACCGCTGAGCAGCATGAGGAAGATCTCTCTAAGGCTTTCCACATCATGCGTGACCACGGTATGAAATTGAATCCAACTAAGTGCGCATACAGAGTGAAATCGAGTAAATTCCTCGGATTCATAGTACATCAGCGGGAAATCGAAGCAAACCCTGAAAAGATCCAGGCCATTCAAACATGAAGTTCCGGTCCAACCTGAAGCATCTCTAGAGCCTAATCGGGAAGGTAGCAACTCTTAACCAGTTCTTCTCGCGATCAACCGACAAATGCCTGCTTGTCTTCAAGACGTTGAGGAAGGAATGAAAGTTCGAATGGACCGGCGAATGCGAAAAAGCCTTCACTGACATCAAACAGTATCTCGCATCCGCCTCTACTAGCCAAGACGAGTATGGAGGAGGATTTGTATGTTTACCTGGCCGTCTCAGGGAGCGCGGTCAGCTCGACGCTGGTAAAGGAGGAAGACGAAACACAACGCCCTTTGTATTATACCAGCAAGGCTCTGATCGGAGCGGAAACCCGCTACACCCAGATTGAGAATATGGGAGAACTGAGCGAGTATGATATTCGGTACGCCTCCCAGACATCTGTGAAAGGGCAGGCAGCCGCAGACTTAATCGCCAAGCTAACCCCGATGCAGCCCACAGATGACCTTGTATCTTAAGAAAGTACGGACACTACTAAATGCCTTCGAAACAAGCTCGGTCGATCAGGTCCCCCGCTCAAAGAACGCCAACACGGACGCTCTAGCCCGTCTCCATCGTCTTATGAAACCGACCTGCCTCGGACAGTGCTGGTCGAAATTATGAGCGAATCAAGCCTTGCCGAGCCGGAGATGATAGACATCGACTAGCCAGAAGTATAATCATAAAGTATCTAGAGAAGGGAGAACTGTAGGGAGATCAAACAGATGCCCGAAGGCTCCGACAACAGACCGGCCACTACCTCCTCAGGGATGAGGTCCTCTACAAAAGAGGATACTCGCTTCCACTCCTCATATGTGTGAGCCCCACCAAAGTCGGGTACATCCTTAGTGAAGTCCCTGAGGGAGACTGTAGGGACCACCTGGCTTGTCCAGCGCTCCCAAACAAGATCTTACGGTACAGATATTATTGGTCCACAATGGGAAAAGACTCCAAAGGATCTGCATGACGCTGTGACAGATGCCGGCGAACTACCGTCGTAGCTTACGAGCCTAACTACCCCCTGGCCATTATCCAGTGGGGAATCGACCTGATCAGTCCATTGCTCATAGGGAAAGGTCAAACTAAATTTGCGGTCGTCGCAGTCGATTATTTCACGAAGTGGGCTGAAGCCGAGCCCCTCGCCACCATCACCGAGCGAAACATAACAACATGCATGTGGAAGTCCATTATCTGTCAGT